>NC_080420.1:20513701-21156201 GCF_029873635.1 Malania oleifera | reverse complement strand
GAGTGTTGACCCAGTCCTGGTTTGGTTGATCGGGAGGATTTGTATTTGAACAGTATGGTCAACCGAACATGCAACTTAAGTGCATTTCAGTTCAATTTAATCATGCAATCACCCTATCCATATGACTATATATATACATGCGTGAGTGTCCTAGGGTCATTCTAGGCCTTTTTCATTTTGAGGACACCCAAAAAATATGGCGTCGATCGGTCGACCAAAGGGAGCCTTAAGGTCATTCGGTCCGTATGGTCATTATATAGTCATTTGAGCATTTAAAACATATCATGCAAGATATATGCATTATTACAGACCAAATATAAAAATAAATGCATATACAAGTAAACACACAAATGTCTTCTTCTTTATTCTTTGCTTTTTAACTCTATAAAATACACCAGATATGAGCTTTGAGTCGTGTCATAGCTTTCATGTCCTCTTCATATTATGTGTGACTTGAATTATACTTGTTCACGCACTTAAAAGCACACATAAGAACTACTTGTGTTTGTCAGCATCAAAACAGATAGTTAATCTCTCTTTAAATACTTTTGATATACCTAATTGCATACTTATATTGAAAGCCTCCTGCCTGGTGGATGCAGTGATGTGAATTGCATGCTGGTAGTGAAATTTAGTTTCTTGCATGCCTTAACTGAATGGTATATGCATAATGCAGATTATTATGAATTTCTTGCTTGAATCTATCAGGTTTAGGTATAGGTTTTATGGGAAATTGTTCTATCTACAGACAACATGCTGTTAAAATTTCGATAGAAATTTCCAAAAAATAAAACCATGTGAAAAAGATGATTATGACAAAATGAATGTTAAATTATTTTTGAAAGGTTGAATGAAAAAAAAAAAAATATATATATATATATATAAAATTTCAACCTTGCATAATCATAAAATGTATAGAGGAGCTAAGTTTCAACCCTAGCAAAAGAGCATAAAAGTCTCACATGCATCACTTCGCTTTTTGAACATTGAGGCTCTTCTTATAACCTTTAACATCATATCTAGATCTTTTCTCATGCATATGTGAAATATTGGGATAATTATACGACTTGAAATTGTTAGTGAAGCTATCATTTGATAAGTATAAGCAATTCAATGCATCTAAGCATTTACTTAATTTCATAGGGGGAGCATCTAAAATTAAATCTGCATATTGTTAAGCTCACCAACTTGTTTAGCTTAGATTTGTTTTGGATTCAATGTGGCTAATGTGATTAATTATGATGATTTTATTGAATATCTTAAATGAAAATATTTTGCTTTGCCACAAGTTCTTTGTTTTTGCCATTTGATCTTGTATTTAAATTGTCTATCTTTAAGATCTATATGGTTGTCCTATTCTGGTTATATTATGAAATTATACTTAAATGCTAAAACAAAATGATAGTTGCTTGCTCGCTTGCTTTAAATTAAAGTTTCTTTTTCTACAAGCACATCCCCAATACTTTTTGAAAACATCAAAAGGGGAGAAATGTTTTTGGTTTATGGCAAGAAATGCCTTAAAAGCTAAAATCTTTATATCTTGTTGTATTATTATTATTATTATTATTATTATTATTATTATTATTATTATTATTATTATTATTATTATTATTATTATTATTATTATTATATTTTTTTTAACTGGTTTGCTAATCATATATGAACATGAATATGAACCAGTTAGCCTACATTTATACTCAAACCTACACTTAGTGGTCACACATCCCACACTCTAAAATTTTAATCTTTGCGGATCTTATGCCTTGAGAAAATTGAAATGGTTTGTGTATTTTTTTGGTCTAACCGAGTTTATCATGTTATTTTAAACACTTGCAAATTTTATGCCCAAATGCTATATCAAAAAAGGGAGAATTTATTTTTGAGCTTATATGACTAATGGGGGAAAGTATTTTAAAATGGGGGAGAATTGTTTTTCAAATGAACAAATATTTTTACTTAGCCTAACCCTTCTGCTAATGCCAAAAGGTGGAGATTTTTCTGTGAACAAAATGTTAAATCTTGTTGTGACCAAATGAGGGAGAGGTTTGCTAAGCTGCATCCATGTGTGCCTGTGCTTTATTGTCAAAAATAAATGCATATTATTTGAGATGTCTTCCTTTGTGAATATACTTGCTTTATATTGTTTATTTTCAAGTTATGCATATTCTTAGGAGGAGTTTTTTCAGAAAAAACTCCTGTTGGCCTTATAAGGCTTAAAATCTTGTTAACTTGTTTTGATACTAACAAACAAGTCAAATTTAATGTATTTGTGTGAGTAATGTTATTTCAGGGCTCATATATAAGAAAGCAAGGTCAAAGTGCTTACAAGGATCAAATGAAGCTTAAAAGAGTCAAAGCATGAATGTAAAGATGATATATGAAACCTTGAAGAATATGAGGACATGAATGAGTTGTTGAAAGCCAAGGCATATTAAAGTCAAAAGAGACAAAGAAAGGAAAAGTGAGAAAGCACAAAGAATATGGAAGCTTGAAGAAAAGATGAACTCAATCCAAGGACAAAGCATGAAGACTCAAGAACCTAAAATGAGAAAAGCCTTAGAAGTTTTCATGTAAGTACTTTAATGTTTAAAATATCGTTTGAAATATTTTGAAACTCTTAGGTCAACTTCTTGGACCTAAATACCTTTTAAAATATCTGGAAAATTTTTTTATAAAGTCAAAAATTATTTTAAAAAGGTTAGAATCATTTTTGGAATGAAAAGCATCAAAAAGAGTTTCTCCAATTGCTGTCAGTTTTTATATAGCCACCTTAAGATGACTTTTTATTTATCTAAAACTCATTAGTTTAAAAAGTATTCAACATAAAAGTTGTAGTATTTTCTCTTAGCTTTCTTTTGACACCTAGAACACCCAATTTAGAGTTATACAAAAAAAGTTATGGCCAAAACACTGAAGTGGGGTCACTGCAGTCAGACATCTGAACACTGTTCACGGGAGGGACTTCAGATGACTGAACAGCTGACCTCAGATGTGTGAAGATTAAGTTTAGATGTCTGAAGATTTTCTAGGCAGAATATAAAGAAGGTAGTAGCAGTTCAGACGTCTGAACTCGCAATTTCAGACGTCTGAACACTGTTCAATGGGCAAATTTTTTAAATTCTAATATTTTAAAATATAACCGTTTGAGCTCTAAACTTTCTGAAATTTTGGGAAGCACTTAAATGAAACTTTTGTAACATGGAAACAAATTTGAAAGCCTATAAATACATGATTTTGCAAATCAAAATACATCCAAGAATTGAAAAATCTGTTTTGAGAAGTTGAAAGTACTCTTGTTCTTCCTAAGTTCTCTTGGTAACTCATTGAAAAATTCTTTTGCTGAGAATTCTGAAGTGCTGAACCTTCTTTCTCTGAGTTCCTACTACTAATCCTCTTCTAAGAAGGATATTGGTGACTTTTACGCTTGAGCTTCATTGTATTTCATATTGATATTTTACATTCAAAGTATATAGTGCTGAAATTGTACTAACTTGCTCTTTGAGAGAGTATATTTGTACGCAGATCTTATCTTGTGTTTCTTATAGTTCTTTGACATTCCAAGGGTTGTTTGGATCGTTGGCTAAGCAAGGGGACTTTGCTTAGAGAGGAGGCCTCTAGCCTATGTAAGGAGTGACCGAACGTGGGAATATCGTTTGGAGAAGACAGGCTCTAGCCTTAACCAAGGAGTGTTGTAATCGGTATTGTTCCACCCATCAACGGAACTGAACTAGTGAATCCTTTGGTGGTTTGCCAAAGGCTAGGACGTAGGCTGGGTATAAGCCGAACGTCATAAAAATCTTCGTCTCATTCTCTCTTTCCCTTACTCTTTATTTTCAGTGCATATTTTAATTGTGTGGAGGGTTTAAATTTGAAAATCATATAAACTACATATATTTGGAAATCAAACAAACTTAAGGTTTAATTTTGATTTGGGTTTCGGAAACCGAAAGGGAGTACGTTGGTTACACCATATCTTGAGGAAACCATACGGGAGTACGTTACTTGGTTAACATCCCAAAGATAAATTTATCAAGAGTTTAGTTGAGTTCTAAATATTGAGAAGAGTGTAGATATTGTGTTGATTGAATGTTATATTGCACATCATATTGAAGAAGTAAAACCATATATACAGGGCTTACAATTTCATATGCAGGGCTGACAACAAAAGGTATATTGTGATTGAATGGTATAAAAGCTTGAGATTGATTGGATAGTGTTTGTATTCCAAGAGTGCTAAGTCTTGAATGATTTCATCAATTTAATAATGTTGCAGTGAACTTATATTTGATAAATAAAGTGTGGTTGTGTTGGTGTGGAGATTGTGATTAATTGTTTGAATGTTTTATTAGCTGTGTGGTTGATTAAAGAGATTAAGTTGTTGTGTGATTGGTGAAATTAAACAAACAAGTTAAAGAATTGGTTAAAAGAAATAAAGAAGTTAAGGATTAAAAGAAGTTAAAAGAAAGTTTTAAAAGCCAATTCACCCCCCCTCTTGGGAAGCTATTCCTAATTTCAATTGATATTAGAGCGGGTTATAGTAAATCTTAACAAGTAACTATAGAAAGATCCTAATGTCTTACACAAGCGTAGCTCCCTTTGGAGAGGGACAATCTTTGGTTAGGCCACCAATCTTTTGTGGACAAAAGTATACATTTTGGAGAAAGAGAATGCAAATATACATTCAAACCATGGATGGGAAAGCTTGGGAGGTTGTCACGGATGGTAATCTAATTCCTACCACATCAGTAAATGGAAAACAAATACCAAAGGAAAAGAAAGACATGACTGAAAGAGATTATAAAATGCTGCTAATAAACTCTAGTGCCATGAATGCTCTATATTGTGCCTTGGATGCTAATGAATTTAATCGAGTAATGGCTTGTAAATCAGTTAAGGAAATATGGGATAAGCTAGAAGTTACTTATGAAGGAACAACGGATGTTAGGGATAATAGGGTTGATATGCTCACAAGCGAGTATGAAGCCTTTAAGATGAACCCGGATGAATCACTTACAAGCATGTTTACTAGGTTCACTCACATAATCAATTCCCTAAATGTACTAGGAAAAACCTACACTACTTATGAAATGATAAGGAAAATTCTTAGAGGGCTACCAACCGTATGGGAACCAAAAGCCACTACCATAACAGAATGAAGAAATTTGAAAAACACTTCCTTAGATGAGCTTATAGGTTCTTTTCTCACATATGAAATGACATTGAATGAAAAGAGTGGGAAAAACAAAGCCCAAGAAAAAATAGCCTTTAAAGCCTTAGAAGAAAACTTAAGTAGTGAAATGGATGAAGATGAAGAAGCCTTCATATCTAAAAAGCTAGCAAGGATGCTAAGAAGGAGAAACAAATTTAAAAGAAGAAATCAAGACTCTGAATCAGAAGAAGAAGAAGTTAGCAAAAGAAATCAAGGAATAAAACTCCTACATGCTATAATTGCAATAAAGTTGGACATATAAAATCAGAGTGTCCACTATTAAAGAAAGAGTCTAAAAAGAAAAACAAGAAGGCCATGAAAGCCACTACTTGGGATAGTACAAGTAGTTCGGAGAATGAAATAAGTGACCAAGAGGTTGCTTACACATGCTTTATGGTATGGAACAATGAAGAAAGCTCCTCAACTAAATCTTCAAATAATTCTTGTAGTGATAAATCAAGTGATGAGGGTATGCCATCTTATGATGAACTTAAAAATGATTTATTCAAAGTATATAAGATGCTTATCAAAGAAAATAAACAAAATACTTCATTGAAGAATAAGAATGAAAGTTTAATGAAAGAGTTAGAATTCTTAAGGAATGCTGAAAGAGATAAAGACTCAAAACTCAACCAATTAGAACATAAGTATGAGTCAACAATGAAAGAAATAGAATCCAAAAATCTTGCTGAAAAAGAAAACAACTTGAAAATTGAGAAACTAGAAAGCAAGAATGACCAAATGATAGAAGACTTTCGATCCTTATCCTCTACCGTGTATGAGAAAGATATGAATATTTCTGAATTAGAGGATAACATAAGAAAATTATCTCTAGAGTTAGAGAAATCATTAAAAAAGGTTGATAACAAGAAATACATAGAGTTAAATGATCTCAAGAATCAAATCAAAGATGAGGATAAAATTATTTACAACTTCACAAAAGGAAAGGAAAACCTTGATAAGATGATTGGCTTACAAAGAATGTCTTTAAATAAAGAAGGCATTGGTTTCAATGGAATTGAAAATAAAAAGAAAAAGAATTCTTACATGGGATATTTCTCAAAAGAATCCAAAGACTATACTTCTACATCTTCTAACGCCTACACAAACACCATATGCTATCAATGCAAGAAAAAGGGGCATATAAAGTTTGAATGTCGGTTTAAGAGGAAAGGTGTTAAAACCAAGCAAGTATGAAAAATAAAAGAAACCTTCGTTGAAAAATCCTCCGGACCCAAGAAAATATGGGTACCAAAAATGAAATAATGACTTCACACATATATAAAATAGAAAAGGGCATAACTAGTATTTTAAATAAATGTTGTGGGCTACACATTACACATGCTATATTGAAAAACAATAAATTGAGTGTGTACATATGTTTGGACATGGTTATCGATATGCTTAAAATAATTTGTATTTGAATTTAAATCATTTCTTTTCTTTTTGATTGATGTCAAAAGGGGGAGAAGTTGTGAAACAAAAATTGAGCATAATTGAGCATAAACATTATATCTATTCAAAAGAAGTATTTAAGTATTTAATATTGATTGAAAGATCTTGTAAAACTAAAAGAAAGTGATGAGCATGATTGATGAAATTAATATTGATTTTATTAAGATGAAGCTTATTGAAAGGGGGAGTCTTTTTAAGGCTTACTCACATTTTTGCTCCTTGTTTGTCATCATAAAAAAGGAGGAGATTGTTGTCCTTACAAGGCTTAAAATCTTAGTATCTTGTTTTGATGCTAACAAACAAGTGAAATTTAATGTATTTGTGCAAGTAATGTTATTTTAGGGCTCATATATGAGAAAGTAAGGTCAAAGTGCTCACAAGGATCAAATGAAGCTTAAAAGAGTCAAAGCATGGATTTAAAGATGATATATGAAACCTTGAAGAATATGAGGACATGAATGAGTTTTTGAAAGCCAAGGCATATTAAATTCAAAAGAACCAAAGAAAGGCAAAGTGAGAAAGCACAAAGAATATGGAAGCTTGAAGAAAAATGAACTCAATCCAAGGACAAAGCATGAAGACTCAAGAACCTAAAATGAGAAAAGCCTTAGAAGTTTTCATATAAGTACTTTAATATTTAAAATATCATTTTAATATTTTCAAACTCTTAGGTTAACTTCTTAGACCTAAATACCTTTTAAAATATCTAGAAAATATTTTTATAAATTCAAAAATTATTTTAAAAATGTTAGAATCATTTTTGGAATGAAAAGCATCAAAAAGAGTTTTTCCAATTGCTGTCAGTTTTTATATAGCCACATTAAGATGAATGTTTATCTATCTAAACCTCATTATTTTAAAACATGTAAAACACAAAAGTTGTAGGAGTTTCTCTTAGCTTTCTTTTGACACCAATAACACCTTATTTGAAGCTATACATAAAACATTATGGCCAAAACACTGAAACGGGGTCACTACTGTCAGACATCTTAACACTGTTCACGGGACGGACTTCAGATGACTAAACAGCTGACCTCAAACATTTGAAAATTATGTTCAGGTGCCTAAAGATTGTTTGGATAGAATATAAAGAAGGAAGTAGCAGTTCAAATGTCTGAACTTGCAACTTCAGACGTCTGAACAATTTTCAACGGGCAAATTTTTTAAATTCTAATATTTTAAAATATAGACGTTTAAGCTCTAAACTTTTTAAAATTTTGGGAAACACTTAAAGGAAACTTTTGTAACATGGAAACAAGTTTGAAAGCCTATATATACATGGTTTTGCAAATCAAAATACATCCAAAATTGAAAAATCTGTTTTGAGAAGCTAAAAGTACTCTTGTTATTCCTAAGTTCTCTTGGTCACTCATTGAAAAATTCTTTTGCTGAGAATTCTGAAGTGCTGATCCTTCTTTCTCTGAGTTCCTACTGCTAATCCTCTTCTAAGAAGGATATTGGTGAATTCTACCCTTGAGCTTCATTGTATTTCACAATGATATTTTACATTCAAAGTATATAGTGCTGAAATTGTACTAACTTGCTATTTGAGAGAGTATATTTGTATGCAGATCTTATCTTGTGTTTCTTAGAGTTCTTTGACATTCCAATGGTTGTTTGGATCGCTGGCTAAGCAAGGGGACATTGCTTAGAGAGGCAGGCTCTAGCTTATGTAAGGAGTGACCAAACGAGGGAATATCGTTTGGAGAAAGCGGCCTCTACCCTTAACCAAGGAGTATTGTAATCGGTATTGTTCCACCCGTCAACGGAACTAAACTAGTGAATCCTTTGGTGGTTTGCCAAAGGCAATGACGTAGGTTGGGTATAAGCCGAACCTCGTAAAAATCTCCGTCTCATTCTCTCTTTCCCTTACTCTTTATTTTCAGTGCATATTTAAATTACGTGGATGGTTTAAATTTGAAAATCATATAAGCTACATTATTTGGAAATCAAACAAACTTAAAGTTTAATTTTGATTTGGGTTTCGGAAATCGAAAGGGAGTACGTTGGTTACACCATATTTTACGGAAACCATACGGAAGTACATTACTTTGTTAACATCCCAAAGATAAATTTACCAAGAGTTTAGTTGAGTTCTAAATATTGAGAAGAGTGTAGATATTGTGTTGATTGAATGTTATACTACACATCGTATTGAAGAAGTAAAACCATATATACAGGGCTTACAATTTCATATCCAAGGCTGACAACAAAAGGTATGTTGTGATTGAATGGTATAAAAGCTTGATATTGATCGGATAGTGTTTGTATTCCAAGAGTGCTAAGTCTTGAATGATTTCATCAATTTAATAATGTTGCAGTGAACTTATATTTGATAAATAAAGTGTTGTTGTGTTGGTGTGGAGATTGTGATTAATTGTTTGAATGTTTTATTAGCTGTGTGGTTGATTAAAGAGATTAAGTTGTTGTGTGATTGGTGAAATTAAACAAACAAGTTAAAGAATTGGTTAAAAGAAATAAAGAAGTTAAGGATTCTTAAAAGAAGTTAAAAGAAAGTTTTAAAAGCCAATTCACTCCCCCCCCCCCCCTCTTGGGAAGCTATTCCTAATTTCAACTCCATTTTACTCTAGTGCATTTGTCATCACCAAAAAGGGGGAGATTGTTGACTTTTTGAGTCCGATATCTTTTTTGATATTAACAAAGCACTTGGATCTAATGTGTGTGCCTAGTACTTGAACAGGTTTATAATTGATATCACACACATGAAAGAGGATTAATGGAAGACTTGATGAACTTAAAGCTCGTATCATCTGACATTTTCCATGCATAAAAAAAAAAAGAAGAAGGAGATATTTATGTTTAGTGTAAATGCATTTAATTATTTGGTCTGTAATTATAATGGACTGTAACAACTGCATCATGCATAATAGGTTTATGCTCAAAAAGGCCTTAGAATGACCATAGGAACCATCACCCCTCATACTTAGATGTCATATGCTTATTCACACAGGGTTGATGATGTATAGAGACCAAACTAGACTTACATGCACACTTTTAAGTGGTCTCGGTCGACCAAACCCTTGGCAGTATAAATGTCTCGGTCGACTGAATAGGTTAGAGGTCAATAGTTTGACCATGCCTTATCTGACTGAACATGTTTTGTGCATATCGTCCATGATCAACTGAAGATGAGATGTGACTCTCCTCACCTTCCTCAGCCGACCAAATTGTTAGTTCATAATGACCTCGATTGACCAAAGTTCAAAACTCGGCAAACTGAACCACTGAGCAAGTGACTAAAACAATGTAGCTTTGGAAAATCCCCTGGCTCAGTCGACCATTTATATCCATGGTCGACAGAACTGGAAAATTGCCTATGAGCTATTGTGAGTGTTCGGGCAACTGATCCTAAGCGTCAAGCGACCGAACTTCTCAAGTTGGCAAATTTTTTACTACAATTAACTAAGATTAAATTTAATTAAAATCATTAATCTTTTTTCCAAAATGACCTTCATGTCCCCAATGATTTTTTTTTTTATGAATATCTATATATACTCTCCCATTTGTCTTAATTAGCAAGAGATTAGCAAAAATCATTTAAGAAAAATTCTCCGAAATTTTTTTATACTCATACTCCTCTTATTTCTTATATTCTTTCAATCTTTCGAAGCATACTACTCATTCTCATTTCACTGATTTGAAAAACTATTTTCCCTTTTTTAGGAAACTCATTTGTTATACTCCTTGGTTGCAACTTAAGAAGGGGTTTGATTCCTTATTGATTGTGCATATTTTCATACATCATTTTTGAAACTTACACTCTCATTGCATTTACTTGGTTGATATTATTTTATTGAGAGTAAGCAAGAGTTTTCCTTTGTGATTTGATTCATATATTTCTTTTGGTAAAACTTTCTTAAGCTAGTGAGTCTTTGCATACTTGTTGCAAGATTCAAGAGCTTGTCTTGTGATTTTGGTAAAATATTTTTGACAAGTTAGAAATCCAAATTTCACTTGTACTTGATATTTGAAACTCATTTTTGAGATATTTTTTTGTGTGTTTAAGATCTTTGATGTAGAGACCCAGGAAAAAATAATAGCAATAAAATAATAAAGGAGAAAGGGAGAATAAAGGAAAAGAAATGAAGGAAAAGGAATTATATTAAGGAGCCTCAGTAGGAGTTCTTCGACGAACCCAGGGTTCTCGTCGATGAACATCCTTCTAGATCTTGTTGACAAAGTACACGTGTCTCATCAACGAGAAGATATCAAGAGCTGGAAAATCAGGCCATTAAGGGTTCATCGACGAACTCATTATCTTCGTCGACGAACACCCTTCAGCGACTCATTGATGAGTACACGTGTCTCGTCAATGAGGTCACATGGACAACTTTTATATATAGTGCAAAATTGAATTTTCAGTGAGAGTTTCAGTTTCCCTTCTCTTTTCTCTCACTAGCTTTCGGTTTCTCCTCCTTCTCTCCTTCTATCTGGCTCTGTTTTACCCCGTTTCGATGATTAGAGGTTACCACGATGATCTCGAGGAGATTCTTTATAACTTAGTTGGAGCAAATTTCTAATTTGGGATTCTTAGGCACCATCCCAAAATCAAGGTAAGTAAGTTATTTTAAGGTTTATGTAGTTATTTGGAACATTTGAACCCAGGAAAGGTGTTAAATGGTAATATACTGGGGTTAATGTTATTTCAGGATTTGGAGTTCTGGATACTATAAGCGTGATTTAGGATTTTCTATAGACTTCTTAGGAAACAGGTAAGGGAATAGATTATGTCAGGTAATTTCAAAAAATTTAATGTATATTATACAGCATTTGGTTCAAAAATTATATGTATGAAATAATTAGTTTTGGAAATACTGATGTTGAATAGAGGAAATCTTGATTTTTGATTTAATATTATTTTTTTCAGTAAAATATGTTTTCCAGGTTAGATAATATGATAAAGTAGTACTCACTTGTGTGGCGTGAGTATAAATGATTTTATTGTAGACTTATAACATGATTAGAACATTTTATGTTTTCATAGAAAAAGCATGATTTGACCATAGTTGTAGAAAGATTATTATCAGTACAAAAATAAAGATATTTTTTTAATATATTATGATATGATAGCCAGCACAGATGTCATGATATGATAGCCGGTGCAGATGTCGTGATATGATAGTCGGCGCAGATGCTAAGATCAGTTTTAATATGACAGTTTATTCAGAAACTATGAAATGACAACTTTTATAAAGAAATATGCAAAAGCCAAATTTTATTTAGAAATATGAAAATGTTATTTATGAATAGAAATATATTATTTGAAATGTATTATATAGTAACAGAACCCAGATGGTTACGAATGTTAAGAGCACGGTACCATTTCTAGCTAACTAGATTGGAGAGAGGATACCCACTGTGTGCTGACCCGTTAAAGGTTTGACAAAGAGTAGGATGGGTGGATCAAATTGGTGTATAGCCGACAGTGCAATCACACTATTTAGGAAGTGTGGGTCGAAGATCGATTAGCCCCGAAGTGTAGGCGGTGTGCAAGATACCCTCTCTGTATTGACCTGTCAGAGGTTTGGCAGAGAGTAGGATGGGCAAGCCAGGATGGGTGGGCAATCGTGCGTAGATATGTCATGTTTGACATAACCTAGTAAGCTAGTAAGTGTTAAGTCTAGCCTACGGGCTGCACAACCTGGATCATGGGGGTTGAACTTATGATATGTAGTTAAACATCCAACATATAAGGTTTCAGTAATATAAACATTTAACAGATGGTTGAAATGATGCAAAAATTCATTATGTTGTAGCAAGATTATGTTTTAAAAGCATATATTTTCATGTGTTATCCATTATAACTTAAGATATATATCTCCATTATATTATTTGTAGTATATGTTTATAATATGATAAAGCTCATGTTGCCACACACTGATATTAGTTTATTTCCTTTACTAAGTGGTGTCACACCCCAGCATTACAAATATTTCAGGAAATCCTAACAGATGAGTGGAGCAGGCTCCATGATAGAGGAGTTCGTTAGTAATACCTCAGTTGCAGGGTAAGTAATTGTGTCAGACGCAAGATGGATGTTGGGGGTATATATGTGTATATGTATAACAATGAATCTCAAGTATTGCATATAAGTTAAGTATATTATGGTTTCCACTACTTAGATGACATGTATGTATAAACACGTAATTTCTCAGTACCTATGGGTCCGAATTGACTTTGACTACGTTTTATGGTATCAAAGTATTATAGTATGTAAAAATAATAATATATATCAGAAATTTGGGGTCGTTACAATTTTGGTATCAGAGCTTAGGTTGCTAAGTTCTATAGACTTTAGTGTACAACGGAAACAATATCAAAGTACAGGAATAGATCAGAAATTTAGTGAGCTAATGTTGGGAAATTAAAATGAGTACCCGTAGAAGAAAAGCTTAAAAGGATTAGATGTTACTACCTATATCAACAAGGTGCACCTTTCTTTTCAAGAGCCTTCCCATAAGAACTCCACGGTTAAGTGTGTTTGGCTTTGAGTAATCTTAAAATGGGTGACCTTCTAGGAAGTTTTCTCAGGAAGTGTGTGAGTGAGGACAAAACACATTGAAAAGGACACGTGTTAGTTTGTGGGGCAAGTCGTTAGTCCGATAAGGCCCACCCCCTATTGTCAGGTCTAAGTGGAGGAGAAGAGACGCAGTGCTCCCTAGCAGACCTAGGTTAGGGCATTTCATTTAAGATTACACTTTGTGATTGACATATTCATCTTGACTCAAAGATCCCTATTCAAACACTCTCACATACTGATTGCCTTATTTGACTTATATTGAGAGCAGTCTTATAAACTTCACTAAGCTTAGAAATTCCTATCATAGTGAAGTGCGGTTAATTGTATTGGTTCTATTTGTATATATCTACTTAGTGTAAGAAGCATTTGTATTGTACACAAATATTTGATTATCTGTTGTATTCCCGACAAGTGGTCAGAAGAGGGAGACTTGCCCTGTGAAAAGTGCCCAATTGCTTAGACTCGGTTAGGAGAGCGTCGGATTGGTTCAAACCTGGTTAGGAGAACTAGGTGCACCATCCTTTAAGGTGTTGTAATTGGTGTTGCTCCACCCGTTAAGTGAGCATCTTGTGGAATCCTCTTACTTGTGAGCTTGAGGTGAGGATGTAAGAAATATTGGCGGAACCCCGATATCATATTGTGTGTCCTTTTCACTTTCCCTGCACTGTTAAATTTTTGAACTTAAATGCTTTATTATATTTGTTGTGTATGATTTATTGATATTGGCATGTTTAAGTTGTTCTGAATAATTAAGAAATACTGAGACTTTTATATCTGTATATATATATATGCTCAATTTATTGTTATTGGGTAATTGGTGTTTGCATAGACAGACCCTAGGTTGGTTATATTGCTACTTGACATTGAAACTAGGAGAAAATATTTTAATACTTGTTGGCCTTAGAAGGCTTAACATCCAATTTTGATGCTAACAAACAAGTGGAACTTAACATATTTGGTTGAGTGATGATAATTTAGATCTAACGTATCTGAAAGTAAGGTCAAGTACTCACAAGGATCAACTGAAACTTATATTCCAACGAAACATGATTATATGAAGCTTAAATGACAAAAATTCAATGACTAAATCTTGAAGAGCATGAGAGCATGAATATTAAAGAGAACTCGATGAAAAGTTCAAAGTATCTTAAAGCTTGAAGACAAGCAGTAGATCAAAGCATAAGTCTTTATGTAAGTGCTTCATATTTTTAATACCTTTTTGAAATATTGTTGAAGCTCTTTAGGGGAAATACATGGACTTAGAGACCTATTTTAAAACCCCGAAAAATATTTTATCAAAGACCAAAATAAGAGAGCAAAATTAAATTTGAAAACCAAAAAAGAAAATTCAGAAAAAGGATTGGTGAGCTGACTGATAGAAAAACAACAGCTAAATTAACTGTCAAGCCGATTGACTCAATAAACTGAAATCACCCAGCCGACTGACCCATTTTGAACTGTATCACACTAGCCGACTGACAATTTCTTAATTTAAATTTCTTAATTTAATCAAACAGCATACTTGCATCAAATCTTTCAATTTCTCTCAAAGTTTCATATTGTTCATACTCTTACTGGAGGGAAATCATCTGAATTGCTGCTACAACATCAACTAAGGTTCTCATACCGAGTTTTCTCAATCACAAGCTTGATGAATTCTACACTTGAGCTTCAATTCTACTTCTTATTGGTATTTAAATTGTTGAAGTACCTAGAGCTGAATTAGTACTAATCTACTCTGTTTTGAGAGTGCTTTTGTACGCAGTGTGATTACGGGTCAAAACTGCGTAATTGGGCATCTTAACCCGGGCTTTACGGCTTATATTTTTAATTAAAATGTCCAATTATGTCTAAGATTTTAATAAAGTCTCGAATTTAGTATTGAGTTTCATTGCACAATTTATGAATTTTTGGTATTTTTTTGTCGCAGGAAAATTCCCGGGAACCAAAACCGACACCTGTAAGTATTTCATGCATAACTTTTCCGTCCGAGCTCCGATTAAGACGATTAAAATTTTTGGAGAAAGAGGAAAGGATCATCTACAACTTTTGTGTTTTGAGTTTTGTGAGATATGGGCCCCAGAAGAGCATAATTTGTGACGAACAGAGAACAAATAAAATGAAAAAAAATATTAAAAAAAATGGATAGTTGATGTGACCCGGCCATGCATAGCCGGGTCGGGTTGGCAAATTTGGGTAGGGCTTCTTTTTATTTTTTTTTTAAACTCCCCCAGCGCTGCTTCTAGGGAGGCTGGACGGCTCCTCTGTTCCCCTTCTTCTCCTTCTTCTTCTTATTTTAGTTTGTTTTTCTTTGTTTTGCTCCTTGCTGTCTCTCCTTCAACTCTCCCTCACCTTCTTTCTCTGTCTCTACCATAGCTCTCTGCCCCTCTTGTTTTCCTTAACTCTCTATATATCCCTCTCTTCTCTTCCCAAGCCTCCCACGGATTCCCTGCTGCAACTCCTACCCGCAGCCCTTGCTAGCCAACCGAACACCAGCAGACTCCAGCCAAGAGACCTGCTGTCACGCCAACACCAGCAAGCAGCAGCAGCACTCAGTGACTCTACCCGAGTCCCTATTCCATTCCAACGGTTGCAGCAGGTCCTGTTTCTTTTTGCTGCAATTTTCCAGCACCCAGCAAAGCCCTCTCAGCCAGCAAACTCCTACCCGCCAGCAGCAACACCAGCAGAGCTTCTCCTACACGGCCACCACAGCAGAAGCACCCGAACTCCACACCACTCCACAGCAGCCTTCATCCTCCTTCCAGCCTCCTCTCCAGCAGGTACACAGCAGAGCACAGCCTCTGCTACAGCAGCAACCTGCTGGAAGACCCGTGAAGCACCACAGCAAGTAAGCTGCTTCTGCACATCTCTCCGGCCTGAAATTCCCCTGCAGTTTCTTTCTTTCTCTCTTATCTTTTCTCTTTCTTTGATTATTACTTTGAATATTGTTAACTTGTTATTTGAGTTTATTGTTATTTTTTGGTTTTGAATATTAAATAGGGTGTTTTATTATTATTGAAGTTTAATTGTTTTTTTTTAATCTCTTTCGGTTAAATATTTTTCCGTAGATTAGTTTAATGTTTCAAGTTATTTAATTAATTTAGTTAGGGTCAGTTTCGTCAAAGTTCATATTTTTCAGTTTTGTTAAAGTTCGTATTTTTATTTTTTCGGTATCATTCTAAGTTTAGATTTTTAATGTATTTGCATTTTTGTTTGAGTTCTCGGTTTGAATTATTGATTCGTATTAAAGGTTTGATTGTTAGTGTATGTGGGTTTTATTAAGTTTCCTTTCTAGCGTGTTTTAATTCCTTATTTGTAGTTTCCATTTTTAATTAGTGCGTGTCCCAATGTTTCTTTAAGTAGACTAGGATTTCCATATATATATATTTTTTTTATTGCAAGCATGAGTGGCTAAGTTCGGTAACTCGGGTTGTGGGTCGACGTCGTTTGCGTTCCATGGTTTATTAGTTATCCTATGATATCATTGTTAAACTTTTATTTAGTTAAAACCGAAAATTGAAGGGATCGTTGATAAATTGCTAGCTCTTACTTCTTGTTTTGTTGTTGACGTTAGGCACATCAAAACCTTGATTTAATCTAGGATTTTCATCAACTAATTTACACGACATTCGGTTGATGCGTAATGAGAGTTTATATTTTCTTCCGTTTGGATGTGGCCAATTTACTCGATCTTTAGTGATAAAAATTTCATCTTATTAATGCCTTGATTGGATTAACAAGAAGAGGAGTAAGGCCTAGGAAATTAGTAAACGGTGGAAGCAAGCACACATTGACCCGTAACTCGAGTATTTTGTAAATTGTTTCAGTTAATCTGTTTAATTTGATTGCGTTAGTAGGTTTACATTTTTGGAGAATTGATAAAATTTCAGTTTCATTTTGATAGTTTACTCAAACTTCTTCCTCTTTGTTTACTGTTTTCAAAATCATAAAAGACCAAAAAGATTTTCAACTCATATTTTACAGCAACAGGATTTCACTAAACTTTCACAAATACTTTGATACTCAGTGGTCCCTGTGGAATACGATCCTGGACTCATCCTTGATACAACTTGACACTTATGCACTTGGAAGCATAACTCAGAACGAGTCACAGTGATTACTTCTTATCTTTTATAGTTCTTATACAATTTGAGGTGTTCATATTGTTAGCTAAGCGAGTGGATATCGCTTAGAGAGGCGGGCTCTATTCTAATTGAAGGAGTGACCAAACAAGGGTATATCGTTTGGAGAGGCGGGCTCTAGCCTAATCAAGGATATAGGCTTGGTATAAGCCAAACCTCATAAAAATCGTGGTATCACTCTCTCTTTCCTTTACTCTTTATTATCAGCATATATATATATATATATATATAAACTACGTAGATGTTTTAAACTCCTTAATCATTAACACTACATGGATTTGATGTTAAGTAAAATTAAGCTTAATTTGTTTTTTAGGATTGCGGAAACCAAAAGGGAGTACATTGGTTGATCCATTTTTTGCAAAAACCGTAAGGGAGCACTTTGATTGGCGAAACACTCAAAAACTTTTTAAACTGAACGTTTATTTAACGTCTAAGCTTTTGGAAAGAGTAATTGATTTTATATTGCACCTCATTTTAAGAAAGCAATTTCATTAACTATAGGGCTGCAAACGAGCACAAGCTAAATCTTCTATCTTAGTTTGAATATTGTGGTTGATTGGAAAATTGATTGGTTTGATTTATTGATTGGTAACTTGTTTGTTTAAATACTTTTGTTGTGGTTGTGAATTGAAAGTATTAGTTGTGTATTTAATAAATCAACAAGAAGTCAAGAACTAATTAAAAGAATTAAAAGAAATTTTTAAATGAAATTCACCCCCCTCCTCTTGGGACTACATCTTAGTTTTTCAATTAGTATCAAAGATAGGTTATAAAAAATCCTAACAAAAAGTTATAGAAAGATCTAATGACACACATAGGATTAGCTCCCTTTAGAGAGGGTCAATCCTCAACCCGGCCACCCATCTTTTGTGGTTTGAACTATACTTTTTTGGAAACAGTGAATGAAAATATATCTTCAACCTATGAATTGGAAATATTGGGAGGTTGTAACGGATGGTGACCTAATTATCTTTAAACTAGTAGATGGAAAACAAGTTCCTAAGGAGAAAAATGATATGACAGACTTAGATCATAAGATGTTGCAAGTTAATTCTAGTATTATGAATGCTTTATATTGTGCTTTAGATATGAATGAATTCAATAGAGTCATGGCTTGCAAATCAGCCAAGGAAATATGGGACAAACTTGAGGAAACCTACGAAGGCACTATAGATGTTAGGGATAATAGGATTGATATGCTTACAAGTGAATATGAAGCTTTTTAGATGAACCCAGATGAATCTATAACTAACATGTACACTAGGTTCACTCACATAATAAATTCCCTAAATGCCTTAAGAAAAACCTACACTACCTATGAGATGATAAGAAAAATTCTTCGAGGGCTGCCACCTATATGGGAACAAAAATCCACTGCAATAACGGAAGGCAGGAACCTTAAAACCACTTCTTTAGATGAACTAATAGGTTCTCTACTCACATATGAAATGTCAATGAATGCAAGGAATGATAAAACCAAAGCTCAAGAATTTATGGCATTCAAAGCATCAAAATAAAAATCTAGTAGTGAAGAAGAGATGGATGAAGATGAATTAGCCTTCATATCTAAGAAACTTACAAAAATCCTTAGAAGGAAAAACAAATTCAAAAGAAGGAACCAAAACTCCGAATTAGAAGAAGAAGAAACTAGCAAAAAGAAATCTAAAAATAGAACTCCTACATGTTGTAATTGCAACAAAGTTTGACATTTAAAATCGGAATGTCCACTACTTAAGAAAGAGTCTAAGAAGAAAAAAAAAAAGTCTTAAAAGCCACTACTTGGGATAGTACAAGTTGTTCTAAATGTGAATCAAGTGACCAAGAGGTTGCTTACACTTGCTAGCATGGGACGATGAGGGAAGCTCCTCATCCAAATCGGTTAATGATTGTGGTAGTGATGAATCAAATGATAAGAGCATGTCATCTTATGAAGAACTTCAAAATGATTTATTCATAGTACATAAGATGCTAATCAAAGTATGAAGGTGCAATAAAAGATAGAAAATAAGTATGAAGGTGCAATAAAAGAATTAGAAGCTAAAAGTTTTGTTGAAAAAGAAAAAGACTTGAAAATCAAGAAATTAGAAAGCAAGAATGAAAAGACGATAGAAGATCTTCGATCCCTATCCTCTATGGAATATATGAAAGGCATATATATATTTCTAAATTACAGGATAAAATTAGAAAATTATCTCAATAATTAGAGAAATCACAAAGTAAGGTTGATGAAAAGAAAGATATTGAGATAAATGATCTCAAAAATAAAATTGAAGATGAAGAAAAGATCATTTACAACTTCATAAAAGGAAAGGAAAATTTTGACAAAATGATAGGCTCATAAAGGATGACCTTAAACAAAAAAGGCATTGAATTTAATGGGCTTGAAAATAAAAAGAAAAAGAATCTTTACATGAGTTATTTTTCAAAAGCATCCAATGATTATGCTAGCACATCTTCGAATGCCTACACTAACACCATTTGTTATCAATGTAAGAAAAATGGATGTATAAAGTTTGAATGTCCATTTAAAAGAAAGGGTGTAAAGACTAAATAAGTTTGCAGAATTAAAGAAACATCTCTTATTAGACCATCTGGACCCAAGAAAATATGGGTACCAAAAATGAAATACTAAATTCTTCAACTTCAATTGATATTAAATTTATGGAACATCATATAGATATATTGAATAAATTGAAATAGAGAATAAGGATAAAATAATTCAAGCTCATCTTATTGAAACTCATGAAAAATGTCGGCCTCAAATCAATGAATGAATCATACAAGGCATAAAATAGAAAGCATTAGGATACATGAAGATTGGATGTTGAATGAAATTTGTTGGCCGTACAAGGTTTAATACTCTATTTTGATGCTAACAAACAAGTAGGATTTAAAATGCTTCAGTTGAGTGTGTGTTTTCTCAGGAATCCATATTGAAGGTACTCATATAGCATGAATCAGAGTCAAATAGTATGGATCAAAGTATGAAGAACATAAGAGCATGATGATTAAAGAAGATCAACATGAGAGCTCAAAGTTCAGATTATTCTGAGAGATCAGAAAGATTAGTGATTACGCGTCAAAACTGCGTAATTGGGCACTTTAATCTGGTTTTTACAGCTTATATTTTTAATTAAATGTCCAGATTTATCCAATATTTTAATAAAGTATCAAAATTATCATTCTTGAGTTTTATTGTGCAATTTATAAATTTTTGATAATATTTTATCGCAGGAAAATTCCAGGAAACCAAAACCAATATCTGTTCGTATTTCATGTATAACTTTTCCGTTCAAGCTCTAATTTAGACGATTCAAATTTTTGGAGAAAGAGAAAAGGATTATCTACAACTTTTGTGTTTTGAGTTTTGTGAGGAACAGGCTCCAAGAAGATTAAATTCGGTGGTGAACAGAGAGCAAAAATGAAGAAAAAAAAAAGGAAACAAATGTATTAGACCATTAATGTGACCCGGCCATGTAGGCCGGGTCGGGTCAAGTTGCTGGGTTGGACAATCCGGGTCTTAGGGCTGTGTTTCCCTCTTCCCTTTTCATTCTCTCTTTTTCCCTTTCTCTCCCCTGTTGGGTGCTTCCCCAGCCGAGAACCCCCTTCTTCTTCTTCATCTTCTTCTCCTTCTCCTTCTTCTTGTTCATCCTTCCCTTTGTCTTGCTCCTTCCCCTCTCTTTCCCTTTCTCTTTACCTTGCTTTATTCTCATCCTTTCTTTCTCTCTATTGCTTATTTTCTTTCTCTTTCCCTAAGCCCAGCTCCTCTGATCAAAACACCACCAGCCCCTTCATCTGCTGCAACTCGAGGACACATCCAGCGACTCCACAACACAGCAGCAGCCGCAGCGTCCCTCTGCACCAATCGAGCATAGCCCCTTCCTAGCCCCTCAGCAACTCTGGCCATCTGCAGTAACTCTCCATGCATGGCCTGCTCTCTCCAGCCCCTGTTCCACAGCTCCAATACCAGAACAGAGTAGCAACTGTCTGCAATCGAGAACTCCCAGAACAGAGCAGACCACAGCAGCAGTTCCCGAGCACTCCACTCCAGCCCAGCTCTCAGACATTTAGTAGTCTACTCGAGTTTCTGCCAGCCAAGAATCATCATTTCCACAGCCATGGGTGTCCTCTGTTCTCACTCTCTCTCTCTCTCTCTCTCTCTCTCTCTCTCTCTCTCTCTCTCTCTCTCTCTCTCTCTCTCTCTCTCTCTCCTTCCTTTAAAAGTGCCATTGAATAGTTGTTTTCTCTATTTAATTAGTTCTTACACTTATTGAAGAGTTATTTAAGTGAGTTTAATGTTTTCATTTAAGCATAAGTTTTTTTATTTTTTTATTTTTTTGTATTTATTTACCTTGAAAGAATGTTCTTGTTTTGAGATTTTTTTTTTTAGATTTTATTTTTGTTGAAGCTTGGGTTGGTTTGATCAAAGTTTGTATTGTTCTTATCGTGTTCCGTTATCAGTTGAGCTTTAAATTTCTATTAAGTTCACGTTGCATTAAATTGAGATTTTGGTTCATAATTTTTATTTGTGTTAAAGATTTGTTTTTATTACGCGTACGGTTTAGCTTCCATTGTGTGTTTTTAATTCCATGTTCTAGGTTTCCATTTTTAACTAACGTGTGTCCCAATGTTTCCTTAAGTAGGCTAGGGTTTCCATTGTTTGCTTCTTAGTTCGACATATGTTAGTTTTAGGGTTTTACTTTGCGTGTTATTTTAATTAGTTTGAACAAATCTCAACAACTTTGAAAATCCCGAATCTGAACTAAGTTCAGTACATTTTTGTTTTCGATTGGAAAAACGTAAAATCTGAGATTAAAACGCATTCCCTGAGGAGACGATCTAGCCCCTAGGCTTAATATTACACGACGTAACTCCTATACTTGGGATAGCTTTCAAGCTGCCCATTTTTCGAGTGAGTCAATTAGCAAAAAAAAAAGTTCAGAGCAAAGAAGAATTTTTGAGAACTTAAGACAAGTCTTTGTAAGTACTTTAAGTTTATTCAAGTATGAAGTTTTCATATTGAAGCTCATTAGACAAAGAGACTTAGAAACCTTAAGATAATGGCTTGGAACATGTTTTCAAAGTTAAAACAAATCTATATTCCAAGTAATAATGAGAGAGAAATAAAAAATGACTAAGAAAGAAAATCATTCAGTTGACAGATGACTGTGTTACTAGACAGACCACTAACTAAATTTACAAGGTTTAAAATTGAAATACAAAAGCCTGACAGATGACTGTCAAGGTTCCCATAGATGACTGTCAATAAAAAGTGAGAAGTCTGTGAAAGTTTCACCAAATGACTGTCCACCTTAAATTTTACTGAAAGGCTCAAAATTACACATGGACAGACGACTGTCACCTTATATTCTGATAACAGACGATTGCCACTCAAGGGACAGATGACTACCACCTTTTGGCCTATATTCTTACCCTTATATTAAATGGACAGACGACTGTCAGGACTTCACAGTCGTCTGCCTCGCGGCAATTTTCTATTTTCCAATGATTATAATTTTTGAAATTCAAATATTTGGAAACTCAGATAAGTTTATTTTATGGAAACAAGTCTGAGTATCCTTTGGGTAACAAGTAAAGAGGTTTTATACATCTATAAATACCCCTAAATACACATTGATTTAATCACCAAGATCATTAAGAACTCACAATCTGCTGTCACACTCTCTCTCATTTTGAAATAATGAAAATGCTACATATTGCTCTTATTCTTGCTCGAAATTAAGAGAAGTTCTTGCTGAATTTCAGTGTGTTTGATCATTGAGTTGCTGATTCTTTCATTGAAAGATACCCACGGTGATAAATTTCTAAGGGCTTCATTCTGAAATTCATATTCTGAATTTACTGAAGTGCATTAGTGTTTTAAAATTGTACTAATCAGCTCTTTGAGGAGTAAGTTCTTGTACGTATTGTTTTTCCATCTTTGCAACAGGGCTTGTTGATGATTTGAGTAGTTGAATCATTGGACCAAACAAGGGGAGATTTTTTGGAGAAGGTGAGCTCTAGCCTTACCCAAGGAGTGTTTGTAATTGTTTTTTTTTCCGGTTGATAAAGGAACGGTAATAGTGAATCCTTTGGCGGTTTGGTCAAGGGCGAGGACGTAGGCTGTGTTGCAGCCGAACCTCGTAAAAATCCTTGTGCTCTTCTTTCTCTACTCTACTCTTTATTTTTCAAGGATATAATCTTCGTGGTTGCTTTAAATTTAAATCTTGAATGTTTGGTTGTTAAATAGACCGGAAGGTAATTCGTTTTTGATAAATTAGCATTGATTGCGGAAACCGAAAGGGACTATGCTGGTTGATTATCCTTGACCTATTAATCTGAAATTTTATTTAAAAACTGAACATTGGGAAGAAAAATAATTGATACAGGGCTTAAACTGAGTGCAGTAAATTTTCACATATATTGTTACTTAAATTGAAAGTTTGATCTTGTTGTGATTGATTGTGATTGTTTCTAAGATTTTCAACTTAAAATAACTAATTCTAAAGGAAAAATTTTTAAAAACCAATTCACCCCCCTCCCCTCTTGGGAATTCCTAACAAGAAACTATAAAAAGATCAAATGGAAAATATAGGAGTAGCACCCTTCGGTGAAGGCCAAACCTCGACTCGTCCACCAATTTTTTGTGGACATAATTATACGTTTGGGAAAAAGAGAATGCAAATCTATCTCCAACACATGGATTAGAAAGCATAGGAAGTAGTTATGGATGGAGACCTTATTCCCATTAAAATAGTTGATGGAAAACATATTCCAAAAGAAAAAAAAAAGGATATGATCGATTCAGACTATAAAATGCTACAAATCAATTCAAGCGCTATAAATGCTTTATACTGTGCCTTAGATGCTAACGAATTTAATAGGGTCATGACATGCAAGACGGCTAAAGAAATATGGGATAAACTAGAAGTGACATATTAAGGAACTATTGATGTTAGAGACAATAGGATAGACATGTTGACAAGCGAATATGAAGCATTCAAGATGAATTCTGATGAAACAATTTCAAGTATGTACACCAGATTTGCCCACATAATAAACTCCCTAAGTGCCTTAGGGAAAGCCTATGCTACATACGAAATGATCAGAAAAATCCTAGGAGGCCTTCCCTCAATATTGGAACCAAAGACTACAGCTTTCACTGAAGGTAGAAACCTTAAGACTACCTCTTTAGATGAACTCATAGGTTCACTTCTTACCTATGAAATGACCTTAAAAGAAAGGAATCCTGAACCAAGGCATAAAAGATCCGTTGCACTAAAAGCGTCTAGCCACAGCTCTAGTGAAGAGGAAAGTGAAAGAAGTGACTTAGATCAAGATGAATTAGCATTCATCATTAGAGACTAGACAAGTTCTATAGAAGAAATAAAAGATTTCCTAGGAAGTTCAATAAAAAGAAACCTAAAATAGGAGAGACAAGTAGGAAGGAAAATAAAAGTAAGAACGAACCTCCAATATGTTATTATTGCAAGAAACCAGGGCATATCAAACTAGACTGTCCATTGTTTAAGAAAGACAAGAAGAAAAAGAAGGAAGCTATGAAAGCTACGTGGGATGATTCAAGCTCTAGCGAGACAGAAAATGAATCAAGCGAACAAGGGATGCCAAATATATGTTTCATGGAAAAAGATGAAGAGGTAAGCTCCTACTATTCCTCTACAGAATCTTACAACGAGTCGTGTGATGAGTCATGTGACAACATGCCTTCCTATAAGGAATTGCAAGCTGAGAGTTGTTTTCTTTGCATAAGAGATTCATAAAAATTTCTAAAAGAAATATAACTTTGAAAGATCAAAATAAAAAACGATTAAAGCAACTTGAATCATTCAAAATCATTGAAAAAGAAAAAGACCCTTGTATTGAGGAGTTAGAAGAAGAAGTATATAAAGTAACTTAAGAATTAAGCAAAACTCATAAAGATAGTTTGAATAAAAAAGATCTAGAAGTAAATGAACTTAAGATATTAGTAGAGGATAAAAAGAAAATTATATATAACTTTACCAAAGGTAAAGATAATTTTGAAAAGATGATTGGACAACAAAGGTTTCATGGGAACAATGAAGGTATAGGCTATAATGGTAAAGCAAATAAAAGGAACAAAAAGCTATACATGAGATACTTTGTTAAGGAAGCTAAGTATTATGCTAGTACTTCATCAAACAACAAACATGAACACACTACTTGCTATATGTGCAAGACTAAAGGTCAGGTAATGTTTAACTGCCCACTAAAGAGAAACTATATTAAAGTGCAAGGGGAATGGAAAGTCAATAATGGAACTAACAACAAAACAAAGAAAATTAAAAGAATTTGGGTTCCAAAGACTAACACAAAAAATCCTCCATTGTAGGTATACTTTAGGACAACACCGTCAATATATAAATGGTACTTGGACAGCGGGTGCTCAAGGCATATGACCGGTGACAAGACCAAGTTCACTACATTAAAACAAAAGGATGGAGGATACGGCACCTTCGGCGATAATGCTAAAGGTAAAATCATTGGCATCGGTAAAATTGGTAAAGAACCTTCACTCATTATAGATAATGTGCTATTAGTAGAAGGATTAAAGCATAACCTTTTAAGTATTAGTCAATTAACTGATAAAGGGTTCAAAATAACCTTAAAGAAAGAAAAATTTGTTATCCAAAATCCTAAGAACAATGGAACCTTGTTTATAGCTCATAGGTTAAACAATGTTTATTATATAAATTTTGAGAACTTAGTAAATCAGAATGTAACTTGTTTAGCAGCAATGAATGAAATAAGTTGGCTATGGCATAGGAAACTAAGACATGCTAGCATGGACCTATTATCCAAATTATCAAAGAAAAATATTGTCAAAGGACTACCTAATACAAATTCATAAAAAACAAGATATGTGATGCATGCCAAAAAGGGAAAGCAAGTTAAAACAAGTTTCAAAAAGAAAAAATACATATCTACAAAAAGACCCCTAGAATTGTTGCATCTAGACTTATTTGGTCCAACTAGAAACTCAGATATAGGAGGAAAACAATATGCTTTTGTAATAGTGGATGATTATTCAGGATTCACTTGGGTATTATTTCTAGCAAACAAAGATGAGGCCTATGACATGCTTGTTACATTATGTAAGAAATTACAAAATGAAAAGGGCTATAATATAACAAGCTTTAGGAGTGTTCAAGGTAGGGAATTTAAGAAAAAAAATGTTTAAAAATTCTGTAATAAATATGGAATAAACCATAATTTTTCTGCACTTATACTCCACAACAAAATGGAGTTGTAGAAAGAAAAAATAGAACTCTACAAGAAATGGCGAGAACAATGTTGAATGAAAATAATTTACCTAAATACTTTTGGGCAGAAGCTATAAATACGGCATGCTACATTGTAAATAAGGTATCAATAAGATCAAAAATAGACTAAACACCATATGAACTTTGGAAAGAAAGAAAACCTAATATTTCCTACTTTCATGTATTCAGATGCAAATGTTTTATTCTTAATACTAAAGATGATCTAGGAAAATTTGATGCAAAATCTGATGAAGGTATCTTCCTAGGGTACTCTATAAATAGCAAAGCTTATAGGGTTTATAATAAAAGAACCTTTACTATTATGGAATCAATGCACATAACATTTGATGAATTAAACAATCATGACAATAAAAATGAGAAAGATGAAAAAGAAGGTACTCCACAAAAAGAAGAAAATATTGAAATAAAACAAGAAATCAATAATGATGCTCCAAATGAAAATCTTATAGAAAATCTAAAGCTTCCTAAAGAATGGAGATATGATAAAAATCACCCAAAAGAACAAATTCTTGGTGAAACATCAAAAGGAATAACTACTAGAGCTTCATTAAAAAATATTTGCAACCATTATGCCTTTTTATCTCAAGATGAACCCAAAAATATTGAAGAAGCTTTAAAAGATGACTCTTAAATCATAGCTATGCAGGAGGAACTAAATCAATTTGAAAGAAGTCAAGTATGGAAACTTATACCTAAACCCAAAGACAAGTCAATCATAGGAACTAAATGGGTGTTTAGAAATAAAAAGGATGAAACTGGAGTAGTTGTAAGAAATAAAACTAGGCTTGTAGCACAAGGTTACAATCAAGAAGAAGGCATTGATTATGAAGAAACCTTTGCCCCTGTAGCAAGAATGGAAGCAATAAGGATGCTTCTTGCCTATGCAGCCTATAAAGACTTCAAATTATATCAAATGGATGTAAAAAGTGCATTTCTAAATGGCTATATTAATGAAGAAGTTTATGTTAAACAACCTCTAGGTTTTGAAGACTCTAAAAATTCAAATCATATATTTAAGCTAACTAAGGCCTCATATGGATTGAAAAAAGCTCCTAGAACTTGGTATGATAGGCTGAGCAAATTTCTACTCCAAAATAATTTTTCAAGAGGAAAGATAGACAACACTTTATTTATAAAAACCAAAGATAATAATATGCTTATAGTTCACATTTATGTTGATGATATTATATTTGGAGCTACTCATGAAGATTTGTGTAATGAATTTGCTAAAACTATGCAGAGAGAGTTTGAAATTAGCATGATGGGAGAACTAACTTACTTTCTAGGTTTGCAAGTCAAACAAGCTAAAAATGAAACTTTCATAAATCAAACTAAGTATATTAAAGAAATGTTAAAGAAGTTTGATATGGAATAAAGTAAACCTATAGGAACTCCCATGAGTACTTCAACTAGTCTAGATAAGGATGAAAAAGGGAAACAAGTTGATTCCAAACATTATCGAAGTATGATAGGAAGTTTACTTTACTTAATAGCAAGTAGACCAAATATAATGTTAAGTGTGTGTATGTGTGCTAGGTTCCAATCAGCACCTAAGGAATCACATCAAACAGTAGTAAAACGAATCCTTAGATATTTGCTAAGCACACTTGATTTAGGGTTATGGTATCCAAAAGGAACTGATTTCGAAATGATGAGTTATTCAGATGCAGATTATGCAGGATGAAAAATAGATAGAAAAAGCACTAGTGGGACTTGCCACTTTTTAGGACACTCATTAGTTTCATGGTTTTCAAAGAAACAAAATTCCGTAGCATTATCCACAGCTGAAGTAGATTACATAGCAGCTAGGAGTTGTTGTGCTCAAATTTTATACATGAAACAACAATTAAAGGACTTCAAAATTCAATACCAAACAATCCCCATAAAATGAAATAATACAAGTGCGATAAATATTTCAAAGAATTTGGTATCACATTCAATAATTAAACATATTGATATACGTCATCACTTTTTAAGAGATAATGTAGACAAGAAAGAAATAGTTCTTGAATTTATCAATACTCATGCTCAATTAGCTGATATAATTACCAAACCATTAGCTGAGGATCGATTTATATTTATTCAATGAGAATTAGGCATGTTACATATAAGAGAAGTTAATTAAAAAAGAGAAGAAGCTGAGTTTGGTTAGGACAGACGACGGTCAAGGAGTTAACAGACGACTAGCAAGGTACTGTCTATGTAAAAGATAGTAGACAGATGACTTCTAGTGAGCTCACAATCGACTGGCAAGCGACTATCTATGGATAGACAACTGTCCAATTAGAGATAGACGACTGTCTCGCGGTGAGTTATGTATTTTTCACTTAAAAACATGATTTTAAAACCCTACAGAAGACTGGGCATTCGTCTTCCTTCCTCTAAAACATTTTCCCTTCTCTTTCCTTTCAATTCTTTCTCTCCCAAGATTCACAAAACAATTATCCATCATACCCTAGTCCATACATATCTAGGGTTTCTGCATATCAAGATGGTTCGTACCAAAACTGTGAGAAAGAAGGACAAAGCTTCTTTGTCTTCTTCAAAGCCTACAAGCAACGATGACATAAAAAAATGGCTGGTCTCTTCACACGCGAAATGGTGTATCAAAATCACCTATTTGCTATTGAACTGATGTTCTGTAAGATTTTAGATGTTACTTTCTTTGAAGAAAATTTTCCTGAAATTTTAGAAATAGTCAAAGCTATAGGATGGGACAAGTTTATCCTTCATCAAGTAAAAGGGTATTATCTAGATCAAATTAAGATTTTTTACACTAACTTGGTTAAGAAAGAAGATGGCATTACTTCTGAAATTTATGGTCAAAGGATTACACTTACCCCACACTCATTACGGAAAATTCTTCATATCAAGCATGGGAATTTTGAGTGTACACCAGTTGAGAAGCATTGAAGCATGGAACAAGGATTTACACCACAAGAATTTCTACCTCTTGTGATGAATGATGCACCTATGTATTTTGGACATCCTCCACCATACAAGTAGCTTAATCTTCAGGAACAAATTCTTCATAAGATCATTGCATACAACATAATTCCGAGGTCTGGATCCTTTGATCATGTTTCATATTTTGATTGTTTTGTTATGTGGTGCTTACTAAAAGGGAAGAAACTAGACTAATCCAGTATCATATTGAAGTGGATGGTGATGAAGCTTGAATCTCCTAGAATTGGGCTTCCATACGGTGGTATTCTTTCCTTAATCTTTGCCCATTTTCAAGTCCTCTCTCCAACTTCAAAAATAGTAAAAAGAACCCATTATCATGTTTTCTCATCTACTACATTGAAAGGAATGGATTACAAAAATTATACCGAGGGTTGGATGTTCCGAGGCAATAGACTGGCAAGACCTGCACCTGAGGTAAGGAGTCCAGCTCCTGAAGAAGCTGATATGCCACCTTGGTTTGTTCCGTTTTATCAAAATTATACTAGCTTCAGTTCCGAAATGAGAGAAAACTTTTCTTCTCTTTAAGATAAACTCTCCACCATGGATGACAAGTATACCTCATTAGACACTCGTATTGCTAATATAGAACATCATGCCACTAAACATGACACTGATTCAGATAATGAAGATAGTAAAAATTCTGATGAAGAAGAAGCTGAATCTAAAGAAGGTGAAGGAGAAGAAGAAGAAAAGGAAGCAGAAGAAGATGCATAAGATGAAGCAGCAACTGAAGAAGAAGTAGAAGAAGAAGAAGGAGAAGAAGAAGAAGAAGCAGAAGAAGGTTCACAACAATCCAAAGGAAAAGGAATTGCTGAAGACAGTGACACTAACCCTAACATATAGACTTTTGTTGGTGTTTTTGCTCTTTTGTATGGTTAAATTCTGGATGTATTTTATAAAAGGGGAGTATGTGTAAGCTAAAGCCTATTAGTCTTTATATGTATTCTAGCTCTGAGATTTTGAACTTTTGCAATGTTTTGCTCTTAGTTTGATGTATTATAAGTTCTAATGTTAATGATAATTCTGAAAACTTTGCAAGTTCTATTTTGAGTATGCTGTTTGACAGGGGGAGTATCATGAGTTATCACTTGAGTATAATTCTTAATCAATTTATGTTAATACATTAACACTGGTATCACACATACTCAAATTGATATTTTCCCTTTATCATTATATACTCAAATTATATTTTTTCATTCATGTCAAAAGGGGAGAAGTAAGTGTAGCAAAAATTTTTCTTGAACTTGAAATGAACATGAATGATATTGATGGAGCATGAATGATATTATTGTGCTGGAACTTGAAATGAACATGAATGATATTGATGAAGCGTGAATGATATTATTGATTCTAATGAAATTTGTTTTTGTTAATATGAAGCTTATTGAAAGGGGGAGTCTTTTAAAGGCTCACTCAAACTTTTTGCTTCTTGATTGTCATCATAAAAAAGGGGGATATTGTTGGTCTTACAAGGTTTAATACTTTATTTTGATGCTAACAAATAAGTAGGATTTAACATGCTTCAGTTGAGTGTGTGTTTTCTCAGGAATCCATATTGAAGGTACTCATATAGCATGAATCAAACCACAATAGTATGGATCAAAGTCTAAAGAACATAAGAGTATGATAATTAAAGAAGATCAACAAGAGAGCTCAAAGTTCAGATTATTCTGAGAGATCAGAGATTAGCAACAAAGAAAGTTTAGAGCAAAGAAGAATTTTTGAGAACTTAGGACAAGTCTTTGTAAGTACTTTAAGTTTATTCAAGTATGAAGTTTTCATTTTGAAGCTCAATAGACAAAGAGACTTAGAAACCTTAATATAATAACTTGGAACATGTTTTCAAAGTTAAAACAAATCTATATTCCAAGTAATAATGAGAGAGAAATCAAAAATGACTAAGAAAGAAAATCATTCAGTTGAAAGACGATTGTGTGTTACTAGATAGACGACTGACTAAATTTACAAGGTTTAAAATTGAAACACAAAAGTCTAACAGACGACTGTCAAGGCTCCCATAGACGACTGTCAGTGAAAAGTGAGAAGTCTGTGAAAGTTTCACCAAACAACTGTCCACCTTATATGTTACTGAAAGGCTCAAAATTACACATGGAGAGACGACTGTCATCATATGGACAGACGACTGTCACCTTATATTCTGATGACAAACGACTGCCACTTAAGGGATAGACGATTGCCACCTTTCTGCCAATGATTTTTATCGTTATATTAAATGGATAGACGACTGTCACGACTTCATAGTTGTCTGCCTCGTGGCAATTTTCTATTTTCCAACGGATATAATTTTTGAAATTCAAATATTTGGAAACTCAAAAAAGTTTATTTTATGGAAACAAGTCTGAGTATCCTTTGGGGACCAAGCAAAGAGGTTTTATACATCTATAAATACCCCTAAAGACACATTGATTTAATCACCAAGATCATGAAAAACTCACAATCTACTATCATACTCTCTCTCATTATGAAATTCTGAAAGTGCTATATATTGCTCTCATCCTTGCTCGAAATTAAGAGAAGTTCTTTCTGAATTTCACTGTGTTTAATCATTGAGTTGTTGATTCTTTCATTGAAAGATACCCACGGTGATAAATTTCTAAGAGCTTCATTCTTAAATTCATATTCTGAATTAACTGAAGTGCATTGGTGTTTTAAACTTTTACTAATCAGCTCTTTGAGAAGCAAGTTCTTTTACATATTGTTTTTCTATCTTTGTAACAAGGCTTGTTGACGATTTAAGTAGTTGAATCGTTGGACCAAACAAGGAGCGATTGTTTGGAGAAGGCGGGCTCTAGCTTTACCTAATGAGTGCTTGTAATTGTTTTTGTTTTAGCTGATAAAGGAATGATAATAGTGAATCCTTTGGCGGTTTGGCCAAGGGCGAGGATATAGGCTGTGTTGAAGCCAAACCTCATAAAAAGCCTTGTGTTCTTCTTTCTTTACTCTACTCTTTATTTTTTAAGGATATAATCTACGTGGTTGCTTTAAATTTAAATCCTGAATGTTTGGTTGTTAAATAGACTGTAAGGTAATTCGTTTTTGATAAATCAGCATTGATTGCGGAAACCAAAAGGGACTATGTTGGTTGATTATCCTTGACCTATTAATCTGAAAGTTTATTTAAAAACTAAACTTTGGGAAGAAAAATAATTGATACAGGGCTTAAACTGAGTGCAGCAAATTTTCACATATACTGTTACTTAAATTGAGAGTTTGATCTTGTTGTGATTGATTGTGATTGTTTTTAAGATTTGCAATTTAAAAGAACTAATTCCAAAGGAAACATTTTTAAAAACCAATTCACCTGCCCCCCTCTTGGGAAGCTATTCCTAATTTCAAAATAAATATATATATATCTATTCCTAATTTCAAAATAAATATATATATATATATATATATATATATATATATAAACCAAATAAAGCTTATTGATAAAGAAGAAAGCTTGGCCGAAGAATTGTCAGTTGACTGACCATATGATCAGCCAATTGACTGAACAAAACCTTTAAAGAGAAAGTATAGGTCAACCGACTAGACAGAAGCTCAGCTGACTGACTAAAGGAAAAACTATTAAAGAAGTATGAAATTAAATACTTAAGCAACATAAGAACAATCCAAGCAAAAGTATAGTACAAAGCACATAATATGATTTACTCCATGCTTATATGAATGCAATATGATACATGTTTACATCTTAAATTTGGTATCTTGAAATTTTTAAAGACAATGAAAATATTGATAATTTATGGCTCACTATATTTTTGAAAATTTCAGCATAAAGTCATGAAGCGTGACTTAGAAACATGAATTTTGATATGAATTGATAAATCCTTGGCCATGTATGCTTATGATGGATCACATGGATAAATGGATAAATTTGAATCTAAATAATAGAATATTCATGAGTTGTGCATAATGTGACATTAACATTGGTATCTATAAAGTGTATTAGTATCCATGAATATATAAATTGGTAGTTGAGCATGACAAGTATAATTATATCGATGAGTAAATTATGAAATTGATATAATATTGGTATTTGATATCCATATTTTTGAAAATTTTAGCATAAAGTTATGAAGCGTGATTTAGAAACATGAATTTTGATATGAATTGATAAATCCTTGGCCATGTATGCTTATGATGGATCATATGGATAAATGGATAAATTTGAATCTAAATAATAGAGTATTCCTGAGTTGTGCATAATGTGACATTAACATTGGTATCTATAAGTGTATTAGTATCCATGAATATATAAATTGGTAGTTGAGCATGACAAGTATAATTATATCGATGAGTAAATTATGAAATTGATATAATATTGGTATTTAATATCCATGAGCTTATACATCAAATGTTTGAAACATGTATGTTAGCTTTGGTGCAATCCCAAGAGGGGGGGTGAATTGGGTATTTAAAAATTATCACCTAGGTTAAACCAGATAAGCAGTATTACTTAACCTAGGGTCTGTCTATGCAAATGTAAATCTAATCATTTATATTATAACATACACGTGCAGTAAGTAAATTGCGGAAATGTAAAGAACACACACGATATGTTATCGAGGTTCGGCCAACTGTGCCTACGTCCCCGCCTCTAGCTCGCAAGCAGGAGGATTCCACTAATAGCTCACTTAAGGGTGGAGTGGCACCGTTTACAACCAGGTCAAATTAACACAGGGTTGACCTCAACCTTAACCAGGTCAATTAGCAGGGCTGACCTCAACCTACACGCCTTAACAGGACGACGCACCTAGCTTTCCTAACCGGGTCTAAGCCAATCCGGGACTATTCCAGGGCTAGTCTCCCTCTTCAGGCCCGTGCCTGGAAATACAACCAAAGTGTATTACAATCAAATGGTACAATGATTGTGCTTTCGTGTAAAGCAGATATGTACCCGAATGCGCGCAATAACAAACACCACAGTATGATTCTATATGTAAGCTCAGTGTGGTTTATGATGTCTACTCTCAAATAAATTTACTATCGTGTAATGCGTACATGAGAGTGTCAATCAAGCAGTCTTTGTATCACAAGAAATTCAGGCAAGATGTTCATATAAAGATACTAGCCAAACAAAATATATATGTATTACAATGAGCGGATTTTCTCAATCGTATTATGCTCTAGTAATGTATATGTTTGGTTTGCAAAAGATATCTAATCTTTGTATCCAGCAAACAATATGTAGGTCAATGAATATTGCAACAAAGATCAATATCACATAAACAAATATCTTTTCAAAGTTATATCAAGATAAATCCCACAAGATATTTGGAAATGTTTTGAAGAGATTTTGCAATCCAAAAACAAATACAAACTACACAAGATATTGCAATGAGTTTGCAATACTTGGAAGTTTAATATAAGTCTTCTTAGGAGAGACTTATTAACAAAGTCCCCTAAGAATACTTGGGTTGGCTCTCAATTAAAATCGTTACAAACAACTACCACACTTGGGAGAGCAACCCTAGAAAACAACAACACTTAAATTACACTTACAAAGTATATTTGAGTGGAAGATCTAGTAAGAATAAGTATTGGAGACTCAATAAATGAGTATTATAAACTTTTGGATTTTCAGAGAATTTTTCTTAATTAGATATCCTAATCTCTTACTAATTTTCTCAAATGAACTTGTATATATAGGCAAGGGAGAAAATATGACCGTTGGGGACCTATTGGGTATTATTAGAAAAGTTTAATGATGTTTAAGGCATTTTAACCCTGTTTAAAAAATATTAACCACGGTAAAAATTGGACCAACCCGAGAGGTCCGGTCGACCAGAAATGGTTCGGTCGACCAGGACTCAAGTGGCTCAGTCGACCAGGGGCATTTTGAACTAAGTGGCCGGTCGACCGGGCAAGGGCGATTTTCCAAAACTCTGAGGTTTGGTCGACCGGCCCTTTTTGAACTACATGGCTCGGTCGACCAGACCGTTGGGAATCCTCTCAAGACCCCTCGGTCGACCAGGTAGTTGGAGTACAAATCTGGTCGGTCGACCGGGAGGTCAAACTGTTGACTCCCAGGTGGTTCGGTCGACCGAGGTCAAATGACCTATAAGGGCTCGGTTGACCGGGCCTGGGTCAAACAGTTGACCCGGACCGGTTTCGGTCGACCGGGCGAAATTGAACTGAATTGGCCGGTCGATCGAAAGTGCACCAAGTGTGCATTTCGGTCCCGTATCGACCCAAACAATCCCTATTCAAGTGCCTAACAAATATATGTGAATATGTATGTGTCCTAAGGTCACTTGGGGTCCAATTTGAGAGCACCAAAAAAATTCGGTGTCGATCAACCAAAGGCATCCTAAGGTCTTTCTACGGTCCTCTCTTATTCATGGTTCGGTTTGAGCTTTTGTAGTAAATCATACATTTGATGTGCGTGAGCTTATTACAAACCGAATGCCCTAATTACTATTACAGACCAATATAAATATATTACAAAGAATATGATTTGGTCTTCAAGCTTTTCTTACTTTGTGCACATCTTGATCTTATCATTCTTGATGCCTACACAAAACCTCAAACGTTCATTAGATACAATGAGTATTTGTCATAATCAAAACCGGGCATGACCAATAAGGTCAACAATGTACGATAAATTCAGAAAGCATAATTGGTATCAAATCTGAATGTATTAAATTCAGGGGAAGTATTATAATTCATAACTTGTATTTTGTTTCTCCCTAACTTTTTTTGGTATCATGCATTATTTTTTTTATTGTTATCATAAATTTTCAATTGGTATAATAAATTTTCAATTTGAGTTTATTATTAAAAATTCAAAAGTTCAATTAGAATTAGAATTAATGAAAATCTAAATTGGTATCATATACTTGATATGCATGATTGTTATTCATATGCTTAAAAATATGATTTATTTTGTTTATATCCTACTAGTTTTTTTATTTATGTCAAAAGGGGGAGAAGTTTTGAGCAAAAATTGAAAATTGAGTTTGGTATTGAAATATTTTGAAAATTTGAAACATGAATTATATTTCAAAAGGGAGAGAAGTATTTAACAAAGGGGAGAATTACATGACATTGAATGACCTTGAAATTGGTATTGATATGCATGATATTGAATGATCTTAAATTTGTGTTGATAATAATCTTGAGCTTACAAATATGTTGAAGATTATGCTTATTGAAAAAGGGAGTCTTTTTAAGATTTACTCATATTTTTGCTCATTATTTGTCATCATAAAAAATGTGGAGATTATTAGCCTTACATGGACTGGTTAGCTAACATCTTGTGGTTGATTGGAAAATTGATTGGTTTGATTGATTGGTAACTTGTTTGTTTAAAAACATGTGTTTTGGTTGTGAATTGAAAGTATTTGTTGTGTATTTTTGCTCATTGTTTGTCATCATAAAAAAGGGAGAGATTATTGGCCTTACATGGATTGGTTAGCTAACATCTTATGGTTGATTGCAAAATTGATTGGTTTGATTGATTGGTAACTTGTTTGTTTAAATACTTGTGTTGTGGTTGTGAATTGAAAGTAATTGTTGTGTATTTAATAAATCAACAAGAAGTCAAGAACTCATTAAAAGAATTAAAAAAAAATTTTAAATCCAATTCACCCCACTCTTGGGGCTACACCTTAGTTTTTCAATACCCAATTCACCCCCCCCCCCTCTTGGGAATACACCTATTCCAACACTTTATTTATGCCTACATGCCTTTATAAGAACAACATTGCAACTTACTATCCATAATGTAATAAATGGTTAAATTTCTTTGATGGATGGTATTTTTTATTTTTTTTGCCTGAACTACCTTGGGCTATTCTGAACTGTTATTGAATATACTGGATTGCATGATTGAACTGGAACGCCATCTAGGCTGATACTTGTGAACTGCATGCTGCTAGTAGATATAGGTTGTTGCGTGTTTGATTTGAATGTGAATTGCATGTTATAAAAGAACCAGGATTTTTAGCATGATTTTGCGAAGAACATGATCGAAAGATGAACTATTTACAAACAACATGCTGCCCGATTTTTTTTTTTTAAATTCGTTAAATTTTCATAGATTGATCTAAATTGCATACACATAATCTATTTTAGGAAAATCTAGTTCATGGACACCATTTGGTCTATATTTTATTTTTTTGAACTTATTTTAGGACAAAATTGTTTAATAATCTTATTTTTGAAATTCAATATCACTGGTTAAATTATGATCCATAAATTAGGGGAAGATGCATAACATAAGAAATCGTACCAAACCCGAACTTTATAACTATTGCATGTTTATTGGAGTATGGCCTTGTTTGGTTATTTTATGCTAGTTAAAGTGCAATGTGTAGTATGTCTATATGCTAAATGATAATGATCCCTTGCATGCTAAGTTTTATTATGAAGGATAGACATATGATGAATATTTTTAAATGAAATTCATCCTTAACCACAATTGCACTTATGTGTCCTTGAGAATATACCAGGGACCTAAGCCCCATCATTAGATAAAAGGAGCTTAAATTTAACATTCTTGTGGTTTCATGTGCACCAGATCATCATTGTTTTTGTTTTTGAGTCCTAAGGCTCTTGTGAAAACCATGAACATTATATCTGAAAATGAGGAATAGCTTCCAAAGAGGGGGGGAGTGTGAGGGGGTTGAATTGGATTCTTTTTCTATTTTAATGATTTTTATATTTTTGCTTTTAATAACCCAGAAAACAAGATATATATGAACGATAACCACACTTAAGAATACTAAAATTTAAATTTACAAGTCTATCAATGAACTCATGATAATTCAATCACTTAATCAAAATATAAAAGCTTTTGTTGATTTCCCTGTATATTCTTGGTGTATGCTTTACTTGATCAAGATTTCAGAAGATTAACCAACATACTCCCTTTTTGGGTTTCCACAAATGATTAATCAAAACGTACTTTCTAAATATCAAGTACCTTTGTTTCTTTCTCAATTTAAAACCTGCAACCTGCACTTATAAATCATATAACAATAGCAAGTAAAAATTAAAGAGTAAAGCAGAGAGAAAGAGGCAAGAGTTTTTACGAGGTTCGGCTTCAACATAGCCTATGTCCTCGCCTTTGACAAATCACCAAAAGATTTCACTATATCAGTTCTTTTACCTGGTGCAACAACACCTACTTACAACACACTCCTTCTGTTAGGCTAGAGCCCACCTCTCCAAACAATAACCCCTTGTTTGGTCCAACAATTCAACAGCTCTGTGACTCACCCGAAAAATAAGCAACTCGGAAGCTATCCTAAGTATAGGAGTTACGTCGTGTAATACTCAGCCCAAGGACTAGATCGTCTCCTCAGGGAATGCGTTTTAATCTTATATTTTATGTTTTTCCAATTGAAAACAAAAGGTTACTGAATTCGGTTCAGATTCAGGATTTTCAAAATTGTGGAGACTAAAATTAAATACACACGCAAATTAAAGTCCTAAAACTAGCATGCACAGAATTAAATAAAAATAACAGAAATCCTAATCTACTTAAGAAAACACCGGAGCACATTAACTAAAAATGAAAACTTTAAACATGGAATTAAAAATACACAATGGAAACTTAATCGGATTTAACACACACACACACTAAAAATTGGATCTTTAACCAAACAATAACTCAAACCACAATCACAATTTAAACACGAAAAAAACAAAAATTTAACACATAAACAATAACAAAGAAAAATAATAAAAACATGAGAAATCAAACAAGACTTAATTAAAAAGACTAAATTAAAACTCCCACTAATTAGATAAACAAATAAATAATTTTAACAAGAATTAAACACTTGACAATGTCCAACTTAAAAAGACATTTCAAATAACATAAAAAAAAAAAAACTAAACTTTATTTAGTATTTAAAGACTAAACAAAAATAAATAAAGTGAGAGAGAGGGAGAGAGAGAGAGAAGAACAGAGGAGAGTTGCAGGCTCTCGGGTGGCTGTGATGAAGGCTGGAGCAGAGGGGATTCTTGGCTGCTATGGTGCTAGAGTGACTAAAACTGCTGGAGAGGGGCTCGGGAACTGCTGTGCTCTGTTCGTGGAGGATGCTTCTGGAGGGGCAGCTGGTTGTATGTTGATGCTCTCGTGCTAGGATGTGTAGCAGAGGCATAGTCGGCGTGGAGCTGTCGAACAAAAACTACCGAAGAGTTTCGGCTACTGTGGTGGCTGCTGGCAGTTCTCGGGTGATGGCTACCGGGTGTGTAGCAGGGAAGAGGAGAGGTTGGGAGTTGAGAGAATGAAAGAGTAAGAGAGAAAGAAAGAGCAGGGGAAGAAGGAAAAGGTGAGAACAGAGACAGAAGAAAAACAGAGAGAGTTCAAGGAGAGAGTGAGAGAGAGAAGAGAAAGAGAGTAAGGGGAAAGAGAGACAATGAAAATAAAATAAAGAAAGAAAGAAAAGAAAAGAAGAATAAGAAGAAAAGGGAAGGATGGGTGGTACTGCAAGAAAACAAAGGAGAGTTAAAGGGATAGAGGGGAAGGTAACTGGGATAGAGAGGAAGAGAGAGTGATAAGAGAAAAACAAAAACCAGAGAAGGAGAAAGTGAGAAAGAAGAAGAGCTAAAGGAAAGAGAAGGGATAGGAGAAAAGAAGAAGAAGAGAAGAGACAATAAAGGAGCCCTGCGGGCTGCCTGCGCAGGGAGAGGAAGAGAAGGGGATTTAAGGGGGAGCTGGGTTGCCCTAGACCCGGATAGGTGAGATCCGACCCAATTGGGTCAGACCCGGCTTGCATGGCCGGGTCACATCACATGTCCTTATATATATATATATATATATTTCAGTTTTTTCATTCTCTATTCATCACCAAATTTGACCCATCTGAAGCTTGTTTCTTGAAAAACTCAAAACACAAAAGTTTTAGATAATCATTTCTTCTTTCTCCAAAAATTTGAATCGTCTCAATCGGAGCTTGAACGGAAAAGTAATGCATGAAATCTGAACAGGTGTCTGTTTTGGTTCCCGAGACTTGTCCTGCGATAAAAAATTATCAAAAACTCGTAAATTGCACAATAAAACTCAAGAATGATAATTTCAGCACTTCATTAAAATATTGGACAAATTTGGACACTTAATTAAAAATATAAGCCGTAAAGACCGGATTAAAGTGCCCAATTACGCAATTTTGACGCGTAATCACTCTGAATCGTTTAAAAATGATGATAAAGAAATTTGTGTACAAAAGAGAAATCTCACAACAGAGTAAATTAGTACAATGATCAGCTCACTTATACTCCAAGGTAATTCAAATATAAGAAATTTAAAGCTCAATGCTTAGTATGAATTACCAAATGATTTTTCAAAGAAAATGAAAGATTCTAGTTTTTGAGAGCTTTGCCAAAAAAGTATGAATCAATATTAGATCAAAAATTTAAACTTAAGAAAGTTTTAGATCCTTTGAGAATTTTGAAAACTTGAAGATCGATTGATCTAGAAACCTTTGAAAACTTTGCTTGATCTAAAAACCTTTGAGGGTTGCTTGCTCTAAAACTTTGAAGGTTGCTTGAATCTGAAAACTTTGAAGGTTGCTGGATCTGAAAACCTTGAAGGTAGCGTGATTTCAAAAACCTTTGAATATTGTTTCAATAATAATAATCAATTTTCTTGTTACAAACCTTTGAAGATTTTGACTATTTATAGATGTTTTTAGAAGCCAACCATTACTCCCAAAGATTCCTAAAATTTATTTCCAAATATTTTGAAATAAATATGTTCAAAAACGTAATTTAAAAAATCTTCCCATTGATAGAATTAATGCCAACGTACGAGTGGCAGTCGCTTGCCACGACTTGGTAGTCACCTGTCATAAGGCAACTCTCAACACAGAATGCAGGCAGTCGCCTGCCAGAACCAAGGTAGTCACCTGGCTTGTTCACACAAGCACCTGGCTGGTTAGGCAGTCGCCTGTCTAGCTACTGACTTTTTTAAAAATCATTTTCTTAATGTGCCAGTCGCCTGCCTCATCATGGCAGTCGCCTGGCCTTTCGTAAAAAATCTTCCCTTCTTAAGCCCTTTTTATTTATTAAAAATAATCTTTAGGAAAAAAATATTTTTGATTTTCTATGAGCTTCAAACCACTATATATTTGAGTTTAACCTTGAAGTACTTACAATTAGAATATCCTTAATATAACTCTTTTAGTCTTCAAACTTGTTCTTCCATCAGCTTTGTGGTTGCAATCTTTCCTTTGAGCTTTTCACAGTATACCTTTGTTCTTCATGCTCTTTATAGTCCATAGGCTTTACTTTGTATTCTTCAAGAATTCTTTGTAATTCATAATCTTCCTTTTGCACTTGAGGTTTACTGTTTTCCTGGAAAACTTTTGCTTGAAACATATTAAACATATCATTTGATTTTTTATCATCAAAATAAGAATTGTAAGCCTTATTAGGCCAAGAATCTCCCCCTTTTTGATGATGACAAATAGAGAGCAAAAATAATAAGCTTCTAATTTTTATGGCCCCCCCTATCAATATGCATGATATATTTAATGGTATAATTTATGCATATAAGTACAAAGAAACATCCATCCCAAAAAAAAAAAAAACTTCCTCTTGAACATTTCTATTAAAAGTCACAAATCATAATAAAAGTTTACAAACCACCATCATATTTTTGCACTCACAACTTTCTCTTAAACATTTTCTCCCCCTTTGGACATCAATCAAAAGGGGAGAAAGAGAGACAAAAATAGAAAAATGCTGCAAGTCAAAGTACTAGTTTTAGAATACCAAAGATAGCCTAGCCGATAAAACTTGAATACATAAAAAACACATAAAAATGATAGGTAAAAGCACATCAGTCAGAGGCTTCCATATTTTCACTTTCATCATCTTCTTCTTCTTGTTCTTTTGATTCATTATTTCCTTCCTCCTGTTCACTGTCATTTTCTCCTTCTTCTTGTTCTCCAGATTCATCCTCACTAGATATGGCAAAGCCGATACTCATAGGAGATTTTCCTTTGGAGGAGCTAGCTAACTGTTACTTAATCTTTTCAACCCGTTTATCAATTTTTGAACAGTGAGTTTCTATGGATCTAACATTTTCTTACAAAGTACCAAGACCAGATCTCATACCATCACTAAATGTCATATAATGGTTAAAAAATGGAACAAACCATGATGGAGTATCTGGATCAAGCTGAACTGAAGGTGTGGAAATAAACGATGAAGAAGGTGGTGGTGCAGATGGAACATTCCTATGTCTTTTATGGAACCACCATTGAGGAGAATTTTTATAGCCCATCAGTTTTAGAACAGTGTCAGAAAAGATATCATAGTACGTCTTGCTAGTAAAGTTGAATGATGGAGTTAAAACATTAAAATAAGCAAAAACCACATTCAACATTCCCGCATATGATAGGACAACACGGGGAGCATCAACTTTCATGATAGACAACTGTATGATCAAACTTGGAAGATCCATCTTCTTCCCTTTCAGAATGCACCACATTACAAAACAGTCTAGAAATGAAATGTGATCGTGGGAACCATATCGTGGTAAAATTTTGTTTGTAATGAGCTTGGGCAAAATGAGGGCTTTCAAACTAAGTTGCTTATAAAGTGGAGGATGACCAAAGTTTACTGGAGTGGTAGTCATAACCAATGGAAAAAACTCTTATGGTGTAAAACCTTTAGTCATAATCCATTGCTTCTCAATAATATGAATCTTAAAATCCCCTGGCTTAATTCGAAGAATCTTTCCCAAAGATATGGGATTTAGATGGATGTCTTTCCCAAGAAAATTTGTTTTGATTCCATTTTTGCATCGCTCCATGTTTGCGTAAAAAATATGTACAACATTAGGATAATAGCCTTTAGCTTGGTAGGTGATAAACTTATCCCATCCAATGTTCTTGAAAAGTTCCAAGATTTCGGGGAAATTAGAATTGAAGAACGTTACGTCGAGTACCTTACCTAATATTGGTTTTGCTAAAGCAATTTGATTTCGGTAAAGGTGCTTGGCATGTGGAGTGACCAACCATTTCTCCACCTCATAATTGTTTATTCTTGTGGAAGAGGAGGATCCTTTAACACCAACGGATTTTGATCTAGGCATGTTTAGATGAAGAAGGAAATCAAGGAACCTTTAAGTTAAGCTCAATTTTTGTGTGGAGGAAGGATTTGATGCTAGGTTGCAAGATGCTTTGAGCAAGATTTGTGTATGAAAAGTGATGGAAACGAGAGGTTTTAGAGTGAAAAATGAATGGTCAGGCGCCTAGTCGATTTTAAAATGACTTAAAATAGGGTTTTAAACCCTACCCATCGTGAGGCAGTCACCTACTTGAATGTGGCAGGCGCCTGTCTTTGTGGAATTTTGAAAGACAGTATCCAGGCAGTCGCCTGGTACCCTGGTCGCAGTCGCCTGCCAACTAGAATAATTCCTAAATTACTTCACGACTGTGAAGCATGCCCAATTCTCTTCTTATAAATATGAATCTTTCTTCCCACAAAGGTTTTGTAAAAATATCTGCTAATTGATCATGTGTATTTACAAATTCTAGTACTATATCTTCATTTTGTACATGATCTCTCAAGAAATGATGTCTTATATCAATGTGTTTTGTTCTTGAGTGAGATATTGGATTTTTTGAAATATTAATAGCACTTGTGTTATAACATTTGATAGGGATAGTTTGATATTGTATTTGAAAATCTTTTAACTATTGTTTCATATATAATGTTTGAGCACAGCAACTTCCTGCAGCAATGTATTCTGCTTCTACTGTAGATAATGCTATAGAATTTTGTTTCTTTGAAGACCATGAAACTAAAGAATGTCCTAGAAAATGACAAGTTCCACTTCTGCTTTTTCTATCTACTTTGCATCTAGCAAAGTCTGCATCTGAATAACTAATCATTTCATATTTTGATTCCTTTGGATACCATAATCCTAGTTCAAGTGTACCTAGGAGACGCCTAAGGATTCTTTTGACTGCTGTTTGATGTGATTCCTTTGGAGCTGACTGAAATCTTGCACACATACATACACTAAACATGATATTTGGCCTACTTGCTGTTAAATAGAGTAGGCTTCCTATCATTCCTCGATAATGCTTAGTATAAACTTGTTTCCCTTTTTCATCTTTGTCAAGATTGGTTGAAGTACTCATAGGAGTTCTTATGGGTTTACTTTCTTCCATATCAAACTTTTTTAACATGTCTTTAATGTATTTAGTTTGATTTATAAAGATTCCATTTTTTTCTTGTTTGATTTGTAATCCAAGAAAGTAATTTAATTCTCCCATCATACTCATCTCAAACTTTTTTTGCATATATGCGGCAAATTCTTTACATAGATCTTTATTCGTAGCTCCAAATATAATATCATCCACATATATTTGAACTAATAACAAATCTTTGTTTTTAGTTTTAATGAATAAGGTAATATCAACTTTTCCTCTTGTAAATTCATTTTTAAGTAAGAATTTACTTAATCTCTCATACCAAGCTCTTGGAGCATGTTTCAAACCATAAAGAGCTTTTGTTAATTTGTATACATGGCTTGGATTTTAGAATTTTCAAACCCTGGTGGTTGTTTGACATATACTTCTTCGTTTATATATCCATTCAGAAATGCACTCTTCACATCCATTTGATATAACATAAAGTCCTTATGGGCTGCATAGGCTAAGAGCATCCTAATGGCTTCCATCCTTGCCACTGGTTCAAAAGTTTCACCATAATCAATTCCCTCTTCTTGATTATATCCTTGTGCCACTATCCTAGCTTTATTTCTTACAACTACTCCGTTTTCATCCCTCTTATTTGTAAACACCCATTTTGTTCCTATAAGTGATTTATCTTTGGGTTTTGGTATTAGTTCCCATACTTGACTTCTTTCGAATTGATTTAGTTCCTCTTGCGTAGCTATGATCCAAGAGTCATCATTTAAGGCATCTTTAATATTTTTTGGTTCATGTTGGGATAAGAAAGCATAATGATTGCAAATATTTTTTAGTGAGGCTGATGTTTCACCAAGAATTTGTTCTTTTGGATGATTTTTGTCATATTTCCACTCTTTAGGAAGTTTCAATTTCTCTAAAAGGTTTTCATTTAATGCATCATTATCCTTTTCTTCTTTTATTTCAAGAACTTCTTCCTTTTGTGGAGTGACTTTTTTTTCATCATTCATATTTTTTATGTTATAATAATTTGATTCATCAAAGGTTATATGAATTGATTCCATAATTGTAGAAGTTCTTTTATTATAAATCCTATAGGCTTTACTATTTGTAGAATAACCTAAGAAAATACCTTCATCTGACTTTGCATCAAATTTTCCTAGGTCATCTTTAGTATTTAAAATAAAACATTTGCAACCGAATACATGAAAGTAGGATATATTTGGTTTTCTATCTTTCCAAAGTTCATATGGTGTTTTATCTATTTTTTTATCTTATTGATACCCTATTTACAATATAACATGTTGTATTTACAGCTTCTGCCCAAATATATTTAGGTAAACTATTTTCATTGAGCGTTGTTCTTACCATTTCTTGCAAGGTTCTATTCTTCCTTTCAACAACTCCATTTTGCTATGGAGTTCTAGGTGCTGAAAAATTGTGAGTTATTCCATGTTCATTACAAAATTTATCAACTTCCTTCTTTTTAAACTCTCTTCCTTGTTCACTTCTAAAGCTTGTTACATAATAACCTTTCTCATTTTGTAGTTTCTTGTATAAGGTTATTAATTGTTTGCAAGCTTCATCTTTGTTTGCTAAAAAGATTACCCAAGTAAATCTTGAAAAATCATCTACTATTACAAAAGCATGTTGTTTTCCACCTAAACTTAAGGTTATAGTTGGACCAAATAAGTCTAAGTGTAGGAGTTCTAGGGGTCTTTTGGTGTATATGAATTTTTTCTTTTTGAAACTTGTTTTTTTTTTTTTTTTTTTACCTTTTGACAAGCATCACATATCTTGTCTTTTACATACTTAATATTTGGTAATCCTTTTACAAGATTTTTCTTTGATAGTTTAGATAGTAGGTCCATGCTAGCATGTCCTAATTTCCTCTGCCCCAAACCAACTTACTTCTTCATAGCTGTTTTAAAACAGTTTATTGTTTTGATTTTTTTATCATTTATCAGAGATTATATAGATATCGTAAACACTATTCTATGTTCTATGAGCCAATACAGCCCTAAAGCCGGTTTTCTCGATTGCGGAGATTCTGGATATAACACATCTTTTCTTTCATGAACATTACTTCACACAAATCCTTTATCACTTAATTGGACTGATACTTAAAAGATTAGTTTTAGTCCTTCTACAATAGCAACATTATCTATGCAGGGAATGAGTGAAGTTTCTTTACTATTTTACCTTATTTCATACCAACAATTTACCTTTGCCAGCGTATACCGCAATCACGAAGTATGATGTATCCCCATCATGTTGTGTTTTAAGTTAACGAAACTTAGTCTGTCACCGGTTATATGGTTGAGCATCCACTTGTCAAGTACCGCACTTGTACCAGTTGTGTATGTGTTCTAAGACAAACCTATAAATGAGGGACGCTATGTGTTAGTTTTGGGAAGACCCAAATTTCTTTTGACTTGCATTGTTTTATTATTAGTTCCACTATTTGTTTTCACATCTCCTTGTGACCTTTAACATATATTTTCTTTAATGGGGCAATTAAACATTATATGAACCTTTAGTCTGCTACCAATATAGCCAGTGGTGTGTTCAGGATTGTTATGATGAAAGTAGCTCTAATTCTTAGAGACTTAGCTTCCTTCACACAATTATCCCATATATAGCTTTGTGTTCTTTTTATTTGTCACCATTTGTAGTTATCATATTACCTTCTTTGTTTGACATGAAGCTTTGTCGCATCACCAATCATTTTATCAACGTTTTATTTACCTTTAGTCAGGTTATAGATAATCATTTTCTTATCCTAACTATCTTTTTGAGTCATTTATTCTCAAATCTTCTTATTTCAACCACATTTTTATGAGTTTTATCTAATTCTTGTTTTATTTCTTCTTTTAGCTTCTTAATATAAGTTTTCCTTTCTTCTTCAATAACTTTGAATGATTCTATTTGTTTTACTAGTTCTTGATTCTGATCTTTCAAAGTTATATTTCTTTTAGATACTTTTATAAATCTTTTATGTAGTGAAAATAATTCAATTTGTAATTCCTTGTAAGAAGGCAAACTATCACATGACTCATCACATGACACATTTTGAGATTCTGTTGAAGAGTAATAAGAATTTACCTCTTCATTGTTTGCCATGAAGCATATATTTGTCATCTCTTGCTCACTTGATTCAGTTTCAGTTTTGTTGGAGCTTGAATCTTCCCAAGTAGCTTTCATTGCTTCCTTCTTTTTCTTCTTGTCCTTCTTGAACAATGGACACTCCAGTTTATTATGTCCTGGCTTTTTGCAGTGATAACAAATTGGTAATTCATTCTTACCTTTATTTTATTTCCTACTTGTATCTCATTTTTCAGTTTTCTTTTTCTAGAATTTTCTAGGAAACCTTTTATTTCTCCTATAGAATTTTCCTAGTCTCTTAGTAATGAATGTCAATTCATCTTGATCTAGGTCACTTGTTTCGCTTTTTTCTTCACTAGAGCTATGGCTAGATGCCTCTAGAGCTATGGATTTTTTATGCTTTAGTTCGGGGTTTCTTTCTTTCAGTGCCATTTCATATGTAAGAAGTGAACGTATAAGTTCATCCAAAGACGTAGTCTTAAGATTTCTACCTTCCGTGATAGCTGTGGCATTTGGTTCCCAAATAGAGCATAGACCTCTTAGGATTTTCCTAATCATTTCATATGTAGTATAGGTTTTTCCTAAGGCACTTAAAGAGTTTATTATGTGGGTAAATTTGGTGTACATGCTTGATATTGTTTCTTCAGAATTCATTTTGAAGGCTTCGTATTCACTTGTTAGCATATCTATCCTATTGTCTCTAACATCGATGGTTCCTTCATAAGTTACTACTAACTTATCCCAAATTTCCTTAACTGTTTTGCAAGCCATGACTCGATTAAACTCATTTGCATCTAATGCACAATATAACGCATTTATAGCACTTGAATTTATTTGAAGCATTTTATAATCTAAGTCGGTCATGTCTTTCTTTTCTTTTGGAATATGTTTTCCATCAACTAACTTAGAGGGAATAAGATTTTCATCCATGACAACTTCCCAAGCTTTCCAATCCATGTGTTGGAGATATATTTCTATTCTCTTTTTCCAAAAGGTGTAATTGTGTCCACAAAAGATTGGCGGACGGGTTGAGGATTGTCCTTCACCAAAGGGTGCTACTCCAATGTTTGCCATTAGATCTTTTTATAGTTTCTTGTTAGGAATTTCTATTACTAGGCTCTGATACCAATTGAAATGAGGAATAGCTTCCCAAGAGGTGGGGGGTGAATTGGATTATTTTTCTATTTTAATGATTTTTAGATTTTTGCTTTTAATAACCTAGAAAAAAAGATATATATGAACAAAACCACACTTAAGAATACTAAAATTTAAATTTACAAGTCAATCAATGACCTCATGATAATTCAATCACTTAATCAAAATATAAAAGCTTTTGTTGATTTCCCTGTATATTCTTGGTGTATACTTTACTTGATCAAGATTTTCGCAGATTAACCAATGTACTCCCTTTTTGGGTTTCCGCAAACGATTAATCAAAACGTACTTTTTAAATATCAAGTACCTTTGTTTCTTTCTCAATTTAAAACCTGCAACCTGCACTTATAAATCATATAACAATAGCAAGTAAAAATTGTAGAGTAAAGCAGAGAGAAAGAGACAAAAGTTTTTACGACGTTCGGCTTCAACACAACCTACATCCTCGCCTTTAGCAAATCACCAAAGGATTTCACTATATCAGTTCTTTTACCTAATGGAACAACACCTACTTACAACACACTCCTTCTGTTAGGCTAGAGCCCGCCTCTCCAAACAATAACCCTTGTTTGGTCCAACGATTGAACAGCTCTGAATCGTTTAAAAATGACGATAAAGAAATTTGTGTACAAAAGAGAACTCTCAAAACATAGTAAATTAGTACAATGATCAGCTTACTTATACTCCAAGGTAATTCAAATATAAGAAATTTAAAACTTAATTCTTAGTATGAATTACCAAATGATTTTTCAAAGAAAATGAAAGATTCTGGTTTTTCAAAGCTTTGCTTCAAAGTATGAATCAATATTAGATCAGAAATTTAAACTCAAGAAAGTTTTAGATCCTTTGAGAATTTTGAAAACTTGAAGATCAATTGATCTAGAAACCTTTGAAAACTTTGCTTGATCTAAAAACCTTTGAAAGTTGCTTGCTCTAAAACTTTGAAGGTTGCTTGGAACTGAAAACTTTAAAGGTTGCTAGATCTGAAAACTTTGAAGGTAGCTTGATTTCAAAAACGTTTGAATATTGGTTCAATAATGATAATCAATTTTTTGTTACAAACCTTAGAAGGTTTTGACTATTTATAGATGTTTTTAGAAGCCAACCATTGCTCCAAAAGATTCCTAAAATATATTTCCAAATATTTTGAAATAAATATGTTCAAAAATGTGATTTAAAAAATCTTCCACTTGAGAGAATTAATGCCAATGTACCAGTGGCAGTCACCTGTCACAAGGCAACTCTCAACACAGAATGCAGGCAGTCGCCTAACAGAACCAAAGCAGTCGCCTGGCTTGTTCACATAGGTGCCTGGCTAGTTAGGCAGTCGCCTGTCTAGCTACTGACTTTTTGAAAAATCATTTTCTTAATGTGTCAGTTGCCTGCCTCATCATGGCAGTCGCCTGACCCTTCATAAAAAACTTTCTCTTCTTAAGCCCTTTTTATTTATTAAAAATAATCTTTAGAAAAAAAATATTTTTGATTTGATTTTCTATGAGCTTCAAACCACTTTATATTTGAGTTTAACCTTGAAGTACTTACAATTAGAATATCCTTAATATAACTCTTTTAGTCTTCAAACTTGTTCTTCCATTAGCTTTGTGGTTGCAATCTTTCCTTTGAGCTTTTCAAAGTATACCTTTGTTCTTCATGCTCTTTATAGTCCATAGGCTTTACTTTGTATTCTTCAAGAATTATTTGTAATTCATAATCTTCCTTTCGCACTTGAGCTTTACTGTTTTCCTGGAAAACGTTTTCTTGAAACATATTAAGCATATCATTTGATTTTTTATCATCAAAATAAGAATTATAAGCCTTATTAGGCTAACAATAACCTGTTTTGTTATGGATCTATGAGATGATATGGATTGTTCTTGGTGTTTATGAATACAAAATGATTTTATATTGTTTTCTAATGCATATGTGATCTATGGGAATGATTCTACTGATTGAATAAAAATAGTTTCATCAATATCGGTTAGAAACATTATAAAATAATTTAAATTGGTTGCTTATATTGTTTTGCACTTAATAATTTCTCACGATTAGTATGAGTATAAGTAATTTATTGCATCTAAGCTTGTACTCAAATTGAAAGGAGGAGCTCTTGAAATTAAATTTCTATCTTGTTGTACTCGCCCATAGTTTTGGCTTAAATTACTAATTCAGAGCTTAATGTGGCATGTGCTTAAGTATGATGATTTTCTTAAAAATCTTAAAATGAAATATATTACTTAGCCACATTTTTTTTTAATTTGCTACATGACCCATATTTTAAATTGTTCTTATCTTTTTTGGATCTATGTGGATGCATTTTTCTAATTAATATATAAACTATTTTATGCTTAAATGTATACCAAAAAAACATAGCTTGCCGAATTCTTTATATTAATTTTTCTTTTTAGCAAGCATTATCCCCAATACTCATTGATAATATCAAGGGCGAATTTTCTTAAAAATGAAATGTTTTATGGCAAGAAATTTTTTTTTTTCAAATATACATCTCACCTCTTGCTTAACCAGTTATGGCACGTGGAGTTAGGATTTAAAAAATCTGTCATGAAGTTTGAAAACTTAAGGACTTTATTGTTTATATATTTTTGTGAAAAAGAGCATTGCATGGTTGAAATACATGCAAACTAGTTAGACTAAAATCATGCTCAAACCAACATTTACCTATCACAAGTCGTATGCTTTAAACTCCAATCTTTTGCGGGTCTTATGTCTGTGTTGACCTTATAGGTCACACCCAATTTTGATAATGGCAAATACTCTTGGCATTTGATGACTTTCGAGTTTGTGTGTAGGTATATAATTAGCATATCAACTCATGGCACATGAAGACTCAAAGTCTTAAGACCCTAAAGATTCATTTCATGCTATAATTCATTTTATGTAATATGTGTCTGTAATAGTAATTAGGATATATTGGTCTGTAATAATCTCTGCATGTCATACATGTAGGTTTTGTCCATAGAAAAGACCATAGGGACCGAATGGCCTTAGGGTACCCTTCGGTCGACCAACGCCAGGTTTTTGGGCATACTTAAAAAGACCCTAGGTTCCTACACATTGTGCCCAAAGTCCCCATAATCACATACATTATCAGGGGAAATCTTATCCCTGTTCATGATAATATTTCCAAAAAATAATTATATAATATATATATATATATATATATTCCTAAAATTTAATGTTGTAGAATAACAAATAATTTCATGAAAAATTCTGACTTAGTTTATCCCCTTGCGTGGCTTACTGAGAAGCCCACAAAACACCTAATCCTACCCTTGCAATGTTCCCAGTACAACACCTTAAAATTAACATTTTCCCCTAAAAAAAACTTCAATATAAACCCATCTAATACCTTTCCTCAACCAAGAAATAACAAATACCTTAATAAATATTAAACTAATCAACTTACCCAAATTTTGGGATGATTCCCAAACTTCCCAAATCAAATTTCCACTCTAACTATGTTATAGAAAATCTCCCCAAGATCATCGTGATAACTTCTGATCATCGAACCGAGGCGAATCGAAGCTGAATTTCTAGAGATAAGGTGAGAAAGCCAAAGTTTAGAGACAGAGAGAGAGAAAAGGGTTTTGCATGAAATTTCCTTGCGAAAATTCGATTTGAGCCTGTTTATACACGAGCCTTCGTCGATGAGAAACCTCACTTCATTAACAAAGCCAAGTAGAGAGTTTGTCGACGAACACATATGTTAGCTTTACCGTGATCCCAAGAGGGGGGGTGAATTGGTATTTTTAGAATTTAACACCTAGGTGTTCCTCCTAACAGCGGTATGTTCATAATCCTATGGTTAATCTAATGCAAATAATGTAAATATATCAGAAATTAAATGAAGCAGTTTAATTAATCGCACAAGCACCAGAAAGCAGTAAATGAGGGGTGACACGCAGATATGTTATCGAGGTTCGGCCAACTGCCTACGTCCCTTCTTTGGCCAACCAGCACAAGGATTATCACAATAACTTGCTCACTTAAACGGGCAGAGCCGCACCTATACAACAAGGTCAAATTATCATAGGGCTGACTTCAACCTTTACACCAATCCTTACCGGGCTGGATTACTGCTCCTCAGGCCACACCTGGAATCTCTCAGATATACAATCAAATGGTACAATATATGCGTGCTTTCACATAAGGCAAATTTGTACCACAAATGTGCACAAACACAACACCACAAATGATTTAAAATGTAAGCTCTGTGTGGTCCAAATATTTCAACTCTCAACTATGTTTTCTATCAGTGTAGTAAGTACGTGAGAGTGTCAAACAAGCAATCTATGTATCTCAAGGTATTTCAATCAAATGTGTTCACACAGAATATCAGTTAAACCTCAAGAATATCAATCAATAGAATATCTCAATCATGGAAGAATGTATATGCTTGGATTGCAAAATATATAGGATCTTTGTTTTTGGCAAAAATATTTGAGTGAATAAATATTGCAACAAAGATGTTTCACCTCAAACACAAATATCTCCTCAAATGGTTTTCAAAATAAAGAGCAATAGATATTTGTAAATGATTTTGAAAATATTTCGCAACCAAAAGCAAAAATGGGCTTCTTAAGATATTGCAACAAATATGCAATCTCAAAAGACCTAGTAAAGTCTTCTTAGGATGAACTTATTGGCTAAGTACCCTAAGAATCCTTTTGGTTTAGCTCTCAATAAAATTATATCAATCGCACAACCAAGAGAGAGTAAACCTTCCTATCTAAGCACTCAAGAACACTTACAAATGATTTTACGAGTATTGAATGTAAGCTAGAGTGTATTTGGAAAAGTATGAGCAAATGGGAATCAAAAGAAAGTATTTTTACTTGAGAGAGATTTTCTTAATCTTTTTTCTAATCGATGCTTAATCCACCAAATGAAAGAGTATATATAGACATACCAAAGTTTTTGACCGTTGGGGACCTATTAGGGATTTTTAGAAAAGATTAATGACATTTAAATCAATTTAACCTTATTTAAAAATATTTAACCCGCGGTAAAAATGATGACAGCTCGAGAGGTCCAGTCGACCAAAAATGTTTCGGTCGACCAAGTCTCAAATGGTTCGGTCGACCAGGAAATATTGAACTAAGGTCTTGGTCGACCAGGAGAGGGCGATTTCCCAATTTTTTGAGTTTTGGTCGACCAGGGCATTTTAAACTGCCTGGTTCGGTTGACCAGACCGCTGGGAATTCTCTCGAGGACCCTTCGATAGACCAGGTAGTTGGAGAACAAATGTTCTCGGTCGACTAGATGGTCAACTGTTGACCCAGGAGGGTTTCGGTCGACCAGGGCCTTTTGAACTACCAGTTTCGATTGACCAGGTGGTCAAACTTTTGACCCCAGGGAGTTTCGGTCGACTAGGGCCTTTTGAACTACCTTGGCTAGTCGATCAGTGGTCAAACTTTGACTCAAGGGAGTTTCGGTCGACCAGGGCCTTTTGAACTATGTTGCTAATCGACCGGGTGGTCAAACTCTGACCCAGGGTGTCTCGGTCGACCAGGCCAAAATGAACTGGCTTGGCTGGTCGACCGAAAGTGTATCGTGTGTGCATTTCAGTCCCGTATTGAAGCAAACAAGCCCTATTCAAGTACCTAACAAATATATGTGAAAGTGTGAGTGTCCTAGGGGCACTTAGGGTCCAATTTGAAGACACCGAAAAAGTCTGATGTCGGTCGACCGAAGGAAAACCCTAGGTCTTTCTATGGTTATTTTTGGTTTGTATCTAGTTTGAGTTTACAAAATAAACCATGCACGTGATGTGTGTGCTTATTACAAACCGAATACCCTAATTACTATTATAGAAAAATTTCACTAAAAATTATTATAATTAAGAGCATGAGTTTGTCTTCAAGCTTTAAGCTTTCACGTGCCATTGATGATATGCTAATATAAACCTGCACATGAACTAGATATTTATTAAATATGAGAGTATTTGACATTATCAAAACCAGGGCGTGACCTATAAGGTCAACATTCTCCCCCTTTTTGATGGTGACAAATACGATTGGCAAAACTATAGCGTTAAGCCTAAGAAGGCTCCCCCTCACAAGATGCATCCAATGTATTCCCATTATTTTGCCTCTTTCCATCTCCCCCTTTTGGCAATAATAAAAAGGGTCATTGGAAGTAAAGTCCTAGGCAATGGGTGTTTAATACATTTATACAAGAGCAATTTTGGAAAGAGGTTTTGAAAAATTTCGGCAGAGTGCCGTTTGTAAATCGGACTTTCCAAAAGTAAACCTGTATAAATGTAACCTGTTTTGAGTGTAAATTTCCTAGAAATTTATCCACAACTACTCAAACAGTTCAGTATGGTCCAATACAACAAATAAACTATCAATAGTGAATTAGACAAGTTGTGCAACATAGAGGATAATCAATATAATCATGCAATAGATATATGTATAACATATGCACACAATCAACAATTAGCTTTTCACAAAGTCTCAAGCAAGAAAATAAGTCAACAATAGGATTAGTTGTTAAGACTTGAAAAGTTCCCATGAGAGATCCCCCTAAAATTATGCAAGTTATGAGACATTTAAGTTTAGGAAGCTTCTCTACTATGCATTAAGCCTAACTCATGTCTAATTTGTATGAATCTATCCTCAGGTAGTGGCTTAGTGAATATATCGGCCCACTGTTCATTTGTGTATACAAACTCAAGAGCCACATCTCCTTTTTGCACATGATCACGAAGAAAATGATGTCTAATCTCAATGTGTTTAGTTCGTGAATGTGAGATAGGATTTTTAGAGATGTTGATTGCACTAGTATTATCACATTTAATCGGTATTGTTTCATAGTGCAATCCAAAATCCATAAGTTGTTGTTTCATGTAAAGAGTTTGAGCACAACAACTTCCAACCGCGCAATATATTCAGCTTCGAAGGTGGATAAGGCAATCGAGTTTTGTTTCTTGGAGAACAAAGAAACAAGAGATTGTCCTAAGTAATAACAAGTGCCGCTAGTGCTTTTTCTATTAACCTTAATACCGACAAAGTCAGCATCAGTGTAACTAACAATCTCAAAGGTAATATGCTTAGGGTACCACAAACTTAACTCTATAGTCCCAACTAGATACCTAAGGATTCGTTTAATAGCTTTTAGATGAGATTCCTTAGGAGTAGCCTGAAACCTAGCACACATACATACACTAAACATAATGTCGGGCCTATTAGCAGTGAGATATAGGAGACTTCCAATCATGCCACGATATAATTTTACGTCAACAGGGATTCCTTGCTCATCTTTATCAAGCTAAATGGAAGAGTTCATAGGTGTGCCAAGAATTTTACAATCTTCCATATTAAATTTCTTTAGCAAGTCCCTAATATATTTAGATTGGCATATGAAAGTTCCATGATTAGCTTGCTTAATTTGTAGACCTTAGAAGAAACTTAGTTCACCCATCATGCTCATTTCAAATTCACTTTGCATGCATTTGGCAAACTCATTACACAACTCATCATTAGTTGCTCCAAAAATGATATCGTCCATATAAATCTAAACAAGGAGCATATCATCATTTTTGGACTTGATGAAAAGTGTAGTCTCAATCTTGCCATGGGTAAACCCATTTTCTAGTAGAAAACCACTAAGCCTCTCATACCAAGCTCTAGGAGCTTGTTTCAATCCATACAAGGCTTTAGACAATCGGTAAACATGATCGGGATATTTATGATTCTCAAAACTGGGTGGTTGTTCTACGTATACCTCTTCATTAATGTAGCCATTTAGAAAAGCGCTTTTAACATCCATTTGAAACAATTTAAAATTTTTAAAAGCGGCAAAGGCAAGTAGCATACGAATGGCTTCTAATCTAGCAACAGGAGCATATGTTTCATCAATGTCAATCCCTTCCTATTGGTTATACCGTTGGGCAACTAGTTTGGCTTTATTCCTAGTTACTACCTCATTTTCATCTTTCTTATTTCTATATACCCATTTAGTTCCAATGATGGTGTGCTCATTAGGCCTAGGAACTAAGGTCCATACTTTACTTCTTTCAAATTGATTAAGTTCTTCTTGCATGGACATTACCCAAGATTCATCCTCTATGGCTTCTTTAATATTTTTGGGTTCTTCTTGGGATAAGAAAGCGGAGTGGTTTACTATATTTCTCAATGATGATCTTGTGGCTACTCCACGGGATGGTTCGCCTATGATTTGATCTATAGGATGACTTCTAATGTATTTCCAATCTCTAGGCAACTCCTGATTTCCATTTTCATTATCTTCAAGTGATTTTTCGTTTGCTTCTTGATTTTCACTTGCATTATTTCCAATGGACATTTTCTCTAAACATTTTCTAATATCAATATCATCTTCATCATCTTTATTAGAAAATGGATTAGACTCATCAAACACAACATGAATAGACTCAATCACAGCTAAAGTTCTTTTATTGAAAACCCTATATGCTTTACTATTAAGTGCATAGCCTAGGAAGATGCCTTCATCAGATTTAGAGTCAAATTTTCCTAGATGCTCATTATCTCTAAGCACAAAGCATTTACAACCAAACACATGAAAATAGGAAATATTAGGCTTATAGTTGTTCCACAATTCATAAGGGGTTTTATTAATTGATGGTTTAATCAACACCCTATTCATAACATAGCATGCAGTATTAATGGCCTCAGCCCAAAAGTATTTAGGTAAGTTATGCTCATTCAACATAGTTTTGCCCATTTCTTGTAGTGACCTGTTCTTTCTTTCAACTACACCATTTTGTTGAGGTGTTCTAGGTGCACAAAAGTTATGTGATATGCCCTCTAAGTCACAATATTTTTTCTATGCTTTTATTTTTGAATTCCGTGCCTCTATCACTTCTTATGTGAGTGATTTTATATCCTTTTTCATTCTGAATTCTCCTGCAAAGTTTGGTGAAATGTTCACATGATTCATTTTTATGTGCAGGAAATAACACCCATGTGAACCTGGAAAAATCATTCACAATTACAAAAGCATAAGATTTACCACCAAGACTTTGCACAGAATTAGGCCCAAATAGATCTAGGTGAAGCATCTCCAAAGGTCTAGTAGTAGATATGAATTTCTTTTTCTTAAAACTAGATTTTGTTTGCTTACCCATTTGACATGCATCACAGATTTTATCCTTTACAAAAGACATTTTAGGCAGACCTTTAACCAATTCTTTTCTAACAAGTTTAGACAATAAATCCATGCTAACATGCCCCAAACGCCTATGCCACAACCAACTAGCTTCATTTATAGCAAAAAAACATGTTACTTGTTGTGAAACTAAATTATCAAGAGATGTAGTATAAACATTTTCATGTCTATCAGCAGTAAAGAGCACTTTATGATCTGTTTTATTTTCAACTATGCATTTGTCATTTTCAAAAGATACTTTATATCCTATGTCACACAATTGACTTATGCTAAGCATATTATGTTTCAGTCCATCAACCAGCAAAAAATTATCAATAGTAGGAGAGGAATAATTGCCAACCTTACCTACCCTGATGATGCGTCCTTTGGCATTTGTCGCCAAATGTCTCATAGCCTCCATCCTTGGAAATAATTGAAGTGAGTTTTCCCTTGTCTCCGGTCATGTGCCGTGAGCACCCACTATCCAAGTACCACCGGTCCTTGGAGGAGGAGGATCTTAAGCATACCTGCAAAATAAGCTAAGTGACTGATGCTGGTCCCCAAATTTTGTTGGGTCCACGGGGATTAGTAGCAGGGTCTCCCTTAACTACCCATACCTTCTTAATTCTAACATGCTTATTCCTAAGTGGACAATCAAATTGAATATGACCAATCTGTTTACATTTAAAACATTTCAATCTGCACTTAGGTTCTTTAGGAGGGATAGGAGATTTTGACTCACGTGTAAAATGTCCTAAGTAAAGATTAGGTCGTCTAACATTTTCAATGCCATTAAAACCAAGACCCTCTTTGCTTAAGGAATTTCTTTGGGCACAAAGTAATTTTCAAAATTTTCTTTGCCCTTTGTGAATTTAAAAATGATTTTGGAGCTATCCTCCAATTTCCTCTCAAGTTCAACAATAGTAGTATCCTTTTCTTTTAAAATAGATGCATAAGAGGTTTTTGCCATATTAAACAGTTTTGACCAATTTTCACATTTTTTTTCAAATCATTATTCTCTTTGGTCATTTTGCCTAACAATTTTGAAATGTGGATATATTCAAATTGCAATTTTTCTAAATGTAGGCATGCTGTCAGAATCACAATTATCTGATGAATAATAAGAAGATGAAGAACTAGAAAATGATACCTCATCCCCATGTGCCATTAAGCACAGATTAGCAACCTCCATGTCACTATGAACCGAATCCGAGTCGCTGCTGCTGAATTGGTCCCATGAAGTCCCAGCCTTCATGGCTCTCTTCTTTTTCTTAGCCTCCTTTTTCAGTAGTTGACAATCAGGTTTGATGTGCCCCACTTTGTTGCAATTGTAGCATGTAGGAGCATTTGATTTTTCCTTCCTTTTACAGGACTCTCCCTTCTCATTAGTGGAGTCTCTATATTTTTTAAATGGTTTCATGTTCTTCCTGAAAAATCTACTAAACCTTTTGGTTAGCATGGCTATTTCCTCATCAGTGTCAGACTCACTATACTCACTAGATGTGTCATTAGATGCTTTTAGTGCAGTCACCTTCTTAGCCTTGTTATGCTCATTAAGTCTTTCATTTATGGACAGTTCATAAGTGATCAAGGAACCTATCAGTTCGTCTAAGCTCATGGCCTTAAGGTCTCTACCCTCAGCAATGGTCATAGCCTTAGCTTCCCAAACAGGAGGTAAGCCTCTAAGGATCTTCCTGATCATCTCATATGTGGGATAGGTCTTTCCTAATGCATGCAATGAGTTTATGATGTGTGTAAATCTAGTGTACATGCTCTGAATGGACTCACCTATATTCAGCCTAAAAGCCCCATACTCACTGGTCAACATATCTATCCTACTGTCTTTCACATCTCTAGTACCCTCATATGTGACCTCTAACTTATCCAATATTTCTTTTGTAGTTGAACATGCCATAATCCTGTTAAATTCATTTACATCAAGACTACAGTATAAAATATTCATGGCAGTGGCATTAAGACTAACATCTTTCATATCATCATCATCATATTCATCCTCAGTCTTAGGAACCCTAGCTGCACCCTCAATTATCATAAGGACATAGTTTCCCTTAAAGACAATCCTCCACACCTTCCAATCAGTATTCTGAAGGTAGATGAGCATCCTCTGTTTCCAGAAGGTGTAATTAACACTGCTGAAAACAGGAGGTCGTGTGGAATATGGTCCTTCAGGGAAAGGGGTCACAGAGCTATGAGCCATATGTGATCTTTGTGCAAAATAACAACTAGTCTATGTTACATGGCTCTGATACCAATTGTTAGCTTTACCGTGATCCCAAGAGGGGGGTGAATTGGTATTTTTAGAATTTAACCCCTAGGTGTTCCTCCTAACAGCAGTATGTTCACAATCCTATGGTCAATCTAATGCGAATAATGTAAATATATCAGAAATTAAATGAAGCCGTTTAATTAATCGCACAAGCACCAGAAAGCAGTAAATGAGGGGTAACACGCATATATGTTATCGAGGTTCAGCCAACTGCCTACGTCCCCGCCTTGGCTAACCAGGACAAGGATTATCACAATAACTTGCTCACTTAAACGGGTGGAGCTGCACCTATACAACCAGGTCAAATTATCAAAGGGCTTACCTCAACCTTTAAACCAATCCTTACCGGGCTAGATTACTGCCCCCTCAGGCCACGCCTGAAATCTCTTAGATATACAATCAAACGGTACAATATATGGGTGCCTTCACATAAAGAAAATTTGTACCACAAATGCGCACGAACACAACACCACAGATGATTTAAAATGTAAACTCTGTGTGGTCCAAATATTTCAACTCTCAACTATGTTTTCTATTAGTGTAGTAAGTACGTGAGAGTGTCAAACAAGCAATCTGTGTATCTCAAGGTATTTCAATCAAATGTGTTCACACAGAATATCAGATAAACCTCAAGAATATTAATCAATAGAATATCTCAATCATGGAAGTATGTATATGCTTGGATCGCAAAATATATAGGATCTTTGTTTTTAGCAAAAATATTTGAGTGAATAAATATTGCAACAAAGATGTTTCACCTCAAACACAAATATCTCCTCAAATGGTTTTCAAAATAAAGAGCAATAGATATTTGTAAATGATTTTAAAAATATTTCGCAACCAAAAGCAAAAATGGGCTTCTTAAGATATTGCAACAAATATGCAATCTTAAAAGACCTAGTAAAGTCTTCTTAGGATGAACTTATTGGCTAAGTATGCTAAGAATCCTTTTGGTTTATCTCTCAATAAAATTATATCAATCTCACAACCAAGAGAGAGTAAACCTTCCTATCTAAGCACTCAAGAACACTTACAAATGATTTTACGAGTATTGAATGTAAGCTAGAGTGTATTTGGAAGAGTATGAGCAAATGGGAATCAAAAGAAAGTATTTTTGCTTGAGAGAGATTTTCTTAATCTTTTTTCTAATCGATGCTTAATCCACCAAATGAAAGAGTATATATAGACATACCAAAGTTTTTGACCGTTGGGGACCTATTAGGGATTGTTAGAAAAGATTAATGACATTTAAATCAATTTAACCCTGTTTAAAAATATTTAACCCGCGGTAAAAATGATGACAACCCGAGAGGTCCGGTCAACCAAAAATATTTCGGTCGACCAAGTCTCAAATGGTTCGGTCGACTAGGAAATATTGAACTAAGGTCTTGGTCGACCAAGAGAGGGCGATTTCCCAATTTTCCGAGTTTCGGTCGACCAGGGCATTTTAAACTGCCTGGTTCGATCGACCAGACCACTGGGAATTCTCTCGAGGACCCTTCGGTCGACCAGGTAATTGGAGAACAAATATTCTTGATCGACCAGATGGTCAACTGTTGACCGAAGAGGGTTTTGGTCGACCAAGGCCTTTTGAACTGCCAGTTTCGATCGACCAGGTGGTCGAACTTTTGACCCCAGGGAGTTTCGGTAGACTAGGGCCTTTTGAACTACCTTGGTTGGTCAACCAGGTGGTCAAACTTTGACCTAAGGGAGTTTCGGTCGACCAGGGCCTTTTGAACTACCTTGCTAGTCGACCCGGTGGTCAAACTCTGACCCAGGGTGTCTCAGTCCACCAGGCCAAAATGAACTGGATTGGCTGGTCGACCGAAAGTGCATCGTGTGTGCATTTCGATCCCGTATTGAAGCAAACAAGCCCTATTCAAGTGCCTAATAAATATATGTAAAAGTGTGAGTGTCCTAGGGGCACTTGGGGTCCAATTTGAAGACACCAAAAAAGTCCGGTGTTGGTCGACCGAAGGAAAACCCTAAGGTCTTTCTATGGTTATTTTTGGTTTGTATCTAGTTTGAGCTTACAAAATAAACCATGCATGTGATGTGTGTGCTTATTACAAACCGAATACCCTAATTACTATTATAGACAAATTTCACTAAAAATTATTACAATTAAGGGCATGAGTTTGTCTTCAAGCTTTGAGCTTTCACGTGCCATTGATGATATGCTAATGTGAACCTGCACACGAACTAGATATTTATTAAATACGAGGGTATTTGTCATTATCAAAACCAGGGCGTGACCTATAAGGTCAACAACGTATTCATCTTCAATGAATTTTAGGCCGTGAAAACAATCATCTCTGTAATTTCTCGTCAACGAGACACATACCCCCATCAACGTTGCCAATAAGCCGTTTCGCAGACGAACGCTTTGCGTTCATCGACAAGATCCTACTGTGACCCCCCTTTAAAATTCCCTTTTCTCCCTTTTTTTTTATTTAAATACTATAATTCTTTCAGTCTCTACATTCTCCTCGCCTTATAAAATTTTGTCCTCGAAATTTATTTTCTGTATTGAACACCATCATTTGAGGAAGATAGACTACTTATTTTATCGCTTACCCTCACTTGTGGATGAGGAATACCATGGTTACATTTAGGGTTCCGAGAGATTACAAATATATAAAATAAAATTCTCTCAAAACCTAAATACTACCTATTATATAACCTATAATACTACTCATACATATATCATCTTTCTTTTCATAACCTTAAACCATACTACATTTTCTGAATAAGTGCAAGTATTTCTGTCGTATCTGCTCCTCGAACTCCCATGAGGCTTCCTCTACCGCATGATTTCTCCACAAGACTTTTACTAGAGGAATCTTCTTATTGCTCAATTCCTGTTCTTTTCTGTCTAATATCTGCACTGGTATTTCCTTATAAGACAGTAAATCTCTTAACTCTAACTCTGCATAACTGACCACATGGGAGGGATCTAGGACGTATTTCCTTAGCATGGAAACATGAAATACATCATGCATTCTGAACAAAGCTGGTGATAAAGCTAGCCGATAGGCAAATGACCCCACTCTTTCAAGTATCTCAAAAGGGCCAATGAACTTAGGGCTCAACTTACCTTTCTTTCCAAATCTCATAATTATCTCCAATGGCACTATCTTCAAAAACACATGATCTCCCGTATCAAATTTCAGTTCTTTGTGGCAAGTATCGGCGTAGCTCTTCCATTGACTCTGAGCTGCACAAATTCTTTCTTTAATAAGCTGGACTTTGTCGTAGGCCTGCTACACTATTTTTGGTCCCAACACGCTTCTCACCCATCTCATCCTAGCATAGAGGAGAATGACACCTCCTATCATAAAGCGCCTCATAAGGTGCCATGCTGAAGTTGTCCTGATAGCTGTTATTATATGTAAACTCTACCAGTGGCATATACTCGGTCCAACTACCCCCAAAATCCAGCACACATGCCCGCAACATATCTTCTAATATCTAAATTACCCTCTCAGTCTGGCCGTTCGTATAAGGATGAAACATCGTGCTGAGAGATAACTAAGACCCCAGAGCCTCCAGAAGGCTTCTTCAAAACTATGACATAAAACATGGGTCTCAATCTGATACTATAGACGCTGCATACCATGTGATTGTACTATTTCCTGAATATATAATTATGTTAGTTTGTCCATGGAGTAGTTGACTTTAATAGGAATGAACTGAGTGGTCTTCGTCAATCTATCAATGACCACCCAAATAGCATTCTGACCATCCGATGCCGGTGGTAAACCTATCATGAAATCCATAGATATATGATCCCACTTCCACTCTAGGATGTAAAGACACTGCAACTAGCCTACTGGCCTCTGGTGCTCAGCCTTTACCTACTAGCACGTCAGACACAGCTGCACAAACTTGGCAACGTCACTCTTCATGCCACTCCACCAGTAAGACTCCCGCAGAGCCTATACATTTTAATACTACCTGGATGAACCGTGTACAAGGACCTGTGAGCCTCCTTTAAAATCATCCTTATGATATCAACATATGTAGACACATAAAATCTGGTACGAAATCGCAGCGCTCGTCATCTGAAATACTGAACTCCTCCCTCTATCTGTGGCACCTTAGTTATTAGCTCTGCTACTTCTGCATCATCCCTCTAAGCGGTCTTAATCCTTTCCTATAGAGTAGGCTGCACTACCAGGTTTGCAATAAATGCCTGAGGATCACTCTCTACAAACTCTACACCAAGCCTCTCCAAATCCATCTAGATCGGATGCTGAACCTCCATAGCTGCCAATGCTGGCCCCACTAATTTCCTGCTAAAAGCATCAGCTACTACGTTTGCTTTCCCTAGGTGGTAACTAATAGTGTAGTCATAATATTTAATTAGTTCCAACCACTTTCTCTATCGCATGTTCAACTCATTTTGAGTGAAAAAGTATTTCAAACTTTTGTGATCGAAGAATATTTTGCTTCTCTCACCATACAAATAATGCCTCTAAATCTTTAATGCCTGTACCACTGCAGCCAATTCCAGATCGTGGGTAGGATAGTTCTTTTCATACTCTTTCAACTGTCAGAAGACATAAGCTACAACCCTACAATGCTGCATCAATACACAACCGAGCCATTTCAAAGACGCATCACTGTAAATTACATAACCATCACCCCCTGACAGAATAATTAACACTGGTGCAATGACAAGCCTCTGTTTCAGTTCTTGAAAGCTCTGTTCACAATTGTCATCCCATCCAAACTTGAAATTCTTCCTGGTCATACATGATAGAGGCCCTGATAATGCTGAAAATCCCTCAACAAACCAATGGTAATAACCCGCCAATCCCAAGAAACTCCTAATTTCCTAAACATTTTTCGGCTTGGCCCAATTCATTACTACTTCAATTTTTCTAGGATCCACATAAATTCCATCCCCTTAAATAACATGTCCCATAAATGCCACTTTCTCCCACCAAAATTCATATTTACTGAACTTGGCATATAATCTCTTTTCCCTAAGCATCTGATGTTCCAGCCGTAAGTGTGCCTCATGCTCCTCAAAACTCCTCAAATAGACTAGTATATTATCAATGAAAACCACAAAAAGCCGGTCTAAATACTGACGAAAGATTATATTCATCAAAACCATGAATACGGCAGGAGCATTCATTAGACCAAAGGCATAATGAGAAATTCATAATGCCCATATCTGGTCTTGAAGGCTACCTTCGAGACATCTTCTACTTTTACTTTCACCTAGTGGTAGCCTGATCTGAGGTCAATCATGGAATAGACCCGCGTACCCTAAAGCTAATCAAATAGATCGTCTATACGGGGTAGAGATACATATTCTTGATTGTCACGTTATTAATTTTCCTATAATCTATACACATTCTCATAGACCCATCCTTCTTCTTTACAAAAAAACACTAGAGCACCCCACGGTGATACACTAGGCCGAATAAATCCTTTATTCAATAGATCTTGCAACTGGACCTTTAATTTCCTCAATTCTACTAGAGCCAGCCAGTAAAGAGCTTTAGAGATTAGTGCCATACCGGGAAATAAATCGATAGTGAAATCTACCTCGCGTTTAGGAGGCAATCCTGACAATTCTTTTGGGAAATCATCTGGAAACTCCTTAACCACTAGTGTATTACCAAGCTTCAATTCATTTCCTAACACTTCCTTTACAAAATCCATAAACCCCTAACAACCATCCAGGAGTAGCCTTCTCACTTGCATAGCTAACACTAACTGAGGTGGGGAATACACCTGCGACCCCATAAACCTAAATTCTTGCTTGCTTAGTGGTTTGAAGATCACCTCATTCAAATGACAGTCAATATGAGCATAGTTAGCTACCAGCCAATCCATACCCAGCATTACATCAAACCTATGCATGTAAAGTTCAAAGATTAGTAGGTTGTACTCTCCCTTGAATTTCTACAGGATAGCCTTTGAGCACCCTATGACCCTTTACCACTGAACTAACTAGTGAAGCTACTAACATTTCTACATCTAATAACTGGGTCTCACCTCCAAAAAATTTAATGAAATTTTCATAAACAAAAGAATGAGTAACACCAGAATCAAATAAAAAAATAGCATGGCATGACAAAATAGAAAGGGTACCTATCACAACATTTGCAGCAGTCTCAGCATCTCCTTGCGTCAGAGCATAAACCTTTGCTAGAGCTGCATTCCTCTGTTGACCTCCACGAGGCCCCTGGTAACCTCCTCTGAATTGCCAAGGAGTAGGAGCAGTACCAATAGGTGTAGAAAAATCTCGTGCTAGATGGCCTGATCCTCCACAACGATAATATACACCTCTCCCTGGTCAGAACTCCCCTAGATGCCTCCTTCCACATATCTAACATACAAGGTAGGTCTGAGCACCCTGAACCTCACAGCCCCCAGTATCCTACCTTTGACCTCTACCTTAGTTTCCTCTCCTCCACTGACACTGGAAAAAGCCCCGCTGAAAGCCTAAAGGTGTGGACCTCTTCTTCTTTCCCTACTCCTCTTCACACAACCACTCACCGGCCTCAGCCAAAGCTACTCTATCAATTTACTCAGCAAAGTCCTATATTTTCAAAACCATAACTTGCATGTAGATCTCACGCCTCAAATCCCTTTCAAACTATCTTGCTTTCTTTGCTTTGTCATATATGATAAACGGGGCAAAGCGGGACAACTCGATAAACCTTGCCGCATACTGCTAGACTGACTATTGTCCCTACTTCAAATTCAAAAACTCTTCCACTTTAGCTTCCCTGACAGTGGTTCGGAAATATTGATCAAATAATAATTTTTTAAATTGGTCCCATGTCAGTTTATAGGTGGCGAAGAGGACCCTCTGCTCCTCCGTGCACTGTAATACTGCCAAAACTTTCTCAATCTCCTAGATCCAATTCTTGGCGGCTACAGGATCAACTCCTCCTGAAAATGTCGAAGGATTCATCTTGGTAAATTTCTCTATTGTGCACCCATGGCCTACATATGGGCCTTCCTCCTCTTTGGAGCTCCTAATGATATCAATCATAACTTGCAGAGCCACATTGCGTAATACCACATCAAAATTAGCTTCACTTGCACTCGAAGGCCCTACACCATCACTGCTGCTCGAATGGGCACTTCCTCCTCCAGGGTAAATCCTGAAAAGACATTAAACATGACTTAAGGACCCTATCCTTATAACTTACGCATCTAACCAAAATCCCCTACCTTGACATCCTTATCTTATTTCAAGATGCAGTCCTACACTTTAGAAACACAACCCAGCAATAGTTTACTATGACTTTCCTGAAATCGTTACCCCAGGAAAGACATAAAAACCACCATGGAAGTCCTGCCTCTAAACTGCAAAACAAAACCTCAAATCCTTTTCCTATACTCTGGTATTGTTTTCGCTGCACTCTAAAGTCTACAAGACCTAGCAATCTAGGCTCTAATACCAAACTGTAACGACCTACCTATATTACCATACATATTTTTTTTCTCTTCATAAAGACTCATATTAACTCTAACACCTACTAAATTGAAGTAATCATGATCAACCTATACCCATGGGCACCAAGGACAAACTTGTCATACAAATCTGATACCTTAGCAACAAGAAACGTAATTTATAAACATGTCATCCAACCAGCCACAAAACTAGAGTCCGACTATAACTGTTATATATAAAATCATCCACCAAAAGACAAAAAGACCAAAAAACCTAGGGTCACTACCCCAAAAATAAATCTAACCCTAGCTTAGCAGCTCACCCTTCCAACAGGGTAGCTTAGTCGGACTCTACCATCGCAGAGCTTTATCCGCTCCTCTACCTGAATTTCCTGAAACGTTTGAAATGCTAGGGGTGAGACACCTCTTAGTAAGGGAAATAAACTAACATCAATGTGTGGCATTATGAGCATTTTCATGTTATACATATAAACAGTATAATGAGCATATTTGATCAAATTTGTCTATAGCAGAACTGAGTAAAACATGATTTATCATATCAAAATAAAGCATACTAGATTTCTGTGCATGAAAATCATCTTATATAACTATACAATACTAAAATAACACCCATGATGGATAACTAGCTGATGACATGCCTTACCCCCACATGACTAGGTTGTGCGGCCCGAAGGCGGGACCTGGCAATGGCTGGCTGACCATGCTAGATCAATCATAAGTCTGTAAGTATGATGGGCCTGCCCCTCCTAGTCCCGGACTACTAGGGGAACAACTCCACTCTACACTGAAGCCACATCGACTACCATCTCCCACACTACTGGTCGTGTGGTAGCACTATCATAATTCACAACATATAGCTATGGTACTGTGCTCCTAAAAACAAAACTAAACCATACCATCGAGGTTCTGATAACATATAATATGTTTCATATACTGAACATAACTTTTTCGTATTTCATAATAATATCTAACATGATAATATTTCATAAATTCTATCTTATCACACATGATTATGGCATATGCGCCAACATGAATTACGGCATCTGCTCTGGCATAACATAACATGAATCACGACATCTGCGCTAGTATATCATAATATATTGAACATGATTTCTTTGTACTATTAAACATTATATTCATAAAATCATGGTTCTTGTATTATTTTATAATTGCCCTGAAAACTATCATATCATGCTTGATCAAGGAAAAACATATTATTCTGATATACATGATTACATGGAAATTTAAACTCATGCCACACATAAATGAGTAACATTCTCAATGTAAAATCTCTTCTAAAATCATAATTTTTGAAAAACACATTTAACTCTTATTCCCGTTCATAATAGTATTTCCCAAACATAATTATATAATATATATATATATATATATACATATACATATATATATATTTTCTTGAAATTTAATGTTATAGAATATTAACTAATTTCGTGAAAAATTATGACTTAGTTTATCTCTTTACCTGACTTACTAAGAAGCCCACAAAACACTCAATCCTACACCAACAGTGTTCCCAGCACAACACCCTGAACTTAACATTTTCCCCAAAAAAAACTTCATTATAAACCCATCTAATACCTTTCTTCAACCCATAAATACCATATACCTTAATAAATGTTAAAATAATCAACTTATCCAAATTTTGAGATGATTCTGAAACTTCCCAAATCGAATTTCCACTCCGGCTATGTCGTGGAGAATCTCCGTAGGATCACCTTGGTAGCTTCTGATCATCAAACCGGGGAGAATTGGAGCCAAATTTTTAAAGAGAAGGTGAGGGAGCCGAAGTTTAGAGAGGGAGAAAAGGGTTTTGCATGAAATTTCCTCGCAAAAATCGAATTTGAGCATATTTATACACCAACCTTCGTTGACGAGATATGTCACTTCTTCGTCAACAAACACTTATTCATCGTCGAAGAATTTCAGACCCTAAAAATAGTCCTCATGATAATTTCTTATTGACGAGATGCGTGTCCCCGTTGACATTCCCAATAAGTTGCTTTGTCGACGAATGTTTCGCGTTTGTCGACGAGATCCAGTTGTGACCCCCCTTTAAAATTTCCTTTTCTCCCTCTTTTATTATTTAAATACTACAATTTTTCGGGTCTCTACAGTATTACTAACATCTGTTTAAACTTAAGAAGAAGTGTTTAAAATTCCAATTCAACCCTACCCCCTTTTGGGAATACACCAATTCCAACACTTAGAATTTTAAAAATGCCCAATTCACCCCCCTCTTGGGATTATACGTAAATTAAAACATCCTTTCAAATATATTTTAGCATTTATTTTATCATAATCATCTTAGTACATTGTTTTATTTTTTTTAAGAAAATTTTCATGAATGTTTCGGTAGCATGCCGTCTGTAAATTGGATATTTTACCAAAGAACATGTACCTGAAATCTAGTTGTTTTCAGCAAATAATTCATTTTAAGCATGCAACAACCTAGATCCACTACAAGCATGAAATTCACGTCATTGCATCAGCCATGCAGATGACCTTCCATACAAGCATGCAAGTATCATACAGTTCTACAACAGCCTTGTAGATGACGTTCCATACAATCCAGTATTCTCAATTAGTATAATTAATAATAGTTCACAATATTAGATGAACTAGTATAAGATGATACTTAATATATGATACATTTCCTAAAGCTTAGTCTTATACAATGGGCAGAGTACGCTTAACTTAAAGTTTTCATATTTAGCAAGGGTTAAGCATTTACAATTATTTACCAAGAAAAAATGATTTGTCCTTTTTGGAAGTGGATTTAACTTAGCATGCTTCTGAGATGTTATTCAAGATAATGGTTTATGGTTTATATCTCAGAAATGAAAGTTCCAAATATATTTGACAATTAAGCCCTCAACCTTTACTTTGAACTTATCAAAGGAATGATATGATAAATGTGGAGACATGGCGTCCCCTCAAGAGAGATAAATTCATTCCTTTTGGCTCAAAGTTAGATTAATATAGCCAATATTTACATATTTTAACCAATTATCATGATGTATGTGCACTAAGTTCAAATTGGATATATCATTTGAGTTTTTCATATTGGCTTGATTCTATAATGTTCTTAGTATAATAAAAAATGTAAGGAATGCATATACTAAGATTAAACATTTTAGACACAAACCAACTCCTAATCCATTAGTCATCACAACCTCTTAAACTAATCCTAAGATCTAAGGAAGAATTAAATAATTATATAATTTAAATTTGAATCCATTATTCCTTTGGTACTGAGAGGTTTGCCTTCATGACAACCTATTCCATCTCTTTATCCAAGCATATGGCGCTTTTACATAGACAGGTAAACCTAGTGTGCCCTTTCTTTTTATAATATAAGCAAGTATTATGTGTGTGTGAAGAGTTTTGCTTATATTCCCTATTTCCATTTAATGAGGCATAAGAGTGGCCATGGGAATTAAAAGATGAATCATTTTCTAATGAACTATTTCTTTTAACTTCTAAGGATTCATTTGATTTTTTCTTTTCACTTGCAACTTTGAAATATATACTAGGATAATTTTTCATTTGTTTTTCTAAGCAAGTGATTATCAATACCTTCTTAATCTTTTTTCTTTTCTAAGGTGGCATGATATTCTTTTAGTCTTTCTAATTGATTTTCCAACCTTTTGTTTTCATTTTCAAAGAGGGTTTTCTTATTAGACATCCTAACTAGAACATTATGTATTTTAAATGTGGTTTTTTCTAGTTTTACATTATAGGCCATGCTTTCGTCATTGAATTCATTACATGATTCATCATAAGAGTTATCACAATAACATTCATATGAATCAATGCATGCAACATTATCGTCAGAAACAATTGATGATTCATCATATAATATATCACAGGAATCATTTAGTATAGGAGATTGAGATACGTATAGCTCCTCCTTGAGTAAAGCATCTAGCCCATGAATCCCCACTTTTGGATCATTTGAAATTGGAGCCTCCTGAGTGGTGGTCTCTTCTTTCTTAAATCCTCCATACCTACTCTTTAGCTTTTCCCAGATATCACTTGCACATTTACATGCCATGATATTATGAAAAACATCAGAATCTAAAGCACAATATAGCATTAGAATTTGCATGCACTAATATCATTTTCATTCAAAGGCATATGAATTTCATTAAGAATAACTTGCCAGGCCCTCCAGTCCATAGATTTTATAAATATGCTCATCCTTAATTTCTAAGTAGTGTAATTGACACCACAAAATAATGGAGGCCTGGCAAGTGATTTTCCCTCACCGAATGGAGATACACCAATAAGAGCCATTGCGATCTTCAACACAAGCAGTTAAGCTTTCTGTAAAGAGGCTCTGATACCAATTGATAGGAATGGTGTATTCCCAAGAGGGGGGTTAATTGGGTACTAAAAAATGTTCTTAGGTTCAATTTAAATTACAAATAGTATTTCACAACCTAGGGTCTTTCTAAGTAGTTATCAATTTAACAAATATTCAAAGCATGTATGTAAAAAAATCAAGACAACAAATAAAAAAACATACATGTGCATAAATTAAAGTGCGAAAAATAAAGAGCAGACACAATATTTGTTATTGGGGTTCGGTCAATCCTACCTACGTCCCTGCTTCAAGTTGCAGCTCAAGGAGTCCACTATTTGCTCACTTAACCAAGCGGAGCAATGCTGTTTACACTCTCCTTACAGGGCGGAGACTCCCCAGCTCAATTACGAGGCTAAGCCACGACCAGTTCTCCTTATAGGGCGGAGTTTCCCCAACTTAATTATAGGTCTAACCTATAACCAATTCTCCTTACGAGCTAGAGACACCTTACTTCACTTTCCGAGTGAAACCAAGTCGTATACACTTTATAGGACGGTGCACCTCCTAGCTCACCTAACCAAGTTCGAGCCAAACTGGGACTCCTTAGAGGGTGAGTCTCCCTCTTCAGGTCACGCTTGGAATACATGGATAATTGAAATTTTTCATACAAATAAATGCTTCTCATAACAAGAAGGTGTGTACAAATTTAAACCACTAATGCACTCACACAAGATATGAATTTAAGCTCAAGTGAGTATGTGTATTTTCTTACAATAATTTTGTAATCTTTGAAAGTGATGTATATGATAAAGTGCTTCAAAGATTTGAACCCTAATAAATATTTCTCCAAAAATATATTTTAATAAAAAGTAGGAGAACCTAGGGTTTTGCTTTCAATCTATTTTCTCAAGAGCAAAAATGTGCAAAGATATGTATTTGAAAATATGTTCACGGTTCTCTTAACTTACCCAAATATTTTCTTAAAGATGATATTTAAAAATTATAGTTCAAGGAAAGCTAGGGTTTTTCTAAAAAAGAGTTTTGGAATAAAAACACAATAAGCTTTTGAATCTTGCAATAGAAGTGCAAAGATTCCCAAGCTATAACAAGTTTCCCCAAAAATATTTATCAAGGAAATAATATGGGAGAAACTCTAAACTTACTCTCAAAAATGTTTTTCAGAAATAAAAGCTAAGTGAGAGTAAAAAGCTTTACAAAGAATGAATGCCCAAAAATAAATGATCTATTCAACGACCTTCAAATGCAATGAAGTTGCAAGTGAAAGGAGTAAAGGAAAAAATCAATGCTCTCTTGGAAGAGGACTTTTCAAATGAATAAGAGAGAAAGATAGTATAAATGAATAAAACACAAAAATACTTTTGGGAGGATTTTCAATATGAGCATTAATTTAAAAAAAAAAAAAAAAAAGTTATGAGGGGTATTTATAGAATTTTGAAAAATATGGTCATTTGGGATACGCTTGGTATTTTTCAAATTATTTAATTAAACTTAAACACATTTTTAGCAATGAAAAATTGAGCAACCTAAGACGGTGGGTTGACTAACGACTTCGTCGGTCGGGTGACCTAAGCTGTATTATTAAAATGTCAACGGGGTTCGGTCAACCGAGGGAACCACCGGTCAGCTGACCTCGGGGGATTTTCCACCCTTTGTAGGTTCAGTCGGTTGGCCAAATGACCGGTCAATTGAGGCTCTTATGAACTGAAATGGCCGATCGGATGAGGGTTCAAGACCAAGCCAAAATACACTGGTCGGTCGAATGATGATTTCATGTGTTAATTTGGTCGGTCGACCAAGCTTTGCATTTCTTTCATTTTTGGCCTTAAGGCATGGTTGGTCGACCAAGCTACTTTTAACTAGTGAGGGTCGGTCGAATGAGGTCATTTAACACGTAAGATAACCCCTGATTTTGGCCCTAAACATATTTCAAAAAAACCTTGTTTGATTTTAGCTTTTATGAAAAAGATTTTTTATTAAAGTTTAGGTCCCCTATCATTAGTCTATGGTCGTTTGAGCTTTTAATCATATCATGCAAGCCATGTATTATTATAGACCAAAAACCTAAATGCAATTAGAGATAAAAATAACATGTCTTCTTCTTGCCTCTTTGATCTTTCATGGAATATGTCGGACAATATATTATTTAGGTCCTTCGAGCTTCCTTTTCTCCTTTGCCTTATGTGTCTGCTAAATCATAAACTTATTCAAACACTGAATGCACACATGAGATGTGAGTGGTTTGTCATAATCAAAATGGGATTGGCCTCAAAAAGTTAACAATGATAAATCAATCTGATGAATCTTGTGTAGATAGCACGTTATCTTATGAGGAACTTGAAGAGGGTTTATTTAATGCTCATAAGATTCTTGTTAAAATGTCAAAAAGAAAAATAGTTTTGAAAAATGAGATTAATATTTTAGGAAAGCAAGTAGAAAATATAAAAGAATCTCATGCTATCTTACAAAAAGAAAATATTGAGAAAGGATTTGAAAATCACTTGTTTAGAAAGTAAAATTGAAAATTATTTTGGAATGATTTTCAAATCCCCTAGTAAAAAGGCTAACCCAAATAAATCCTTAGGAGTTAAAAGAAATAAATATTTCAAAAAGGATTCGGGTTCATACTTTAAATCCCATAGTCATAAAAAAATTTATGCCTCATCAAGTAAAAATAGGTTTAATAAACCAAATCTTTGACATGCATACAAATCTTGCTTATATTGTGAAAGAAAAGGGCACATCAGGTATACTTGTTCATTTAGAGGTGCTTGAGGCAAAGATAGGAAAATGATATGGGTAAACAAAAAGGCTAACCTCTTTGGAACAAAGGAAGAATGGGATCCAATAGGAATTACATAATTGTTTAGAACAATTCTTCCTTAGATTTTAGGATTTATTATAAAAGTGGGTAATGATAATGCTTGAGAAGTGGTTTGTGCTTAAATGCCAAAACCTAGTATACTCTGCTATTATACTAAGAACTCTAGAAAAACAAGCCAATATGGAAATTCAAGTGATAATGTCCAATCTAATCGCTTAACGTATATGTCATAATGATTGGCTAAAATATGGAAATATTGGTTATAGCTTGCTCAAATATATCCACTTCCAACTAGACAAGCATGTCTTCATTTGTTAAATGAGTTAAATGCTATATGAATGCTTAAATGTGATTAGCTTAAATATAGCATATTTTGTCCATTGCACAAACTTGAGCTTTAGGAAATTCATCATTGTACTATTTATCTTTTATCCCTAAACTCATCCAAGAGCTTTCAAGAAAGATTATAATACTATAGTCGCTAGCTTTCCATATTTTTTTTAATAAGCATATTTAGTGGAAAGTTCAGATGATGTTATCAAAGATGGGTTCTCTGAAGATAAACTCTAATAATAATCCAAGAACCCTCACTCAACCTTGAACCTCAAAGTATTTGTGAAATGTAATATGATTTTTATTATTCACATCATATGGTTGAGTTTAAACAAAAAAGTTAGTCTGAGTATTCTTATGAATTCATAATTGATTTATCTTGTTTAAGAGTATTTATGCATTCTCCCCTCATAATCTATCGACCTTAAAACAAATTAATTGGAGCTTTTGAGTAATGTTGAATGGCTAGGATGGTTGCACTAGGTTTCAATCTAAAAGAGGGTTAAATCTAAGAAACCTATTGATTAAGGTGTACTCCCAAAAGGGGGGTGAATTGGGTATTTAAAAAAATTCTTTGAAACCTATTTACCAATCAATCCCTATATCTAAGTTTAACTAGTAACTTATCAAGTTGATGTGAAATTATTCAAAATACACAAGCAAGCTGGAAATTGAAATACGATGTGAAAAATAAAAAGATAAGGGAAGAGAGAATGCAACCATGATTTTACGAGATTCAGCCTACTTGGCCTACGTCCTCCCCTTGAGCAACCACTCAAGGATTCATTAACCCTACTCCTTAAAATGCGATGGAACTTCACTTACAATCCGCTGCTTACAAGAGGTACAGCTTCCTCCTACTCCGTTGCTTACAAGAGATACAGTTCTCTCCTCTCACACTGGTTCACACACTAAACCGTGTATACAATAGAATCTAGAAAATACACTCAAAAAGAATGCTTCTAACAAAAGCTGGTGAGTACAGTTCAAATTCCTAAAACATTGACATATGATATAACTTGAAGCTCGTAAAAGAATGAAAATGATAAAATCGTTTTATGTATGATATGCCTCAACACACAAATAACTTTTTAACCAAAACTTTCAAGTAAAGATAAATTCAAGATGTTTTGGAATAATCTAGGGTTCTTGGTTCACTTTGCAAAAATGCACACTTATATAATTGAAGTGAACTTGTTGGCAAAAACTTTGTCTTGAATATACACTCAATCAAAATCACAAAGTTTTATTTCAAGTACTCAACCACAAAACTGAGCATATTAATTTGCAGAAAAATATCCCTCAATTAAAATTATATTTATAAGTATCAAGGGTATTCAATCAAATTCTAATGTATCTAAAGATAGATCCTTTTAGAGACCACACACTTGTTCAAACCTTTCAATGAGTCACACACCATAAAACAAATAACGATCTAGTTCAAAAAGACTTGATATATATAAGATACTTTCAAGATCACTCTTTTAATCAAAAACTAGATTTTTCAATAAGAAGCACTTTGAGACAATATATTTATATACTCTTGAACCAAAATTTAATCTACCAAGTTAGATAAACTTTCTCAAGTAATGATCTCTTTGAAAATTATTTTTTGTACAAAAAGCACATTTAAGATCAATACTTTTCAATACTAGTCAAGAAACAAATGATGAGATGATATGCAAAAATCACAAGACTAATAACTTGAAAGATCAAACCTCAATACTATATTGAAGTACAGTAGAGTAAACAAGTTTCTTTTGAAAATCTGAATTGATTTTCCTTAGCTTGAAGATATGAGATTGATGTATAGGCAAACGAATAGCACTAAGAGTAGATAATCAACAAACTTGCAACAAGGTGTGTTCTTCTCTTTCTTGTGTGTCTCTCTCTCTTCTAGGATTTAGATATTTATAATATATAGTATATTACCCTTAGAATTAATCTCAGCCGTTGGATCAATAAGATACCTCGCGTGTCTTTTTAATAAAGAACTGATTTTTAGGCTTTCCCGCGAGTTCAGGCAACCGAACTCGACTTTAGCCACCTAAAGTGTCAACTTTAGGCGCCTGAGGTTCCAAGGTCAGGCGACTGAGGTACCTCTGCCAGGTTCTGATTTTCCTATTTAATTCTTCAGGAGACCGAACTTAATCTTCAAGCTACAAAAGAAATTTTTCAGGCGCCTGAGGTTAACTTCAGGCTACTGAAGTCCCCTTTTTCACACATATTCATTTCCAATTTAAAATTCTTCTTTGATTCTTTGCTTGGGTCTTTTACAAAACAAGTTTTCATGATTTTAAATACATTTCTAAGCCCATGTAAGTACTCTAATGATGTACATGAAATGCATGAATCCTAAAATCATTCTAAGTCATATTGAGCCTCAAGATAAATCATACGAAAATATAGATACATGAGTTCTAAATACCCATTCCCAAGACATTCTTGAACTTTGCCGCTTGCATCATGATTCTCATACTCTTTGAGTTCTATGGTACTTTCTAATATGTATAAGCTTGATTTTATGGCATCCATGACTCGTTATCTTTCCGTGCATACTCAGTGTAAGTGTTGGTCACAAACTCAATGCACAGATAAAATATCAAGTGATTTGTCATTATCAAAAACCAAATTGGACTCATAGAGTCAACAAAACCTATGCACAAGTAGTCAAAATGGAAAGCCATTCGCACTATTGCCCCTCACATGCTACAACGATACCAAAATAAGCTTAATTCACTAAATGAATATTGATTGTGACCTTTTGGTCCCTTAAGCCTATACATTCAAGGATAAATTTAAAATTATTGAAAATTGAGGGCATAAGATAATAATGAGTTGGTTGCATCATTAAGGGGGAGTAGCAGCAATTTTGAAATTCATTGGATAAACACTGTAAGGCATTATCCTTGTTTTAGGAATATCTTTATGCTTTATGCCTTTCTGAGAACTGCATATCACTATCCATATACTGCTAAATTTTTAAATATATTTGATGGATAGTTAATATTGTTTACAACATGAACTGTTATTGAGATATACTCAATTGCATGTTGTAGAGATAATTAGGATACCTGCATGCTTGAACTTAATGCCATCTGCATGGCTGATGCAGAATCTTGTGAACTACATTGAAAAACTAAGGTGTAGTTCCAAAAGGGGGGTGAATTGGGTTTATAAAAATTTTCTTTTAATTCCTTTTATGAATTCCCAACTTATTTTATATTTAGCAATCACACAAGAATGATTTAATATTCAATGCTTACATATGCCAATCACAAATCACACTTAATTAATGAATTGATTCAATATCAACACAAAGTAATGATTCTTAATGAAAATCAACCAATTGATTTACCAAACACAAGTTAATGTATGAACTGCAGTACTATCAAGATTTACTGATTCAATAGCAAATTTTGAATATGAATGCTTGCAGAGATTAAGCCCTGTATTAATGAAATTGATTTTCAAAATGATAAGTAATATAACATCCAATACTCTTTTCAAAATTCAGATTTCAAACAAACTTTCAGTTAATAGGTTTTGGGTGTTAACCAATCAACGTACTCCCTTATGGTTTCCTCAATTTATATTAATCAACCAACGTACTTCCTTTCAGTTTCCGCAAGTCCCAAAAATAAATTAATCTTTAGTTTATTTAAAGTCCAATCTAAGTAGTATTTATGATCAAGAAATTTAAATCAACCACGTAGTTAATAAGTATATTGGAAATTAAAGAGAAAGGGAAAGAGAGTGAGACCGAGTTTTTTACAAGGTTCAGCTTATACCTAGCCTATGTCGCCGCCTTAGGCAATAACCTAAGGATTCCACTAACACATTCCTTTACAGTCAAAACACACCGTTACAATCCCTCCTTCAATAGGGTGGAGCTCACTCTCCAAGCGATACCCCACGCTCAGTTACAATGATCTAATAGCCCTGAACCGTCAAGAAACAAGAAGAAGAATTTGTGTACAAGAATCACTGTCAACTAGAGCAAGTTAGTACAAGTGTAAGCACAAAATATATTTCAACGTAAATCTCAATATAATGAAAATGAAGCTCAATATAAATCTATCACCAATATAATCTTTCTATGATTGAAAGATTCAGACTTGATGCTCAATTTTGGTGTGAGAAGTTCAGAAAAAACTCAGTTGAAAGATCAGCAAGATGTGAGCAAAATAGCCTTTTAGAATTGAGAGCACTTAAGAGTATGTTGATTGCTGAAAATATTTCTTAGTAATGAAAATCTTTACTTTAGGGGCTTTATATAGAGCTTAAAAAGTTAATTCCTTGTCCACCAAGTTTACTTGTAGTGTTTCTCAAGTTTGCACAAAGTTTGGAGCCCAAGAAACCAATATTTGAAACTTTCACATTTGTAATTTTTAAAAAACTCTCGAATGGCAGTTGCCTGTCTCATAGGGTTAGGCGCCTGTCTCAATTTTATTTAAAAGTCAGTGTACTGGCAGGCTCTTATCAAAACATAGTCAGATGCCTCAGTTGATAAGGCAGACACCTTTCTAGCTATTCTGAAGCACCCATCATCATTATGTTTGCTAGTCGTTAAAAGCATAAAAAGGGTCAGTTGCCTGTGGGTTTTAGGTCAGGCGCTTGAGCATTTCAAAACACTCATTTTTTTTTAAGATTTTTATTTTAAAAACTCTTTTCTTTTGGGAGCTTTATAATTTATAACTTTGGAAATTATATTTAAAGGTCTTTTTAAAAAAAGGTTTCTAGGGTTTTAATCATCCCTAAAGAGCTTCAATGCATTTATATTTATTTTTATTTGAAGTACTTACATAGAACTTCCTTAAGATTCTAAATCCTTCAATTCTTGAAGTCTTCATGTACATCCTTGCTTTGAGTCCATCTTGTCTTGAGCTTCAACATTCTTTGAGCTTCCATGATATTTGTCAAACTTTGAGCTTTGTAACACTTTGATCTGAGCTTTGCTTGAATCACTTGTTTGTATGTTTTCATTGTACTCTTGTGATTACTTGATCTTGAGCTTTACTTACCCTTAAACTTGAGCTTTAAATACCTGTTACCTGAAGATTAATACTCATAACTCAAACATGTTAAATAATATTTTATTTTTTATCATAAAAACAAGATTAGTAAGTCATGTAAGGCCAACATACATGCTAGTAGTGTTTAGGTTGCTGCATGTCTGGATTGAACCCCAATTGCATGGCTGATGTATTTTTGTGTATTGCATGCTACGTAAACATCAAGGAGTTTGGTACATGCGCTTGTAAACTGCTAAATGAAAAAAATGAACTATTTACAAACGGCATGCTGCCCAGACTTTTGAAAAATGATTTTTCTTATAACACTCAAAATTATATACACATTCTGTATTCCTATGAAAATCTAGTTCATGGACACCATTTGGTCTAAACCATATTTTTAAGAACTTTATTAAGCACCTAAATGGTTAATTGGGCTGTTTTAAATTTAGTATCATATACGTTGATTAAAGTCCATGACATTGGGGAAGTTTTCATTTCTCACACACTCATTGAGTCTTTTAAGTTGCGTTATCTTCACACCAAACCCCAACTACATAGTTATAGCATAATTATTTGACTATGGCCTTGATTGGGTATCATAAGCAAAATGGAATGCAATATGCAATGAATGTGTAAAGACCCAGAAAATAGAAATGATAAGGAAATATAAGAAAAGAGGAAAACGGCTTGGTGAGGAGAAAATTGGCGACGATTTTTTGGAGTACTAAGAAAACCGTCGATGGTCATATAGTCACTGCAGCCGAGTAAAAGGGTAAATAGTGAAATCCGATGGGTTAAACACAAAATCGATGACGTTTTTCTAGGAGCCTAAGAAAATCGTCGACAGTTTTTGCCAGAGACAGAATATTATAAATGGGCTTCATGTCATTTTCTTGTTTAAAAATTCAAAAGCTCTCTCTCACCTCTCTCAGCTACAAAACCCCTCTTTCTCTCTCTTCATTTTCTCAATCTAGACTCACCCAATCAATGATCGGACTTCATATCTGGGGCCTAGTGGCAATCATCATCATTTTGACTGAAGCAGAATTATGTTTTGAGGATCCCAGGCACCACTCCAAAATTGAGGTAAGGGTGTTAAATGTTGGTATTTGATGTATTAAATGAATAATATGGGTTTGGGGATAATTAAATGATTATAATCGTGGGGTTAAATATGATTGAACTGGTAAAAATGTAAATTGCAGGATTTTGGTGTGAACACCGCAGGCACGGGTTTAGGGTCCCTACGGGCGTTTCCTCAGAGAATGAGGTAAGAATAATAAATAGTTGGTGGTTCGATGTTTTAATAATTAAATGGAGTATGTGGGTTCGGGAAAATACGAATGTGATATTATTCTAGGGAATGCATAATTTTAGGGTTTTTGAGTTCTGAATGTCGCAGGCGTGATTATAGAATTTTTAGCAGACCTCACGATAATCAGGTAAGGAGAATAAGTTAAGCCAGTAAATTTTTTAGAAATTTTATCAATTAAATTATAACATGTATTTATGGGATTTGAATTTTATATCTATTATATGCTTGTGAAGATTCAGAAATTAGGGTTTTAGAGAGTTTTACAAATGATATATATTATTTTTATATAGCATAAAAAATACAGTTTTTCCCTTACAGATTATAGTATAAGTATTTCATTTAAATATTTGTGGCATGAGAAATATCAGATATAGTACAGAGATTTAATATAGAGTTTTTACAACTTTTACAGAACCATGATTTATAGTTATTACAGAACCATCATATATAGTTATTACAGAGTTATGACTTACGGTTATTGTACAGAATCATGGCTATTTCAATTTATACAGAACCATGGTAAAACAGTAATATATAGACATAGTACTATAGAGTATCAGATCCCTAATGGACCAGAGCAAATCATAGAGTACGATACTGTAACTATACAGTATAGATAGTGTAACCACACATCTCAAATAAAGTGTCGATTGAGAAGGGATGAAAGCTCCCTAGCAGTCAAGTCTAGGTTGAGGAGGCCAATCGTACTATAGAGGTTATAGTTTGACTTAGCCTGGTAGGCTAGCCAGAGTTAAGTCCCGGCCACGGGTCGCACAATCCAAGCATGCAGGGTTAATTCATGCATACAGTTATCCATCCAGGGAAACTTTCATAGTAATATAGATAAATGCATATAGTTTTGCAGAGAATCAAAACTATCTACTAGAGTTAAAAGTATGTTCAAACAGAAAGCATTAATAGGCAAAGGCGTGATGTATGATATGTTTTACAATGGAATGTTATCACAGTTATAGTTGATTTAATAATTATGTTATTCAAGTAAAAATAATTTGCCATACATTGGTTGTAATTTATTCGGTCTTACTGAGAGGTTTCTCACCCCAAAATTCCAAACATTTCGGGTGATCTAGAAAGATGTGCGGAGCGAGCTACGAGATAAAGGAGACTTTAGTACTGCACTAGCTGCAGGGTAAGTTTTTGAGTTAGGAGTTGTATTGTTGGGCATACCCTAGGACATTGGGTTTCTTTTAGAAGATGTATATGTATATTTTGGGAAATACTAAAAATTTGCTATTTTAGATAAGGTTAATATATTTTTATGTTTTCCCGCTGCATAGGTGGTATGTTTTGTGAACAGGTATCCTTGGTACCACTTGAGGCCCAAGACGTTATAGTGGATATTGTTATAGGTATCAAAGTAATATTATATTCTTGCAAGTTACATTATATTATAAATAAAGTGGTAGTAATTTTGGGGTCGTTACAAGTTTGGTATCAGAGCTTAGGTTGCTAGGTTCTGTAGACTTTAGTGTACTACGAAAAATAATACTAGAGTATTGGAATGGATTTTGATGAGGTTAGGTAGAGGATAGACTGGAATTTCGGTAAAGTCAATATAGGAGATTAGGATAAGAATTTAGGGTTTTGTCTTTTAGTTTTGAGGCAAAAACTTTAGGGTGGTTTCTGTGATTTTCCTGGGGTGACAATTTCGGGAAAGTCATAGTAAACTATTATCGGTTTTGTTTCTGAATAATAAGATTGAGCCTTAAATTAGTGGATTAGTGGTATAGGAAGATATGTTGTGATTCTTAGTTAGATTAATGTAAGAGTTTTATTATGAAGTTAGGATTCTCAAATTATTCTCGTGTTAATGCAGGATGGACCCCGGAAATAGCAATGCACACATCGGTTGTAGTAGTGATGCAGGGCCTTCCAATATAGGCAAAAGTAACTCTGACCAGGTGCTGCACAATGTAGTACAACAAGTTTTGGCAAAAATTGCCTGGTGCAGCAAAGAATAGGGCTGCCCACTAGCTGATCAGAGTGGTATGATCCAACAGTTCACCGACATGAATCCTCCGACTTTCTTAGGGGGAGCTGACCTTGTAGTTGTCAAAAGCTGGATGTAATAAATTGAGAAAACACTGATGGTGCTACACTGCACTGATGATCATAGAGTCCTATATGCCATATATATAAGTTAACAGGTGAGGCTGAGAGGTGGTGGGCAACTGTGAAGTTGTTAGAGGAACAGAGACTCATACCAATAGCCATGACTTGGAGCCGGTTCAAGGAGGTGTTCTTTGACTGATATTTCCCTACCATTGTTAGAGAAGCTAAGGTAGAGGAATTTTTGAATTTGACTTAGGGGCATATGACGGTCCAGCAATATGTAGTAAAGTTTATTGAGCTGTCGCATTTTGCCCCATATATTGTCCCAAACAAGGCTAAGAAAGCGAGGAAGTTCGAGAGGGGTTTGAGGAAAGAAATCTATGAACAGGTGGCAATTCTGAAGGAACGATACTTTTTAGAGTTGGTTGATAGAGTCATTGTAGCAAAGGTGAGCAAGAAAAGGGGTACTAGGATACAAAGCTAGAGAAAGAGGCCCACGCCTCCTAGGTTTCAGCAGGTAGTAGCCGGAGCCTACAGAAAGGAGACTAGTACAGCGGAGGTCAAAGGCAAGTTACAGGAAACCATGGATATCAAGGCGAGCAGACATGTCCTATTTGCCCTAGATGAAATAGGAGGCATATAGGAGAATGTCATATGGGAGAGAATATCTGCTATCGGTGTGGACAGCCTGGACACATTGCAAGAAATTGTCAAGCACAAACAACTAATTTACCAGCTTCAAGACCATTTCAGGAAATAACCAAGCACCTCGAGACGGCCAGTAGAGAAACACAGCCCCAAAGAGGATCTATGCAATGACACCAGGAGATGCTGAGACTACGGGTGATGTGGTGATAGGTACCATTAATTTGATTTCAACTAAATTTATTGTTTTATTTGACTCAGGGACCACACATTCTTTCGTGTCTAAAGGGTACCCCAAATTATGTGGGGTAGAAACTCTGCTATTAGACACCGAGTTGTTAGTAGCTACACCAACAGGTTCAATAGTGAGGTGTCGAAAGATGCCTAAAGGTTATCTAGTGGGTATTTAGGAAAGAATATTACTGATTGATCTTGCGGTATTAGATATGCAGGGGTTTGATATGATTTTGGATATGAATTGGCTAGCCACTAATTACGCTAGCATTGATTGTCATCATAAAAAGGTGTGAAAACTAAGATGTAGTCCCAAGAGGGGGGGTGAATTGGATTTAAAAACTTTTCTCTTAATTCCTTTTAAGACTTTTTAACCTCTTTTATTTCTTTTAACTAATTCTTGACTTGTTTGTTTAATTTATCAATCACACAAGAACTTAGTTCTTTTTATACAATCCACAACATTATTGCTTAAACAATCAAGTAATCAATCAATCAACCAAACACAATATCCAAACCAAGATATAAGGCATAAGATTTCAGCTTTTGTTTGTTTGCAACCCTGTAGTTAATGCAATTCTTTTGATAATAAATTAGCTTTCTTAGAGTGATTTTCAACAAAACATTCACACTCTTCCCAAAATTCAGAATTCAAATAAACTCTTAGTTAACTTATCTTAGGGTGTTAACCAATTAACGCACTCCCTTATGGTTTCTGTAAAGTATGGTTTAACCTATGTACTCCCTTTCGATTTCCGCACCCCAAATCAAAATTAGACTTTAAAGTTTACTTGATTTCCAAATATACATAGTATATATGATTAAAAATTAAATCATCCATGCAATTTATATGTGCTAAAAATAAAGAGTAAGGGAAAAAAAGAGTGAGATCGGGATTTTTATGAGGTTCAGCTTATACCCAACCTACATCCTCGGCTTTGGCAAACCACCAAAGGATTAACTAAAACTAGTTCATTTTCTGGGTGGAACAACACCGTTTACACACTCCTTCAGAAGGTTAGATCCCGCCTCTCCAAACGATATACCCTTGTTCGATCACTCCTTCAATTAGGTTAGAGCAGTACCTCTCTAAACGATATGCCCTCACTTAGCCAACGATCTGAACACCTCGAATAGTCCAAGAACTACAAAAGATATGAACTAATCTCTGCGTACAATAACACTCTCAAAACATAGTAGATTAGTACAATTTCAGCTCTAGGTACTTCCATAATTTAAATACCAATAAGAAATAGAATTGAAACTCAAGTGTAGAATTCACCAAAGGTTCCTTTGTGATTTGAGAAAAATTATTATGAGAACCTTAGGTTGGTGTTTCAGCAATTCAGATGATTTCCCTCCAGTATGAGAATGAGCAATATGAAATTTTGAGAGAGATTGGAAGATTTGATGCAAGTATGTTGTGTGATTGTTTGTATAATTGAATACTTGGGATTAAAGGAGTATTTATAGGAAATTTAGGATTAGTTTCCTTGTTCCCCAAGTGACTTGGAGTGTCCACCAAGTTTTTATAATGTTCATATTTGAAAAACCAATTTTTAAAATTTTCTCGTTGAAGTTTAAAAAATCAAATCTTGTGGAGTCAGTCGGCTGACCAGGCAATTGGGTAGTGTATTTCCACAAGGTCAATCGGCTAGATAGGCAGCTGTCACCCTTCTGTCTTCTAGAAATTAAAATTAGGAAATAGTCAGTTGACTGGTGCGACACAATTCAAAATGGGTCAGTCGACTGGGTGGTTCCAATTTATTGAGTCAGTCGGTTGGATAGTTAATTTTGTTGTAATTTATCTATCAGTTGGCTAACTAAACCAAAAGTATTTCTGGTCAGTTGGCTGACCAGTCCTTTTTTTGATTTTTCATTTTTGGTTTTCAAATTTAATATTGCTCTCTTGTTTTGGTCTTTCATAAAATATTTTCTGGGGTTTTAAAATAGATCTCTAAGTCAATGTATTTCCCCTAAAGAGCTTCAACAATATTTCAAAGTATATTTAAATATTAAAGCACTTACATAAATACATCTAAATCATTTGTCATTCTTAAACACTCAAGTCTTCATGCTTTGATTTGCTACTTGTCTTCAAGCTTTAAGATACTTTGAGCTTTTCATCAAGTTCTCTTTAATATCCATGCTCTCATGATCTTTAAGGTTTAGTCTTTGAATTCATGTCATTTGAGCTTCATATGATCATCCTTCTTTGAAATATAAGCTTTTAGTACATTCTCCTTCTTAAACCCTAAAATATCATTACTCAACAAATATTTTAAGTTTTACTTTGTTCGTTAGTATCAAAATAAGATGTTAAGCCTTGTAAGGCCACAACCTCCCCCCTTTTTTATGATGACAAACAATGAGCAAAAATATGAGTAAGCCTTAAAAAGACTCCCCCTTTCAATAAGCATCATCTTTAAACATATTTGTAAGATCAAGATTACTATCAATACCAATTTTAAGATCATTCAATGTCATGCAGATCAATACCAATTTCAAGGTCACTCAATGTCATGTACTTCTCCCCTTTTTCAAATACTTCTCTCCCTTTCGAAATATAAGTCATGTTTCAAAATTCAAAATATTTCAATACCAAACTCAATTTTCAATTTTTGCTCAAAACTTTTCCCCCTTTTGACATCAATCAAAAAGAGTATGATATAAACAAAATAAATCATATTTTTGAGCATATGAATATCAATCATGCATATCAAGTATATGATACCAATTTTATGTTTTCATTAATTCTAATTCCAATTGAACTTTTGAACTTTTAATACCAAACTCAATTTGAAAATTTACGATACCAATAAAAAATAATTTATGATACCAAAAAAAATTAGGGAGAAACAAAATACAAGTTATAAGTCATAATACTCCCCCTGAATTTAATACATTCAGATTTTATACTAATTATGCTTTCTAAATTTATCGTCCATGTTTAAAACATTTGATGTATATGCTCATGGATATCAAATACCAACATCATATCAATTTCATAATTTACTTATGGATATAATTATTCTTGTCATGCTCAAATACCAATTTATATATTCCTGGATACTAATACACTTTATAGATACCAATGTTAATGTCACATTATGCACAACTCATGAATACTCTATTATTTAGATTCAAATTTATCCATTTATCCATGTGATCCATCATAAGCATACATGGCCAAGAATTTATCAATTCATATCAAAATTCATGTTTCTAAATCATGCTTCATAACTTTATGCTCAAATTTTCAAAATATTGTGAGCCATAAATTATCAATATTTTCATTTTCTATAAAAATTTCAAGATACAAAATTTAAGATTTACACATGTATCATATTCAATAAGCATGGAGTAAATCATATCATGTGATTTGTACTATACTTTTGCTTGGATTGTTCTTATGTTCCTCAAGTATTTTATTTCAAACTTGTTTAACAGTTTTTCCTTCAATCAGTCAGCTAAGCTTCTACCCAGTCGGCTGACCTATACTTTCTCTTTAAAGGCTTTGTTTAGTCAGTCGGCTGACAAATCTTCTGCCAAGCTTTCTTCTTCATTAATAAGCTCTATTTACTTCAGATTTTCTTTTCTTTTGATTTCATTTAAAGATCCAAACTTCATGTATCCTAATACTTTCTATTTTATTCCTTGTATGATTCATTTATTGATTTGAGGCCAACAATTTTCATGAGTTTCAATAAGATAAGCTTGAATAATTTTATCCTTATTCTCTATTTCAAGTTATTCAATATATTTGTATGATGTTCCATAAATTTAATATCAATTGAAGTTGAAAAATTTAGTATTTCATGTTTGGTACCCATATTTTCTTGGGTCCGAATGGTTTAACAAGGGATGCTCTTTAATTCTCCAAACTTGTTTTGTTTTCATACCCTTTCTTTTAAATGGACATTCAAACTTTATATGTCTCTTTTTCTTATATTGATAGCATATTGTGTTAGTTTAGGCATTAGATAATGTGTTAGCATAATTTTTGGATGCTTTCGAAAAATAACCCATATAAAGATTTCTTTTCTTTTTATTTTCAACCCCATTAAATCTAATGCCTTCTTTGTTTAAGGTCATCCTTTGTGAGCCTATCATTTTATCAAAGTTTTCCTTTCCTTTTGTGAAGTTGTAAGTGATCTTTTCTTTATCTCCAATTTGATTTTTGAGATCATTTATCTCAATATCTTTCTTGTCATCAACCTTCTTTTGTGATTTCTCTAATTCTTCAAATAATTTTCTGATTTTATCCTCTAATTCAGAAATATATATGTCTTTCTCATATTCCATGGAGGATAGGGATCAAAAATCTTCTATCATCTTTTCATTCTTGCTTTCTAATTTCTTGATCTTCAAGTCTTTTTTCTTTTTCAGCAAAATTTTTAGCTTATAATTCTTTTATTGCAGCTTCATACTTATTTTCTATTTTCTTGAGTTTTGAATCTTTATCATTTTCAGCAACCTTAATTGATTCTAGCTTTTTTATCATTCCATCATACTTGTTTTTCAATGATGTGTTTTGTTTAGTTACTTTGCTTAGCATCTTATGTCCTTTGAATAAATCATTTTGAAGTTCTTCATAAGGCATGCTTTCATTATTTGATTCATCACTACTATAACCATTAACGGATATGGATGAGGAGCTTCCCTCATCGTCGCATGCCATAAAGCAAGTGTAAGCAACCTCTTGGTCACTTGATTCATATTTCGATCTACTTGTACTCATGTTGTCCCAAGTAGTGGCTTTCATGGACTTTTTGTTTTTCTTCTTAGACTCTTTCTTTAGTAATGGACATTCTGATTTTATATGTCCATCTTTGTTGCAATTATAACATGTGGGGATTTTATTTCTTGATTTCTTTCTATGATTTTCTTCTTCATCTGATTCAAAGTTTTGACTTCTTCTTTTAAATTTATTCTTCCTTCTTAGTATATTTGCAAGTTTCTTAGGTATGAAGCCTAGTTCATCTTCATCCTTCTCTTCTTCACTACTAGAGTTTTCTTTTTAGACTTTGAAGGCTATAGACTCTTGGGCTTTGGTTTTTCCACTTCTTTCATTCGTTGACATTTCATATGTGAATAAAGAACCTATTAGCTCATCTAAGGAGGTGTTTTTCAAATTTCTTCCTTCCGTTATGGCAGTAGCTTTTGGTTCCCATATAGGGGGCAGCCCTCTAAGAATTTTTCTTATCATTTCACAAGTAATGTAGGTTTTTCCTAAGGCATTTAGGGAATTTAGTATGTAAGTGAACCAAGTGAACATATTAGTTATGGATTCATTTGGGTTCATCCTAATAGTTTCATATTCGCTTGTAAGTATATAAATCCTATTATCCCTAACATCTATAGTGCCTTCGTAAGTTACTTCTAGCTTGTCCCATATTTCCTTGGTCAATTTGCAAGCCATTACTCTATTAAGTTCATTCATATCAAGGGCATAATATAAAGCATTCATAGCACTAGAATTAACTTGTAGCATTTTATGATCTACTTCATTCATGCCCTTTTTTTCTTTGGGGGCTTGTTTTCCATCTACTAGTTTGGTAGGAATTAAACCACCATCCATGACAACCTCCCAAGCTTTCCAATTGATAGTTTGAAGATATATTCTCATCCTTTGTTTCCAAAATGTATAATTTAAACCACAAAAGATAGGAGGCCTAGTTGAGGATTGTCCCTCTCCAAAGGGAGCTCTGCCTATGTGAGCCATTAAGATCTTTTTATAGCTACTAATTAAGATTTTCTACAACCCGGCTCTGATACCAATTGAAAATTAGGATGTAGTCCCAATAGGGGGGGTGAATTGGATTTAAAAACTTTTCTTTTAATTCCTTTTAAGACTTCTTAACCTCTTTTTTTTATTTTAACTAATTCTTGACTTGCTTGTTTAATTTAGAAATCACACAAGAACTTAGTTCTTTTTATACAATCCACAATACTATTGCTTAAACAATCAAGTAACCAATTAATCAACCAAACACAATATCCAAACCAAGATATAAGGTACAAGTTTACTTTGTTTGTTAGCATCAAAATACGATATTAAGCCTTGTAAGGCCAACAAGGTGATATTTAGGCCTCTTGGAGAGTAGGAGTTCAGATTTGTGGGGTATTGTGTGCACGCCTTACCATAGTTGGTGTTAGTTATTCAAGTGAGAAGACTACTCCGAGACAGTTGCCAAAGGTACATAGTTTGTATAAAGGAAATGCCAGAGGGAGAATTGAAATTTGCTAATATTCTAGTAGTCATGGAGTTTTCAGACGTAGTGATAGTTAAAAGCAAGTATCCTCTTCCCTATATTGATGACTTATTTGATGAGCTCTAGGGAATCCGAGTCTAATCTAAAATTGATCGTCGGTCAAGATACCATAAGGTAAAAATTAAAGCAGAGGATGTTCCGAAAACAGCCTTTCGAACTAGGTATGGCCACTATGAGTTTTTGGTTATGCCCTTCAGATTAACCAATGCACCAACAGTGTTTATGGACCTAATGAACAGGGTATTTCACCAGTATTTGGACCAATTTGTTGTTTTTTTTTTATTGATGATATTCTAGCCTATTCAAAGAGTTTTTGAGGAGCACTAAGATCATCCGAGGATGGTGCTACAAGTGTTGAGGGAAAGGAAGTTGTACGCTAAGTTTAGGAAATGTGAATTTTGGTTGAGGTAAGTTACGTTCCTTGGACATGTGATCTCCGGGGATGGTATTTCGGTAGATCCGAGCAAGGTAGAAGCGGTGGTGAATGGGACAAGACCAAGGAATGTTCAGGAGATCTGAAGCTTCTTCGGCCTAGTGGGATACTATCGGCAGTTTGTAGAGGGTTTTTCCATATTATCAAGTCCTCTGACTTGGCTCATGAGTAAAAGTGTAAAGTTCGAGTGGACCAACGAATATGAGCAGAGCTTTTAGGAGTTGAAGAAGCGACTCATCACCGCACCAGTTTTGACCATTCCATTAAGGGATGCAGATTATGTAATCTACAGTGACGCATCTTTGAGAGGACTTGGGTGTGTATTGATGCAGTAAGGAAAAGTTGTGGCATACGCTTCTCGGAAACTCAAGGAATATGAAAAGAATTCTCTAATGCATGATTTAGAGTTGGTTGCTGTGGTGCACACCTTAAAGATTTGGAGGCATTATCTATATGATGGGAAATGTGAGATCTTCACAGATCATAAGAGCTTGAAATATTTCTTCACACAAAAAAAGTTGAATATGAGGCAGAGGAGATGGTTAAAGTTAATTAAAGATTACGACTATACTATCAATTACCACCCAGGGAAGGCAAATGTGGTAGCTGATGCCTTGAGTCAGAAATCGGGGAATGCCTCTACGTCAGCAGTGGTGATGCAATATCAAATCGGAATGGATTTGGAAAGTCTTGGGGCAGAGTTGGTAGAGGGAGATCACCAGACATTTATTGCTAGCCTGGTACTTCATCCAACCTTGCTGAAGAAAATTAAGATCGCTAAGATGCAAGATACAAAATTAGTAAAGATTAGAGATAAAGTACAGGGTGGATAGGGAGCCGATTTTACTATTTTAGATGATGGTGCTCTGAGGTTTGGTACCAGACTGTGCATACTTGCATATACTGAAATTAAAAGAACCATCTTGGAGGAGGCACATCGATCCTTGTATACAGTGCACCTAGGAAGCACTAAAATGTACAAAGGATCTTCAAGAATCCCTTTGGTGGAGCAATATGAAGAAAGAGATAGCTAAGTACGTAGAGCAGAGTTTGACATACCAATAGGTAAAAGATGAGCACTAGAGACCGGTGGGACAATTATAGTCACTCCACATTCCTGAGTGGAAGTGGGAACATATTTCTAGGGATTTCGTTATAGGATTGCCACCAGTACTTCATGGTCAGGATTCTATTTAGGTAGTCCTTGAGAGGTTAGAAAATACTGCCAACTTTCTTCCCATCAGAGTTGGCTACTCCATAAGTAGGTTGGCAAAGATATATATATATATATATATATATATATATATAGGAGATAGTGAGACTACATGGAGTGCCTGTGTTCATCATCTCTGACCAAGACCCATGGTTCACATCACAGTTTTGGAAAAGTTTGCAAAGAGCCATGGGTACACAACTATCATTCAGCACAACCTTTCATCCTCAGATCGATGGACAGATGGAAAGGACAATTCAAATATTGGAGGATATGTTATGAGCCTGTGTATTAGATTTTGGTTGTAGGTGGATCCAGTACATGCCATTAGTCGAATTTTCTTATAATAACAGTTACCAGGCTACCATTGGAATGGCACTATATGAGGCATTATATGGCAGGAAATGCTGATTCCGGTTATATTGGTATGAAATTGGTGAAAGACATATTTTGGGACTAAAGATGGTTCGGCCAACTTCATAAAAAATCAAACTCATGAGAGATAAAATTCAAACATCTTAGAGTCGGCAAAAAAGTTACGCAGATACTCGCCAGCAAGAGTTGGAATTTGGTACACGCGATCATGTATTTTTGAAAATTTAACCGATGTAAGGGGTGATGAGGTTTGGGAGGAAAGGTAAATTGAGCCCTAGGTACATTGGACCATTTGAGATACTTGAGATAGTGGGTTCGGTTGCCTATAGGTTAGCTTTATCGATAGTTCTTTGAATTCATGACGTATTCCATGTATCGATGTTGAGAAAATACATCCCAGATTCCTCTCATGTGATTAGTTTTAAAGCATTGAAGCTAGGAGATGCCTTGTCTTATAAGGAAGTGCTAATGCAGATTTTAGATCAAAAGGAATAGGAACTGTGCACAAAGAAAATTCCACTGGTAAAAGTATTATGGCACAACCATGTAGTCAACGAGGCTTCATGAGAATTAGAGGAATAGATGCACTAGCAATATCCACATCTATTCAGTGGAGATCAGAGATGAGATATTAAAAGTAAAATAACTAACAGCGTGTATGTATTGTTGACTTGTATAGTGTAAGGTAAAATAGTTAGTATTTCTGGTTTTCGCTTATAAATGGTTTTGGGAGAGTTTTCTTTTCTTTAAATGGATATAATTTCCCATAACCCTTTCTTGTAACCCCAGTATTCTTCCACCGTAAGAGTAATTAATAAAATTGCAATATTTTCTTTAAGGTTGGAAATGTGATAGATAGCAAATTTCGAGGATGGCATTTTTATAAGGAGGGGAGAACGTAGTGACCCGAAAAATAGAAACAATAAGAAAATAGAAGAAAATAGGAAAATGGTTTGGTGAGGAGAAAATCGGCGACAGTTTTCTAGAGTACTAAGAAAACCATCGATGGTTATATAGTCACCGTAACTAGGTAAAAAGGTAAACAGTGAAATCGGATGGGTTAAACACAAAACCGGTGACGGTTTTCTTGGAGCCTAAGAAAATCGTCGACAGATTTTGCCAGAGACAGAATATTATAAATGGGCTGCATGTCGTTTTCTTGTTTAAAAATTCAAAAGCTCTCTCTCACCTCTCTTAGCTTCGAAACCCCTCTTTCTCTCTCCTCATTTTCTCACTCTAGACTCACCCAATCGATGATTAAACTTCGTATCTACAGCCTAGCGGTGATCCTCATCAGTTTTACTAGAGCAGAATTATGTTTTGAGGATCCCAGACACGACTCCAAAATTGAGGTAAGGGTGTTAAATGTTGGTATTTGATGTATTGAATGAATAATATGGGTTTAGGGATAATTAAGTGATTATAATTTTGGGATTAAATTTGATTGAACTGGGAAAAATGTAAATTTCAGGATTTTGGTGCTAACATCACAGTCATGGGTTTAGGGTCCCTGTGGGCATTTCCTCGGGGAATGAGGTAAGAATAATAAATAGTTGGTGGTTTGATGTTTTATTAATTAAATGGAGTATGTAGGTTTGGGAAAATGTGAATGTGATATTATTTCAAGAATGCATAATTCATGGTTTTTGAGTTCTGAACGCCGCGGGCGTGGTTATAGAATTTTTAGCAAGCCTCTCGATAATCAGGTAAGGGGAATAAGTTAAGCCAGTTAATTTTCTAGAAATTTGATCAATTATGGTATAACATGTGTTTATGGGATTTGAATTCTATATCTATTATATGCTTGTGAAAATTCAAAAATTTTGGTTACAAGAGAGTTTTACAAATGATATATATTATTTTTATATAGCAAGAAAAATACAATTTTTCCCATGCAGATTATAGTATAAGAACTTCATTTAAAGCTATGTGGCGTGAGAAATGTCAGATATAGTACAAGGATTTAATATAAAGTTTTTACAGCTTTTACAGAACCATGATTTACAGTTATTACATAACCATGATATACAAATATTACAAAGTTATGATTTACAGTTATTATATAGAATCATGGTTATTTTAGTTTATACAGAATCATGGCAAAACAATAATATACAGACATAGTATTATATACTATCAGATCTCTGATGGACCAAAGCAGATCACAGAGCATGCTACTGTAGCTATACAGTATAGATAGTGCAACAACACATCTCAGATAGAGTGTGGATTATTTAGTCGATTGTGCCTAGAGGAGAGATGAAGGCTCCATCGCAGTAAGGTCTAGGTTGAGGGGGTCAATCGTATTGCAGATGTTATAGTTTGACTTAGCATTTTTGGCCAACTAGAGTTAAGTCTTGCCCACGGGCCGAACAACCCGAGCATGCGAGGTTAATTCATGCATAAAATTATCCATCTAGGGAAGCTTTCACAGTTATATAGATAAATGTATATAGTTTTATAGGGAACTAGAACTATCTACTACAGTCAAAAGTATGTTCAAATAGAAAGCTTATTTTAAAAGGCATAGGCATGAGTTATGATATGTTTTACAATGGAATGTTATCACAATTATAGTTGATTTAATAATTATGTTATTCAAGTAAAACTCATTTGCCACACACTGGTTGTAATTTATTCCATTTTACTGAGAGGTGTCTTACCTCAGAATTCCAAACATTTCAGATGATCCAGATAGACATGCGGAGTGAGCTCCAAGATAGAGGGGACTTTAGTACTGCTCTAGCTGTAAGATAAGTTTTTGAGTTGGGAGTTTTATTTTTGGGTATACCCTAGGACATTGGGTTTCTTTTGGGAGATGTATATATATATATTTTGGGAAATACTGAAACTCTAATATTGTAGATAAGGTTAATATATTTTTATGTTTTCCCGCTGCATTGGTGGTATGTTTTGTGAACAGGTATCCTTGGTACCACTTGAGGTCCGAGACGTTATAGTAGATATTGTTATAGGAATCGGAGTAATATTAATTGTTGCAAGATATATTATATTATAAAAAAAAATGGTAGTAATTTTGGGATCGTTATAGAACGTGTGCATGAAAACAAACAGGAGAGCCAGCATAAACTTTAACTATCTTATGGACTTATATGCATTATTGGTTTGGTTTTTGAGTCCCAAGGCTCTTTTGAAGTCCATGAACATCATATCCTATTTTTAAGGAATCATTATTTGATATGGATTGTTCTTGGGAACACTACTCACGATTTTGTGTGTTTTGAGCTTTGAAAGATACGGGCTTTAGGATCCATGGTCAAAATTGGGCTTGTTCGTTAGGAAATAGAAAAAAGAAAAAAGAAGAAACAAGAAAAAAAATAAAAAAATTAAATTACCTTGATTTGACCCGACCATGCAGTCGGGTCCTTCATCCTTGTGCGGTAGGGCTTGGGGGGGCCTTATATATTTCTTTTTTTTTTTTTACCTCTCTTCTGAGCTGGCCTCTCCTCTCATCTCTTTCAACCTCCCTCTCCTTTCCCTTCCTTATATATTTCCTTTTTTTTTTACCTCTCTTCCGAGATGGCCTCTCCTCTCATCTCTTTCAACCTCCCTCTCCTTTCCTTTCCTTTCTTTCTCTTGGCCTGCTGCCATACACGAAGCTCCTCCATACTAGTCCTCCGCCCTTGCTGCCCGTGAACACCGCACTACTACTGCTCCTCCTTCTTCAACCCGAAAACCTCCAGCTTTACTACTGCTGCCATAGCCGAGGCCAGCCTCTCGTTTTGCTACTACAAACTCACGGCCAGCTTGCTCTCTCTCTCTCTCTCTCTCTCTCTCTCTCTCTCTCTCTCTCTCTCTCTCTCTCTCTCTTTTATTCTTTCTCTTAACTTGTTAATTGAATATTGTTATTTTTCATAGGATTTCATTTAAAGTTTTAACTTTTAATTATTTGTTGGGAACTAATTATTAAACTTTATTTATTTTCTTTCTTTTCTTATTTAATATTATCATTAGAATTAATTTTTGCTTGGGTTATTTTTTATCGTTAAATTTCGGGTTGATCCTTAAAAAAAAAATCTTTTTAGGATTTAAATTTTGTTTGGTTCTATTTATTTTAAGTTCATTTTAATTAAAGTTTGAGTTTTTATTGCGTTTTAGTTTATTAAGTTCGATTAAGTTTTGTTAATCCGTTATTTAAGTTTAGGTTAATTTATTTTTGTTTGAATCTATTATAGGATTAAGTTTAATTTTGTTTACGTTAATTAATTGGGTTAAGTTCAATTGTTTAGTTGGTGTTTAATTTTGTGGTTGAATGCTTTAGTTAATTAATAAAGTTTTGATCTTTAAGCTTTTGTCTGGAATATCATACATAGGATTTATTTATTATCCAAATAGGATTTAATTATCGTCATTCGTTTCTTGTTATTCTAAGTGCTTTAAGTTCTTATTTTATATTTTAATTTTAAGTTCATAAATAAAAGTTCACGTTGTCTTAATTTCGTCACAAAATCTCAAATATCTCATGAAACTGAATATGAACTATGTTTAGTAAAACTTTTTTTTTTTTTTTTTTTTGGGATTACATGAAATTTGGAATTAAGCTGCATTCCTTGGAAAGACGGTCTGGCTCTTGGGCTAATTATTACACAACTGAACTCCTATACTTAGGATAGCTTCCGAGCTGCTCATTTTTAAAAGTGAGCTAAGTTTTTGGTACCGTTGCCGCATAATGTTAGTTTTAGTTTCAAACTAGTGTTTTTCCCGCTAGCTTAATTTTTCTAATGAAGAAAAAAAATAAAAATAATAAAAATAAAGAAAAAAAAAAAAGAGTTTTGAAGAAAATATGGTTGCAGCTGCACCACGCATACTTATGGATTTTTTGCAACCTACATGCACCACTGCACCATCTTATACTACTTTACCAAATGACGCACTTAATTTCATGATTCAGCACGGGAGGACGTCATTTATACCTCAGCTCTACAAGACAAAATCCAAGTGTCCTTATCGGCACCTGATAGAGTTTGAGTTGACTTGCAATATTTTTTTTTTCTGTCATGTTAGAACTGATGAATTTATTGGACTTTGTTTATTTCTTGCCTCTTTGAAGGATAGGGCGAAGTTGTGGTCTAATTCTTTGAGATCTCATTCTATCTCTAATTTGGCTGACATGGAGCGTGAATTTTGGCATAATTTTGGTCCCTCACAAAGAGCTCATATTTTTCAAGAACAAATTATTCAGTTTATGCAGAAGGGTGACAAGACTTTTCGGACCTGCTGGGAGAGGTTCAAGGATATACTAAGTACTTGTCCACATCACGAGTTTGAATCATGGAGGCTAGTTAATTATTTCTATACAGCTTTTACTCTTGATTGCAAACAATTTGACCAAACTATGTGCAATGAAGAACTCTTCAGCAAGGAACCGAATTAGGCAGTATCATTCTTTGATTACTTAGTTGAAAGTGTCCGATAATGGAAAGCACGATACGATCAGGCGCCCATGGCAGTACAACTTATCAATGCAAATGGTGGTGGAGGTAAATATGAGCCAACATATTATTCAGATGCTCTCCTCCTCGGTATCAGCCACAGCAAATCTATCAGAGCTACGCACTTCCAGAATTTCAACCTAATGAAGCTCCTGTTTCACCGAAAATATCTTTTAAGGATAGCATGACACATGTGGCTAATACACTTCAGGAATATATACAAATTCATACTCAGGCCATGAATGAATTGTGGGATACCATTTATGAGTTGAGCACACAGTTGAATATCTTAGAAAAAAAGGAATTTTCAGTAGAACCTCAGCCTAATTCTCAAGAATACCAGCACCAATAGAAACAAATACATAATGTTTTTCTTGAGATAGTAGAGGTCTTTATTGCTTCGAGAACTGGAAAAGAAGTTTCCCAACCTAAGATACTCATCGACAGACCAACAGTTATCTCGACACCTGAAGTTACTATTGAGACAAATGAAGTCAAAGAAAAATAAGAGGAAGTGAGCCTAAAATTGAAGAAGTCAGTTAATGAGGAGACCGAGACCAGTAAGGAGTACCAACCTGTAGTACCTTACCCTTAGAGATTGACAGTTGTGGAACCGTCACTCCCTATTGGAGTAAATGTCAAAGAGTGTAATGCTGAAGCAAATCCCCGTTGTGATAAGGTGATAGGTACACCCGATAAAGAGGGTGAGCAGACTGGTGAGAATTCAACTTTCAAGGAAGCAGGTAAAAAATTAAATGTTGATGTTTCTGAGGAACCAAAGGTAACTACTCTGACAACTTTGCCTCAAAGACCGGCTCTTAAAGAAGTGAATTTCATGGAAAATTTGTTGAATAAATATCCTTTCTTGTTAAAATAAGAAAGATAGTCTACACATGTTTTTTCTGGTACCCATTTTGATTTATTTGAGGCTAACTTTTGTGCAATTAATAAGACAAATTCATTTTGGCGACTCAAATTTGGAGACTCTCTGGTTCAATTTATAGACTTGCACCGACCAGATGAAATTGCTCTAGAGCATCCGCCAAACCGATTGTGATGCTTTTTCTTTCCCTTATTTTCATTTTTTTTTTACCTTACTTTATTTTTAGTTTATTTTCAGGTACATTTTTCTATAGTTTTAGTTTTTTTTTCCCTTACTTCTCCACCCAGGTACGCTCTACTTCCCCAGTGCACAGTTTTTCTATTTCCCCTATGCTTTCACATTAAGGACTATATTCCACTTTAGTTGGGAGGGTGAGAATTTGCATAAGACACTGTGCACGTTCACTTGTTGATTTTTGTATTAATAAAAAAAAAAGAAAAATAAAAAGAAAAGAAAGAAAGAGCATTGAAGATGGATTATTATGCCCTGATTAACACTGACTTATACCCTTCACATACTTGCAAATAACCTAAGAGTTACACACTCGAGTTATTTATGTGTAGTTCATCTTTATATGACTTTGTAACTCCATGAAGGTTGATTGGTAGTTCATTCGTGTTAATTTGGTTATATAAACTCTTGTATTTACATGACATCCTATGAGGCTGAAAATACACGTTCACGTGACTTGTAGCACTTAAAGTTCCTTGTGAGCACTAAGAGAGCGCCTATGACGACTATGACACCTTGTGAGGTATTGTTGAGTCATTTATCGTTCTTTTGAGTTTTTGACGTCAACTCAGAGTTCATGAAACTCAACTTTTCCCTTTTTTTTTTCTTCTAGATATTCTTTGTACACTAGCCTTTGTTTTTGACTTGCTAGCCTAGAGGTGACATCTAGTGCGAAGATAGAAACTTAGGTCTCGTAGCCTACTCAAGACGTGAAGGCTCAGCCACCCCTAGAAATAGACTTAGTTCATGGACTACTATTTAAGCTTAATTCTCATTGGTGGTATGAAGACAAAAAGTGTAATGATTGCCCTAATTGACCAAGAAAAAACAAAAAGTGAAGAATGAGCAAAAGAAAGAATAAGAAAAATAGAAATGCATATGAAATGAAAGGTTAATACATGCTCCACACAAATACCAAAAAAAGTTAGGGACACACATCACATGTTCTCAACATGTGAAGACTTTTCAACCGCTTAATGTCTCATATGTATTCATACTTGGTTTTTGAATAAGGTGATCTCGGGTGGCCTTAGTTGGATATGGCGAGTAGGTGAGAAGATGCTAGGGTGAAGGACCCGACACCCCACAAATAGGCTAGATCCTTGTTAGACTACTCGACTCCATACATTTAGCGTTTGTTCCTTGCAATGTATGGGATGTTTGATTGCGACACTCCTCCTCACATATAACGAGTAAACCCATCCTTTTTGAGTGTTTTTGAGAGTATACCAGTTAGGCTGAGTCAAAATGACCGTTGTGTAGGTGACCACTAGTATCTTGGGTGTAATGAGTCATACACATTACACATGCCTCGAGATTTTGCCTGTTTATACTCGAATTTATATGACTACATTAACTCTGAATTGAATTTCCATTTGACTTTATGTGAGTAGATTGTTCTTAATGGCTATATAACGATGAAACTTGCATTAATGACTTACTTTGGAGTTGCATGCATTGTATATGAATAAGCTAGTGTGTAATCTGGTCATACGCCCGTATGTGAAATGGTATGGTTATATTGCATGTGCATTCATTTCATGTTTGTTGGAATTTGTATTTGTGGGTACCGCCCTGTAATTCATTCACGTTATTTGTTAGAGACTAGCAAAACGTTAGTTGAGGGTGTGATTACGAGTTTAAATTGTGTAATTAAGTGTTTTAATGCATGCATTAAGAATTATAATTTTAATTAAATGCCTAATTATTCTCGATATTTTAACATTGTGTTCTATTTATAATATTTGGGTTTTATTGAGTAATTTATGAATTTTTGGTATTGTTTATCGTAGAACAACTATTGGAAGCTAAAATCGACACTACTTTGTAATATGGGCGTAACTTTCTCGTTCGAGCCCTGATCGAAACGAGTCTAAATTCTATGGAAATTCAAGAAAGTGCTCTACAACTTTTTTGTTTTGAGCTTTAAAAGATACGGGCTTTAAGATGGTCAAAATTGGGTTTGTTCGCTGAGAAACAAAAAAAAAAGAAAAATAAATAAAAAAGAAGAAAAAACAAAAAACAAAAAGAAAAAAAAAATAAATTACCTTAATTTGACCCAGCCATGCAGTCGGGTTCTTCATCCTTGTGCGCTGGGTAGGTCTTAGGGGGCTTTATATATTTCTTTTTTTTTTTTTACCTCTCCTCCCAGCCAACCTCTCCTCTTATCTCTTTCAACCTCACTCTCCCTTCCCTTCCTTTCTTTCTCTAACTTGCTGCCATACCCGAAGCTCTCTTCTCTCCTCTCTTATCTCTTACTTCTCTCTTTCCTTTCCTCTCTCTCCCCTACTTCTCTCCCTCTTCTCTTGGCCTTCCCTCCTCTCCTCTCTTCTCTCGCCTTTATCCCTGCTCCTCCTACTGCTACAACTGCTCTTGCTCCTTGCTGCCTGCTGTGTACCTCCACGCTTGTGCTGTAGCCACTACTGCTGGAGGAATACCCAAAGCTCCTCCCCACTACTCCTCCCTACAAGTCCTCCACCCATGCTACCTGCAAACACCCCAGTGCTGCTGCTCCTCCACCTTCAACCCGAATACCTCCTGCTCTGCTACTGCTGCCACAACCAAGGCCAACCTCTCCTATTGCTGCTGCAAACTCACGCCCAGCTTGCACTCTCTCTCTCTCTCTCTCTCTCTCTCTCTTCTTATTCTTTCTTTTAACTTGTTAATTGAATATTGTTATTTTTCATAGGATTTCATTTAAAGCTTTAACTTTTAATTATTTGTTGGGATCTGATTGTTAAATTTATTTATTTTCTTTCTTTTCTTATTTAATATTATCATTAGAATTAATTTTTTCTTGGGTTATTTTTTATCCTTAAAGTTCGGGTTGATCTTTAAAAAAATAAAAAAGGAAAAAAAATCTTTTTACGACCTAAATTTGTTGGGTTCTATTTATTTTAAGTTCATTTTAATTAAAGTCTGAGTTTTTATTGCGTTTTAGTTTATTAAGTTCGATTAAGTTTTGTTAATCCTTTATTTAAATTTAGGTTAATTTTTTTTTTTTTTTGAATCTATTATAGGATTAAGTTTAATTTTGTTTACATTAATTAATTGGGTTAAGTTCAATTGTTTAATTGGTGTTTAATTTTATGGTTGAATGCTTCAATTAATTAATAAAGTTTTGATCTTTAGGCTTTTGTCTAGAATATCATACGTAGGATTTATGTATTATCTAAATAGGATTTAATTATCGTCATTTGTTTCTTGTTATTCTAAGCATACTAGGTTATTATTTTATGTTTTAATTTTAAGTTCATAAATAAAAGGTCACATTGTTTAATTTCATCATACAAAATCTCAAACATCTTAGGAAACCGAATCTTAATTATGTTCAGTAAAACTTTCTTTTCTTTTCTTTTTTTGGGATTACATGAAATTTGGAATTAAACTGCATTCCCCGAGGAGACGATCTGGCCGTTAGACTAATTATTACACAACTGAACTTCTATACTTGGAAAAACTTTCGAGCTGCTCATTTTTAGAGTGAGTCAATGCCTGGGGGCATAAATTTCATATATCTTGCTCAAAAGGCTTCTTGTTATTGAGATTCCAAAAGGTCAAATCTTGAAGAAATTATTTTCAAATTTCTCCTACTCTTCTTCTTGAAAATATTTTTGGGGAAAACTTTTTAAAGGGGTTCTTACAAGGCTTGAGCTTATACTTTCCTTCATATTTATATTGCTTGAAAGCTCCTTGCATTTGATTTTATCAAAACGTTATTCTTGAGCCAATTCTTTTTTTTTTTTTTTTATATTTATCATTCTTAACAAAAATCATTTTGAGAGTTAAACTCTAACTTCTCCTTTATATTTTTTGAATATTCTTCTTGAGAACATCCTTGGGTTATTGAAGAGAACCTTGAGCATATATTCATTATATATATGTATATTGAGCATATACTCATTATATATATATATACTTGCTTGAAAGGCTTCTCACATTTCATATCTCAAAGATTATTTGAGAAAACACATTTCCATACTCTCATTCATTTATTTCAAAGATATTTTTGATAGGATTACCCAACTCTATTGAGCTTCATTCATAAAATCATTTGAGAGTTCATTTAGATTTTAAACATGTACAAATCAGCATGTTAGAAACATTGTCAATTGAATGAAAAATTTATTTTTCATTTGCCTTTGCGGTTCAGATTGTGAACTGTGGCCAAGTGTAGGTATAACACTTGGAGAGGAGGACTTCATCATATTGAAGGAGTGCCAAGTGAGGGGACATCACTTGGAGAGGTTGGTCTGCCTAGAAGGACTGGTTTACTAAGCGTGGGGTATCGCTTAGAGAGTAGGGCTCCATCCTATTTGAAGGAGTGTGTAACGACTTTGCTCCACTTGGTTAAGTGAGTAGGTTTAGTGGAATCCTTGGGTGGTTTACCCAAGGTGAGAACGTAGGTGAGTATAGCCGAACCTCTTTAACATATCGGTCTCTTTCTCTCTTTCCTACTCTATTTAAATTCCACACTTTAATTTTTGCATTTGTATGATTGGTTTTATATTGTTTTGATTAATTTACATACACATTTCATTTTATTTGATTGGGATATTGTTTGGTGAATCGATTGAATTAGTTTGCAAAAGTTTTAAAAATCTAATTCACCCCCCTCTTGGGATTACACCATTCCTCACTTGGTATTAGAGCAATACCAAATTACTCTCAATATATATAGGCAAAAAACCAATTCTAACTGTTAACTAGTCGTTCAGAAATATAATAATATTATACTTTAAATTTTCTGACCATTATATGCCCAAAAATTTGAAATCTCAAGAGGTCCAGTCGATTGGCCCAAGGTTTGGTCGACTGGCCCTAAGGTGATTTCCAATTTTGCGAGAAACGACATGTCAAGCTCAAGATCCAGCCAACTACGCTTTGAAGGTCGTTCGGTTAGGCTTCAAGTGTGTTCAAAATGGTGTCGGTCGGTTGGACCTTTATATTCTAGCCATTACGCATGCTCTGGTTTACTGGGCATTAAAGACCTTTGAATGGCCGGTCTGCTGGGCCATTATAAAATTATATTTTTGGCCTTCTACACATGTCGGTCGACTAGCCTCAAAAGGCTTTTAAAGCGCCGGTCGGCTCGACCTTAATATAGTTGCCCATTTGCACACGCCGGTCAACTAGGCCCGTAAGGCTTTAAGAGATCGGTCAATTGGGCATTTACAAATCTCGCCATGTGCACACTCGGGTCAACTGGGCCCTTTTAAAAATTAAGTTTTACCTTCTTTTTAAGTTCAAATCCATTTTAGAACCTTTGTATAAGTTAAGCATTTAATGAAAAAATGTTTTTTATGAAAATTGGAGTCCTATGGTCAATCTAAGGTCATTGTTTAAGCTACAAATAAAATCACGAGATGCATGCACATTCAACCCTAATTATTATTACAACTTCAAAAATAAATAAAATCTTCAGTCTTATGCTCCATGGAATACGCCGAGGTATGATCATCTATGTGCTTTAATGACTTCCATAATGCATCCATCACTTGTGCTTCCAAAAATATAAACATGTTCACCCTCAATGTACAAATGCAATACTATGGTTTGTCATGATCAAAATAGGGATTGGACTCAAAAAGTCAACATTCCCCAATGGTCACTTAATGACCATAATTTTAAAAAGCTCTATAAATAGCACACTCAAAGCTTATTTAACAACTTTTGATTATCTTGCATACTCTCTTAAATATTTTGGGCTTACTTTCAGTCATTCTTTCAAAAACATCAAGCATACTTACTCTCTTATACTCTTGATTTCAAAAATCATTTTAGAGAGTTGATCTAGTGTTTCTCGCACAATTTTTCTTGATGAATATTCTTGGAGAAACTTCCATAGCTTGTGAATCTTTGAATATTCCATTACAAGATTTAATAGCTCAACTTGTTTCTTATTGCGAAAATTTATTTTGACCTAAACCCTAGAATCTCCTACACTTATCTTTTGTAAAACATTAGTGGAGATATCTCTTGGGAGTTTTAAGGTCTTTGAAAGATTTTATTGCACATTTATTTTTCACATCAAATATCAATTATAATATTCTTCTCTCATATCATTTCAAATATACATTGTCGAGAGAGAAACCCTACAAACTCTATTGAGCATAAAACCTATCATATAAGAGTGCATTGATTTTAATTTGTACAAATAGTTTTCAAGAAGCATTTTTCTTGTACACAAACATTTTTTATCATCTGTTTTTACGACTTGGATTGTGAACCATGGAGAGGTAGCTTCGCCTTGTGTAAAGAAGCGGATTGTAGAGATAGTTTTGCCTCGTGGGAAGAAGCAGATTGTAACAGGAAGCTCCACCCGGTTTTAAGAAGTGGATAGTAGAATCCTTAGGTGGTTTGCTCAAGGCAAGGACGTAGGCAAGGTTTGCCGAATCTCGTAAAAATCTTTGCGTTTGGTTTATCTTCCATAAACTCTTTAAATTTCTACACTTGTATGCTTTCATTTATGTTATTATGATTATTGTGCTTGCTTGAATATTGTTAACATTTAAATATTTATTGCCTTGAGATTGATTGAGAAATACTGATTGCTTGAGATATCCTAAGCTTGAGTTATACTGGTTGTGGTGTTTAAAAATAGGAAACAAATTTGACCTAGATTTTTAAAAGTTTCAATTCGCCCCCACTCTTGGGAATACACCAAAAATCACAAATATTTTAAAGACATCTTAAGCTTCTAAAAATTACTTTTAAAGGATCATATCTTGAGCATACCCACCATAAATTGAAATTGAAAGAGGAGGCTTTTTATTGAGTAGAATTTCTCAAATTTATAAATGATTGAATACCATAATTCATACTATAAATGATAACCCGTGAATAAAAATTAATCTAAAATTCAAATGTCGAGGTTATGGCTCCTGTATACCCTTAAAAAGAGAATGTTCTTTCTTAAGTAGGTCTTCTCAAAATTTTTAAGTAGTTAAAATATATGAAATAATAATTCAACATGTAAAATGATAATTCATTCGAAAAATGTCAATATTGAGGTTATGTCTTGTGCATATCTCTATAAATCAGCATTTAGAGATATGTTGTTTTTGAGTAGACATGTCTTATTAATGATTAGATAATTAATGAACAAACTCAAGTAAAATTATCTCAAATAAAACCAATTATGGAAGTTATGTCTTGTGCATTCTTCTAAGGTCAAAATATAGAGTTAATTTGCATTATACCGGTATTCCCAAGGTCTAAAACAGTAAAAGGTAATTACTTAAATAATTTACCTTAAGAACATGCCTAGTGCATATCTTTAAAAAGGAAATACCAACCTCTACCTTGTGCAAAGTAAGTAGAATTAATAATGAAATAAGAAAAAGAACTCGAGTCATAATTGGTTAACTTTTCACAGAATTCTAGACTAATTAAGTACCGTCTGCTGGACGGACGTGTAGGACGTACTAATATGACATCGTTTTTGTTAGGAGGGAGGTTATCCAGGGCCGGCTCTGCCTTTAGGCAGTTGAGGTGCCCGCCTAGGGCCCCTAAATTTTTGGGGCCCTCAAATTTTTTCTTAATAAAATAATATAATTTTTGGGTCCCAAAATTTGTTTTAATTAAATAATATATTCCCATAGTTAGTCATTTTTCATCTCAAAAAGTTAAAAAAATTAATTTTAAATAAAAATAAAAATTAAACAAAATATTAAGGGTTCTTGATTAAATCATTCGCTTAGAACCCCATATTGTGAAGAGCTGGCCCTAAGGTTATTGGTGCTATTTTGGCCAGTACGTGTACACATGCACCTCTGTGCTGGAAGTCATGTTCACACACTCAGAATTTTTCAACTATCTACTTTTTTTTTTCTTCTTTGATTTTTCTCTATATTTTAGTTGATTTTTTCCCTTAAAAAAAAGAAAATGGAGTCAATCGGTATCAAGAGTTAACAAGAATAATAACCGTAACGAAGGTATTTCACCATTAGTAAAATAAGAAGTTACTCTTTTGTTAAGTGTTTCTATATTTGTGCCTAGTTTTGAATTTATTTTTTAGTGGCAAATTCTCTAAATATTTTATCTGCAATTAGGACTGTGGAATACGACGTGTCATTGCATGGGGTATTATAGGAAAAATAATATCAACGTTGGATTAAATAAGGATGCACAAAAGTTAATAATAAATAATAATAATGATAATAAAAATTGCCAGTGCTTTGTTGCCGGATTCAGCATGCGGACGGCACATGCTTGTGGGATTCACATCCCGTAGGCGTGATATACAAGTCATGAATCATGATGCTGACGCTAACGGGGTGACGTATGCAACTCTTTTCTTTATCTATTCTGATTTTAAGTTGTTATTAATTTATTTTTTTCTTTTAAAAAAATTGCTACCAGTTATAGGTCAATTTACGCCTGTGATTTTCTATGTTGTAATGATTTTTCGGTTTTTTTTTTTTTTTAACTTAACTTAAATTGCTTCATGCAAAATAGATAATGATAATCACTTAAATATTCAAGAAATATTTACAAGAAATATTTAGAATTATGAAGCTAAGTTTGATTTGCGGAATAATTATTCTTTGAAATAAAGATGAATATAGTGACAAATTTGAGAATAATAATTCCGTTAAGATTATAGTAATTCCATATTATGGTGAAAAATTATTATAGTAATTGATAATTACATTTGTAGAGACCATCTATGATAGTGCTTAATAAATAATTAATGTTATGCTTGAGGGGTCTTGGATTTGGATTTGTATCTGATTTAGATAAGATGCATGTAATACAAAGTTGTATTGAAATTTGTCCAAATCCACCCAAACTTAAATCCAAGATCCGAAATTAATACTCCAAAAAGCAGCTTAAGAAAATTATAGAAGAACGTCACTTTTTTTCTTGTATGGAAGTCAACTGCACTAAAGAAATATATTTCAATTATATTCCGCGTGATTTTTTTGACTAAAATTATATATTAATATAATGAGTGACAGTTGTCACAAAAAAGTCAAAAGATTTTGAAAAAACAACCATTACCACTCTCCTAAATCACACTCCTTAAATAAAAAAGAGAATATGTACTACTTGTTGTTAATAAGTTATATTATTGAAGAAACCTTTCAATGACACCTGTCATAAAAGTTAAAGATCCTAAAAATTAGATAACCAATACGGTCCTTTTGAATCACACGCCTCAAGTGAAAAGGAGAATATGCACCTTTAATGTTATAATGTGATATTATCTATGAAAATTTTCAATGATACAACATTAGATATTAAGGAGAGCTCTACAATTCTAGCTCTTGTGGCTAGAAAGAAGTATGTTAAAATAAATTCTAGTTGCTCACATGATTATATTGAAAAAGGCAACATGCATCCTATATACTAGTCCATTTAAATTATGAAATAGGTCAGATAACTGTCAATTTAAAAATAAAAAAAATAAAAAATAAAAATGAAGTAAATGGCGTAATTATAAGTCGAATGAAGTAAAGTAGACTTTGGTCAGGTTGACTTAGGTTTTAGGGTTTAGTTGGGATTGGATTGACATGCGCTTGGGCTTTGGTTTAGTTGACTCGGGTCAGTTGGCCTAGGTCAAGGTTGACTTGGATAAGGCATATTAGGATTTGGGTTGATTCAGGTAGAGTGGACTTGGGTTAGGTTGACTCGGGCTTGGGTCAAGTTGGTTGACTCAAGTCACGTTGATTTAGGTTGGGTCTGCATCAGATTGATTGGGATCTAGGTTAGATTGACTAGGATCTGGGTCACCAATTTTAGGATTTTTGGGTCTTTTAACTTGGGCCAATGGGTGGTCTAACCCTGGTATTCAGGTCAGGTTGACTCAAATTCTTTAGGTCCTTTATTCGAGTCTATTTAGGGATTTCACAGGGTTTTAGGTGGGTTTTAGGATTCTATTTAGAGTATTTATTTTAGGTATTATTTGAGGGAATTGAGGGGTGTTTTTGGTTTTGATTGGATACTAAAACATAACTTTGGTTGAGAATTAAGTGCTTTATTTGGGGCCTTTTTTGAGCTTGGGTTCAAGCTATCTAATACATACTCAAGGTGAATTCAAAAAAATCACATCTCTATTTGAATCATACCCATTTTTCAAAATGCATTACTTATTTCAAATATACTGCCATTGAAACTCTTCATGTAATCATACAACCTATTTCAACATTTATTCAACTAACCATGTATTAGACCATAACATACTCATACACAAAAGGAATTGAAGGTAACTAGCTCCTCTACCTTTGTTCATTAAGCTTCTCTGTAGCTTTCTGAATCTGCTGTATTCCTTTGAATCATACTCTCTCTTCCTCAGCTTTTTCTGAACTGCTTTTTAAATGCCTTCTTAAAAAATTAATAATGACAGTCACTTACATATTCAAGAAATATTTACAAGAAATATTTAGAATTTTAAGTTAATTTTGATTTGCTGAATAATTGTTCTTAGAAATAAATATGAATATAGTGTCAAATTTGAGAATAATAATTCCGTGAATATAATAGCAATTCCATATTATGGTGAAATTTGAATATTTTGATTAAAATTATTTATTAATATAATGAGTGACAATTGTCACAAAAGTCAAAAGATTTTGAAAAAACAGCCATTACTACACTCCTAAATCACACTCTTTAAATAAAAAAGAGAATACGTACCACTTGATGTTAATACGTTGTGTTATTTATGAAATCTTTCAATGACTTATATCATAAAATTTAAAGATCCTAAAAATTAGATAACCATTACGATCCTTTTAAATCGCACACCTCAAGTTAAAAGAGAAATATGCAGCCTTAATGTTGTTATGTTTTTGTGGCTCATATACTTGAAAGAGTACATAAACAAGGAAGAAAACATAGTTGAAATCACTTGTATAGATGACAGTAGCAATTAGTCGACGAAATGACCCAATTTTTCAACTAAAAGATACTGAGAACAAAACAAATTCAGTATGTCTGAGTTTGTCGCCTAATTTGTTTTGGGTAGCAAGGATAATTTCAAAATTTGAATGTGAACGTTAATACGGTTGGGTGTTTGAAGGGAAGCCTCCGTGGTGTTTCTAAATATACCATTCTAGGTATATTCGTAGTGTGGAAGATCATTGTATTGTATTGTATTGTGTACTTTGTGATTTTTATAGTGAAAAACTTTGCCCATTACTCCTATGGATGTAGGCTTTACCGAACCAGGTAAACTTTTGTGTGGATTGTTATTGCATTCAGATATACTGAGTGTGTGTGTTCCATTTTGGTTCTTCATTGTTTGTTGTGTTTAAATATCACTGTGCAAATTCACAGTTCATTCACAACAAATTGGTATCAGAGCGTTGTTGTTATGGCATCGGGAACTTCATTTGCAAAGTTTGATGCTGTCAAATTTGTTGGAACTAGAAACTTCAGTTTATGGTAGAGGAAAGTGAAAGATTTGCTTGTGCAGCAAGGGATGTTGAAGGTCTTGTATGGTGTTCAACTGAAAGGTATGGATGAGGCTAATTGGAGAGAATTAGAGGCAAATGCTGTTGCAACAATACGATTATGTTTGGCTGATGAAGTACTCTATCATGTCATGGAAGAAGATTCTTCTACGGTTGTTTGGCAAAAGCTTGAAAGTCGGTACATGTCCAAATCCCTTACTAAAAAATTATTCCTTAAGTAGCGTCTTTATTGGCATAAGATGGTTGATGGTTCAAACTTGAATAAAAACATCAATGCATTTAATCAAATCATAAGTGATTTAATGCATGTTGATGTGAAGTTTGAAGACGATGTGTTGACTCTATGAGTTTGATCCTATTTTGATTATGACAGAACCAATGTTTCTCACCAGTGTACTGAGCTTCTTGAACATGTTTATTCTTAGCATGCATTGATGGTAGGAACTCAGGGAAGCCATACGAACCTTGAAGATCATATTTCATATATGGCATCTAGAAAAGCAAAAGAATGAAGACCTCTCTGTTGTTGTAATTTGCATTTAATTTTACTTGGTCTGTAACATAATATGGTCTGTAATAACTGCATCACATGCATGATAGGACTAAATGCTTAAGAGACCATAGATCGACCCTTAGATCCCTACACATCAATTGCACAACTCCCCTAAACCTTACAAGTCATGACTATGTTATCAGGGGTGAACTTAAAGGACCTATTTCTTAAGCTTGTAAGGAGTTCAGGCGACCGAACCTTGTGCGTTGAAAATGCCTCGGTTGACCTAACAGTTAAAGAGTCAAAATTTTGACTTAGGCTTGGGCGACCTGCCCAAAATGAACGCACTGTTCATGGTCGACCGAACCTAAGGGGCGTCACTTTTTACTTTCCCTGAGCGCTTGAATAATCAGTTAAAAAATACCCCGAGCGACCAAATTATCATGTTTGACAGACCGAACTGTGAATCGAGCTACCAAACCTCAAATGGTTCAGAAAATCGCTTTGGCACAGCCACCCAAACCTTTCCCTAGGCACCTGAAGTTCAAAACTTAACTTTATTATCTATGTCTGTTCGTGCGACCGGCCCTAAGGACCAAGCGACCGAATCTCTCGGGTTGCCTTAATTTTGGCTGTAGTAATTAGGGGTAAATTGGGTTAAATTGCAATTAAACATTTTTCAATATTCCCAATAGGTTGCCAATGGTCAAAAAACAAGGGCACCCTATATATACCTCTCATTTGACTCAATTAAGGGTTGATTAGCAAAAAGCAATTAGAAAAATTTCCTCTAAAATTTTTACACTGCTTTTGCTATATTCTATACATTCCAAGCACATTTTTTCAATACTCTCTTTGATACTTACTTGAAAACATCTTTTTTAAATATAGAGTTTAGTGCATTTTCAAATCACTCACTTTGCAAATACTCTCACATACTCATACGTTTTGAATTCTATTTTGGAGAGTTCTTGCTTGTTTGATCTTTCTCAAAACATTTCATATATAAATATTTGATTAGGACGATCTTGTTTTTGGCTTGCTAGTATTGACATTCAAATTGCAAGACTTGAAAACTTGCATATATTCTTTGATATTGCTTTTGCAAGTGTCAATCCAGAATATCTATTATTCTTTACATTTAGAACACCTTTGAGATATTTGATTTGAGTTATGTTAAACTTCCTTTGATGTTTTTTTTTCATTGAATATAGCATCTTGTATCAAAGGTTGTACTCTCGCGTATACAACCACTCGCACATATTAGAGAGTTCACACATTGGATCTCACTTGAGCATTAAATCCATATCATTTGTGAGTGCACATATTTGGATCATATTGTTGTACAAATATGCTTGTGTTAGAAGCACCTTTACTTGTATAAAAAGTTTAATTGATTGTAATCCAGGCGTGGCTTGAGGTGGGAATTCTCCACCCCATAAGGAGAGTGTGTAAAGGTTGAGGTCAGCCCTACTAATTTGACCTGGTTGTAACAGGTGTTGCTCCACCCGTTAAGTGAGTAATAGTATAATCCTTGTGCTTGCGAGATGAGGCGGGGACATAGGCTCGTTTACCGAACCTCAATAACATATTGGGTGTTACTTTTACTTTACTTGCTTTATATTCCATTTCTTGCTTGATTCAATCTCTTTGCTGAATATACAGCATATCTGGTTGACACATAATTGCATTTGATTGAGAGATATTGGAACTGTGTTGCATTCGCTAAAAATATATTGATTTATCTTCTCTGCAACTTCATACATATTTAGACTGCCCCTAAGTTGTGCATTAATACTGTTGGCTTATGTTGACTTTTTGAGTTCGATTTTGATGCTGAAGAAACACAAGAATCTTATGTGTGTATCTAATTTATGAGTAGGTTTACAATACAACACACACATGAGAGTAAATTTATGGAAGCCCGAGGAACTTAAAGATCATACTCCTAACATATTCAATGGGAAAGGTCGACCGACGCCAAGTTTTTAAGCTAAATTAAAATGCTTAGATAGTAGACCGACCCTAGGTCCCTGAACATCACTTAGGAAAATCCACTTTACTTTTATAAGTCACATATATGATAACAGGGGTAAAATATGACTTCATTTAAAATTAAAAGTGCTTCGGGCGACCGAACCATGTGCGTTAAAAACGCTTCGGTTCACCGAACAAAAGAAAAGTCAAAATAGTTGATTTGGGTCGAGCGACCAAACAAAAAGTGAACCAAACATTCAAGGTCGACCAAACCATAAATGAGGACTTTTCCACCTACTTGGGCGCCCAAACTTCACGTTCATTTTTACCTCGGGCGACCGAAATGATAACTTTGACAAACTGAGCTTAGTATTGAGCAACCAAACCTTGAGCATTTGGAAATTCTCCTTAGGTTTAGCCACTCAACGATTCTCTCGGGCACCCGAACTGGAAAAACACCTTTTCCATCTATGTCTATTCGGGCGACTAACCCTATGGATCGGGCAACCGAAACTCTTGGGTTGGCCTATTTTTACCGCGGGTTATTAAGGGAAAAGCAGGGCTATTTTGGGTTAAACTTTTTTAAAATATTTTTAATAATTCCCACCATATCCCAACGGTCAAAATTTTGAGTATATCTATATATATGAGCTCATTTGCAAAAATTAAGACAAGATTAGTGATTTGATTAGGAAAATATCCTCTGAATTTTTTGAGAGCCTTTTCTTCGCATACAAGCCAAAACTCTCATCCTTTGCTCATTTCTTTGAAAAATCTTATTGAGTGAGAGCATATTGAGATTACCTACATTCCCTAAACATGCTTATACTCTCTTGGTTTTTATTGAGTGTTGATTTTCTTGTGACAGTAAGTCAAAAAATTTTCCCATTGATTTAATCCATAAATTCATTTTTAGGGGAAATTTTGTGAGCTTGTGAGTCTTTGCACTATTATTGCAAGACTCTTGACAAGTCTTTGCACTATTATTGTGTTCTTGGAGAAAAAAAAATTTTGCAAGCTTGCTTTGCAAAATCTCTTGTGCTTAGACTTTTGAATATCTTTTTGAGATATTTCATCATACTCATGAAAACCTTTGAAACCCTATTTGTGATTGTGTAGGAATTGGTGTATTTCCAAGAGGGGGATGAATTGGAATTTTAAAATATTTCTTCCTAGGTTCAACTAATCCAAAGATAGTATTTCATAACCTAGGGTCTATCTAAGCAAATACCAATCACCTAATAAAAAATTAACTGAGAAAATAATCAAGACAGATATAGTAGGCTCAGTTTATCCCAATCATTCACAATATTTAAATCATGAACACATTCATAATTAATTAAATATATGCATACATGTGCAGGAAATTAAAGTGCAGGAATTAAAGAGGAGACACAAGATATGTTATCAGGGTTCGACCAATACAACCTACGTCCCCACCTTAAGCTCACAAGTAAGAGGATTCCACTATGATTGCTCACTTGTGGGTAGAGCGGCACCTAATACAACACCTTACAAGATGGTGCACTTAATTCTCTTAACCGGGTTTGAACCAGTTTGGGACTATTCACAGGGCTAGTCTACCTCTTCCGACAACATGTTGGGAATACAACGCAGATATGAATTTTGTGTACAAACAGATGCTTCTAATACAAGCAAATGTGTACTACAATATGTTCAATACACTCACGTGTGATAAGAATTAATGTTCAAGTGAGATCTAGAAAATTTAATTCAAGATAGTATATTCAACGAAGGAATATTCAAGTTTACCTCAAAACCCTAATCAAGTATCACAAAAATATTTTATTAAATATAATCACAGCAGATACTTAGGGTTTATGCTTGCAAAATATTTTTCAAATGAAGTATGCAAGCTCTCAAGTCTTGCAATTTGAATGCCAAGACTAGGAAGCTAAAACGAGTTATTCCCAATCAAATATTTATATATGAAATATAATGGGAATAAACAATCAAGCAAGACTCTCAAAAAGATTTTTCAAATATATGTGAATATGTGAGAGTAATACCAAGAAAATGATTTTAAATCATGCACAATAACACAATCAAATCTCCCTACACCTTGCAATTGATTTTCAAGTTAGGAGAACAATAAAAAGGAACTCTCTATTTCAAAATGATATGTGAAAATAAATATGTAAGAGAGTATATGAAATTATGCCTGAAAATTTTGAGTATATAGCAAAGGGAGTATAAAAAATTTGAGAGAAAAATTGCTTAATCACTTTGCTAATCAGTTACTAATCTAAGCAAATGAGGAGTATATATATAGGTATCCCTCAAATTTTGACCGTTGGGGGCCTTAAGGGTATTTTGAAAATTTTTTAATTAAAATTTAAGCCTAATTACCCCTAATTACTATAGTAAAAATTTGGCAACCCGAGATTTTTGGTCCACTATATTTTAAGTTCAGTCGACTATATTTATAAGTTCGGTCGACATAACCACTTTTGAACTACAAAAATATAGTCGACTGAATCATGGCATTTTTGGAACCCTTCGAGGTTCAGTCGGCCATATCTGAGTTCAGTTTGCTATTCATCTAGTTCAGTCGACTCAATCAAAAATGAACTTGGAAGTTTGGTTAGCTGAACCATTGGGTGTTAGACACGAGCGAATTCGGTCAACTGAAGAAGACATGTTCAAAAAGATATAGTCGACTGAGCTTAAGTCAACAAGTTGACTATTGATCAGTTCGGTCGATCGAGGTGTTTATAATGCACTGCATTCGGTCAACTGGAACTCGTTTACACTTAAGATTTTTGTCCTGATTTTGAGTGTTGTTACATGCAGGGACCAAGGGTCTATCTAAGGTCTTTGAGTTACAGGATCCTACATGATGTGCATCAATTATTACAGACTATTTCTAATTAAGTATTGCAGAACCAAATTGAAAAGAATATAAATTACAAAGAAAATAAATATTTTGGGTCTTTATCTTCTTCAAGTCACTTCATGCCATCATATAATTTTGCCAATATGACCCTGCACAAAAACTTGACAGACACTAAATACTAGAGTATTTGTCATAATCAAAATAGGGTATAACCTATAAGGTCAACATTTTTCGTGGAAAAGACAAAGTGTGATGGAGTCGCCACTAACCTTTTGAAGTGTGGTAGAACACTTGATTACTACTTGGGTGAAGGGCACAATCGGTCTGCGCTACCAGAGTCGAGCTCGGGAGTTCAGTTACGTGAGGGGAAGGTATGAGCATCCCCTACGCACTCGTCCTTACATACGGTACCTAATTAATCGAAAATTAACCCAAAAATTAAATGTAATAAGCCTTTTAGATTATTCCTTTCCAAAAATTGAAAAATGGAGGTACTATATAGGTATCCCCTCATAACCGAAGCATGTTGTATTCCAATGAATTAATGCCTTCCTCTGAAATCATCGAGATTGTGAAATCAAGAAAATAGGGTACAAAGTATACTCCCGGGTTTTTGAAATTTTAATAAATTTTTCCAAGTGAGAAGAAGTATTTTGGGAGGTTTGAATTACACCTGGGGATGAGTTTCTCAACTCAAAAATATTTTTTTCTGTATTTTTTTAGATTTTTCTAAATGTTTGTAACAATTTTCCTTATTATTTTTTCTGAAAAAAATTGAAATAACAAAAAGGTAATTAAGAGAAATTGAGTCAAAAAGATTTTTTATAATTTTCTTGAATTTTCTATATTTTTTGTGATTTTTATGATATTTTTACAATTTTTACAATATAATGTGGATTATCTTGAATTTTAAAACAAATAAAGTGATTAAAAAGATGAAAATCGGACGAAACCGGTTCGAATGGAACGGTCAAACTTTGACTGATCCGTGGGGGGACGGGTTTAAGGTTGGTCAAGGCCAAGGCGTGAGGCATGCTTTGATTGGCTGGGTAAATGTTGAGGGATTGATGTGACGACATCTGAAGAGTTGGAGGCACTTGGGTTGGATCTGCAACGTGGCAAGGGTTGAATGGTGAACAGGGGTCTGAGGGGATTTTGATGGGGCAAGATTGAAGTCGTTGTTGGCGATTAAGATTTAACGGACGAGGGAGGGGCCATGTAGCATTCTACTCAAGTGGAGTAGAAAGTGCCATTTGGCAAAGCAGCGGTGACAGCTCTGGCAATCTCAACCGTTGGTGGGAGATGCTAATCGAATGACTGAAGGGAAGTCGTTTTACATGATGACGGTGAGGGGACAGGGAGGACACGTGTCAACTTCTGATTTAAGATGCTAGCTGCGATTAATGATGGTCTTTGACATGAAGGGATCACGACCGTTGATGGGGTGCCAAATCCAATAGCTTGGTAGAGGGGCATCTCCCAGCATTGATGATGTGGGGGATAGGAGTGCCACGTGTTGACACCGGGCCACATGCATGAAGGATTTCATAATGGCCTCTATTATAAAATGATTACAACAGTTGACGCAGGTCAGAGATCTAACGGTGATAAAGGAAGTGCGATTAGATTGCTGACATGGCCGCATTTGAGGCGTAGATGAGAAGCACATATCCAACGGTCATAAGGACGTCTTGCATGCACCTTGATTAAATAAGGGAAACAATACCACATGTCTTAATCATGTGGTTTTGAGGTCCAAAATACTTAAAATAAAAATTTTGTTTTTTTGTCTCCTTTTCATTCTCTTATCTGGAAACCCTTTCTATTTTTCCCTCTCTTCCCTTTCTTTTGGTCTCCTCAATTCTTCCCTTTTAGACTCTCCGTTCCTGCGAGCAGGAGACATAGATCCATAATCCCTCTCATTTCCCTTCTTCTCTATAAGCAACGATTAAACCTCATATGGTGCACGCACATGGATTTGAACAAGATAAAGACCTAGTCCATTTATTTTTTGTAATTTAATCAAGTTTATTTGGGCTTTTAATATTTAAATATTAATTGCCTGTAATAATTAATGCATTGCATGCATGATAGGATAGACAAGCTTAAACACCTTAGATTGACCATAGGACCCAAAATATTTCCTAATAAGTCCCTTATAATCTTAGAATTAATTATCATGCGAATAGGGGTGACTTCATATGATGAATAAGATTGAATTGCACAAAGTTGGTGTGTTCGGTCGACCAAACCCCAATGCACAGAGCACTTCAATCGACTGAACCTCCCTAAGGTCAATGGTTTGACCAGTTGGTCGACCGTCCTTAAAATGAGCGTCAATGCTCTGATCGACTAAACTAGCACATGGGAAATCCCAATGCCATGGTCGACCGAACTCCAAGTTGTAAAATGGCACAGTCGACTGAACATTCAACATCAGTCAACCAAACTTAACCCGGTCGACCGAACCTTGGAGTTCAAAAATTGCCTCAAGTTTATCACTGCAGTTCAAAACTGGGCAATCCGGTCAGATGGCTCCTTGGACTGTTTAGCCAAGTTCCGGTTTGTTTAATGCGGTAAACGCACTGAACTTAGGTTACACACACGACATTTGTTGACCCTATGGGTCATACCCTATTTTGATTATGACAAATACTCAGGTATTTAATGACTGCCGAGTTGATGTGTAGGTTTATCTTGGTAGTATCCTATGATGACACTCAGAGACCCGGAGGAAAATGAAGACTTTGAAGACTCTAGACATAATTTATTTGTTGTAATTTATATTCAGGTCTGTAATATTTAAGTCGGAAAGGTCTGTAATAGTAAATAGGGATTGGTTTGTAATAAGCTCACACACATCACATATATGATTTATTACGTAAGCTCAAACAAACCGTAAATGAGAAATGACCTTAGAAAGACCTTAGGGTGTACCCTTCGGTTGACCAACACTAGACTTTTTCGGTGTCTTCAAATTGGACCCCAAGTGACCCTAGGACACGCACATTTATACATATGTTTGTTAGGCACTTGAATAGGGCTTGTCTATTTCGAAACGGGACCGAAATGCACACATGGTGCACTTTCGGTCGACCAGAAAAGTCAGTTCATTTTGGCCTGGTCGACCGAAACCTCCCTGGGTCAAAGTTTGACCATCTGGTCGACCGAACCAAGTAGTTCAAAAGTCCCTTGGTCGATCGAACCATATGAGACTTGGTCGACTGAACCTATTCTGGTCGACTGGACCTCTCGGGTTGCCCCAATTTTTACCGCGGTTAAATGTTTTTTAAACAGGGTTAAAATGCTTTAAACATCATTAAACTTCCCTAATAATACCCAATAGGTCCCCAACAGTCATATTTTCTCCTATGTCTATATATATGAGATCATTTGAGAAAATTAGCATAAATTAGCAATCTTTGATTAGGAGAAATTCTCTAAAAATCCCAAAGTATATAATACTCATCCTCCAACACTTATTCATACCAGATCTTCCACTCAAACATTTTTATAAGTGTGATTTAAGTGTTGTTGCTTTCTAGGGTTGCTCTCCCATGTGTGATAATTGTTTTTGACGATTTTAATTGAGAGCTAACCCAAGTATTCTTAGGGGACTTTGTTAATAAGTCTCTCCTAAGAAGACTTATATTAAACTTCCAAGTATTGCACATTCATTTCAATACCTTGTGAAATTTGTATTTGGTGTGGATTGCCAAAACCATTTCAAAATACTTTCAAATATCAAGTGTGCTTTGTCTTGATAATCTTTAAAGAGATATTTGTTTTTGTGAGAAAAATCTTTGTTGCAATATTCATTGATTTATATCTATAGTTGAATACAAAGATTAAACTCTTTTTTGCAAACCAAACTTATACATTGCTAGAGCTTCATATAAATATATGTATTGAGAAAACTTGTTAATTAAAATATATGAAGTGTGGCTAATATCTTTGCTTTAGCTTTTAGATTGAATATCTAGTGATACAAAGATTATATAGGTTTGCACTCTCATGCACGAATTACATCGATAGTAAATCTATTTGAGAGTAAACATCTTAAGACCACATTGAGCTTACTTATTATATCATTTGTGGTGTATGTGATTGCGCGTAACTGGGTACATATTTGCTTTAGTTGAAAGCATTTTCATTATACCATTTCATTGTATTTCAAATACTATTGTATTTCCAGGCACGAGCCTGAAGAGAGAGACTAGCCCTGGAATAGTCCCAGATTGGCTTAGACCCGGTTAGGAAAGCTAGGTGCGTCGTCCTGTTAAGGCGTATAGGTTGAGGTCAGCCCCGCTAATTGACCTGGTTAAGGTTGAGGTCAGCCCTGTGTTAATTTGACCTGGTTGTAAACGGTACCGCTCCACCCTTAAGTGAGCTATTAGTGGAATCCTCTGGCTAGCGAGCTAGAGGCGAGGACGTAGGCATAGTTGGCTAAACCCCGATAAAATATCGTGTGTCTTGTTTATATTTCTGTACTTTATATTTACTACACATGTATGTTATGGGGTGAATGATGCATTTGATTTAATTTCCACATCATTTTTATCTACGCATTTGGAAATTGCATAGACAGACCCTAGGTCGTGCATATATCGCCATTGGATAGATTCACCTAGGAGAAAAAGTTTAAAATTTCCAATTCACCCCTCCTCTTGGGAATACACCAACTCTAATAGCATCCTAGGTCTGATTCATGATTAATTGCTGCTTTATAAGAGTATAGTTAAGTTAGGTTTATATGATTTCATTTACATGCTTTCAAGTAGTTGATAGAATACACTTTGCAAAATACCATTTTTTACTTTTCTTTTACACAAGGCTACAATAAATATTATTTTTGGTAGTTAAGGACCGAAGCCTTGGCGAGCCTACCAAATTTTGGCGCCGTTGCTGGGGACTTAGCTACGGTTATGAGCCAACTTCCATTTTAGAGTATTATTACTTTATGGAAATTCTATCTTCTCGATGTGCCCATATTTATGGGAATTCTACAGAAAATCCTTACCAACATCTACATGAATTCTTGGAAATCTACTCCACGATCTGTATACCTAATTTTAGTGATAAAGCTCTTCGTCTTAGGCTCTATGTCCATAATTGTTCATAGGAGCTTCAAAGATTTATATCAAAATTTTTGAAGTACTTACATGAGACTTCTTAAGACTATAACTTTCTAAACACTAAGTCTTCATGCTTTTGCTTCCATTTTTTGACTCTATCTTGACTTCTTTCTTCAGTAGACTTTAGCTTTATCAGATCTTCTATCTTTGAGTCCAAGCTTTTAATGAACTTTATCAAGCACTTGATAACTTTAACTTTTTATCAAAAAATACTTGAATTTTGAAACATCACTTAACCAAATATTTTAAGTTCCCTTGATATGTTATCATTAAAATAAGATTCTTAAGCCTTGTTAGGCCAATAAACTCCCCTTTTTTTATGATGACAAATAAGGAGCAAAAATGAGTAAGCCTTAATAAGGCCCCCCTTACAATAAGCGTAGCTTTAATCAAAATTTGGAAAGTAAGTCATTATTTATAAGATTGTTCATTAGATTCAGTTTCAGTTCATCAAAATCAATTTAAGTTCATATTTCAAGATCACCAATGGTAAGTTCATATTTTTCAATTCATAGTATCAGCAGTGTATGTCAGCAATGTATATCTTAGTTGTGCCATATAATTCAATCTCATATTCATGCATGGTAATTTTAGTTTAGTCTCATATCAAGTAATTTCACTTTTGTTTCAGTTTTGCTAAAAAATTCTCCCCCTTTTGACATCATTCAAAAAGAGAAGAGTGACAATAAACACATACAATTGTATACATGTTGTAAGCAAAGAGTCCAAAAACAACATAAGAGTGATTACGCATCTAAATTTCATAATTAGGTATTTAAAATCATGCATTAAAGATTATATTTTTAATTAAACGCTTAATTATGTTCAATAATTTAACATTGAGCTCGAATTATAATATTTGGATCATTACTCGATAATTTATGAATTTTTGGTAACTTATTATTGCATGATATTTTTTGGACATTAAAGTTGAGATTAAAAATGTACTTACATAATAAAGTTTTTTGTTTTTAGGCTTTTGTCCAAAATAAATTTCAAACGTAAGTTTTATTCCCCATCTAAATGGTTAGATGTAGGATTATTTTTCCGCAGTTAATTTTGTTACCGCCTATTTTAATGTGCTTGTTTCCTGTTTCTTTAGTGCTTGTTAGGATCATAAATTAAATTTCACGCTGTTTTAATTTTATCACAAAATCTTGAAAATCCCAGTAAACTAAATCTAAACTATGTTCAGTAAATTTTTCTTTTCTTAATTTCTTTTGGAATCAGACAAGTTTGGAATTAAAATGCATTCCCTGAAGAGATGATCTGGCCCTTGGGCTAATTTATTACACAACTGAACTCCTATACTTGGGATAACTTCCGAATTGTTCATTTTTTGAGTCAAGTTTTTGGCGCCGTTGCCGGGGAATGTTAGTTTTTGTTTCAAACTAGTATTTTTTCCGTTATTTTAATTTTGCTCATGAAAAATAAAAGAAAAAAATAAAAAAATAATTTTTGAAAGAAAAAAAAAAATGTGGCTGCACCTGCACCATGCACGCTTATGGATTTTTTGCAACCCACTCGAACCACACAACCATCTTGCATCATATTGCCTGAGAATGCACAAAACTTTAACATTAAGCCAGAAATGATATCTATGATACCTCAATTTTATGGGATGGAGTGTGAAAATCCATATCAGCATTTAACTAATTTTGAGCTTGCATGTGTTACATTCATAGATGGGACAACTACTAATCAGGCAATTAGATTGCGTCTATCTCCTTTTTCATTGAAAGACAAGGCTAAGATGTGGTTTAATTCTCTTCAGCCTAATTCTATTTCTAGTTGAGCTGATATGTAAAATAAATTTCTGCATCAGTTTTTTCCCTTATAGAGAACTCAAATTTTGTAAGAACCGATCAGTTAATTCATGCAAGGAGCTGATGAGACATTTCATGAAAGCTGGGAGAGATTTAGAGAATTGATTAACATGTGTCCCCACCATGGATTTGAATCATGGCACTTGGTCAACTATTTATACATTGTGTTGACTCCTGAATCGAAACAGTTTGTTCATACTATGTGTTCAGGATATTTCTTTGACAAGGAGCCTGATGAGGGATTGGATTTTCTATATCATTTAGCTGACTATGCTCAGCAGTGAAACACTTGGATTGACAGAAGACTAATTGCAGATCAACCATTGAGAGCAATACATGGTGGAGAGTGGAATGAACTGAAAGATGATTTTTGTGTTGAAGCACATACGATTGAACTCACCAGAAGAGTGGAGGCTATGGAGATGGAGAAGGAGAATAGTATAAAGCAACTTTGGAATCAACCTTCCTAGTCCTAAGCACCCCTTTATTAGTTGTCATATCATCAAGCTGCCTTTCAACAGTAGTATCAGCCGCAAAAAATCTCTCAGAGTTATGCACCTTCAGGAGTTCAATCTAATGTAGCACCTACTCCACCGGAGAAGTCTCTCGAGGATGCCTTTCTGCAGTTCATACAAATTCAAGTCACAACTAGAAATTAGTACACTCAGGCCTTAAATAAATTGTGGGACACAATTAATGAGATGAGCACGCAATTGAATATCTTAGAAAAAGGGAATTTCTGGTAGAACCTCAGCCTAATCCTCAAGAATACTAGCACCAACAGCAACAAATACATAATGTTTCTCATGAAACAGCAGAGAATGTTATTACTTTGAGAAGTGGAAAAGAAGTTCTCCAACCTGAGATACTCACTGACAGACCAACAGTTATCCTGACACCTAAAGTTACAATTGAGATAAACGAGGTCAAAGAAAAATTAGAGGAAGCAAGCTCGGAATTGAAGAAGTTAGTTAACGTGGAGAGTGAGTCCACTAAGGAGTACCAACCTGTGGTACCTTATCCTCAGAGATTGACAGTCATGGAGTGCAATGTCAAGCGAATCCCCGCAGTGGTACGGTGTGGGTACACCCGATAAAGAGGGTGAGTAGATTGGTGGGAATTTAACTTTCAAGGAACTAGGTAAAACTTTTAATGCTAATGCTTCTGGTGAACCAAAAGTAATGTTCTGACACCTATGCCTCAAAGACCAGTTTATAAAGAAGTGAAATCCATGGAAAATATACCGAATAACGATCCCTTTTGGTTAAAATAAGGAAGGTCATCCACACATGTTTTTTCTGGTACCTTAGAACATATTGATTTATTTGAGGCTAACTTTTGTGCAAGTAACAAGACAGATTCATTGTGGCATCTCAAATTTGGAGACTCGCCGGTTCAATTTATAGACCTGCATCCACCAGATGAAATTTCTCTAGAGCCTCTGCCAGACAGACTGTGATGTTTTTCTTTCCTTTATTTTCATTTTGTTTTACCTTGTTTTATTTTTAGTTAATTTTTAAGTACGTTTTTTTTCTTAGTTTCAGTTTTTCTTTCTCCTTACTTCTCCACCTAGGTACGCTCTACTTCCCCCGTGCACATCTTTACTATTTCCCCTAAGCTTTTACAATTAGGATGTTGGCCTAACAAGGCTTACAATTCTTATTTTGATGATAACAAATCATGATATGTTTAATATGGTTTATTTCAAGTGAAAGATTTTCAGGAAGAAGGCAAAGTGTAAAGATAGTGACAAAGCTTAGAGAAAGTTCAAAGTTCAAAAGGATGATAAAGTTTATGGAGAAAATACTATTCAAAAAGATCAATAAAGAAGGATGATTAGAAGCTCAAATATGATAGAAGAACAAGGACTTACTCAAAGATCAAAAGAATATGTTTTTAAGGATGCTTTGTATGTAAGTACTTTAAGTGAACTTCAAATATAAACTGAATTGAAGCACTCAATAAAATCAAAAGAAACTTAGAAATAAAGTTTTAGAAAAACCCTAAAGTATGTTTTTCAAATAAAAGAAAAGAAGGGTTTAAGATAAAGTTTTTTTTAAGAAACAGAAATGCCAGGCGACTACCTTAACTTGCCAGGCGATTGCCCAAATTAAATGAATATTTTCAAAGAGGCAATAGGGTGCTAGGCGACTGCCTGAGCATAGCTAGGGGCCTGGGTGGTCATGCCAGGCGGCTGCCTGAGTTCTGACAAGAAACTGCCAGTGTTCTTGTTTATAGACGATTCAAGGTTGTAGAATCATTGGACCAAACGAGGGAATATCGTTTGGAGAGGCGGGCTCTGGCCTAAAGGAAGTAGTGGTTGTAATTGGTATTGTTCCACCCATCAACAGAACTGAACTAGAGAATCCTTTGGTGGATTGCCAAAGGCGAGGATGTAGGCTGGGTATAAGCCGAACCTCGTAAAAGCTTTGTGTCTCTCTCTCTTCCTTACTCTTTATTTTTCAATAATACTTACAACCTGCGTGTATACTTTAAATTATTAAATTCTGAGTGTATGGTTGTTAAATAGACCGAAGGATAATTTGTTTTGCCTTGATCAACATTGATTGCGGAAAACGAAAGGGACTACGTTGGTTGATCATTCTAAACTTATTAATCTGAAAGTTTGTTAAAAAAATAAATACAAAGAAGAAGTGTGAGTTTGGAATAACACAGGGCTTACATAAATTCGGCATACTTTACAATTAATTACAGGGCTATTGATACAAAGATAAAGATTTTGATTATCTTGTTGATTGGTTATGGTTGAATTGATTTTGTGTTTACTTGCTGTGATTGTTGATATAAAACAAAGTATTAAAAAGAATATAAATTTAAAAATCCAATTCACCCCCCCCCCTCTTGGGAAGCTATCCTAATTTCGGAGGACAATGTTCCACTTTAGTTTGGGGTGGGGGGATGATAAATTACATTAAAAAAAAAATTTGAATATGGATGATTAGGCCATGATTAACACTGACTTTACCCTTTACATACTTGCATATAACCTAGGAGTTACACACTTAAGTTGTATAATGGGTTATTTATGTATAGTTTCTCTTATATGGCCAATCTAGGAATTGTAACTCTATGTAGGTTGACTAGTAGTTCATTCATGTTAATCTGGTTATATAAACTCTTGTATTTACATGGTATCTCATGAGGCTAAAAATATGCATTCACGTGACATGTAGCACTTAGGTTCCCATGTTAGCACTAAGGGAGCACTCGTGATGATTGTGACACCTTGTGAGACATTATTGAGCCATTTATCATTCTTTTAAGTTTTTGACATCAACTCAGAGTTCATAAAACTCAACTTTCCTTTTTTTTTTTGGATACTCTTTGTATACTAGTCTCTTTTTTTGACTCTCTAGCCTAGAGGTGACATCCAGTGGGGAGATAGAAACCTAGGTCTTGTAGCCTACTCAAGATGTGAAGGCTGAACCACCCCTAGCAATAGACTTAGTTCATGGACTACTATTCAAGCTTAATTCTCATTGGTGGTATGAAGACAATAAAAAAAGTATAATGATTGTCCTAATTGACCAAAAAAAGAAAGAAACTGAAGAATGAGCAGAAAAAAAAAAAAAAAATTCAAGAGAAATAGAAATGAACATGAATGAATTAATACCTGCTCCATACAAATACAACAAAAAAGTAAGGGATACGACACATGTTATCCACATATGAAGACTCTTCAACTACTTAATGCCTCAGATGTACTCACGTCTGGTTTGTGAATAAGGTTGTCTAGGGTGGTATTGGTTGGACATGCTGAGTAGGTGAGAAGATACTAGGGTGAAGGACCCGACACCTCACAAATAGGTTGAATCCTCTTAAGACTAGTCCACTCCATACATCTAGCGTTTGATCCTTACAATATGTGGGATGTTTGATTGCGACACTCCTCTTCACATATGATGAGTGAACCCATCTTTGTTTTGAGTATTTTTTAGGGTATACCAGTTAGGCTGAGTCAAAATGACCGTTCTGTAGATGTCCACTGGTATCCTGGGTGTAACAAGTCATACACATTACATTTACCTCAAGATTTCACCTGTTTATACTCGAATTTATATGACTACATTAACTCTGAATTGTATTGCTAGTTAACTTCATGAGAGTATACTGTTCTTAACGGCCATATAACGATGGGACTTGCATGAATGACTTACTTCGGAGTTGTGTACATTGTATATGATGAGCTTGTGTGAAATTTGGTTATACTCCAATATGTGAAATGGTATGGTTGTGTCGTATGTGCAGTCCTTTCATGTTTGTTGGAATTAGTATTTGTGGATACCGCGTTGGATTTCATTCACGTTATTTGCTAGAGATTATTAAAACATTAGTTGGGGGGTGTGATTACTCGTCTAAATTTCATAATTAGGTGTTTAAAATCATGCATTAAAGATTATATTTTTAATTACACACATAATTATGTTCAATAATTTAACATTGAGCTCGAATTACAATATTTGGATCATTACTCGATAAGTTACGAATTTTTGGTAACTTATTATTGCAGGATATTTTTTGGACATTAAAGCCGAGATTAAAAAATGTACATGCGTGTATTTGAGTAAGATTTTAAATCAAGGTCATGTGCATCAAGCCAAATATCGAAGTCTAGACGGTGAGCCACATGCCTGCAAATGAAAAGCCATGCACGCAATTGTTTGAAGCCGTGTGCGTATGTAAAAGTTGAAGAATCCGTGCTCTATAATGTGATAATTTTTGAAATTTAAGGAGGCATAACAGAGAACTGGGTGTCGTGTAAGAAGACTACGTGGGCTTCATGCATATGAATCCGTGTCATGCAATGAAAAGTGGGCAACAATCCAAGTCCGAAATTCGCTAGGAGACAGCCTAAATGTATTTCGGTATTTTAATAATAACTCTTTCATATGACCTCAAAGTTGTGTGATTCAAGTGGCATTGGAAAGCTTACTAAGATATCTACAATTCATTCATAAATAGCCTTTTGCTAATTCAAACGTTTACTAGGTCAAAATTGAGTTGGAAAGTTGTTGCGCCAGGCCGTGTGCAGTGCTTAAGGAAAAAAAGAGTCTTGGGCCACCAAAAAAAATGGCCCATGCACCTATCTCAATAGGAGACATAGCTAGGGTAACATATAAAATGGGGAATAGGATATTTAATGGAGGAGGAGGGTTTATGGGGGAAGAGAGAGCATCGGGAGGCGGCGGTGCGCAAGACAGTAGAAGACTCTGAGCCTCTCTCAGATTTTCGGCTATCTCTCTCTCTCTCTCTCTCTCTCTCTTATATGTCTCTTCTTCTTTCTTTTCTTAGTTTAATGTTAGATTTATTGTCATTGTCAAGATTTTATTTTTCTTCAATTTAAAATTGGGATTATTGATACTTTTAGTTTTGTTTAAAGTTTCTGTTGAAATTTTTATTATTCTCTTTTTCGTTGTTGAAGCTTAAATTTTGTTTGGGTTATTTTTTATGTCATTTCTCAATATCATCGTTGGGATTAATTTTGGTTTCTTGATTGTGTTAAGCTTAAATTTAAATTAGTAGTTAATTAATAAATTTATGGTTGAATGTTTCACTTGCGTAATAAAGTTTTTATTTTTAGGCTTTTGTCCGAAATTTCAAACGTGGGTTTTATTCCCTGTCTAAATGGTTAGATGTAGGATTATTTTTCCATAGTTAATTTTGTTACCACATATTTTAATGTGCTTGTTTTTCTTTTTTCTTTAGTGCGCGTTAGGTTCATAAATTAAATTTCACGTTGTTTTAATTTTGTCACAAAATGTCGAAAATCTTAGGAAACTGAATCTGAACTATGTTCAGTAAATTTTTCTTTTCTTAATTTCTTTTGGAATTACACGAGTTTGGAATTAAAATGCATTCTTTGAGGAGAGGATCTGGATTTTGGGCTAATTATTACACGACTGAACTCCTATACTTGAGATAACTTTCGAGCTGCTCATTTTTTGAGTGAATCAAAAAGATACAAAGTAAATAAATGAAATAGAAATTCCAACTAAAAATAAAATAACTAAGCATTTGTAGCTTTATCTTTATCATTAGTTCCTTTTTCATCATCTTTAGTTTCTTCTTTAATTTCGTATTCTTCAGTTCCTACTTCATCTATCTCCATTGGGTCCTTTCCTTGTGAAGAACCAATTATATGTTGTTCAATACGACCAAGTCGTTGATCCAGTGAAGAGTAGTTAACTTGAAGAGATGCAAAACTGTCTTAAAGTATGCTATTTCCAGATCTCATTTCTCCACTAAAATCAGTGAACTATTGATGATAAACAAGGAACCATGAAGGTGCATCACTAGCTTGAGGAGCAGGTTGTGGATTTGGTTGCTGAACAAGTGGTTGTGGATCAGGAATTTGTCTTTGTCTCCTACCCAATTTAGGAAACCAACCTTGCTTATGTTTCTCATAACCCTTTTGTTTAAGAGTGGTAGAGGTGAAAAGGTCATAATGGGCTCGCTTAATGAACAAGTCAGTTAGAGAAGCTACATTTGGATTGGCAAAATGAGATTCAGAATTCCTCCATATGGTAGAATTACTTTGTGGACTTTTGCTCTAGAGATCATCTATTTTAGAATTAAACTTGGTAAATCAAGATTTTTCCTTTCGAGTAAGCACCATATGATGAAACAATCCAAATATGAAATGTAGTTATGTGATCTTACTTGAGGAAAAATGTTGTATGTAATGATCTTCTATAGGATCTGTGTTTGAAGGTTTAGTTGTTTGTACAGTGGAGGATGACCAAAATAGACAGGTTCCTCAATCATGATTAGAGGTAGAAATTCTTCAAGGGTGAAACTTGATGCCATAATCCAAGATTGTCCAAATGATGGACATTCAAACTCACCTTGTCGAATATTAAAAATTATTGCCAAGGTCTGTAGAGTAAGGACAATTACTTTTCCAATGACTTTGGGAGTGGTTACCATGACTCCTTTAACCATATTTGCATAAAATATCTTAACTAGGTTTGGAAAGACACCCTTAGCTTGATAGGTAATGAATTTCTTCCATCCTAATGCTCTAAATAGTATATATTTTAGGAAAGTTTTCTTCAAAGAACTTTGTATCCAAGACTTTACCAAAAATGGGTTTAGCTAAACGAATATGCTCTTTATATAGCCACTTTGCGTGAGGAGCTACAAGCCATTGCTCGATATTGTTGTCATCCTTTCCCGAAGTAGAATCATGATTTGCCATTTTTCTTTTTTTTGTTCTTGGCATTTTGAATAAAATCAATAGGTGAAATTTTTTAAACTTTGGTGGGAATGAAGTAGAAGGATGAGTGTTAAGGTTTAAATAGAGGATTTTGATTAAAGGAGGCACTTGGGATCAAAGGATAACAAGTGGAGGTGAAGAGAGAAACTAGGTCAAGTGCTTGGGGTTTTGAAAAGTTAGGGTTTCGCGCACTTGTGGTATTTAAATCATCGTCAGTCAGTCGATTGATATCAAGGGTCAGTTACTTGACAATTTTAGTGCATTTAAATTTACCCAGATAGTAGCAAGTCGATGGCTAAGGCTCAGAGGGCCAACCACCTAACCTTACTAATCCTAAAAATTGAGAAAGTCAGAGAGAGTTTAGTCAGCTGCGACTTATTTTTTAGTCCCCTAACCTCACTTGCCTTTGAATATATTTTTGGTTACACATCCAATTTTCTCTTTAAACAACTTCTCTACTGTGCAATAAGCATAGTTCACGTCTTATAGAGATAAACCTATCCTTTGGAAGAGGTTTTGTCAGCCCATTTATCACTTGTATTCACAAATTCAAGTAAGATGTCTTCTTTTTGCACATGATCTCTTAAGAAGTGATGCCTTATGTCGATATACTTGGTTCTTGAGTGTGATATGGGATTTTTGAAAATATTTATGGCACTGGTATTATCACACTTCATAGGTATAGCTGACTATTCCAAATTGAAATCTTTTAATTATTACTTCATGTAGAGAGTTTGCAATGGCTACCTGCTGCCACATACTCAGCTTCAATAGTAGATAGGGCTACAAAATTTTGTTTCTTGGAGAACCAAGACAAAAGATGTTGACTTTTTGGGTCCTATCTTGTTTTTGATAATGACAAATACAAGGTATTTAATGTTTATCGAGTTTGTGTGCAAGATCAATTAGAAAAATCATATGGTGTCACATGATGACTCAAAGGAAAAATGAAGAGCCAAAGTGTTTTAATTTTTGTAATTTATATTCAATTCATCGGTTCTGTATTAATTACCTATCAATCTATAAGCTCAAGACCATAGATGGACCTTAGGGATCACCTAGTCGACCGATGCTGGATTTTTGGGACTAATTAAAAAGCTAAATGACCATAGATTGACTTTAGATCCCAAATTATCACATGAAAAGTCTCATATTACTTAGAAATAAGAAGTATGTGAAAAGGGGTGACCTCAAATAGAAATCTGGACTTAATTGCACAAGTTAGTGTGTTCGGTCGACCAAACCCTAACATATAGAACAACTTCGGTCAATTGAACCTCCCCAAGTCAACAGTTGACCATTTGGTCGACCGAACCAAAACATATTAAGACCTTTGGTCGATCAAACCTCACTGGAGTTAAAAGTTTGACCAGTTGGTCGACCGTCCTTAAAATGAGCGTCAACGCCCTGGTCGACTGAGCTGACATGTGAGAAATCCCAATGCCTTGGTCGACCGAACTCCCAGTTGTAAAATGGCCCGGTTAACCAAATGTTCAACTTTGGTCCACTGAACTTAGCCCGGTCGACCGAACCTCAGAGGTTATGAAATCGCCTCAAGTCTGGTCAACCATCTCCTTAATTCAAATACACCCTTCTCGACCGAACTGAGCAACCCAGTCGATCAAACCTTAAAAATGGTCGACTGAACCTCTCGGGTTGCTTGAATTTTACCGAGGTTAAAATGAGGTTATTTTTTACTAACCATACTTAATATTTTCTAAAATTCCATTTTTGTTCCCCCAACGGTTATTTTTTTAGTGTGTCTATATATATGGGTTCATTTGCAAAGACTAAACTAAGATTAGGGAGTTTGATTAAGAAAATATTTCTCTGAATTTTTGAGAGCCATTTCTTCATACACAACTCATATACTCTTCCATTAATCATTCCTTTGAAAAATAATCTTGAGTGAGAGTATCCTACATCATCCTACATAGCTCACCATTGCTAAAACTCTCATTGTTATGATTGTGTGATTGATTTTGGACTGAGAATTTAGCCCAAAGTTTTTTCCCCCAATTTAATTAATAAATCCATTGTGTGGGGAAAACTTGGTTGCTCGTGAGTCTTAGAATTTGTATTGCAAGACTTCTAAGCTTGTATTGTGATTTGTGAAGCAAAATATTTTTTACAAGCTTATACTCAAATATCTCTTGTGCATAATATTTTTCAAAAATCATTTTTGAGATATTTGATCACTATATTAGAAATATTTCAAACCCTACTTATGAGTGATACATACCTATATGTTGTTTCAAAGATTGTTTGATAATACACTCTTACATTAGAATGTTCATTCACATTAGATTAAGTGATATTGCACATAACTGCACTGAGCTTATAGTTCTATCATTTGACGTGCATTGATTATTTTTTGTGCGTATTGATACATAATCTGCTTGTATTAGAAGCAACTTTATTTGAACACAAAATTTCAATTGTTTGTTGTATTCCAGGTGTGAGCTTGGTAAGGTGTTGTAAACAGTGCGCTCCACTCGTTAAGTGAGCCGTGGTGGAAACCCTCTTGCTTGTGAGCTCGAGGCGGGGACGTTGGCAGTATTGGCCGAACCCTGATAACATTTATGCTGATTGCTTTTAATTTTTGAAATTTAAATTCCAGCACTTGAATGCTTGTGATTTATTATTTTGAATGATTGGGTTTATAATTGAATAGATAGACCCTAGGTTGCATAATACTATTAACTTGGATAAACCTAGGAGGAGAAATTTTAAATACCCAATTCACCCCCCTCTTGGGAATGTACCAATTCCAACAAAGAGATCTTCCTAGAAAGTAGCAAGTACCACTTGTGCCTTTTCTATCAATTTTACATCTAGCATAATCAGCATCCGAATAGCTGATCATCTCAAACTTGTGTCCTTAGGATACCATAGACCCAAGTCAATAGTATCTATTAAATATCTTAAGATTCTTTTGATGGCTATTTGGTGAGATTCCTTAGGGGCTGCTTGAAATCGGGCACACATGCATACACTAAACATAATGTCGGATCTACTAGCTGTCAAATATAGTAGACTTCTTATCATGTCTTGGTAATATTTCATATATATTGGTTTTCCTTTTTCACCCTTATCAAGACTTATAGACGTACTCATCGGTGTTCCTATAGGTTTGCTACCTTCTATATCAAACTTCTTAAGCATAACCCTTATATATTTTGATTGATTTATGAAGCTTCCATTTTTAACTTGCTTAATCTGAAATCCTAAGAAGTAAGTCAAGTCTCCCATGATACTCATTTCAAATTCATCTTGAATACACTGTGCGAAGTCTTTGCATAGATCTTCATTTGTAGCACCAAAAATGATATCATCGACATAGATTTGAATAATAAGCATATCTTCATTTTTAGATTTAATAAAAAATGTGTTGTCCACTTTTCCTCTAGAAAAAACATTAACCAATAGAAATCCATTCAACCTCTCATACCAAGCTCTAGGGACTTGTTTTAGTCTGTATAGTGCTTTTGTTAATATAAACACATGATCAGGGTTATCAATATCCTCAAAATCTGGAGGTTGTGCCACATATACTTCTTCATTTATAAATCCATTTAAGAATGCACTCTTCACATCTATTTGATAGAGTTTGAATTCTTTGTGAGATGCATAGGCTAATTACATTCTTGTGGCTTTCATTCTAGCTATGGAAGCAAAGGTCTCATCGTAGTCTATTCCTTCTTCTTGATTATATCTTTGAGCTACAAGTCTAGCTTTATTACGTACTACTATACCATTTTCATCTTTTTTATCCCTAAATACCCATTTGGTTCCAATTACTTAATGATCAGCAGGTCTAGGAACTAAATTCCATATTTTATTTCTTTCAAGCTGATTTAATTCTTCTTGCACAGCTACTATCCAAGAATCATCACTTAAGGCCTCTTCTATATTCTTGGGTTCCTCTTGAGATAAAAATGTGTAATGACCACTTAGATTTTTCAATGAGGATTTCGTGGACACACCACGTTAAGGTTCACCAACGATTTGGCTTTTTGGGTGATTTCTTACAACTTCCATTCTTTAAGTAGTTCACCTTTATCTATAGATCCATCATTTGAGGTTGATTCATTGTTCTCATCTTTTATTTCTTTAATTTCTAAGTCTTCTAGTTGTTGTATTGTTTCAGCTTCCTCAATATCAATTGTTTTAGTGAATGGATTTGCCTTATCAAAGGCTACATGTATTGATTCTATGTTTGTGAGTGTTCTTTTGTTTTAGATTCTGGATGCTTTACTATTTAATGCATACCCTAGGAAGATTCTTTCATGTGATTTTGCATCAAATTTTCCAAAGTTGTCGTTATCATTCAATACAAAACACTTACATCCAAATACATGAAAATAAGATATGTTAAGCCATCTTCCTTTCCATAGTTCATAAGGGGTCTTATCTAGGCTTGATCTCATGGAACTTCTACACATCACATAACATGCGGTATTTACCACTTCAGCCCAAAAAAACTTAGGTAATTTATGCTCATTGAGCATGATCCTAGCCATTTCTTGAAGACACCTATTCTTCCTTTCAACAACTCCATTTTGTTAAGGAGTTCGAGGAATTGAAAAAATTGTGATTTATTCCATGTTCATTAAAAAATTTATCAACTTCTTTATTTTTAAATTATTTTCCTTGATCACTTATGATATTTAGAACTCCATACCCCTTTTCATTTTGGAGTCTCTTGCACAAGTTTATTAACATCTTCCAAGCTTCATCTTTGGAGGCTAAGAAGAGTACCCAGGTAAACCCGGAGTAGTCATCAACAATGGCGACAACATATTGCTTTCCTCCTATACTTTGTGTTCTAATAGGGCCTAATAAATCTAAGTGGATAGATTCTAAAGGCCTACTAGAGGAAATGTGTTTCTTTTTTTTAAAACTTGTCTTAGTTTGCTTTCCAAGTTGGCAAGCGTCACAAATTTTGTCTTTTACAAACTTTGTGCTAGGTAGACCTTTGACTAAGATCTTTTTGGCTAACTTAGATAACGAATCCATACTAATGTGCCCTAGTCTTCTATGCCATAGCCAGCTAGCTTCATTTATGGCTGTTAAGCATGTGATTTCTTGACATATTATATTTTCAAAGTTTATACAATACACATTATCAACCCTATTAGTGGTGAATAAAACATCATATTTTTCTCAATTTTCAACTATGCGTTTGTCTTGTTTAAAGATTATGTCAAAGCCTTAATCACTTAATTGACTATTAAGTAGATTACATTTTAACCAATCTACTAGTAAACATCATCAATGATTCAGGAGGGTTCTTTACCTACTTTTCCAATACCAATAATTTCACCTTTAGCATTGTCGCTGAAGGTGACATATCCACCATATTTTTGCATTAGTGTGGTAAATTTTGATTTGTGTATGGTCATGTGTCTTGAACACCTGCTATCCAAGTACCATTTGTCTTTTGATGGAGTGGTCTTAAAGCACACCTACAAGAAGGGCTCAAGGTGTTACTTTTGGTACCCAAACCTTCTTAGGCCTTTTTATTTCATGTTTGTTTTCAGTTGACTTTCCATACTTTCTTGATTTTAACATTTTTCCTTTTAAATGGACATTCAAACTATATATGTCCCTTTTTCTTATACAAGAAGCAAGTAGTGTCTTCATAAGCATTTGTGGAAGATGTGCTAGCATAATGTTTTGATTCTTTTACGAAGTATCCCATATAGTGAGTCTTTTTCTTCTTGTTTTCAACTCCATTTTATCCAATTCCTTCTTTATCTAATGACATTTTTTTCATTCTAACCAGCTTTTCAAAATTTTCCTTTCCTTTTATGAAATTGTAGATGATGTTGTCTTTATCCTCAATTTTACTTTTAATGTTACTTATTTTTGAATCCTTTTTAATTTCACCATTTACTTGCAGCTTTACTAAGTCTTGAGACATCTCATTTATTTTATCCATGAGCTCATCAATGTGTGAATTCTTTTCTTTTTCAGCTGATTTTGAATTCTCAAGTTAGTTCTTGAGTATTTCATTTTGTTCTTTCAAAGCTAAGTTTCTTTTAGTTACTCTTATGAACCTTTTATGCAAAGCAAATAGTTTAGCCTGAATTTCTCTATATGAAGACATGCTTTCACACGAGTCACTACATGGTTCATCACTAGATTCTTCAGATGAGCTAGTGTAGGAATTTACCTCAGCATCTTTAGCCATGAAGGAGATATTTTCCACATCTTGATCACTTGGTTTGTTTTCTGATTCACTTGAACTTGTGTCATCCCATGTAGTAGCTTTCATTGACTTCTTTCTCTTCTTCTTGGCATCTTTTTTAACCTGTGGACAATCAGATTTTGTATGCCCAACCATTTTGCAATTATAACACATAGGAGGTTCATTCTTTGTTTCCTTTTTTCTTGTTTCTCCTTTATCAAATTTTGAGCCTCTGAATTTTCAAGTAAATTTCTTATTTTTCTTGAAGAATTTTCCAAGTCTCATAGTAATTAAGGCTATATCATCATCGTCTAATTCATTGTCTTCTTCTTCTTCACTAGAACTTTCTTTAGCAGCTTTAAGGGCTATCGATTTCTTGTGTTTGTTACTTTCAGAATTTCTTTCATTTATGGCCATCTCATATGTGAGAAGTGATCCAATCAATTCATCAAGGGAAGTGTTTTTCAAGTTTCTTCCTTCCATAATCGTTATGGCCTTAGGTTCCCATATTGGTCAAAGTCCTCTAAGTATTTCCCGGATCATTTCATATTTGGAGTAATTTCTCCGTAAGGCATTTAGAGAGTTTATTATGTGAGTGAACCTAGTGTACATACTAGTGATGGTCTCATCAGGATTTATCCTAAAAGCTTTATACTTGCTAGTGAGCATATCAATTCTACTATCTCTTACAGCAACTGTTCCTTCATAAGTTACTTCAAGTTTATCCCAAATTTCTTTACCTAATTTGCATCCCATAATCCTATTGAACTCACTCACATCTAGAACACAATATAGTGCATTCATTTCACTAAAATTTATTTGCAGCATTTTAAAGTCATTATCTGTCACCTCCTTTTCTTCTTTTGGTATTTCTTTATTGTCTATAGTTTTGGTAGGGATGGGTTATCATGTGTGACAACTTTCCAAGCTTTCCAATCCATGGTTTGTAGGTATATTCTCATTCGTTGTTTCCAAAAGGTGTAGTTAACACCGTAGAAGATAGGTGGTCTAGAGGACGATTGACCCTCAGCAAAAGGAGATACACCTTGGTGTGCCTTAGGGATCTTTATGTAGCTTCTCATTTAAGATTTACTACAACCTAGGGCTTTGATACCAATTGAGAATCTAGGTATACTCCCAAAAGGGGGGTGAATTGGGATTTTAAAATTTCTTTGCTTGCTTTGTATTACAAATTCCTTAGTTGAATTTTAATTTTAGTAATTAATCAGCATTTACAATTACTATTCTATATATGATCAATTTATATTCAACTCAAATTCAGTTTTTAATATTGAAATCCAGCTCATAAACTTCAAGAATCAAGTTAAGATAGTTTAGAAACAAACTTCAGCTTTCAAACTCAAACTTAGAATTTATTCTTTTAATTCAATTAATGAAATACAATTTTCAAAGATTTGATTTTTTAAAATTTTAGTTCAAATTACCTTTCAGTTGTTTATTTTCAAAAAGCAGACTTTTATTGAAAATATCAAACCAACCAACAATTTATAGTATGCTAATTTTAAATAATGATAAAAACCAAGATTCCAGCAATTTCCAAAGTTCTACAAGATATAAAAATCATACACGTATATAATATTCTTACAAAAAATTAAAGAGAGTAAGGAGAAGAGCTAAGAACCAGATTTTTTACAAGGTTCGACCTGCAGCCTACATCCTTGCCCCAAGCAACTGCTATGAGGATTCCAACTTTCTTACTTAGGAAAAGTTACAACCTCTCTCCTTCTTAGGTGGATATCATTCTCTAACATGAATACCGCTTCTTTCTAGGCAACGATCCAACAACCTTGAATCCTAAAAAAGAAACAATACAAATAAGCAAGCTTTGTGCCGTACAATAGACACTCTCAGTTAGAGCATATTTGTACAAGTTAAAGATCAAATTACTTTAGCAAAATAACACTATAATGAATGAAGCTCTAGAACATATCACTAGGGTTCTATCTTAGATTTGAAAATATAAGTGAAAGAGCAAGAACCGTGAGCTTTTAATGAGCAAGAACTCAGCAAGAACTTTCAGAAAATGTATTCATCAAGATAGCTTTGAATCTATAAGAATTAGTGTGATTGCTGCTTGTAGGTGTTTTTAATCCTCAGGTTTAACATGTATTTATAAATAGAAAAAGTGAATTTTCGTATTCACCAAGTTTCTTGTAGTGTTTCCCAAGTTTTCTCAAAATTTGGGGGCTAAGTAATCAATTTTGGAAACTTTTCCTCATTGCTTTAATTTTAAAATACAAAGGTTAGTCGACTGTGGTTCATAGGGTCAGTTGCCTGATTCTTTATAAGTCAGTAAATTTTCAAACACAGAATGGGGTTAGTCGCCTGAGCCTATGAGGTCAGTTGCCTAATTCTATTATGTCTGCTCACTTTTATTTCAGCATAAAAATGTTAGTCAACTAATTGAATTAGGTTAGTCCCCTGTACTTTCCACAAACTCTGATTTTCAACACTTTAATCTTGGAAAACTTAAATGAGACTTTAAAATATTTTTCGGGGTTTTAAAAAACACGTCTCTAAGTCAATAATGGTTCCTAAGAGCTTCAAACATTTATATCGAAATTTGTGAAGTACTTACATGAGACTTCTTAAGACTATTGTTGGAAATGGTGTAATTCCAAGATGGGGGTGATTTGGATTTTAAAATATTTTGACTAAATTTAACATTTGCCAATTCACCATAGATCATATCCCATTTGATATTATAGTGTGTATGTAAAATGATTAAGCTATGAGTGTGGCCATACAAGTGCAGCATATCTCATTTAAATAAAAGTGTGCATGCAAATAATTAGACCTATACATAAACGAACATGCACATATGGAAATTTAAAGTGCAGTAATTAAATGAGATAGAGAGAGAGTGACACAAAATATTTGTTATCGAGGTTCGACCAAACCAATCTACGTCCCCGCCTTGGGCATACCCCCCCAAGCATTCTACTATCCCTGCTCACTTAAACGGGCAGAGCAGAAGTCGTTACAACTTTTCTTTATAGGGCAAGGTAAACCTCAGCTAAATTACAAGGTTGAGCCCAACTTGTCTCACTTATGGGGCTGAGACTCCCTAATTTAATTTTTGGGCTGAACCTAACCGGTACATTAAAATTATTTTTGTACAAAATAATGCTTCTAAATAAAGTAGAGATGTACAACATTAAAGCTCTAAAACATGCACTCTAATATGATATGAAATCATGCTTAGTAGAGTAAGGGTGCTTTCAAAATCATTTTGCAATCTTTGAATATAATGTGTATGAAAAGGACCTCAATGATTTCAACACTAAATCAAATATATCTCTGAAAATATTTTCAATAAAGAAGTAGGAGAACCTAGGGTCTTGGTTTCTTAAATGATCTTTACAATATAAAGGTTTATCAATGAAAGCATGAATGCAAAAATGTGTTTCTCCAACAACATATTTACCATGGAAATATGTGGAGAAATCCCAAAGCTTTACTCTCAAAAATGTTTTTCAAATATGCAAGCAAGAGAGAGTAAAACACTTGAAAATAAAAGCCCAAATAAAAAATGTTCTCTTGTAAAAATGATTTTCAAGAAATAATAAAAAGAGTTAGAGAGTGTAAAAATTTACCCCAAGGAAATGATTTTTGCCATGAAATCAATTTGGTGGAACTTTGATTAACATGGATTTAAAAATATTTGAGAGAAAATTATTTGCTAATCAAAGTTGCTAATCAAAGCAAATGAGGGGGTATATATAGTTTTTCTAAAAAATATGACCATTGGGACAAGATGGGTATTATTAGATTTGTTTAATTAAATTTTAACCCCAATAACTGTAGTTAAGTTTTGGCAACCCAAGAGTTTCAGTCGCCCGGCACCTAGGGTCGATTGCCCGAACACTCACAAAGAGAAAAAGTGATTTTTCAGGTTCGGTTAACTGTGGGCAACGACTGGTCGACTGAGCTAGATGATTTTCAAAACCTTCGAGGTTCGGTCACCTGGTGAGTTATTTGATTTTTGGAACCTCACAATTCGGTCACCTGAGCCTATTTTGAACTATAAGTTCAATCGCTTGGGGATAGTGGAAAAGTAGCTTTTAAGCATTCGATCGACCGAGGGCAGTTAGTTGAATTTAAGTTCTATCGCCCGGGCCTCAGTCAACTTGTTGACAGTTTGGCCAATAGAGTGTTCGGTCGACCGATGGCTATAACACATAATTAGTTTTGTTAGCCCTAAGGTCTGTCTATGGCCTTTGGTTCCCTATGGTCAAACTACGGTCATCTGAGCATTCAAATCATATCATACATATGCATGCATTATTACAAACCAAATAAAAAATTAAATGCAATACAAATTAGAATCAAAATGTCTTCTTCTTTTGCTCTTTATTTTCTATGGAATTCGCTAGGAGTGTGTGAGCTTTATGTCCCTACTGGCTTTCATCTTTCGGTATCTTATGTTCGTGCTGAAATGATAACATGTTCACACACTAAATGCACACATGAGATACTGGTGGTTTGTCAGCATCAAAACAAAGATCGAACTTGAAAAGCCAACAACTACAACTTTCTAAACTCTAAGTATTCATGCTTTTGCTTCCATTCTTTGACTCTATCTCGAATTTTTTCTTCAATAGACTTTAGCTTTATCAGATCTTGTATCTTTGAGTTCAAGATTTTAATGAACTTTATCAAGCACTTGATATCTTGAACTTTTTATCAAAAGTACTTGAATCCTGAAACATCACTTAACCAAATATTTTAAGTCTCCTTGATTTGTTATCATCAAAATAAGATTCTTAAGCCTTGTTAGGTCAATAATAAGGAAGATGGTGAGAAAAATAAGAAGGAAAAGATAGAAACTAGTGGAGAATCCTTGAATATCATAAGTAAAAAAAAGTGTAAGCAGGATAGTCGAGACACACAGATAGTGTCAGAGGTTGTTATTAAGGAGACTGAAATACCACTTCTTGATAGGGAAACACCACTAGAAGTATCATCCATACCTTCCAAGTTTATGGATTTCATCTCTAAGCCACCTAGTGAGTTACCTTCCATAAAAGAGGTTCAATATGTCATTATCCTTATTCCTTATTCAACTCTCCCTAATCTACCATCTAAGTCTAGAGTGTGTGAGAAGATTGATACATTTTCAAAGAACATACATGATCTACACTCTGACATAAGAATGAAACTTAATTTGAATAATGAACATTATAAATCTGGTGCTAACATGCATCGCAGGTTGCAAAAATTTTCAGAAGGTGAAATGGTTATGGTCCGCATTCGCCCCGAGCAGATTCCATTAGGAAAGGTAAGAAAGTTGCATGCTGAAAAAATGGAACATTTCAAAGTTTTAAAGAAACTTAGTTCTAATGATTACATGCTTAATATTCCTTTTGATTTTAGAATAAGTACTATGTTAAATGTTAAAAATCTTACTCCTTTTCTTGAAACAACATCTTTTGTGGAGCCTTCAAATTCTAACCCTACAGGTGATCCTACCCCTTTCTCCACTCCTCTTGAACCTGAAACCCCAAAGTTGCATTTGCCTCCAACTTTACTTATACCAAAGAAACTTGATGAGATTTTGGCTCACAAGACAACATTCACATGAGCAGGATCATACCTAAAGTTCTGGGTCAAGTGGAGAGACAAGCCACTTTTTGAGAGGAGTTGGATTCTTAAAAAGACATCCTTCATCTCAACCCAGAATTGTAGTCCTAGTACTTCACTTCTCATTCTTCGGAGAAGAGTTCTCTTGGGCTCAGATGAGATGATGGGATCAATATGCCATGCCCATTCCCTTTGCAAACATGGTGACACATGGACGACCTCCCGATGTCCACTCCTTTGCCAACATGATGACACGTGGATGACCTTCCAATGTCCACTTCGGTTCATGATTATTTTGTAGGTACACATGGATTAGTTGAAGATTTTTGGTGAATGAAGACCCCAGTTGATATGCCGAAGCAAATTCGAGTTCAAGACCCACGTGGCCCCTACACGATTCTATAGGCCCCACACGGATTTGGGCCCCCCTTTTGACATATCTTTTATATTTAATTTGTAATAATGCAAGACAACCAAGCTTTCATATGTGCTTAGTAAGATGTGAGTGCATTTATTATAATAGGACCTAGTGCTTTCACCCATGCTTTGTTCCCATACTTTGTCCCCCCCCCCCCCCAGGCTTTGTTCCCATATTTTGTTCCCCCCATACTTTGTCCCCCCTCCCTATGCTTTGTCCCCCTATGCTATGTTTATAAATGGCCTTCTCATTATAAGAACAAAGAATGAAGTTGAAGTTGAATGTAAAAGAAACATTTCTTTGCTTGAGCTTGTGAAGCTTGTTCCTCTCCTTATGAGTAAGTAGGGTAAGGCTATGACATTTTCTCCGAAGATCAAGTGGTGAGAGACCACTAATCTATCCACCAACTCCATCAAACCCTCCTTCATCTATCACTCTAACGGCCTCCATCAACACCACATGGCCACCACCAACATACACCCCACAACCACTCTTTCTTTATTGCATTACCGCGTTCTTTTTTGGTGACCCAAAGCTTGTACGAAAGGAATTAAAGCATGGTTTATCTCGTGTTGAACAACATCCAAATTGTTCAAACCTTTCTCTTAGTAACTTAGTACTTGTGTTGAATCTTTGTTATATTTTGTGAACCATTGTTGTTAGATTAAAATCACATCGTTGAACAACCCATTTAAATCAATTAGGTGAATATTAGTTTGCTAACATAGAACTTATATTCTTGAATATTTGAAATAACCACTTCTCAGCATATAACTTGATTCCTTTGTGAAAGAACCAATTGAGACTTATTTTTTGGACAAACACATACACCTTTTCAAAATACAAAAACATGTGAAATGAAGCATGATTTATGGTGTTTATGTTTGGTTAATTAAATTCTTAAATCAAAGTGTTTTGATCATATGTGTTTGTCTGAGGGTTGAACCGTAAGACATAGGTCAAATTTTCCCATCCTACACCAAAAGCATACAAGTTATTAAAGAAGAATTATAAGTCTTGATCGGTTCATTTTTAAAGGTAATTAGAGGCTAATCCCTAGCTTGACTCTTCAAGTACCTAGCGAAGTCACCAAGCTGTAGCAACATCCTAGAGGGTCTACCCCTAGAAAAAGTATGGGATCTCTTGATTGCGTCGACTAAGTGTCGAACTCAATATTATGTGACACCTAATATAATATATGGGATTGAGAAATGAGTTACTTAAAATTCAATTGAGTCGCCACTAACTTATTTTATTATAGGTTGTTGGCCTTATAGGTCATATCCCTATTTTTATTATGAGAAATACTCAGGTATTTAATGTCTGCTGAGTTGATGTGTAGGTTTATCTTGGCAGTATCATATGATGGCACTAGGAGACCCTTGGAGGAAAATAAAGACCTTGAAGACCCTAGTTATTATTTAATTGTTGTATTTCTTTGATGTAAAGGGTTTGTAATAGTAATTAGGACATTTGGTTTGTAAAAAGCTCACACATATCACATGTATGATTTATTTTGTAAGCTCAAACTAGATAAGAACTAAAAGTGACCTTAGAAAGACCTTAGGGTTTGGTTGACCAACACCGGACTTTCTCGGTGTCTTCAAATTGGACCCCAAGTGACCCTAGGACACACGCATTTTCACACATACTTGTTAGGCACTTGAATAGGGCTCGTATGCTTCAAGACGGGATCGAAATGCACACTTGGTGCACTTTCAATCGACCAGCACAGTCAGTTCATTTTGGCCTAGTCGACCGAAACCTCCATGGGTCAAAAGTTTGACCATCTGGTCGATCAAACCAGGTAGTTCAAAAAGCCTTGGTCGACCGAAACCTCTCTAGGTCAAAAGTTTGACCATCTGGTCGACCGAACCAGGTAGTTCAAAAAGCCCTAGTCAATCGAAACCTCCTTGGGTCAAAAGTTTGACCATATGGTCGACCGACCCTTTTAGTACTCCAACAACCCGGTAGACCGAAGGGTCCTTGGGAGAAATCCCAGTGGTCTGATCGACCAAACCAGCCAGGTCAAAATGGCCTGATTGACCGAACCTCAGAAAATTGAGAAATCGCCCTCTCTTGGTCGACCGAGCCCTCAGTTCAAAAGTCCCCTGGTCGACCGAACCATATGAGACTTGGTTGATCAAACCTATTCTGGTCGACCGGACCTCTCGGGTTGCCCTGATTTTTACCGCAGTTAAATATTTTTTAAACAGGGTTAAAATGGTTTAAATGTCATTAAACTTTTCCAATAATTCCTAATAGGTCCCCAAAGGTCATATTTTCTCTCATGCCTATATATATGAGATCATTTGAGAAATTAGTATGGATTAGCTACTTTAATTAAGGGAGAATTCTTTGAAAATCCAAAATCTTATAATACTTATCTTTGAGCCTCCTACACTCATACTTAATTTCTCATACTGATTAAATCCTTTGTAAGTTGATTGAGTGTCATCTAAATAGGTTTGCTCTCCCTCTCTTGATTGATTGATTCGATTTTTAGGAGAGTCAAACCTAAGTGTTCTTAGGAGGCTTTTGCTAATAAGCCTATCCTAAGAAGACTTGCTTGAGCTTCTAGGTATTACATTTGTGTTGCAATATCTTAGGAAGCTTGTATTTGTCTTTGGGTTGCAAAATCATTTTCAAAACATACTTAAATATCTTGTGTGATTTATATTGATATATTTGTGAAAAGATATTTGTGTTTGTGATAGTGATCTTTGTTGCAATATTCACTCACTCATACATTATTTGCTGAATACAAAGATTACACATTGTTTGCAAACCAAGCATATACATCATTTGATACTTACTTTAGATATCCTGCTGATTGAAAGACTTGAAACTTGACATCTTTGCTAAATATCTTGTGATACAAAGATTGCATGTTTGTCACTCTCACGTACGCATTACACATATAAAAAATACTTTTGAGAGTTGAACCATCTAGACCACATTGAGCTTACATATTAAATCATATTGTGGTGTATGTTATTGCGCGCATTTGGATACATATCTGCTTTACAGGAAAGCACAATCACTATACCATCTGATTATGTACACATTTGTTGTATATCCAGGCACGGGCCTGAAGAGGGAGACTAGCCCTGGGATAGTCCCGGATTGGCTTAGACCCTATTAGGAAAGCTAGGTGCGTCGTCCTGTTAAGACATTTAGGTTGAAGTCAGCCCCGCTAATTGAGGTGGTTAAGGTTGAGGCCAGCTCTGTGTTAATTTGACCTTGTTGTAAACGGTGCTGCTCCACCATTAAGTGAGCTATTAGTGGAATCCTCGGGCTTGTGAGCTAGAGGTAGGGACGTAGGCATAGTTGGCCGAACCCCGATAACATATCGTGTGTTTGTGTATATTGTCGCACTTTATATTTACTGCACGTGTATGTTATTATGTGAATAATGCACTTGATTTAAATTTCTACATATTATATTTATCGACGTATGTGGAACTGCATAAAAAAGACCCTAGGTTGTTATACTCAACTGAAATCTAGTTCAACCTAAGAGAAAAGTTTAAAATTCCAATTCACCCCCCTCTTGGGAATACACCAATTCTAACATAGGTGCAATTAGAATTCCTACTTTACATATACCACTAGTTTATAGGTCACTAAATTACGTCTAGGTTCAAGGAAACCAACAGTCAAAGGTCTGAATCACCAAGTGTTAATTTAGGTGTAATCCCAAGAGAAGGGGGCTAAATTGGGTATTTAAAAATATTTTGGTAATTCAATCCTTACTTGAAAACCAAACAATACGAGCACAAATTTGGATATACACCGATTTGAGTATTATATAACTTAATTGATTTAATTAGTCAATATCTCAATAAATTTAGTAATACCCAATTATTCTCACATATTTTAGATATTCATATATACCAACATTTAAAACATGCACAACATATATAATATGAATATAAGTGCGAAAATATAAAGAGAGATAGAGATAGAGCACAGACACCGGATTAACGAGGTTTGGCCAAACTCAGCATACGTCTTCGCTTTAGGAAAAACCCCCAAGGATTCTACTGATCTACTCCTTGAATCTAGGAGGAGCTTCCCATTACAAACTCACTACTTACAAAAGACACAACTTCCTCCTACTCCACTGCTTACAAGAGGCACAGCTTACAAGAGGCACAGCTTCCTCCTAGTCCGCTGCTTACAAAGGGCATAGCTTCCTCCTTCCCCGGTTCACATCCCAAACCATCAACACAATAAATTGATAAAATTCGTGAACACTCATATGCTTCTTAACAAGCTAATGAGTACAATAAAATCCTAATACATACTCACAAGATATAATCAAGAAGCTCAATGAATGTATGTGATGATTTCAATAATAATCAAATATATCATCTTTGTATATAAAAATATGTATGATGAGTTTAATTTCTCAAAATCTATACCATTTGCAATATATCTCCAAAAATTGTTTTTTAAAATAATATGTGTTGGAGATCTAGGGTTTTTTAAAATAACTTTTGGCACGAATAAAAGAATATTAAATCTTTGAATAAAAATACTATCAAGAATGTCTCAAAGATTTAAAGTCCTAGAATGAACTTCTTACTCAAGATTTTTCAAACAAAAATATGAAACTTAGGGTTCTTGCTCTTTTTATAAAATATTAAGTAAAATCATGAGAGTAAAAAAACTTTTACAGTGAAGATTAAGTGCCAAAATATAAGACCTTGTATAACAAACCTCAATATCAAACGTGCATAGCAAGATGTGTGCGTGAATGCCCTTGAACAGCCAAGGGAATGCCCAAAAGATGTTTTAACTTGATAGAGTGTAGGCAAAGCATGCAAAGGCTTTCAAAAGTATGCTCAAAGAGATCTCTCCTTGACTTGTTATCTCTCCTACGATTTTGGATTAGTGTATACAAGCAATCTTTCCATCTAAATAGTTTCTAGCCGTTGGATCATTTAAAACATCATATTTACATTTGTGTCCGCGCTGAAACACCATTCTATGCCGCGACATTCGTCGATGAGAGCATGCATTCAACAACGAGTGTACAACACCCGTTCGTCAACGAGAACCTAAGTTCATCGATGAGATACCTGTCTGAACTAATGTAAATGAATCTTTCATGAAATGCATGAGTCCTAAGGTCTGTCTAGGGAAAATTTAAGATTCGAATTATATCTTAGGAAATATATAAATTCAAGTGAGATTAAACACATATTACAACTGAAAATTTGAGTGTCTTCATCCTTTTGCTCTTTTAATTTCATGGAATATGCTAGATCGTATGCGCTTCAAATTCTTCATGGCTTCCATAGCTTTTGTACCATCCATGCATGCTAAATAATGATACTGCTAAAAGACTCAATGCACAGATGAGATAATTGTGTTTTGTCATTATCAAAATGAGATTGGACTCAAAAAGTCAATAATCTCCCCCTTTTTGATCATAACAAACACAAGAGCAAAATGCAATAAAATTCAAATATATCCGGAGAGAAGACACTAAGATATTTCAAGTTGAGAATTTTAAGTTCGGCTAGATTTAGCAATAAAGCATATGCATATTAATCCTCACCCCTTAAAAATCCCTTCTCCCTAAACACAAGGATTATTTCATTTTGCTCATTAATCCTTTTCCCCTTTTGGCATCAGTAAAAGGGTTAAGTGAAGTGTAAGAACAAAAATTCTTAGCTTTAAAAAGGATGACTCCCCTTTTTTGAAGCAATTATTATTTTTGTTCAAAAAAACTCTCCCCCTTTTTGGGAAAAAAAAATTTCCCATTTTATTTATTTATTTATTTAAATTCATACACATTGTAGACTATGCAAGTGTAAAAAAATATCTGTCCCCCTTTTGATCTAAAAAAAATTCCCTCCCCCTTTAGATCTTAAAAAATTTTGCTCTAGTACATATCTCTCACCTTTTGGGAAAAAAATTTACTCTAATTCTTTTGCTTTAAGTACATTCCAAAAATATTTATTACCAGAAAGACTAACCATATAGATCCTAATTATATCAATGCATTTTAAAACAAGATCATATGGTTAACTCAAGGAACATGTGGCAAAGCAATATATTTTTCATTTAGAGTATTCAATAAGATCATCATAATTGAGTGCATGCCACATAAAGTTCAATTCACATCTAAGAAAAAAAAAATGTTGATGGGCATAGTAAGATAGGAAATAATTTCCAGATGCTCCCCCTATGAATTTGAAATCTTGCTTAGATGAAATGAAATGCTTATACCTGTCAAGGATTAATTTCACTGATAATTTCTAGTCGTATAAGCAATCATTGTAAAATATGTTAGACCAACTATAACGATACTATGATGCACATGAGTTCTTTATACTTTTTCCTAGAAATGGAGCTTAGCTCTCCTAAATATTTTCAACCATGCAACAAATTTAGTTCAGTATAGTTTAAAAAAATTCAAGTGGTTAACAAGTTGCATCAAATATGCATAAAAGAATTTACACATATCATTCATTATTGATACCAAATGTAAATACAAAATATGATACCAAATGTGATTATGCTTATTTTTCAAAGCCATAGTATCATTGACTTTTTAAGTCCGATCTCTGGTATTGATTATGACAAACTGCATATTACTAATGTGTGTGCCTAGTACTTGAACAGGTCATTAATTTAGGGCACACAGATAAGAAAGGATTGTTGGAAGCCCTAAAGTCTTAAAGATTATACTCCTAGCATATTCAATGAGAAAATGAAGGTTGAAAGAAGAAGACCTGCTTATGCTTCATTTGTAAATGCATTTATTATATTTGGGTATGTAATAATTATATCGGTCTGTAATAATCTCTGCATGTCATGCATGTAGGTAATTGTAAGTTCAAAATAATCGTAGATTGACCATAGGAAACCGAATGTCATTAGGGCACCCTTCGGTCCACCGATGCCGGATTTTTTCGGTGCCCTCAAAGACCTTTAGGTCCATGCACATGCATATTAAATAGTCCCCATAATCACTTACATTATCAAGGGAAAAGAATTGAAATGAATTGGCAAAAATAGGCAAATCTATAAGAGGTCGGGCAACCAAACCCGTTGTGTTCAAAACACTTCGAGCGCCCGAACGGCTGAGAAGTCAGCAGGTTGACTTGGTTTTGGGCAACCGAACCAAATATGAATGCACCGTCCTTGGTCAACCGAACCAGTACTATGTACTTTTCCATCGTCCTCGAGCGCCAGAACCTATAGTTCATTTTACCCTTGGGTGACCGAATACATGAGTTCGGTTAACCAATTAATAGATCAAGTGACTGAAATGCGGACATAATGATTTTCGCCTCAATTCAGTCAACCAAACATACACCCGAGCACTCGAACGTCCCAAGAAGACTTTTTCTATTGAGTCTATTTAGGCGACCGAACCTTGGTTCAGCCACCCGAAAGCTCTCGGGTTGCTTATTTTTTACCAGGGTTAAAAATAATTAAACGGGGTTAATTTTCTTGAATTGTCTTAAAACAATTTTAATAAAGACCCTTATGTCCCTAATGGTCATAATTTGGCCAACTTCTATATATAGGGCCTCATTTGTGTGGATTAGAAAGATATTAAGAAAATCATTAGTGTAAAAATCCTCTCAATATCAAAAGCTCATTTTAGCCCATACTACTCAAAATACTCTCATACATCCATTCCTTTAATTCATCCTAGCTTTGTTAGAGTTCTTAGTGTGCTATAGCTATATTATTGATTACTTAATACTCTCAACATTGTGCTTGATTGTTTGTTGATTTTTGAGAGTTAAGCAAAGAGTTATCCCATAGATTTTATTTGATAAATCTAGTTTTGGGAAAAACTTATTAGCTTGAGGATCTTTGCATTGACATTGCAAGATTTTTATAGCTATAATTTTTGGTGTGCAAAATATTTTACAAGCTATATTTTTCAAACAACTCTTGTGCTTATTTCATTGAGGAAAATACTTTTGAGTTGGTTTGAACATTGTTGCTAGCATATTTGAAACCCTAATCTATTATTGAGATTTGTTGTATTTTGTTTCAAAGAAATAGCTTGTTAGAACACTCTTGAGCATACTTGTGATTATACCTTGCTGAGTGTTTGCTTGCACAAAATCACATCACCGAGCTTACACTTTCCTATACTGTTGATGTGTGGTTGATTGGTTACATTTGGTACATATCTGCTTGATTAAGAAGCATAATCACTGTACCCTATTTGTATTGTGAAAATACTGTTGTATTCCAGGCATGGCCTGAGGGGGTGATAATCCAGCTCGATAAGGATTGTATGTAAAGGTTGAGGTCAGCTCTGTGCTAATTGACCTGGTTATTTAGGTGCCACTCCACACGTTAAGTGAGCTTATAGTCTAACCCTTGTGCAGGTGTGCCAAGGCGGGGATGTAGGCAGGATTGGTTGAACCCGGATATCATATTCGGTGTTATTTTAACATTTCCTATATTATATTCTGCTTTGTACTTGATTTAATTTCCCCGCTAAATGTACTGCATATTTGATTGACACTAAATTGTATCTGGCTGAGAAATACTGAAATTGTGGTGCATGTATTGAAAATTGTTTAATATATCGTATCTACAATTTCATATAAACTTGGATTGCTCCTAGGTTGCATTATACTATTGCTGGATTAGCTTAACCTAGGAGGAAATTTTTTTAAATCTCCAATTCACCCCCCTCTTTGGATTGCACCAAAGCTAACAAGTATTTTCAAGTTAATTTGCTCCCCCTTAGTTATGCACTTATCATCGTCTTATATATATATTTTAATCATTCTTCACTAGTTTTGCCGAGTGTTCTAAGATTTTCAATGATTTATACTTGGTTTTACCTGCTTTGGCTTAGAGGAACAAAAGTCATAAACAATTCTTCTTCAGGGTCATAAGCCTATATTGCTTCTTTTCTTATGGATCTCAACGCATAGGTTTCCTAGTCATTTGCATTTTCATATAGATTGAAACCCATTACATATAACTTAGCCATTTGACATATTCAAAAGCTTCTAATCAATTTGATTTGAGGTTTGAGAGCTTGTGAAGTGAGATTGGACAAATACTCTTAACAATTAAATTATCATTAAGTTCAAAAGAATATTCATTATGAGTGGACAGTGTTCAAAATAATTCGTGGAAGCGAAATAGCCAACTACTTAGGCAAAGAGCAATTTGAGAGAATATTGATTTTTGAATACTACTCTTTGGGTATTTTGATTATCCCACCATTGGACAGTACCTTTTAAGTATGTCTTCAATTTTAAACAAGGGTACGAGCTCAGGATAGATGAATCTTTACCGGATATGATCGTGATATTGTAAATATTTCTTGTGGAGGAAATAACTTAATCACAAATCAAAATTAGGGAATTTTACATTTTAAGCACAAAGGGAATATTTATTAAAAATGTCTTGATAGACAATTTGATTCACTTAGAGAATGCCCATGATTTGATTATAACAAAATGTCTTTTAATAAGCACTTGATAGCTATGGAATTTATGATTATTAGTGCTTAATTCTAGTGTGACAATTTTTTTTTTTATCAAGGTTATTTTATTTTATTTATTTATTTTTTGTATTCAGAAATGAGTTTAGGGATAAATGAAATATAACAAAATGAATATCCTAAAACTTGAATTTGTGCAATGGACAACTACGCTTAGGATTTCACTCATGGATTAAGCTTTAAGAATTATCTACCAAGCATAGTCACCTTGTCCATTTGGAAGTCAATTTCATAGAGCATGCTTCTGAGATTTTCTTGAAGATGTGATTTATTTTTTTCATTTTATAGAGCAAGGTTTCTGATAGTTTAGAAAGTTAATATCTCAACCTTCACTTTGAATAAATCAAGGTTTGCATGCTATTTAATATTTTAAACATTTTATCCAATCATTACGATATAAAAGCATTAGGTAGTCAAATTGGATATGTTGCTCAAAGGAATCATATTGACATAACTTTCTTGTAGGATTCTTAGTATAATAATAGTTTAGTAAATACATATGCTAAGATTTTACATTTTAAGCATTTACTATTCCCCAAGCCTATTAGTCATCATGACCCCTTTTCTTTGTTTATGTGGCTAACTCCACTAGATTCTCAATCCTGAAGTCTAAAAAGGAGTTTTTGCGGTTTGTTTTTGGTACCCATTTTTCTTTAACTTTCTAGACCTATTTGGGTTTCATACCTTGCCTTTTAAATGGACAATCAAATTTAATGTGCCCTTTATTTTTACGTAGTACGTAAGTGGTGTGAACATACGGACTGGAAGAGGTACTAGCATAGAATTTTGATGCTTTAACAAAGTACCCCATGTATAGGTTCTTTGTGGAGACCCGGTGAATTATAATAATTAAATAAAAGGAGGAGGAGATAAAAAGAAATTGAAATAGGAAATTCAAAAGGGTTTTGTCAACGAATGGGCTTCTTGGGTTTGTAGACGGGGACATGTGCCTCGTCAATGAGAAGATACTGAGAAGGTTGCTTTCGGACCTGAAATTCGTTGATGAAGAGTAAGTGTTCATTGAATAAATTCCTTCATGGCCTTGTCGACGAAGTGACGTGTCTCGTCGACGAAGATACGTGGCTAAGCATTCTATATAAGGCCAAGATCACCCATGCAGTGAGAGAAATTTCTTCTCTCGGCTCTCTCTCTCTCCTGTACGGTTTCTTCACCTCGTCTTTAGAAATCTGGGTTGGTTCTTCACTGATTCAATGATCCAAAGCCGCCACGCTACTCTTGAGAAGTTTGTCTTCATTTCTACTACAGTATATCATTGGGAGGGCCAACTTGGACACCATCCCAGATTCAGGGTATGTTGGTTATCTTAGGCCTTTTAATGAATATTTGGTATTTCTAGAGTTGTAGAAAAGTAGTATTTGGAGAAATAATGAAGTTCTGATAGGGGAATTAATGTTTTCAGGGTGTTGAGCTGGGAGCCCTACGGGTGCAAGACTAGTTATTTTGGGGGCTTTCCAGTAGTTAGGTAAGGGAATAAACTAAAGCAGTATTTTCGATACAAATTATTCCATATTTGTGAGTAAGTAGTTTTAGTAAATATGGGTATAATATGATTATGTTTAGGAAAATTGTTGTTGAACAGGAAATACAGTTTTAGAATATTTAATCAAAAATGTGATCAGTTTAGATATTTGGTTTTGATATTATTTAAACTATTATATATATATATATATATATATATATATATATATATATTTATGTACTATATGTTATTACAACTCGGATGGTAGTTTAGATCATAATTCAGGGCTTGATATCGTAGCTATTCAGTTCAGTTCAGACTTGTGCTACTACCCCTACCAGTAGAGGGGGCGGGAGATGGATAGTCGATGTGGCTTCAGCGTAGTGTTGTAGATGTCTCTCTAGGAATCTGGACCAGGGAGGGGCGGATCCATTGTACTTACAGACATATTTGACTTGGCAGTGGTTGGCCAGCCATTGTCAAGTCCTGCCTTTGGGTTGCACAACCTATCATGGGGGTAATACATGATATCAACTAGCTATCCATCCTGGGAATACTTCAGTATTATCAATTATAGAAAATGATTTTATAATAACATAAAATCAATATGATTTAATATGTTTATGATCATGCATCTATTGTTTAGTTATTACATTATACCAAAATTTACCACGCTTATATCACGTACCGTTTATTTATTATAATACGAAAATATTCATGTTGCCACACAACTATATTTAGTCTATTTCCCTTACTAAGAGATGTCTCACCCAAGCTTAATATATTTTAGAAAACCCAGATAGACAGGCAGACCAAGCTCCACTCCATTAGAGGTAGTATTTACTACCCTGCTAGGAGGGTGAGTTTTGGAACTGAGATTGGCTGGTTTTTGGTGTATGATTCTAATTTTGTCTCCTGGGGTTGTGAGGATTGTATATATACATTACAAACATAGTAAGATTTTTTGAAACTCTGGTATTGTATATTATGAATGGAATTTATGTTTACTACTGCTTAGATGTCCGTTGTGTATGACAGGCGTGTCCCTGTTACCCACGAGTTCAGGTTGACTTCACTATATCTTTAGTTAATGGTATCAGAGTAATAAATGTGATTAATTATGTAGTGAACCAAGTAGGTCATTATAGTTTGGTATCAGAGCTTAGGTTGCTAGGTTCTGTAGACCCTTGAATGTAGCGGAAACAATACCAGAGTGTAGGATAAAGGAATTGAGGTCTCATTTTGTAGTCTAGATACAGGACTTTCGTGATGGTTTATGTGTCTTTCCTAGGGTGACGATTTCAGGAAATCCAGGGTAAACTATTATTGGGTTGGGTATCTAGGTTGGAGGATTGAATCTTGAATTAAGATCAAGAATGATAAACCAGCTAAGGATAGGATATACTAGTTAGATGATTTGTGTGGGGTATGCTGTGGTAATAGGGTCTTAAGCTATATTGTCTTTCCAAGATGGACCTCAGAAGTGGTAGCGCCTATGCTAGTTGTAATGAAGGTGTTGGGCTATCAGGTGCAATTGGTGGCGACTCAAACCCAGTATTACGTAGTGTGGCTCAACAAGTCATGACTAAAATTTTTAGGAACTCTAGGGAGCACGGAGGTCTGTCTGCAAGCCACAGTAATTCAATTAAGAAGTTTATCAAGATGAATCCTCCGATTTTCTCAGGACGAACTGATACTACGGTCGCTGAGAACTGGGTGTAAGAAATTGAAAAGGTGCTGGCAACACTCCAATGTATTGAGGAGCAGAGGGTGCTATTTGCTACGTATAAACTGATAGGAGAGGTCAAGAGATGGTGGACAGCAGTGAAGCTCCTAGAGCAGTAGAGGATATTGCCTATAAAGATGACATGGGATCGTTTTAAGGAAGTATTTTTCAATAGATATTTTCCAGTCTTGTCTAGAGAAGCTAAGATAAAGGAGTTCTTGAGCTTGAAGTAGGGATAGCAGACAGTGCAGCCATACGCGACGAGGTTTATGAATTATCTCGCTTTGCCCCGTATATTATTTCGGACGAGACGAAGAAAGTAAGACAGTTTGAAAGAGGCCTGAGGTGAGAATTACATAAGTAGGTATCAATACTAAAATTGCAACATTTTGTCGAGCTGGAAGATAGAGCAGCTATGGCAGAAGTCGGAGACCAGTTGGGGGCTGAAGAGCGGAGAGAAAGAGATTCACGCCTTTTAGTTCCCAGCAGGGGTCCAGTCGGGGTTCGTGGAAGAGAGATGGTAATTACAGGGATTGGAGGCAGGAGTCAGGAAGACGTGGATTTCAGGGTATGCAATCATTCCTAGCTTGTCAGAATTGTGGAAAGAGGCACACGGGGGAGTGTTGTGTTGAGTGAGATATCTGCTACCCATATGGGGAGCCAGGGCACATGATGAGAGATTGTCATACTCATATTGGAGCTGCTCCCACTCCTAAACCTGCTCAAGGAGGGTCAACAAAGGACTACGGCTCCAGTGAGAGTTTACGCGTTGACGCTGGGTGATGTTGAGACAGTCGTTCGGGTCTATGAAGTGTATTAAATTATGTGGGGCAGAAACATAGCTGTTAGACACTGAATTGTTAGTAACTACACCGACTTGGTCAGTAATGAGGTGTAATAGAGTGGTCCGAGGCTGTCGAGTTGATATCCAGGGGAAAGTTTTATATGCTGATTTGATAGTGCTGGACATGCACGGGTTTGATGTAATATTCGGCATGGATTGGCTGGCAGCTAACTTTGCCAGTATAGATAGCTGGTTGAAAGAAGTAATTTTTAGACCTCTGGGAAGACTAGAATTCAGGTTCATTGGGTTGCGAGTGCAATCCTTGCCTCAGTTAGTATCAGCCATCCAGGCAAGGAGACTGCTTTTGAGCGGTTGTCAAGGATTTGTGGCCTTTATTAAGAAAATGTTAGGGAATGAATTGAAACTTGCTAATACACCAGAGGTTAAAGAATTTTCATATGCCTTTCTAGACGAGCTACCTAGTTTACCTTCTGATCGCGTGGTGGATTTCCCTATCGATCTACTTCCAGGAATAGTGCCGATCTCTAAAGCTTACAGAATGGCACCAATAGAATTAAGAGAGCTTAAAGATCAGTTGCAAGATTTTCTAGATAAAGGATTTATACAACCTAGTGTATCTCCGTGGGGAGCTTCGGTATTATTTGTAAAGAAGAAAGACTAGACCATGAGGATGTGTATAGATTATAGGGAAATTAATAAGGCAACAATCAAGAATAAGTATCCTCTACCCCATATAGATGATTTATTTGATCAACTCTAGGGTACAGGAGTTTACTCCAAGATTGATCTCAGATCAGGTATCATTAAGTAAAGGTAAAGGCAGAGACGTCTCAAAGACAGTCTTTCAGACTAGGTATGGGCATTATGAATTTTTTGTTATGCCTTTTGGTCTTATGAATGCTCCTACGATATTCATGGATTTGATGAATAGAATCTTCCACCAATATTTAGACCGGTTTTTTGTAGTTTTCATTGATGATATACTAGTCTATTCAAGGAGTTATGAGGAGCATGAGACACATTTGAGACAGGTTCTTCAGATGCTTAGGGAGAAGAAGTTGTACGCCAAGTTTTGCAAGTGTGAATTCTGGCTCGAGAAGGTTGCATTTTTTGGGCACCTTATTTCAGCGGATGGAATTTTTGTGGATCCTAACAAGATTAATACAGTGGTGAATTGGGCTAGATCGAGGAATATCCAAGAAATCAGGAGTTTTTGGGGGCTTATTGATTATTACTGTCATTTTGCTGAGGGATTCTCAGCGTTATCAGGGTCTCTAACATGGCTGACTAAGAAGAATGTTAGATTTGAATGGGATAACAGCTGTGAGCAGAGCTTCTAGGAAATGAAGTAAAGGCTTGTTACATCACCGATGTTGATCATCCTGTCAGGGGGTAAGGGTTATGTTATCTATAGTGATGCATCCTTGAAAGGGCTCGGCTGTGTATTGATGCAGCATGGTAGAGTTGTAGCTTATGCTTCTGGGTAGTTGAAAGAATATAAAAAGAACTACCCTACCCATGATCTGGAATTGGGTGCAGTAGTACATGCGTTAAAGTAATTTTTCACTCATAAGGAACTGAATATGAGGAAGAGAAGGTGGTTGAAGCTCATTAAGGATTTTGATTGTACTATCAGTTACCACCCAGGGAAAGCAAATGTGGTAGCTGATGTGCTGAGTAGGAAATCAATAGGATCAGCACTGACAACTATGGAGGTTTAGTACTTGATTTTGATGGTTCTGGAGAGACTTGGTATAGAATTGATAGATAGTGATCCTTAAGCATTTATTGCCAACTTAGTGGTGCAACCTACATTACAAGGAAAGATAAAAGTTGCTTAGGAAAAGGACCTAGAATTAGTAGAAGTAATAGCTAGAGTACGGGATGGTTAGGGAGAGGAGTTTAGTATTTCAGATGACAGAGCTTTGTGGTTTTGTTCTTGATTATGCGTTCCTGCTGATGTTGATATTAGGAGGAACATCCTAGAGAAGGCCCACAGATTTATACAATTCATCCCGGTAGCACAAAAATGTATAAAGATATGCGAGAGCCTTATTGGTGGAACTGGTGGAGTGACATGAAGAGGGAGATTACCGAATATGTAGCTCAGTGTTTGACGTGCCATCAGATTATGGCTAAGCACCAGAGGCTGGCGGGGCCATTGCAACCACTTTTCATGCTAGAGTGGAAGTGGGATCATATATCTATGGATTTTGTTTTAGGTCTGTCATCAGCATTACATTGTCAGAATGCAATATGGGTGATCGTGGATCATTTGACAAAGACGACCCATTTCCTTCCCATTAAGATCAAATTCTCTATGGACAGACTGGTGAAGATTTATATTCAGGAGATAGTCCATTCTAACAGTGTGCCAGTGTCTATAGTGTCAGATCGAGACTCGAGTTTTACGTCATGATTTTGGAGGAGTTTGTAGGAAGCTCTGGGGTCTTAGTTATATTTTAGCACGGTGTTCCATCTTCAGACAGATGGACAGATTGAGAGGACAATCTAGATATTATAAGATATGCTTTGAGGGTGCGCGCTAGATTTTGGGGGTAGTTAGACTCAGTTTATGCCGCTAGTGGAATTCGCGCATAACAATAGCTATCAAGCCAGTATTGGCATGACACCATTTGAGGCGCTCTAAGGAAGAAGATGTCGTTCTCCTTTGTACTGGGAGGAGATTGGTGAGCAGCGAATTGAGGGGTCAGAGTTGGTTCAGCAGGCGTATGATAAGGTTTGGCTCATCAGAGATAGGATTAGTGTAGCTCAGAGCCACAAAAAGAGTTACGCTAACACTCACCGCAGGAAACTCGAGTTCAATATTGGAGATTGTTAGCCTAACAAGGCTTTCACCTTTTGTTTTGATGGTAACAAATGAAGGAAAGGTTTAATGTGATTTGTGTTCATGTAATGATGGTTTTAGGAAACTCAAAAATCCAAATTCAACAAAAGCTTCGAAGGAACTATCAAAAGATCACCAACAAGCTCAAAGGTGTATAATGTGTCATGAAGTGATCAAAAAGGGAAGCTCAAAGACAGTTGAAGATGGAATGAACTCAAAGCTCAAAGATAACCATGAAGTTTTCAAAGAACAAGAAGTGTTTATATTTTTAGGAAATCTTCATGTAAGTACTTTAAAGGTAAAAATGTCATTGTGAATGAAAAGAAGCTCATTAGGGGATTGATATGGACTTTAAGACTTTCTTTTTAAAACCCTGGAAAATATTTTTCAAAAGCAAGAAAGTAAGGAAGCCAAATACTTTGAAAAAGAAATTAAAAATCAGAAAAAGATAACTTCAGGCGACCGAGGTGTAAACCTCAAGCAAACAAAGTTTTTGCTAAATAAAATTAAAATAGGTAGTATGTCTTCAGATGCCTGACCCTGTATCTTTAGGCTATTGAAGTGACTTCAGGTGATTGAAGTTGCACTTCAGGCAACCGAAGTTCGGTAACGGGCAGATTTTTCAAAGTTCCTAATTTTGAAAATTAAATTAGTCGCACCCTATTATTTTGGAAACTTGAGGGGCACTCCACGTAAACTTGGGAAGCACTTTTAAAAAGGATTTCAATCATACAAATACACGGTTTTATGATCTTCACAAAGAATAACAAGCATTGAACAATCTTTCAAAAGCTCTCTCACTCAAAGCTATCTTGCTATTTGCTCTAAGCTTTGACTTGCTACGAATTTCTTGAGAAATCTCTGAGTTTTTTACATCTTCTCTTAAGTATATGACTTAAGTTCTTGATATGGATCAAGAGAAGTAAACTAATGATAGTTATATTGAGCTTCTTGGTTCATTCCTTTGATATTTTTGAATTAAAGTATATTAGTTTTTCAATTGTACTAATCAGTTCTTTGTGAGAGAACTCTTTGTACACATCTATTTGTTGTATCTCTTGTAGATTGTGACAATTCCAGGATTGTTGGATCATTGGCTAAGTAAGGGGATATCGCTTAGAGAGGCAAGCTCTAGCCTAATTGAAGGAGTGACCGAACGAGGGTATATCGTTTAGAGAGGCGGGCTCTAGCCTACTGAAGGAGTGTATAAATTATGTTGTTCGGCTCAGCAAAGGAACTAGTTTTAGTGAATCCTTTGGTGGTTTTCCAAAGGTGAAGACGTACGCTAGGGATAAGTCGAACCTTGTAAAAATCTCGGCCTCACTCTCTCTTTCCTTTGCTCTTTATTTTCAGCATATATATGAACAACGTGAATGTTTTAAATTCCTTAATCATAAACACTACGTGGATTTGATATTAAGTAAACTTAAGCTTAATTTGTTTTTGAGATTGCAGAAACTGAAAGGGAGTGTTAACTCTACGAGTCCAATCCAGTTTTGATAATGAAAAATCACTTGGTATTTGATCTATGCATTGAGTTTGTGAACATGACTTATATTAAGCATGCATGGAAAGATAACGAGTCATGGAAGCCTTCAAGGAAAGGTTACAAATCTTGGCAAGATCCATGGAACTCAAAAAGTACGAGAATCAAGATGCAAGCGCAAAAGTTCAAGAACATCTTGGGAATGGGTATTTAGAACTCATGTACTTATATTTTCATATGATTTAATTTGAGGCTCAACATAATTTAGAATGATTTTAGGATTCATGCATTTCATGTATATCATTAGGGGACTTTCATGGACTTAGAAATACTTTTAAAATCATGGAAAATATGTTTTATAAAAGACCCAAGGAAGAGAGTAAAGCAGATTTTTAAATTAGAAAATAAAAATTAAGAAAAAGGGCACTTCGGTAGCCTGAACTCAACTTTAGTCGCCTGAAAAATTTCTTTGGTAGCCTAAAGATTAAGTTTGGTAGCCTAAATAATTAATGGGAAAAACTGAATCGGGCCGAGGTACTTTGGTTTCCTGAACTGGAACTTCGGTCACCTGAAGTCACTTTAGGAGCCTGAACTTCACTTTGGTTGCCTAAAGTCGCAGGAAAGTTTAAAATTCCAATTTTTATTAATAGAAATCGCGAGCTTTTTCTTTGATCCAATGGTTGAGATCAATCCTAAGGGTAAGGCACTATAAATATTGAATATCTAAACCTTAGAACGAAGCCAAGACAAACGAGAAGATCAACATAAAGAGAAGAATACATATTATTGAAAGAAAATTGAGAAACTTGCTCTTATGGCTATACGATTGCCTACACTTCAACTTCTACTCATCGAGCTTGGACAAATCAACTCAGAATCTTGAAGGGAACTCGTTTACTTATCTTGTTTTTCATTCTAGTATTGAGGTTTGATCATTCAAGTTAATATTTTGAAGAGTTTCTCATCCCATCATTTGTTATTGAATATCGTTAGAAAAGTTTGATCCTGAGTGTGCACATACATATAAAAATTGCTTTTGAAAAGATCATTACTTGTGAAAGTTTTTTAGCTATTGGTTGATTGGTTTTTGATTTAAGAGTATATATATATTGTTCATAGAGCTTATTATTGAAAAATCTATTTTTGATTAAGTATTAAGAGGTTAATCTTGAGTGTGCATATATATATATATATATATATATATTAAATCACTTTTATAAGATTACCACTTGAAAAGAGCTCTTGCTATTGATTAAATATTTTAGTTTCAAGTGATTTTTTCCATTCAAAGACTCGATATTTTTAATAGTACAAATCCACTTATTAGATATCCTTGGAGTTCTTAAATATATATATTGTTGAAGGATATTTTCTAAAATAGATAACATTGATTTTTGACCTTTGGAATACATACATATATATATATATATATATTTGCATATTGCAAAAGTCATGTTGTGATTGAATATTTGAAAGAAAGCTTTGTGATTTTGATTGATTTAATATTCTAGACAATGTTTTTTATTAATAAGTTCACATCAAATATATTTGTGTATTTTTGCAAAGTGAACTAAGAACCCTAAAATTCTCCAAAGCATTTTTAAATATATCATTACTTGGGAGTTTTTTTGTTGAAAAGGGTTTTGTGTGTTGAAGCATATCATCCATAAACGATTGTATCATTTCATACATTTTGAGCTTCAAGTCATATCATATGTTAATGTATTAAGAATTTGAATTATTTCAAGTTATATCATATGTTAATGTATTAAGAATTTGAATTATACTCACAAGCTTTTGTTTGGAAGCATTTTTGAGTGTTTTTATAGATTCTATTGTATACACAGTTCGGTGTGTGAACCGAGGTTTGATGAAAGAGTTGTATCTCTTGTAAGCAGCGGGTGGGGAGGAAACTGTACCTTTTGTAAGCAGCGTATTGTAAGGGAAGCTCCGTCCCAATTTAAGGAGTAGAGATTTTAGTGAAATCCTTGAGTGGTTGCTTAAGGCGAGGACGTAGGCCAAGTTGGTTGAACCTCGTAAAAACCATGTTTGTCTTCTCTTTTTCCTTTACTCTTTACTTTCAGAACTACATTTAAATTGTTTATATTGCATGTATAGGTTGGATAGCATTGCACACAATTAATTGAGTAATAAGAACTCATTGATAAATATATATAAGTAGGGATTAAGTGGTAAAAGGAGTCAAAGTTTTTTTTAAATACCCAATTCACCTCACCCCCCCCCCCTTTTGGGATTACACCTGATTCAACAAGGAGTACGTTGGTCGATCCATTCTTTGTGGAAACCATAAGGGAGTACGTTGATTGGTGAAACACTTAAAGACTCTTTAAACTGAAAGTTTATTTAACATCTAAACTTTTGGAAAGAGTATTGAATTTTACATTGCACCTCATTTTAAGAAAGCAAATTCATTAACTACTGGTCTACAAACAAACACAAGCTAAATCTTCTATCTTAGTTTGAATATTGTGGTTGATTGAAAATTGATTGGTTTGATTGATTGATTGGTAACTTGTTTGTTTAAATACTTGCGTTGTGGTTGTGGATTGAAAGTATTTGTTGCATATTTAATAAATCAACAAGAAGTCAAGAATTCATTAAAAAGAATTAAAAGAAAAATTTACATCCAATTCACCCCCTCCCTCTTGGGACTACACCTAGGTTTTTAGAGACCATGTGTTTTTAAAGATAGCTCCGTTAAAGGGTGTTATGAGGTTTGGAAGGAAAGGTAAGCTTAGCCCTAGGTTTATTGGCCCGTTTGAAATTCTTAAGAAATTAGGGCTAGTTGTCTATAGGCTAGCTTTACCAGCTGTTTTTTCCAGGATACACGATGTATTCCATATCTCCATGTTGAGAAAATACGTCCTAGACCCCTCCCACATAATCAGTTATAGTGAATTAGAACTTGGTTATTTACTAGCTGATGATGAGGTACCAGTTCAGATTATTGACAGGAAAGAAGTCCTGCAATACATAGTACGTATAGAGCATGAAGAACATACTATCTGATAAAGCATTAAAACTTTAAAAATGAAAAATAACACATAAATGAAACACATCAATCGGAGGCTTCCATATACCCACTTTTATCGTCTTCTTCTTCTTGTTCACCAAATTCATCATCACTTAATGTAGCAGAGCTGATATTCATTAGAGATTTGCCTTTAGAGGAGCTAGCCAAATGTTGTTCAATCTTGTCAACTCACTGAACAAGACTTGAACAATGAGTTTCTACAGTAGAAACCTTCTCCCTTAGAGTACCAAGTCCAGATTGCATTCCATCACTGCAGGTCATATAGTGATTAAAAAATGGAACGAACCAAGAAGGAGTTTTTGGGTCAAGTTGAACTGAAGATGCTGGCATGGAAGACTGAGGTGGTGGTGCAGATGATATATGACGATGTTCCTTATGAAACCACCCTTAAGGAGAGTTTTATATCCCATACGTTTAAGAATAGTATCAGAAAAGATATCGTAATGGGTTTTGCTAGTGAAGTTAAATGATGGTGTAAGAATATTGAAATGAGCAAATACCATATTTAACATTCCATTATATGGTAGAACAACACGAGGAGCATCGACTTTTATAATAATCCACTTGATAAGTAAACTTGGAAGATCCAACTTTTTTCCTTTTAAGAATACACCACATTACAAAACAATCTAAGAATGAAATATGATCACGAGAACCAGAACGTGGTGGGATATTGTATGTAATGAGTTTGTGCCGGATTAGAGCTTGTAGATTGAGCTGTTTGTAAAGAGGTGGATGCCCAAAATTAACAGGTGTATCAGTTATAACTAGAGGCAAAATTTCCTTTGGAATGAATCCCTGGGACATAATCCATTGTTTCTCAACAATGTGGACCTCAAAATCTCTTGGCTTGACTTGAAGAATTTTTCCCAAAGATATGGGAGTAAGATGAATATTTTGCCCAAGAAGATTTGTTTTGATCCCGTTGTCACATCTTTCCATATTTGCATAGAAAATTCGAACCACGTTGAGATAGTATCCTTTAGCTTGATATGTAATAAACTGATCCCATCCAATCTCCTTAAAAAGTTCCATAATTTCAGGAAAATCCGTATTGAAGAATATAACATCAAGAACTTTACCTAGTTGAAGTGCTCATAGGAGTTCCTATAGGTTTACTTTCTTCCATATCAAACTTCTTTAACATATCTTTAATATATTTAGTTTGATTTATGAAAGTTCCATTTTTTGTTTGTTTGATTTGTAATCTTAGAAAGTAATTTAACTCTCCCATCATGCTCATCTCAAACTCTTTTTGCATAGACTTAACAAATTCATTACACAAATCCTCATGAGTTGCTCCAAAAATAATATCATCAACATAAATTTGTACTATAAGCATGTCTTTGTTTTTGGTTTTTATAAACCAAGTACTATCTATCTTTCCCCTTGAAAAATTATTTTGAATTAGAAACTTGCTTAGCCTTTCATACCAAGCTCTAGGAGCTTGTTTCTATCCATATAAAGCTTTAGTTAATTTAAATACATGATCTGGATTTTTTGAATTTTCAAAACCTGGAGGTTGTTTTACATATACTTTTTCATTTATATATCCATTTAGGAAAGCACTTTTTACATCCATTTGATAGAATTTGAAGTCCTTATAGGCTGCATAAGCTAAGAGCATCCTAATTGCTTCCATTCTTGCTACGGGGGCAAAAGTTTCATCGTAATCGATACCTTCTTCTTGATTATATCCTTGTGCTACTAACCTAGCTTTATTTCTTACAACAACTCCATTTTCATCCTTTTTATTTCTAAACACCCACTTAGTTCCTATGATTGATTTGTCTTTAGGTTTAGGTATAAGTTCCCACACTTGACTTCTTTCAAATTGATTTAGTTCCTCTTGCATAGCTATAATCCAAGAGTCATCTTTTAAAGCTTCTTCAATATTTTTGGGTTCATCTTTAGATAAAAAGGCATAATAGTTGCAAATATTTTTCAATGAGGCTCGAGTTGTTATTCCTTTTAAAGTTTCTCCAAGTATTTGTTCTTTTGGATGACTTTTAGAATATTTCCATTCTTTAGGTAGTTCTAGATTTTCTACAATGTTTTCATTTGAAGTCTCATTAATATTTTCTTCCTTTATTTCAAGATCTTCTTCTTTTTGTGGAATATCTTCTTTTTCGTCATTCATAATTTTATTTTCATAAATGTTTGATTCATCAAATGTTATGTGTATTGATTCAATGATAGTAAGAGTTCTCCTATTATAAACCCTATAGGCTTTTCTATTTGTAAAGTAGCCTAAAAAGATACCTTCATCAGATTTTGCATCAAACTTTTCTAAATCATCTTTAGTGTTAAGGATTAAGCATTTGCATCTGAACACATGAAAGTAAGAGATATTAGGTTTTCTTCTTTTCCATAGTTCATATGGTGTTTTATCTATACTTGATCTTACAGATACCCTATTTATAATATAACATGTTCTGTTTATAGCTTCACCCCAAAAGTATTTTAGTAAGTTATTTTCGTTTATCATTGTTCTTGCCATTTCTTGTAGGGTTCTATTTTTTTCTTTCTACAACTCCATTTTGTTGTGGAGTTCTAGGTACTGAGAAATTATGGTTTATTTCATATTCATTACAGAATTTATCAACCTCTTTGTTTCTAAACTCCCTACCTTGATCACTTCTAAAATTTGTTACATTATAGCCCTTTTCATTTTGTAATTTCTCACATAAGGTGATTAGCATGGCACAAGCTTCATCTTTATTTGTTAGTAATAATACCCAAGTAAATCTTGAATAATCATCCACTATTACAAAAGCATATTGTTTTCCTCCTAGGCTTAAGGTTCTAGTTGAGCCAAATAAGTCTAGGTGTAATAGTTCTAGGGGTCTTTTAGTAGACATATACTTTTTCTTTTTAAAGCTAGTTTTAACTTGCTTTTCCTTTTGGCATGCGTCACATATCTTGTCTTTTATGAATTTGGTATTTGGTAATCCTTTTACAAGATTTTTCTTTGATAATTTGGATAATAAGTCCATGCTAGCATGTCCTAACTTCCTTTGCCATAGCCAACATATGTCATTCATGGTTTCCAAACAAGTTACGTTTTGATTCGCTAGATTCTCAAGATTTATACAATAAACATTATTTATCCTAAGAGCTATAAATAAGATTTTATTTTCTTTGGGATTCTAAATAAAGCATTTTTCTTTCTTAAAGGTTATTTCAAACCCTTTGTCACTCAATTGGCTTATGCTTAACAGATTGTGTTTTAAACCTTCTACTAATAATACATTATCAATAGTAATAAAAGGTTCTTTACCTATTTTCCCGATGCCAATGATCTTACCTTTGGCATTATCGCCGAAGATGACATATCCTCTATCCTTTTGTTTTAGAGATGAAAACTTGGTCTTATCGCTAGTCATATGTCTTGAATACCCGCCGTTCAAGCACCACTTGTCCGTTGATGATCTTGTCCTAAAACATACCTACAATGGATGATTCATTGTGTTAGTTTTTGGAACCCAAATCCTTTTAACTTTCTTTGTTTTATTGTTAGTTCCATTATTGACAATCCATTCTCCTATTATTTTAACATACTTCCCTTTTAGTGGGCATTCAAACATTACATGACCTTTGGTCTTGCATATATAGCAAGTAGTGTGTTCATGTTTGTTGTGTGAGGAAGTGCTAGCATAGTGCTTGGCTTCCTTTACAAAATATCCCATGTATAATTTCTTTTTCTTTTTGTTTGTTTTACCATTGTAACATATTCCTTCTTTATTCCCATGTAGCCTTTACTGTCCAATCATTTTTTCAAAATTATCTTTACCTTTTGTAAAATTTTATATAATTTGTTCTTTATCTTCTACTAATTTCTTTTGTTCATTTATTTCTTCATCCTTTCTATTTAAATTTTCTTTTTGAGTTTTTCCTAATTCTTGAGTTACTTTATTTACTTCTTCCTCTAACTTCTCAATACAAGAATCTTTTTCTTTTTCAATGGTTTTAAATGATTCAAGTTGTTTCGAAAGTTTTTTTTTTTATCTTTCAAGGTTATATTTCTTTTAATCTTTTATGTAACGAAAATAATTCAGCTTGTAATTCTTTGTATGAGGGCATACTATGACATGACTCATCATAAGATTCATTGCAAGATTCTGTTGAAGCGTAGTAGGAATTTACCTCTTCATCATTTGTCATGAACCATACGTTTCCCATCTCTTGTCCACTTAATTCATTTTTAGTTTCGCTGGAGCTTGAGTCATCCCAAGTAGCCTTCATAGCTTCCTTCTTTTTCTTCTTGTCTTTCTTGAGCAATGGGCAGTCTGGTTTGATATGTCTTGGTTTCTTACAATGATAGCATATAGGAGGTTCATTTTTACTTTTCTTTTCTTTTCTATTTCTTTCTACTTTTTCAGTTTTTCTTTTGTTGAACTTCTTAGGAAATCTCTTATTCCTTCTATAAAACTTTCCTAGTCTCTTAGTGATGAATGCTAATTCATCTTGATCTAAGTCACTTGATTCACTTTCTTCTTCACTTGAGTTGTGGCTTGATGTTTTTAGTGCAATAGATTTCTTATGCTTTGGTTCAGGATTTCTTTTTTTGGATTCATTTCATAGGTAAGGAGTGATCCTATGAGTTCATCTAAGGAGGTGGTCTTAAAGTTTCTTCCTTCGGTAATTGCTGTAGCCTTAGGTTCCCATATGGAGGGAAGGCCTCTCAAAATTTTCCTAATCATTTCATAGGTGGTATAAGTTTTTCCTAAGGCACTTAAGGAATTAATTATGTGGGTGAATCTTGTGTACATACTTGATATTGATTCATCTGAATTCATCTTGAAAGCTTCATATTCACTAGTTAACATGTCTATTCTATTGTCCCTAACATCAATAGTTTCTTCATATGTAACTTCTGATTTGTCCCATATTTCTTTAGTTGTTTTACAAGCTATGACCCTATTAAATTTGTTAGCGTCTAAAGCACAATACAAAGTATTTATAGCACTTGAGTTTATTTGAAGCATCTTATAATCTGAATTGATCATATCCTTTTTTTCTTTTGGAATATGTTTTCCATCTATTATTTTGAGGGGAATAAGTCTCCATCCATAACTACTTCCCATGCTTTCCAATCCATGTGTTGAAGGTATATTTGCATTCTCTTTTTCCAAAAGGTGTAGTTGTGTCCACAAAAGATTGGTGGACGAGTTGAGGATTTGCCCTCTCCAAAAGGGGTTATTCCTATGTTAGCCCCTTAGATCTTTTTATAACTTCTTGTTAGGAATTTTCTATAACCAGTCTCTGATACCAATTGAAATTAGGATAGCTTCCCAAGAGGGGAGGGGGTGAATTGGAATTTTAAAATTATTTCAATTTTAAATCTTTGTTTTATATCAACAACCATAACAAGTAAATACAAAAAAATTCAACCACAACCAATCAAGATAACCAAAAACTCGATTTTTGTATCAATAGCCCTATAATGAATTGTAAAGCACGCTGAATTTATATAAGTCTTGTGTTTATTCCAAACTCACAATTCTGCTTTGTGTCTAGCTTTTAAACAAACTTTCAGACTAATAAGTTTAGGTTGATCAACCAATGTAGTCCCTTTCAATTTTCACAATCAATGCTGATCAAGTCAAAAACAAATTATCCTCTAGTCTATTTAACAACTATACACTCAGAATTAACAATTTAAAAACATACACGCAAGTTGTAAGTATTGAAAAAGTAAAAAGTAAGGAAGAAGAGAGACAAAAGATTTTATGAGGTTCAGCTTATACCCACCCTACGTCCTTGCGTTTGGAAAACCACTAAAGGATTAACTAATTCAATTCCGTTGACGGGTGGAACAATACTGATTACAATCACTCCTTCCGTTAGGCTAGAGCTTGCCTCTCCAAACGATATTCCCTCGTTTGGTCCAATGATTCTACAGCCCTCAATCATCTATGAATAAGAACTAAGATAAAGAAGAGTTTATGTACAAGAAAACACTCTCACAGCAAAGTAGGTTAGTACAACATTCAGCACAATAATACTTCAAAGTAATTCAAATATAAAATAATTTGAAGCTCAATACTCAATATAGATCACCAAGTATCTTCCAAAATTTGAAAGATTCTGACTTTGAAGGCTTTACTTCGGAGTTTGAATCAATAGCAATTCAGTAGTTGAACACAAGAGAGTTTGAGAGCCTTTTTGAGAACTTTGATTGCTGAAAATTTATTAGGGTATAAAATCTTTGAAGTTTAGGGCTATTTGTAGATGTTATAAAGTAATTCCTTGCCCCCAAAGTTTCCTTGAAGTAGTTTCCATGTTTTTCAAAATAATAGTGTTCAAAAACTTCACTAAAAAAATCTTCCCGTTGAGAGTTTTTAAGCCAACATTCGAGTGGCAGTAGCCTGCCACGACTTGGCAGTCACCTGTCATAAAACAAACTCACAACACAGAACATTGGCAGTCACCTGCCAGAATCAAGGCAGTCGCTTGGCATGACCACCCAGGCGCCTGGCATGTTCAAGCAGTCACCTGGCATGCTACTGTCTCTTTGAAAAACTTTTCACTTAATTTGACAATCGCTTGCCATAATAGGACAGTCGTCTGACCCTTCTGTTTTTCAAAAACTTTTCTTTTTTCAAAAACCTTTCTTTTCATTGATTGTAAAAACATTCTTTAGAGTTTCCTTAAGAAATATATTTATGAGTTTCCTTTGATTTTACGAGAGTTTCAAATCAATTTATACTTGAAATTAACTTGAAGTACTTACATTCAAAACATCCTTAAAATTTTAATCCTTTGATCTTCAAGTAAGTTCTTGTTCTTCCATCATCTTGGAGTTTTCAATCTTTTCTTTGAGCTTTCATCAAGTTATCTTTAATCCTCATGCTCTTCAAGATCTCTTTTTAATCCACAAGCTTTATCATCCTTTTGAACTTTGTCACTTCCTTTAAGTTTTGCCTTTTTCCTGAGAAACTTTTACTTGAACCACATTAAACATATCATAATTTTTTATCAACAAAATAAGAATTGTAAACCTTATTAGGCCAACAATACTGACTATATAAAACAATAATACCTCATGATTATTATGAGTGCTTATGCTCTTAATCCTGATATGATTATTGGAAACCTACATGTAGTGTTTATTACTTTTATTCATATAAGAGTAAGATTCTTTATGGGTCAATAAACTCTGTGAGTTGGGTAATGACACTATGTGTATGATGAACACTAATTATTGATGGAGTCCACGTCTTGTTATTGGCATTGATGATACCTGCTTGAAAAAGCTTATAAGTTTTGATGGTGTCAAGCCCTGTAGGTGGATTTTGAATCCAACACATCAAATAAGTTAAATGGAAGGTCTCAAGGAATTAATATGTCAATTAACTAAATTGTTAGTAGTTTAATTTAATTGATGTGTATATGTAATCTTTACGTCGGATTAGGAATTCTTAATTACGTTGGAAGTCCTAGTCATATTTGCCTAGAGGTCCATGTTGTAGCCTATACACGCGCTCCATTCAGTGGCGAGGGTTAGACGAAAACGTACATATAGAGGCAGACATCTTCTTGAGAAGCAAACCCTAGCAGCCACTGATGAGCCCACTCTCCAAGGAGCAAGGCGTGTTCAAGGAATACAGTAGAAGATCCTTGGTCGTAATCAAGAGTTCTTCTTCGATCTTGAAGATCTGGGAGTTCCTCTTCATGCTTGCAAATTCAGGAGTTCTTCTTTGTGCTTGCAGATTCGAGATCAAACCAAAGAGATCTCACAAGTATGATCCTAATCCCATAATTAGGATTTGCAAGATCGAATTTTTATTGTGATCTAGTTTTGAAAGATTGAATTTGTGTTTAACCTAGGTATGCAAGATCAATTTTTTTTTTTTTTTGGTTATCTGTATGCACTACAGCCAGATCTTAGGGCTATTCTGCAACAGGCCCTTTAATTTACACTACGAACTCATCAACGAATATCCGTACTAGTCGATGAATGTCCTTCAATTGATAGTCGATGAGAAAAAGGGATTCAGCGATGAGTGGGCTATCTGAGAAAATGAGGGTTTCGAAATTTTCTCATCGATGAGATGACTCACTAGTCGACAAGTTTTCTACACTCGTTCGTCGACAACTCCATGTGGCTAGTCAACGAGTGCTCTGTTTTTCAGTCCTATGATCCTTCCAAAGTACAAATCCACCCTATGACAAATGTATATGAACATTTCATGAAAAACATGCATCCTAGGGTCGGTTGATATGTCATTTTGAGTTTCGCATCATATCTTATGAGTTATGCAAATACAATTGAACCTAATTTGTGAAATACAATTGAAAATATGGATTGTCTTTATCCTTCTCCTATTCTGCTTCCATGAATTGAGTCAAGTGGTATGTACTTCGTGTTCCTCGTGGCTCCCATACCATATTTACCCTCCGTGCATGCTAAGTTATGATCATGTTCAAAATCTCAATGCACAGGTCAAATACTAAGTGATTTTTCATTATCAAAACTGGATTGGACTCATATAATTAACAATCTCCCCCTTTGAAACCTAAGGTGTAGTCCCAAAACGGGGGTGAATTGGGTCTTTTAAAAATTCCTTAGATCTTTTTTGTTCCTTTTTACAATATTTTAAGGCTTTCTTGTATTCTTGTTAACCGCGAAATCCACACAAACTCCTATTTCCTCTAATTAATCCACAATCACAACAATCACAATCAATCAATCAACTATTCAAGCAAAACAACCATACACCAAGAAATCAATTCGGAATATTTAGCGACCCTGTATATGAATGTGAAGTTCCTGTAGTTGGCTTTTGAATTTGAATATTAAAATGACATCCAAGCACCTTTTTAATATCAGAATTTAATAAACCTTCAACTAATAGGTTTTGGGATGTTAACCAATCAACGTACTTCCTTTCAATTTCCGCAAAAGATCGATTAACCAACGTACTCCCTTTCGATTTCCGCAAGCCCAAAAACAAATTAAACTTTGATTTTACTTAATTTCCAATATGCATTACTTTATGATTAAAAATATTAAAACATCCATGCAAGTTATATCGTTGCTAAAATGTAAAAGAGAGTAAGGGAAAGAGAGTGACACCACCACTTTTACGAGGTTCAGCTTACCCCAGCCTACATCCTCGCCTTAGGTCACTATACCTTGTTTCTTCCAGGTGGAACAAAAATGTTACAACAATTACCTTCTTTTTTAGGAAGAGAAACCTCTCCAAACAACAACTTGTGCTTGGTCCAATAATCCAACAAACCTTTGAACCGTTAAAGATCAAGATGAAAGAAATAGATCTGCGTACAAAAATACTCTCACAACTCAGAGTAGGTTGTACAAATTAAATTTTAAATTGTACTTCAAAAACGAAAGCTAAATAGTAAATGTGAAGCTTTAAAGGTTTAGAAGTCACTAATGGTTCTTAAAAAAAAATTGAATGCAACTCGGAACCAATCTCTTATTTTTCAATCCACCAATATCGTATAGTTTCTCTCCAACAAAAAGATGTGAGCACACAAAAACTTTTAAGAGAATTTTAATGTAGGGATCGTATATAACTTCAACGTATTGCTCATTTGATCTTTTTGCTACTTTTGCATGTGTATTTTTTCATTGCTCAATGAGGTATTTATAGACTTTTTTAAAGAAAAGTTTCCTCATTTAATATGAAGCATTTAGGTAACTTTTCGAAAAGTATTAAATTATAGAATTAATTTTGAAAATCTTCCATTTAGGTAATTTTTCAAAAAAATATTAAATTATAGAATCACTTTTGAAAATCTTCCATTTAGGTAACTTTTCAAAAAAATATTAAATTATAAAATTAATTTTTAAAATTTTCCCACAAGTTTGAAATTCGAAGATTTTTATTTTTGACAATCTTCCCGCAAGTCAAAAGTTCTCAATTTTGACAATCTCCCCACAAATTTGAAATTCAAATATTCTTAATTTTAACAATCTTCCCGTAAGTCAATAATTCTCAATTTTGACAATCTTTAAAATTCTAGTTTACTTGAAAACTTAATTGGAACACTTTAAAAACACTTTTAAGAGTTTTTCAAATAATGATCTCTGGGTCCTTGATTCTTAAGGTGCTTCACATATCTAAATAGCATTGACTTTGAAGTACTTACAACAATCTTTCTAATCACGGTCTCCTAAATCACTAACTCCTTCAGCCTCTTGAGGTTCACTTTTGACTTTAAGATTTGCTTGGCCTTTAACACCTTCATTTTTCGTTCATTGCTTCAATATTCTGAGGAGCTTCAATAGATTGACATAGATCTTCAGTTTATCAACCGTGAGTGTCCTTTTACCTGGTTCTAAAATCAAATCACTCAACACCACATGTTAAAGCATCCTTCATTTTGTTATCATCAAAACAAGATTGAAAATCCTAGTTAGGCCAACAATCTCCACCTTTTTTATGATGACAAATGAGGAGCAAAAAATATGAATAAGCGTTAAAAAAAAAAATCTCCCCCTTACAACTAGCATTATTCTACTCCCCCTTACAATAAGAATTATTTTAACAATTTGTAGATTCAAGACCAATCGTGCTCAATGCTCAATTTTTCATTCTTATCATGTTCAACATGCTCAAATATGATTTTTCACTATCATGCTATCATGCTCAATATGCTCAAATATGATTTTTCACTATCATGCTCAACATGCTCAAAATTCAATATCATGCTCTCAATCATGCCAAAATTTTTTGCTCTAATACTACTCCCCCTTTTGACATCAATCAAAAAGGGTAAACATTCAAATGAACATATGATCACACACTTCTTAATCATGCCAAAATTCAATATTATATTTCATATTGGGCATTCTTATCTCATATGTGTTGTGACATCTTTGAATTTTCAATTATGCATATGGTGCCCAACATTCATATTTGTGAAAAAAAATACATAAAAAATTACATTTGTCATGCATAATGCATCATTCAAATACCAAGATCATGACAATATTACCAATGCTCATAATTATGTTGTATTGCTCAAAAATCAAGTGATATATTCATGGATACCAATATACATCTTAGATATTCATGTTGAAGTTTTATCATGCACTTCTCATAGATGTCAATTTTTCATTTATTCATGTGATCATAAGCATACATGGTTAAGAAATTTCAAAAATCATGTTTCATACTTAATAACTTTATGCTCGGATTTTCAAAATACCAATTTCAAGATACCAATTTTTCAAACATCCACATGTAGTATGCTGCACATCACATATTATGAGCCTATTTTTCAAGCAACAAGGAAAATAATCCAAGCTAAGTGTTGTATTATACAACACATCAGAGTACACGCCAAAGCAAACTCAGATCACACAAATAGACATACCCTAGGTCAGTTAGTTGACACTTTTAAATTTCATAAACAAGTCTAGGGTTGCTCTATCAGTCAATAGGCTGACCTCAGTGTCAGTTGGTTGACTGCTCTCTGGTTCAAGGCAATTTACCTTAGTTAGTTGGCTAACCTCAAGTTCCATTGGCTAACACTTTAGTTAGTCGACTGACCTTAGAGTCAGTTGGCTGACTGTAGATTTTTATTTAAGCATTGTCCTTTTAGTTTGTTTCTCTATTATGTAGTAGACCAAACTCTCTTCTAATGGTTATAAATCTATCTTCTAAGAGTGGTTTAGTAAAGATATCAGCTCATTGATCATTTGTATTGATGAATTCTACAATGATGTCTTCTTTTTGAACATGATCTCTTAGGAAGTGGTGTCTTATGTCAATGTGCTTTTTTCTTGAGTGTAAAATAGCATTTTTAGATATGTTAATCACACTCGTATTATCACACTTGATTGGCACAGTTGTGTATTTCAAATTGAAATCTCTTAATTGTTGTTTCATGTAAAGAGTTTGTGCATAACAACTACCAACTACTACATATTCGGCCTCGGCAGTTGACAAAGCCACGAAATTTTGTTTCATAGAAAACCAAGAAACTAAAGATCTTCCTAAGAAGTGGCATGTGCCACTTATGCTTTTTCTATCTATCTTACAACTGCCATAGTCCGCATATGAATAACCGATCATTTCAAAACCGTTGTCATTAGGGTACCATAGTCCTAAGTCCATAGTGTCTATTAAGTGTCTTAGGACTTTTTTAACAGCTATTTGGTGTGATTCCTTAGGTGTTGATTGAAAATGTACACATATACACACACTAAACATTATATCAGGTTTACTGGCTATTAGATATAATAGACTTGCAATCACACCTCTATAGTGCTTTGTGTCTACGAATTTTTTCTTTTCATCTTTGTCTAGGCTGATGGTGGTACTCATAGGTGTGCCTATGGGTTTACAACTTTCCATACAAAATTTTGTATCATTTCTTTTATGTATTTGGATTAACTTATAAAAGTCTCATTCTTTGCTAGTTTAATTTGGAGTCCAAGAAAATAGTTTAATTCCCCAATCATGCCCATTTCAAATTCTTCTTGCATGCATTTTGTAAATTATTTACATAGATGTTCATTTGTAGCACCAAATATTATATCATCTACGTAGATTTGAACTAAAAGTATGTCATCTTACTTATTTAAAATGAACAAGTTACTATCAATTTTTCCTCTTGAAAATCTCTTCTCATTTAGAAATCCACTAATTCTTTCATACCAAGCCCTAGGGGCCTGTTTAGTCCATACAAAGTCTTAGTTAGTCTAAATACATGGTTAGGATTTTCAATATCCTCAAAACCAGCGGGTTGTTCAACATATACCTCTTCATTAATATACCTATTCAAGAATGCACTTTTGACATCCACTTGGCATAACTTAAATTCTTTGTAGGAAGCACAGGCTAACAACATTCGAATAGCTTCCATTCTAACTATGGGGGCAAAGGTTTCATCATAGTCTATTCCTTCTTCTTGATTGTACCCATTTGCTACAAGTCTAGTTTTGTTTCTAGTGATTATATCATTTTCATCCTTTGTATTTCTAAATACCCATTTAGTTCCTATGATCGAATGATTTTCTGTTTTGGGTACTAATTTCCACACTTTGATTCTTTCAAATTGGTTTAATTCTTCTTGCATTGCAACTATCCAAGATTCATCCTTAAGGGCTTCTTCAACATCTTTAGCTCTATTTTGGGATAGGAATGCATAATGATTGCAAAGGTTCTTTAGTGAAGATCGAGTAGTCACACCTCTAGATGGTTCACCTATAATTTGTTCTTGAGGACGATCTTTCTTATACTTCCATTATCTTGGTAATTCCACATTTTCTATGAGTTCATCTTTTGACTTTTCTTCGTTTATTTCCTTTTCTTCCTTGTATTCTATATCATCCTCTTTTTTGAACATATCATCTTTTTCTTCATTTTTGACTTCTTTTTTGAAAAAGGGTTAGATTCATCAAAGTCTACATGAATTGATTCAACTATGGTGAGTGTTATTTTGTTGTAGACTCTATAGGCTTTACTATTTGTGGAGTATCCTAGGAAAATGCCTTCATCTGATTTAGCATCAAATTTTCCTAAGTTGTCTTTGTTATTTAGGATGAAACACTTACATCCAAAGACATGAAAGTAATTTATGTTAGGCCTTCTTCCTTTCCACAATTCAAAGGGTGTCTTGTTTAGGTTTGATCTAATGGAAACCCTATTAATTATATAGCTAGCTGTATTAACAACTTTGGCCCAAAAATATTTGGGTAGGTCATTTTCATTAAGTATAGTCCTTGCCATTTCTTGGAGGATTTTATTTTTCCTTTCCACAACTCCATTTTGTTGTGGGGTTTTAGGTGCTAAAAGTTGTGATTTATGCCATGTTCATAACAAAATTTTTCAACATCTTGATTCTTAAATTCTCTTCCTTGGTCACTTCCAATATTTGAGATGTTATACCCTTTCTCATTTTGAAGCTTCTTACATAAAGTGATTAATGAGTTTCAAGCTTCTTCTTTGTTAGCTAGGAACAACACCCATATGTATCTTGAGTAATCATCAATGATTACGAATGCGTATTGTTTTCCTCCTAAACTTTGGGTTCTAGTAGGACCAAACAAGTCTAAGTGTATGAGTTCTAGGGGTCTACTAGTTGATATATGATTCTTCTTTTTGAAGCTTTTCTTGATTTGTTTTCCTAATTAACAAGCATCACACATTTTATCTTTAACAAATTTAGTGTTAGGCAAGCCTTTAACTAAATTCTTTTTAGAGAGCTTGGATATAAGATCCATGCTTGCATGTCCTAACCTCCTATGCAAAAGCCAACTATTCTCACTCATGGCTGCTAAGCAAGTTATGTCTTGAGAGAATAAGCTATCAAGGTTTATGCAATATACATTGTTCATTCTAAGTGCAGTGAATAGTGTCTTTTGATTCTTAGAATCTTGAATTACACATTTGTCTTTCTTAAATATTATTTCAAATCCTTTGTCGCTAAGTTGACTAATGCTTAGTAAATTATGCTTTAGACCATCTACTAACAAGACATCATCTATAGTAAGTGAAAAGTCTTTATCAATTTTACCTATTCCGATGATCTTGCCTTTTGCATTGTCACCGAAGGTAACAAATCCTCCATCCTTTTGTGTAAGAGAGATGAACTTAGATTTATCTCCCGTCATATGCCTTGAATATCCGCTATCCAAGTCATTTATCCTTGGACAGAATGGTCCTAAAGCAAACCTACAAGAAATGATTTAAGTTGTTACTTTTGGAACCCAAACCTTCTTAACTTTATTTAAAATTTTCCTAGTTTTAGCATTTATCTTCCACTCATTCTTTACTTTAATATACTTTTTCTTAAGTGGAAAATTAAACATTATGTGTCCTTTATTTTTGCACATGTAACAAGTGCTGTGCTTATAAATATTCGTTGATGAAGTGCTTGCATAATACTTAGATTGATTTACAAAATATCCCATAAAAAGGTTTTTCTTTCTTTTGTTTGGTGCTCCATTATAACCAATCCCTTTTTTGTTGTTTGTCATCCTTTGTTGTTCTACCATATTTTCGCAGTTATCATTACCTTTGGTAAAGTTGTAGATGACTTTTTCTTTCTCTTGAATTTGGTTTTTGAGATCATTTATTGCTTGCACTTTTTTACCATATTCATTTTCTTGAGACTTAGCTAATTTTTTAGACAAGCGATCTACTTTCTTCTCAAGTTCTTCAACCTTTAAGTTTTTTTCTTCTTCAACAAGTTTTGTGGATTCAAGTTGATTTCTAAGTGCTTCATTTTTTTGTTTCAAGCTTGTGTTCCTCTTTGAGACTTTAATAATTTGTTATGTAGAAAGAGTAATTCAGCTTGAAGTTCTTTGTAAGAGGGCATACTTTCACACAAATTACTACAAGATTCATTACACAAATCTTCAGAGAGATAATAATAAGAGTTTACTTCTTTGTTATGCTCCATGAAGCACATGTTTGCTACTTCTCGATCACTTGACTCACTTTCTGATTCACTCAAACTAGTGTCATCCAAAGTTGCCTTCATTGTAGGCTTCTTTTTCTTCTTTTCCTCCTTGCATTGTGGGCATTCCGGTTTGACGTGCCCAACCTTTTTACAATGATAGCAAGTGGGAGGATCATTTTTGTTTTTGTATTCTTTTTTATTACTTTCGCTTTTTTCAGCTTTTGGTCCATTAAATTTTCTAGCAAATTTTTTGTTTTTTCTTAATAATTTTCCAAGTCTTTTAGTTATGAAAGCTAAGTACTCATCTTCTAATTCACTAAATTCATTATCTTCCTCACTTGAATATTCTTTCAAAGTTTTTAAAGCTATAGACTTCTTATTTTTTTTTTTTTTCAGTGCTTCTCTTTCAACATCATTTCATAGGTTAGAAGAGATCGTATGAGGTCATCTAAGGAAGTTGTTTTAAGATTTCTCCCTTCCATAATGGTCGTGACTTTCGGTTCCCAAATAGTTGGAAATGCTCTTCGAATTTTGCGAATCATCTCATGGGTAGAATAATTTTTTTCCTAAGGCACTTAGTGAGTTTATGATATGTGTTCACCTAGTGTACATGCTTGTTATACTTTCATCGAAGTTCATCGTTAAAGCTTCGTATTCACTAGTTAACATATCGATTCTACTTTCCCTAGCATCTACCGTGCCTTCATAGGTTACTTCCAATTTATCCCAAATCTCTTTGGCTGTTTTACACGCCATTAATCGATTGAATTCATTTGCATCAAGTGCACATTATAAGACATTTATTGCACTTGAGTTAATTTGCAACATTTTGTAATCTGAGTCATTTAGTTCCTTACCTTCTTGAGGTACTTCTTTTCCATCAACTAGTTTAGTGGGGATTAAATTTCCATTTGTGACAACATTCCATGCCTTCCAGTCCATTGTTTGAAGGTAGATTCTCATTTGTTACTTCCAAAAGGTGTAATTTAATCCACCAAAAAATGGGTGGCCTAGTTGAGGTTTGACCCTCACCAAAGGGAGCTACTCCTATTTGTGCCATTTTGATCTTTATATTGGTACTTGTTAGGTTATGCTATAACCGGACTCTGATACCAATTGAAACCTAGGATGTAGTCCCAAGAGGGGGGGTGAATTGGGTCTTTTAAAAATTCCTTAGATCCTTTTTGTTCCTTTTTACAGTCTTTTAAGGTTTTCTTATATTCTTGTTAATCGGTCAATCCACACAAGCTCCTATGTGTTAGCTTTACTGTGATCCCAATAGGGGGGCTGAATTGGTATTTTTAAGATTTAATCCCTAGGTAAATATTCTAACACTAGTATATTCATAACCCTATGGTCAATCTAGTGCAAGTAATGTAAATGTATACCAGAAAGTAAATAAAGCAATTTAATCAAACACACATTCACCTGAAAGCAATAAAGTAAGGGTGACACACAGAAATGTTATCGAGGTTCGGCCAATTGCCTACGTCCTCGCCTTGGCTAACGAGCACAAGGATTACCACTATAACTTGCTCACTTAAATGGGTGGAGCAACACCTAAACAAACCAGGTCAATTAGCAGAGGGCTGACCTCAACCTTTACGACCAATCCTTACCGAACTGGATTACCGCCCCCTCAAGCCACGCCTGGAAACACTCAGATTTTACAATCAAAGAATATCGGTGCAGTGATTGTGGTTTCATGTAACGCAAATATGTACCCAAATATGCTCAATCACATACACCACAAAATGATTTAATATGTAAGCTCAGTCTAATCTAATATTGCAACCCTCAAATATATTTGCTATCAGTGTAATGAGTGCATGAGAGTGTCAACAAGTAATCTTTGTATCTCAAGATATTCAATCAACGTGTACACACAAAGATATCAAGAAACTATCACGAATATCAATCAGCGGGATATCTCAATCACGTGAATATTAGATAATGTATATGCTTGGTTTGCAGAAGATATATAATCTTTGTATTCAGCAAATGATATGTAAGTTAATGAATATTGCAACAAAGATTAATATCACACAAACAAATATCTTTTCAAGAATATGTCAAAATAAATCACTCAACATATTTAAGAATGTTTTTTGAAAAAGTTTTTGCAACCCAAAAACAAATACGAACTTCTTAAGTTATTGCAACAAAATTGGAATTCTTCTTAGGAGAGACTTATTAGCAAACCCCCCTAAGAACACTAAGGTTTAGCTCTCATTAAAATCAAATCAATCAAACAAGAATGGGAGAGCAAACCTAATAAAACAAACATTCAATCAACTTATAGAGGATTTAAGCAATCGAAGAGGGTAAGTATGAGTGATTGGAGTATAAAAATGAGTAGTAAAATTTTTCAAAATGAGAGAGAATTTATTAATCTATTTTTCTAATCTTATTACTAATTATCCCAAATGAAGGGGTATATATAGACTCCCCTAAAATTATAACCGTTAGGGACAAGGTTGGGATTATTATAAAATTTTTAACGACATTTAGTTATTTTAACTCTATTAAAAAATAGTTAATCATGGTAAAAATGCAGGGCAACCCAAGAGCACCAGTCAACTAGGATGGGTTCGGTCAATCGAAGTTCTTGAGGCTCGGTCGACCGGACCAAAAATGAACTTCAAGTTCGGTCGACCAGACAAGTATGTCCGAGGTGATTTTTCCTATTTTGCAAGGTTCGGTCGACCAGGGCAAGAATGAAGTACACTGGTCGATCGACCAGATCATTGGATTCCCACACGTGGGAACTCAGTCGACCAGGTTGGTGCAATGCAAAATTCTCTTGCTCAACCAAGAAGTCAAACTGTTGACTTTAGGGAGGTTCGGTCGACCGGGGTCAAATAAGCTTTAGGAGCTCAGTCGACCGAATAGTGGTCAACCGATTAACCTAGACCGTGTTCGGTCGACCAGGGGTAGAATGAACTGCACAGGTCGGTCGACCAAAGGTGCACATTTTGTGCATTTCGTTCCTATTGCATTCCACAATCACCATATTCAAGTGCTTAACATATACAAGTGCAATGGTGAGTGTCCTAAGGTCATTTCTAGGTCTAGTTTTAGTTATGATTCAATCTGAGTTTACCTATTAGACCATTCATGTGGGATGTGTGATTATTATAAGTAAAGCTCTAATTACTATTATATACCAATTACACAAATGAGATATATTACAACGTAAAGTAATTAGGTCTTCAATCTTCACTTGCTCTGTGTGTTTTCTGATATGTCAATTTAGGTTCCTGCACATAATCTCAAATACCCATTAGATATAATGAGAATTTGTCTTAATCAAAACTGGGCGTGACCTATAAGGTCAACATTCTCCCCTTTTTTGGTGATGATAAATACAACCTAAAAAACTATGGGTTTAAGCCTAAGAAGGCTCCCCCTATCAATATGCATTCAATTTATTTTAACCAAATTACTTTACCCAATTATTTTTGCCCCTTTCCATCTCCCCTTTTGGCAATAGCAAAAATGGCTATATGAGTTATAACTCTAGGCAATGGGTAAGTGTTAAATTTATACATTATGAGTTTTGGAAAGATTTTGAAAAATTTTGATAGAGTGTCGTTTGTAAATTGAACTTTCCAAAATAAATTTTATATAAAATGTAACCTGTTTGAGTTTATATATCCTAACAGTTTATCCACAACTACTCAAACAGTTCAGTATGATCCAACAATCAAATATAAATTTCAATATCATCATGAATTGAATAAGAGAATTGTGTATCACAAGCAATAATCAATATGCATAAAATCCAATATGATCACACTGTAGATATAAGAGTCATATACACAAGTAATAGTCAAAATTCATCAAATCTAATCCACTAAGACATATTAATAGTGATATAAGTTTTGAAGACTTTCAAATTTAAATTTAACTTGCGAGCTCCCCCTAAATTTGCGCAAACTATGAAACATCTAAGAAGCCTCCCTACTGTGTATTAGACCTAACTCACGTATAATTTGTATGAACCTATCTTCAGGAAGTGGTTTAGTGAATATATTCGCCCACTATTGATTAGTGCATACAAACTCAAGAGCCACATCTCCTTTTTGCACATAATCATGAGAAAAGTGGTGTCTAATCTCAATCTGTTTAGTTCGTGAATGTGAGATAGGATTTTTAGAGATGTTGATTGCACTAGTATTATCACATTTAATCGGTATTGTATCATAGTGCAATCCAAAGTCCACAAGTTGTTGTTTCAAATAAAGAGTTTAGGCACAACAACTTCCAGCCATAATATATTCTACTTTGGCTGTGGATAAGGCAACTGAGTTTTGTTTCTTGGAAAACCAAGAAATAAGAGATTGTCCTAAATAGTGACAAGTGCCACTGGTACTTTTTCTATCAACCTTATTACCGGCAAAGTCAGCATCAGTATAACTTACAATCTCAAAAGCACTATGCTTAGGATACCATAAGCCTAACTCTATAGTCTCAACTAGATACCTAGGGATTTGTTTAACAGCATTTAGATGAGAATCCTTAGGGGTAGCCTGAAACCTAGCATACACACACTAAACATAATGTCAGGCCTACTAGCAGTGAGATATAGGATACTTCCAATCATGCTATGATACAATTTTACGTCAACAGGAATTCCTTACTTATCTTTATCAAGCTTAATGGAAGAATTCATAGGTGTACCAAGAATTTTACAATCTTCCATATTAAATTTCTTTAGCAAGTCCCTGATATATTTAGATTGGCATATGAAAGTTCTATGTTTAGCTTGTTTGATTTGTAGCCCTAAGAAGAAACTAAGTTCACCCATCATGCTCATTTCAAATTCACTTTGCATGCATTTTGCAAACTCATTACACAACTCATCATTAGTTGCTCCAAAATTGATATCGTCCACAAACATTTGAACAAGGACCATATAATCATTTTTGGATTTGATGAAGAGTATAGTGTCAATCTTGCCATGGATAAACCCATTTTTTAGTAGAAAACCACTAAGCCTTTCATACCAAGCCCTAGGAGCTTGTTTCAATCCATACAAGGCCTTAGACAACTGGTAAACATGATCTAGTTATTTATGATTTTCAAAACCTGGTGGTTGTTCTACATATACTTCTTCATTAATATAGCCATTTAGAAAAGTGTTTTTAACATTCATTTGAAATAATTTAAAATTTTTAAAAGCGGTATAAGCAAGTAGCATACGAATAACTTCTAATCTAGCAACAGGAGCATATGCTTCATCAAAGTCAATCCCCTCCTCCTGATTGTATCTTTGGGCAACTAGTCTAGCCTTATTCCTTGTTACTACCCCATTTTTATCTTTCTTATTTCTATATACCCATTTAGTTCCAATAATTGTGTGATCATTAGGCCTAGGAACTAGAGTCCACACTTTGCTTCTTTCAAATTGATTAAGTTCTTCTTGCATGGACATCACCCAAGACTCATCCTCTATGGCTTCTTTAATATTTTTAGATTCTTCTTGGGATAAGTAAGCAGAATGATTCAATAGATTTCTTAAGGAGGATCTTGTGGCTACACCACGGGATGGTTCATCTATGATTTGATCTATAGGATGATTTCAAATGAATTTCTAATCTCTAGGCAACTCCTGATTTTCATTATCTTTAGATGATTTTTCATTTTCTTCTGGATTTTCACTTGCATTGTTTTCAATAGATAATTTATCTAAGCATTTTCTAATATCAATATCATCTTCATCATCTTTCTTAGAAAATGGATTAGATTCATCAAACATGACATGAATAAATTCAATGATAGTCAGTGTTCTTTTATTGAAAACCCTATAATCTTTACTATTAAGTGCATAACCTAGGAAAATACCTTCATCAGATTTAAAGTCAAATTTTCCTAAGTATTCATTATCCCTAAGCACAAAGCATTTACAACCAAACACATGAAAATAGGAAATATTAGGTTTATGGTTGTTCCACAATTCATAAGGGGTTTTATTTATTGACGGTCTAATCAACACCCTGCTTATAACACAAGACGCAGTATTAATGGCCATGGCCCAAATATATTTAGGTAAGTTATGCTCATTCAGCATAGTTCTACCCATATCTTGCAATGACCTATTCTTTCTTTCTACCACCATATTTTCTTGAGGTGTCCTAGGTGCAGAAAAGTTATGTGATATGCCCTCTAAGTATTTTTCTATGCTCTCATTTTTGAATTTCGTGCCTCTATCACTTTTTATATGAGTTATCTTATATCCCTTTTCATTTTGGATTCTCCTACTAAGTTTGGTGAACTGTTCACATGATTCATTTTTATGTGCAAGAAGCAACACCCGTGTGAATCTAGAAAAGTCATCCACAATTACAAAAGCATAAGATACTTTGCACAGAATTAGGTCCAAACAAATCTAAGTGAAGCATCTCAAGTGGTCTAGTAGTAGATATGAATTTCTTTCTCTTGAAACTAGCATTGGTTTGCTTACCCATTTGACATGCATCACAATTTTTTTCCTTTACAAAAGACATCTTAGGCAAGCCTTTAACTAATTCTTTTCTAATAAGTTTAGAAAATAAATCCATGCTAGCATGTCCTAAGAGCCTATGCCATAAGCAACTAGCTTCATTTATAGCAGAAAAACATGTCACTTGTTATGAAGCTAAGTTATCAAGAGAAGTAATATAAACATTTTCATGGCGATCGGCAGTAAAAAGTACTTTGTGGTCTGATTTATTTTCTACTATGCATTTGTCATTTTCAAAAGATACTTTATATCCTATGTCACACAGCTGACTTATGCTAAGTAGATTAAGTTTCAGTCGATTAACTAATAAAACATTATCAATAGTAAAAGACGAATCCTTACGAACCTTACCTACCCCCCCCGATGATGCATCCTTTTGCGTTGTCCCCGAATGTCACATAATCTCCATCCTTAGGAACAATTGAAGTGAATTTTCCCTTGTCACCGGTCATGTGTCGTAAGCACCCGCTATCCAAGTACCATCGGTCCTTGGAGGAGGACGATCTTAGGCATACCTACAAAATACACTAAGTAATTGATGCTGGTCCCCAAGTTTTGCTGGGTCCACGGGGGTTAGTGGTCGGATCTCCATTAACTACCCATACTTTCCTAATTCTAGCACGTTTATTCCTAAGTGGACAATCAAATTGAATATGACCAATTTGTTTACATTTAAAACATCTTAATCAACACTTAGGATCTTTAGAAGGGACATGAGGTTTTGACTCACGTGTAAAATGTCCAAAGTAAAGATCAAGTCATCTAACATTTTCAATACCATTAAGGAGTTTCTTTGCGCACCAAGTAATTTTTCAAAATTTCTTTTGCCCCTGGTGAATTTAAAAATAATTTTGTAGCTATCCTTCAATTTACTCTCAAGCTCAACAATAGTGGCATCTTTTTCTTTTAAAATGGAAGCATAAGAGGTTTTTGCAATATTAAACAGCTTTGACCAATTTTCACATTTCTTTTTCAAATCATCATTTTCTTTGGTTATTTTACTCAACAATTTAGATACACGAATATATTCAAATTTTAACTCTCTAAATGTAGGCATGTAATTAGAATCACAATCATCAGATGAATAATATGAAGATAATAAACTAGAAGAAGATACCTTATCTTCGTGTGCCATCAAACACAAATTAGCAACCTCTAAGTCGCTATGGTCTAATTCTGAGTCGCTGCTGCTAAGTTTATCCCATGATGTCCCAGCCTTTATGGCTTTCTTCTTTTTCATAGCTTCCTTTTTTAGCAGTGGACAATCTGGCTTGATGTGCCCAACCTTGTTGCAGTTATAGCACGTAGGAGCATTTGATTTTTATTTTCTTTTGCTGGACTCTCCCTTCTCAATGGTAGACTCTCTATATTTTTTGTATGACTTCTTGTTCTTTCTAAAGAATCTGTTGAATTTTCTAGTTAGCATGGCCATTTCATTATTAGTGTCAGATTCACTGCACTCACTAGACGTGTTAGTGGAAGCTTTCAATGCACTTTCTTAGCCCTATTATGCTGATTAAGTCTCTCATTTATGGTTAATTCATAAGTTATCAGGGAACCTATTAATTCATCTAGAGTCATGGCCTTAAGGTCTCTACCCTTAGCAATGGTCGCACCCTTAGCTTCCCAAACAGGAGGAAAGCCTCTAAGGATCTTCCTAATCATCTCATATGTGGGATAGGTCTTTCTTAATGCATGCTATGATGTGTGCGAATCTAGTGTACATGCTCTAAATGGATTCACCTACATTCATCCTAAATGTCTCACACTCACTGGTCAACATATCTATCCTACTGTCCTTCACATCTCTAGTACCCTCATATGTGACCTCTAACTTATCCTATGTTTCTTTTGTAGTAGAACATGTCATAATTCTGTTAAATTCATTTACATCAAGACTACAGTACAAAATATTCATAACAGTGGCATTTAGGCTAAAAGCTTTCATATCATCATCATCATACTCATCCTCAGTCTTAGGAATCCTAGTTGCACCCTCAATTTTCATAGGGACATAGTGTCCCTTAGAGACAATCCTCCACACCTTCCAATTATTATTATGAAGGTAGATGCGCATCCTCTGTTTCTAGAAGGTGTAATTAAAACCACTGAAAATAGGAGGTCATATGAAAGATGGTCGCTCAGGGAAATGGGTCATGAAGCTACGAGCCCTAAGTGATCTTTTTGCAAAATAATAGCTAGTCTATGCTACGTGGCTCTGATACCAATTGTTAGCTTTACCGTGATCCCAAGAGGGGGGGGTGAATTGTTATCTTAAAGATTTAATCCCTAGGTAAATATTCTAACACCAGTATATTCACAACCCTATGGTCAATCTAGTGCAAGTAATGTAAATGTATACCAAAAAGTAAATAAAACAATTTAATCAAACACACATGCACAGAAAGCTATAAAGTAAGGGTGACACACAAAAATGTTTTCGAGGTTCAGCCACTTGCCTACATCCCCGCCTTGGCTAACGACCACAAGGATTACCACTATAACTTGCTCACTTAAATGGGTGGAGCAGCACCTAAACAAACCAAGTCAATTAGCAGAGGGCTGACCTCAACCTTTACAACCAATCCTTACCGAGCTGGATTACTGCCCCCTAAGCCACGCCTGGAAACACTCAGATTTTACAATCAAAGAATATCGGTGCAGTGATTGTGCTTTCATGTAAAGTAGATATATACCCAAATATGATCCATCACATACACCACAAAATGATTTAATATGTAAGCTCAGTATGGTCTAATATTGCAACTCTCAAATATATTTGCTATCATTGTAATGAGTGCATGAGAGTGTCAACAAGCAATCTCTGTATCTCAAGATATTCAATCAACGTGTACACACAAAGATATCAAGCAAGTCTCATGAATATCAATTAGCAGGATATCTCAATCACGTAAATATTAGATAATGTATATGCTTGGTTTGTAGAAGATATATAATCTTTGTATTCAGCAAATGATATGTATGTTAATGAATATTGCAGGAAAGATTAATATCACATAAACAAATATCTTTTCAAGAATACGTTAAAAAAAATCACTTAAGATATTAGAGAATTTTTTTTGAAAAAGTTTTTGCAACCCAAAAACAAATACGAACTTCTTAAGTTATTGCAACAAAAATGCAATACTCTGAAATTTAATAGAAGTCTTCTTGGGAAATACTTATTAGCAAAGCCCCCTAAGAACACTAAGGTTTAGCTCTCGTTAAAATCGAATCAATCAAACAAGAATGAGAGAGCAAACTGTTGGCCTTACAAGACTTACAAACTTTTTATCTTGTTTTGATGCTAACAAATAAGTGGAACTTTACATATTTGTGTGAGTAATGTTATCTCAGGGTTCATGTATGAGAGCAAGGTCAAAGTGCTCACAATGGTCAAATGAAACTTAAAAGAGTCAAAGCGTGGATTTAAATATTATACTTTAAAGCTTGAAGAAAATGAGGACATGGATGATAAGCCAAAGAAAAGTTAGAAGTCAAAAGAGTAAAAGAAAAGAAAAGAGAATGAGCTCAAAAAAAAGACAAAACATGAAGACTCAAGAAGTGAAAAGTCTTAGAAGTCTTTACGTAAGTACTTTAATGTTTAAATATCGTTTAAAATATTGTGAAGCTTTTAAGTTAACCTCTTGGACCTAAAAACCTTTTAAAATACTTGGAAAATATTTTTATAAGATCAAAAGACATTTCAAAAAGGTTTAAATTATTTTTGGAATGAAAAGCACCAAAAAGAGGTTTTTTCAAATGCTGTCATTTTTCATACATCCGCATTGAGGTGCATTTTTATTTATCGAAAATGCATTATTTTAAAAAGTGTTCAACATGAAAGTTGTAGTATTTTCTCTTAGATTTCATTTGAAACCATAAAAACCTAATTTGGAGTTGTATAGAAAATGTTATGACTAAACTACTAAAATGGGGTCAAAGTTGTCAGACAGAACACTATTCACGGGGGGAACTTCAGATGACTGAACAGCAAACAGAATATCTTTAGACAACTAAAGATTAAGTTTGGTCATCTAAAGACTTTTTTTGAAGGTATTTTAAAGAGGCAGAACCACCTCAGATGACTGAACCTGAGACTTTAGTCATCTGAACACTGTTAACGGGCAGAAATTTTAAAAGTTTTAACTTTTAAATATTCGTTGCTTGGGCTCCAAACTTTTAAAAATCTTGGGAAACACTCCAAGGAAACTTTAGCAACATGGAAACAAGTCTAATTGCCTATAAATACATGGTTTTCCAAATCAAAACTCATCCAAGAATTGAAAATTCTAATTAAGAAGCTGAAAGCACTCTTGTTCTTACAAAGCTCTCTTGCTCACTCATTGCAAATCTCTTCTGTTGAGATATTCTAAAGTGTTGATCCTTCCTCCTTTGAATTCCATCTACTAATCCTCATCTAAGAAGGATATTGGTGAATTCTACACTTGAACTTCATTCTATTTCATATTGATATTTCTACATTGAAGTATATAGCGCCGAAATTGTACTAACTTTCTCTTTGTGAGAGTATATTTGTACGCAGATTATATCTTGTTTCTTGTAGTTTTTTGACATTCCAAGGATTGTTTGGATCATTGGCTAAGCAATGGGATATTGCTTAGAGAGGCGAGCTCTAGCCTAAAGGAGTGACCGAACGAGGGGACATCGTTTGGAGAAGGCGGACTCTAGCCTTAACCAAGGAGTGTTGTAAAGGTTTGTTCCGCCCATTAAAGGAACATGTTTAGTGAATCCTTTGGTGGTTTGCCAAAGGCAAGGATGTAGGCTGGGTATAAGCCGAACCTCGTAAAAATCCCCTCTCACTCTCTATTTCCCTTACTCTTTATTTTCAGTATATTTAAATTTTGTGAATGGTTTAATTGATAATCATATATACTACTTAATATTGAAATCAAGTAACCTTGAAGTATAATTTTGATTTGGGTTGCGGAAACCAAAAGGGAGTACGTTGGTTATACCATACCTTGTGGAAACCATACGGGAGTACGTTACTTGGTTAACATCCCAAAGAAAAATTAATTGGGAGTTTATTTGAGTTCTGAATATTGAGAAGAGCGTACATATTGTGTTGATTGGATGTTATATAACACATCATATTGAAGAAGTAAAACCATATATACAGGACTTATATAAACAAACAAACTATTTTAAGTGCTTACACTGCCAAAGTGGTGTATATGTTAATTTTGGTTTGGTTGTTTACTTTTAATTTGTGATTGATTGATTGGCTTGGCTATTTGGTTGAATGATTGATTACTTGTTTGGCTAAGCAATTTGTTGATTGGATAAAAGAATCTAAATTCTTTTGTGATTAAAGAGTTAAACAAACAAGTCAAGAATTGTTTAAAAGAAATAAAAGAAGTTTAAGAATTCTCAAAAGGAATTAAAAGAAAGTTTTAAAATCTAATTCACCCCCCTCTTGGGACTACACCTTGCTTTTCACAAACCTATTAAAACAAACACTCAATCAACTTACATAGGATTTAAGCAATCGAAGAGGGTAAGTGTGAGTGATTGGAGTGTAAAAATGAGTAGTATAATTTTTCAGAATGAGAGAGAATTTCTTAATCTATTTTTCTAATCTTATTACTAATTATCCCAAATGAGGGGGTATATATAAACTCCCCTAAAATTATAACCGTTAGGGACAAGGTTGGGATTATTATAAAAGTTTTAATGACATTTAGTTATTTTAACCCTGTTAAAAAATAGTTAACCGTGGTAAAAATGCAGGGCAACCCGAGAGCACTGGTTGACCAGGATGAGTTCAGTCAACCGAAGTTCTTGAGGCTCGGTCAACTGGGCCAAAAATGAACTTCAAGTTTGGTCGACCGGGCAAGTATGTCCAAGGCAATTTTTCCTATTTTTTGAGGTTCGGTCGACTAGGACAAAAATGAACTACACTAGCTGGTTAACCAAACCAATGGATTCCCATATGTGGGAACTTGGTTGACCAGGTTGGTGCAATGCAAAATTCCCTCGGCCGACCAGGAATTCAAACTGTTGACTTTAGGGAGGTTCGGTCGATCGGGGTCAAATGAGCTTCAAGAGCTCGGTCGACTGGACATTGGTCAACCGATTGACCCAAACTGTGTTTGGTCGATTAGGGGCAGAATGAACTGCATAGGTCGGTCAACCGAAGGTGCACATTTTGTGCATTTCGATCCTGTTTCATTCCACAATCACCCTATTCAAGTGCCTAACATATACAAGTGCAATTGTGAGTGTCCTAAGGTCATTTCTAGATCCAATTTTAGTTATGATTTAATCTGAGCTTACCTATTAGACCATTCATATGGGGTGTGTGATTATTACAAGTAAAAGCCCTAATTACTACTACATTCCAATTACACAAATGAGATATATTACAATGTAAAGTAATTAGGTCTTCAATCTTCGCTTGCTCTATGTGCATTCTGATATGTCAATTTAGGTTCCTGCACATAATCTCAAACACCCATTAGATATAATAAGTATTTGTCATAATCAAAATCATGCATGACCTATAAGGTCAACACTATTTCCTCTAATTAATCCACAATCACAACAACCAAAATCAATCAATTAACTATTTAAGCAAAACAACAATACACCAAGAAATCAATTCGGAATATTTAGCAACCCTGTATATTAATGCAAAGTTCCTGTAGTTGGATTTTGAATTTGAATATTAAAATGACATCCAAGCACCTTTTTAATATCAAAATTTAAATAAACCTTTAGCTAATAGGTTTAGGGATGTTAACCAAACAACGTACTTCCTTTCGGATTCTGCAAAAGATCGATTAACCAACATACTCCCTTTCAATTTTCGCAAGCTCAAAAACAAATTAGACTTTGGGTTTACTTAATTTCCAATATGTGTTACTTTATGATTAAAAATATTAAAACATCCATGCAGGTTATATCGTTGCTGAAATGTAAAAGAGAGTAAGGGAAAGAGAGTGACACCACCACTTTTACGAGGTTTGGCTTACCCCTGCCTACGTCCTCCCCTTAGGTCAACCACCTAAGGAATTCACTATACCTTGTTCCTTCTGGGTAGAACAAAAACCTTACAACAATTACCCTCTTTTTTAGGAAGAGAAGCTTCTCCACACAACAACTTGTGCTTGGTCCAACGATCCAACAAATCTTTGAACCGTCAAAGATCAAGATGAAAGAAATAGATCTACGTAAAAAATTATTCTCACAATTCAGAGTAGGTTGTACAAATTAAATTCTAAATCGTAATTCAAAAACTAACGATAAATAGAAAATGTGAAGTTTTAAAGGTTTAGAAATCACCAATGGTTCTTCAAAAAAAAAAATTGAATGCAACTCGGAACCAATCTCTTGTTTGTCAATCCACCAATATCGTATAGTTTTTTCTCCAGCAAAAATATGTGAGCACACAAAAATTTTTAGGAGATTTCCACTGCAGGGATCGTATATAACTTTAGCGTATTGTTCGTTTGATATTTTTGCTACTTTTCCTTGTGTATTTTTTCATTACTCAATGAGGTATTTATAAACTTTTTTAAAGAAAAGTTTCCTCATTTAATATGAAGCATTTAAGTAACTTTTCAAAAAGTATTAATTTATAGAATTAATCTTGAAAATCTTCCATTTAGGTAAATTTTTCAAAAAATATTAAATTATAAAATTAATTTTGAAAATCTTTCATTTAGGTAACTTTTCAAAAAAAATATTAAATTATAAAATTAATTTTGAAAATTTTACCATAAGTTTCAAATTCAAAGATTTTTAATTTTGACAATCTCCCCGCAAGTCAAAAATTCTCAATTTTCACAATCTCCCCGCAAGTTTGAAATTCAAAGATTCTTAATTTTGACAATCTTCCCTCAAGTAAAAAATTCTCAATTTTGACAATCTTTAAAATTCTAGTTTACTTGAAAAACTTAATTGGAACACTTTAATAACATTTTTAAGAGTTTTTCAAATAATGATCTCTGGGTCTTTGATTCTTATGGAGCTTCACATATATAAATAGCATTGACTTTAAAGTACTTACAACAATCCTTCTAATCCTAGTCTCCTTAATCACTAAGTCTTTCAGCCTCATTCAGCCTCTCGAGGTTCACTTTCGACTTTAAGATTTGCTTGGCCTTTAACCTCTTCATTTTTCGTTCATTGCTTCAATATTATGAGGAGCTTCCACTAGATTGACATTAATCTTCAGCTTATCAACCGTGAGTGTTCTTTTACCGAGATCTAAAATCAAATCACTCAACACCACATGTTAAAGCATCCTTCATTTTGTTATCATTAAAACAAGATTGAAAAGCCCAGTTAGACCAACAATCTCCCCCTTTTTTATGATGAAAAATACATGAGCGAAAATGGGTCAAACCTAATAAGGCTCCCCCTAAGATAATGCATGATTTATAATGTAGTAGTGTAATCCAAACATGTTGTAGAATAGGACATATGAAGTCGTTTACACAGTTTTGTCTCTCCCAAATTTTCTTACTTATGCTTGAACTTGCAATATGCCCAAAAATACTTGTTTCCATTGCTCTCCTTCTTTCTCTAAAAATTATTTTTGCTCTAGAAAATATCTCTCCCCCTTTTGACTTTGATCTCGAAAAATTTTTTGCTCTAGTAAATCTCTCCCCCTTTTGACATCAATTAAAAAGGTATATATAAAAAATATACAAACTTAAATATCTCTCCCCTTTGTTTAAAAATTTATTTCTCCCCCTTTCTAAAAATATAGTTGTTTTGTAAAAAAAATTTTCATGTTGAACATACAACAGCATTTCAATCATCATTTATATAGGTAGACAAACAGTTCAATTCATTATAATCTAAAAGTCATGTGTGTATCAACATGTATCAAATATCCATAAAGAATTTAACATGCAAAATAGCAATTAATTATTTTTAAAAATTGCTCCCCCTCAATTATGTATTCTAATATATCTTTAGGCAACTTCTCTACTATACATCAGGCCTAATTCACGTCTAATTTGGATAAACCTATCCTCTAAAAGTGGTTTCGTGAATATATCAGCCCATTGTTCATTTGTGTACACAAACTTAAGTGCCACATCCCCCTTTTGCACATGGTCACGAAGAAAGTGATCTCTAATTTCTATGTACTTAGTTCGTGAGTGTGACATGGAGTACTTTGAGATATTTGTTGCACTAATATTATCACATTTTATAAGAACAGTGACATAGTCCAATCCATAGTCCATGAGTTGTTGCTTTATATATAGTGTTTGAGCACAACAACTTACAGCCGCTATGTATTTTGTCTTGACTGTGAATAATGCAACTGAGTTATGTTTCTTGGAGAACCAAGAAACTAAGGATTGTCCTAAAAGTGACAAGTGCCGCTCGTGCCTTTTCTATGCACTTTACTACCAGCAAAGCTAGCATCATAATAACTGAAAATATCAAAATAAGTGTACTTAGGATACCATAATCCAAGTTCAATAGTTCTAATAAGGTATCTAAGTATTCTTTTAACTGCTAATAGATGTAACTCTTTAGGTGCAGCCTGAAATCTTGGCATACGCTAAACATAATATCAGGAATGCTAATAGTCAGGTATAATAGGCTATCAATTAAGCCATGATAGAGCTTAACATCTACAGGTATCCCTTGCTCATCTTTATCTAACTTTGTGGAAGAACTCATAGGTGTTCCTAAAATTTTACCATCCCCATATTGAACTTTTTAAGCAAGTCTCTAATGTACTTTGATTAGTTTATAAAAATTCCATGTTCTGCCTGTTTGATTTGAAGTCCTAGAAAGAAGTTAAGTTCTCCCATCATACTTATTTCGAATTCATTTTGCATGCATTGGGCAAAATCATTGCACAAATCTTCGTTTGTTCCTCCAAAAATGATGTCATCTACGTATATTTCTACTAGTAGCAAATTATCATTTTTAGCCTTTATGAAGACTATTGTGTCAATCTTCCCTCTAGTACACCCATTATGAAGAAGAAAACCACTAAACCTTTCATACCAAGCTCTAGGAGCTTGCTGCTTCAATCCATACAAGGCTTTAGTGAATTTATAAACATGATTTGGAAATTTGTGGTTTTCAAATCTTGGGGGTTGTTAAATATAAACTTCCTCATTTATATAGCCATTTAGAAAAGCGATTTTCACATCCATTTGATATAATTTGAAAATTTTAAAAGCAGCATATGCCAATAACATCTAAATGGCTTCCATTTAGCTACAGGAGCAAATTTGTCCTCAAAATCTATGTCTTCCTCTTGGTTATATCCTTGCGCTACTAGTCTAGCTTTATTTCTAATTACTATACCATTTTCATCTTTCTTGTTCTTATAGACCCATTTTGTTCGAATAACAGTATAATTATCAAGTCTAGGAACTAATATCTAGACTTTGTTTCTCTCAAATTGGTTTAATTATTCTTGCATAGATATCATCCATGATTCATCCTCAATTGCCTCACTCACATTCTTAGGCTCCTCATGTGATAAGAATGCAAAGTGGCTAACCATATTTCTAAGTGATGATCGTGCAACTACTCCACGTGAAGGTTCTCTTATAATTTGATCTATGGGGTGATTCCTTATGTACTTCCATTCCCTAGGTAGTTCATGTATTTCCCTTTCTGCTTGATTATCCTCTGAAGATGTTTCTTTAACTTAGGTGTTCTCATCTGAATTAATTTCAATAGATAATTTTTCTAATCCCTTACTTATCTCTAGATCATCTTCATTAGACTGTTTAGAAAATGGATTCGACTCATCAAATACTACATGAATGGACTTTACAACTATGAATGTTCTCTTGTTATATACCCTGTAGGTTTTACTGTCTAAGACACAACCTAGAAAGATACCCTGATCAGATTTTGCATCGAATTTTCCTAAGTGTTCATTATCTCTAAAAACAAAGTATTTACATCCAAAGACGTGGAAATAGGAAATATTAGGTCTACAACGATTCCACAATTCATAAGAAGTTTTATTAAGAGTAGGCCTAATTAGAACTCAATTCAATACATAGCAAGCAGTGCTCAGTGCTTCGGCCCAAAAGTATTTAGGTAACTTGTGTTCATTTAGCATCATTCTACTCATTTCCTATATATATATATATATATATATATATATATATATATGTTCTTTCTTTCAACTACTCCAATTTGTTGTGGTGTCCTAGGTGTAGAAAAATTATGAGATATTCCTAGTGAGTCACAGTATTCTTCCATATCCTTATTTTGAAACTCTCTACCCCTATCACTTCGTATGTGTGTGATCATATAGATTTTTTCATTTTGAAATATTCTACATAACTAAATAAATTTTTCACATGCTTCATCTTTATGTGCAAGAAACAATACCCATATGAATCTAGAATAATCGTCAACAATTACTAAAGCATATGACATACCTTCTAGACTTTGAGTTTGGTTAGGACCAAAAAGATCTAAGTGCAACAATTGAAGTGGTCTAGTGGTGGAGATGACTTTCTTTTCCTTAAAAGTAGATCTAGCTTGTTTTCCTAGTTGGCATACATCACATATTTCATCTTTCACAAACTTAGTTCTAGGTAAACCCTTAACTAATTTAGACAATAAATCCATGCTTGCATGTCCTAATCTCCTATACTAAATCCAACTAGCCTCATTTATAGCAGTAAAACATTTCACATGTTGAGAGGCTAAATTGTCAAAGCTAGTAGTATAGATGTTCTCATTTCTTTCCACGATAAACAAAATTTTATTATCAGATTTGTTTTCTACTATGCATTATTGTGCTCAAATGATACTCTATATCATTTATCACAAAGTTGGCTTATGCTTAATAGATTATGTTTCAATCCATCAACCAATAAAACATTATCTATCATAAGAGACGGATCCTTACCAACCTTACCTATTCCATTGATTATACCTTTTGCATTGTTACCAAAGGTGACGAATCCTCCATCTTTAGGTGTGATGGACGTGAACTTTTCTTTATCTCTGGTCATGCGTCGAGAGCATCCACTATCCATGTACCATTTATCCTTTGAAGAGGATGATCTCAAGCACAACTGCAATGGACATTCAATTGACTAACTTTGGTACCAATATTTTCTTGGGTCCATGGGGGTTAGTGCTAGACTCTCCTTTGACTTTCTAGACCTTCTTAATTTTAACATCTTTGTTTTTAAAATGACTGTCAAATTTTATGTGACCTAACCTCTTACATTTAAAACAAGTAGTATATCTTTAAGAGTCTTTAGTTGGAACATAAGATTTTGACTCTCTCACAAAGTATCCCATGAAAAGATGTTTCTATTTGAGGTTTTTCCTTTCCATTTAAACCAAGACCTTCCTTATCTAAAGAATTTCTTTGAGCTCCAAGGAGTCTTTCAAAATTATTTTGACCCTCTATGAATTTAAGAATAATTTTAGATTTTTCATCCAAATTTCTTTCTAGCCCCACAATTCTCAAATTCTTTTTTCTTTCATTAAATATGCATTGGACTTATTTTGTCTCTCTAAAGTTTTTGAAAATTCCTTTAATTTATTTTTCACTCGGAATTTTTCTTAGTCATTTTATCAAGCATTTTAAGGGTATACAGATATTCCTATTGTAATTCATCATATGAGTTCATGCCATCATTATTATAAGAATCACTAGAATAATATGATGAATCTGGGCAAAAAGATTGCACTTCGTGATCGTCATGAGCCATTAGACACAGATTGGGAATTTGATCATCACTAGATTCAATGTCTAAGCTGCTAGTACTATGAGTGTCCCGTCCGACCTTTAGTGCTTTCTTCTTCTTTTTGGAGGCTTTCTTCAGTTGAAGACAGTCTGGTTTGATGTTCCTAACTTCTCTACAATTGTACCACGTCGAAGGATCATCTTTTTGCTTCCTTTTTCTCAACTCTCCTTTTTTGGTTTTTGACTCCCAAAATTTTCTCCCAAATTTCTTGTTCTTTTTCAAAAACTTCCCAAATTTCTTAGTTAGAAGTGACATATCTTCTTCCGAATGTGAACAAACTAGTCTGACATTAGAGAGTTTAGGCGACCGAACCATTGGTTCAGTCAACCAAATGGCTATGACATTATATAGTTCCATATAGTGTTGGTTCGGGTGACTGAACTCTCAGTTCATTCGAACGAAGCGCGCAATAAGTTTCGCAAATGGCCTAAAATCTTTCTAACTTTCAAATATAATGTTACCAAAACTTGCACAAATGGTCACAATTCAAACCTACCTATTTATAGCTAACCCTAATCATGTTAGGGCTACGAGAAAGCAAGAGAGAACACATTGTTTTAGATTGAAATCGCTGTTCTGTGCCGTTCTTGCTGAAAATATTTTTCTAGCCTATTCCTTCAAGTTCTAAGCTTTCAAAAACCCAGAAAATCAAGCATATCTCCTTGAGTTTCTTAGCAAATGCCCTTTGAGAGTATTATAGTGTTTTTTTTGTACGAATCTGCTGTAGTTAGAGAGAGTTTTATTTGCACAAAAACCAGCTCTTGACTTCTCTATGTAAAGTGACAGCTCTAGGATTGAGTCGTTGGCAAGCAGAAGGGTTCTTTTCTCTTGAGAGGTTTCTCTGCCTACTGAATGAGAGAGGTGTCTCTACCTACTAAACAAAAGGATTAGTGAATTCTTATAGAGGGTAGCTTGAGGCAAGGACGTAGCCACGGTTGCCAAACCTTGTAAAAAAATTTGGTGTCATTCTTTCCCTATCTCTTTTATTTTCCAAGCATATTAATCTTGAAATATATCTATTGTGTATGTTTTGAATGCTCTACGTTGATTTGTAAATGTTGTGAATGATTTGAATACCCATATCGATCAAACTCAGTTGTAGTTACGAATATTAGTCTTTTGATTTCTTTACTGGGAATTATATTGTGTTGGTTCATTATTCTTTCAAGTTATTGTATAAACTATTTGGTGGCCAAGCATATTCTTGTTAATATTGATTTTCTAAAGGCGCTATTAATAGGGTGTAGTTGATTACATAGTGATATATAAGTTTAGGTTCTCTCATATTTAGGAATATTGATATTGGTATAGTTGTTTGCTTAAAGTACTTTGTGGTGATTAAAGTATTTAGATCACTTGTGAAAAACAAGTTAAGATAGACTAAACTTCTGCATTAAAATTTTAAAATACCCAATACACCCTCCTTTTGGGATTACACCTTGACTTTCACCTTCTGTTCTTTCACCTATGGTCACCAGATCTACAAGATTTTGAGGAGTGCTGTCAATAAGATGACTGAAATATGGGTCTTTGATAGTATTGACAAACAAAGAGATTGCCTCCTTATCCTCAACTGGAGGATACACCTGTGTTGTTGCTTCTTTCCATCGATAGACATACTCTTTGAATGTCTCGTTCGAATTTTTCTCTATATTCTATAGAGTTAATATGTTCAAAGCCATTTCAACCACATGTCTATACTGTGCTATTAAGGCATGTGCTAGATCCTTCCAAATATGATTATTTTTTATGCCTAGTTGAATATATGATCTCACAACTACCCTAGTCAAACTTTCATGGAAGCAATGAAAGAGCAGTTTATCATTATTAGAATGTGTAGACATTTTCTGACAATGCATCCTCAAATGAGTTAATGGACACTTAGACCCATTAAATTTCTCAAAATCTAAGACTTTGAATTTTGGGGTTATTACCACAATACATACTAAATATAGATTGAATGCATCCACTGATCTGAATATGTTTGTTGCTTCCATAGCTCGCAAGTGTTCCTCCAATACTTCATACCTACGATTTACCTCCGATCTGGGGGTATGCTCTTTCTTTATTTCTCTGGATTTTTCTTTTTCTCCAAAGTTGGGGATTACATTTGGCTGTGCTTGTGCGTCTCCAACTGGTGGGATCTGGAAACTAGCGCAGTCAAAATGAAGGGATTTGTGCTTGGACTCGGACCAGTCGTCATATTCACTAGACATCCACTAATAGGTTTGAATCTTGGTAAAAATAAGGGATCTTCCTTATCCATAGGCTCAAGAATCTACACAGTTTTCCCTTTGTTTATGGGGGTTAGCATCTCCATTAGTCAATTCATTTGCTCTTTAATTTCCCGAACATCTTGACTCACTTCCCTGTGGCTTTGTTCGAGACCCATTATGCGGTTTTCCAACTACTCACCCATGATTTTGGTTGTCCATCTAGTGTTGTAAGGATGGAGAGTTGACTTTTTTTATCAATATTGACCCACAAACGCTACCCAACTGATTCTTTTCTTTATCTACAAGCAACTATTTTTTGTGAGTACATTCCTTTTGGTGTGACTATGTATATAGGGATATGTGCAAAATGCACGAATGCTTATGTAATGCAACCTAAATGACTATACAAAAATTCATAAAAAAAAAAAAAAAAAAAAAAAACCCTCATTATGCCATTAAAGAAATCAAGTTCAAGAAGCAAGCTTATCTTTATTTTCCTATTCAACCTTTCCCCAAACATTTTATTACAAATATTTCTAATGAAAGCGCCCAAACCAACCCAGATCCTGCCTGATGTACATAATGTATATTTTTTTTCCTTTTTCAAGACCAAACTATTTCGGATACACTCTGTGATCCAATAACTTCATCTTCTTTATCATAACCCTTGTTCTACTAGCAGCTCCTTGTGCTTGACAAGTCATCTCAAATGTTTGATGGCCTAATGCTCAAAATTCAGCTTCCTAGTATCGGGCATCTTGTATATAAGGTACAACTTCCTAGTACATGGCTTGTAATTGTTTGTACTCATCGTCCCATTTTTACAACTGGACTTACAGGTTTTGTAGGATTTGTGATTTCTGCTCATTCTCAGATTCAATGGCTCTTAACAATTCTATGTTCAATTTAGCTTCTATTTGGAGTGTTTTTTCCCTTTTTCTTAGAGCTATCATTTCCTCCTCGACTTGTAAGCACTAGTCCCTCTTTTTTTTAACATTCTTCTGACATTTGACAATTACTCCATGCTTCCTTTCTTTTACCTATTGAGCACTCAATTAAGCCCCCATAGCTCTTTCCTCAGTAGAACGAAACCTCTCCTACAACTTTGTTTGTTCCACAACCGTTTGGCCCCTTGAGTTTCCTCTTTCATTTGGGATTGAGTAGCCATTCAGGATTCTGCCTAAAAAGTAAAAAATTTCTAAAGTATTTGGTAATTGTAAATCAACAATCTCAAGATTAATCCTATTAGTACACCAACTATCATAGTCTTCTTGAATTCTGGTAACTCGGCTACCCAATTCTATCAAATGAATGAATTTTTTGGCTGCCATAAATTTTCCAATCTACTTCTGGGGCCCTTTCTTAGTTATAAGCAAACTCTGAATCACCCAAACCATGTGTCATGGGTATAAACTTAAAGGATCCTACCTACCATTTGAACATAAGGGAAGTTTAGGTTATTCCTCCCCATAGACCTAGTAATGGGATCTACAAAAATTCTCCACATCTGTATAACATATTACTGTATCCGATCTATGGTTCTTGCCACAAAAATCTCCTTATTACCTAATTTTGCATTCTTTCACCCCATTCAAATATGTTTGGTCGCTCTTCCCACGTAGCCTTTCAAAATCAGCTAAACGAATTCAAACTCCTAAGAATATGGGATGGAAAATGGAGGGACTTGCAGAATAGCCCTAAGATCCAGTTGTAGTGCATATGGATAACAAAAATATAATCAGATCATGCAATCCCCAATTACGTTATTAGGATTACACCTCCAAGATCTGTCTGGTTTGATCTTGAATCTGCAAGTACAAAAACGAACTCTTGAAGATGACCAGGAATCTTCTACTGTATTCCTTGAATACGCCTTGCTCCTGAGAGAGTGGGCTCCTAAGCGGCCGCTAGGGTTTTCTTCTTTCACAAAAATGTTTGCCTCTGTGAGAGTTTGCTCGTTTTCCCTACCTGCTGAATGGAGCACGTGTATATATAGGCTATAGCATGGACCTCTAGGCAAATATAACTAGGGCTTCCCACATAATTAAGAATTCCTATTTGGACCCGAATTTATCCTTAATTACATTAATTATAATTCATACCACTAAAGAATTATAATTGCACCCCTTGTCATATTCGAAATTAAATTTCCGAGCTCCTATTATCAAATGTTTATTTATCTCCTCATATAAAGATTATAGATACCCATCTATTAAATTAAATTACTAACAATTTAATTAATTGACATATTAATTCCCTGAGACCCTCCACTTAACTTATTTGATGTGCCAGATTCAAAATCCACTTGCAGGGTTTGACACAATCAAAACTTATAAGCTTCCTTGAGGGTGTATCATCAATCCCGATACTAGGACGTGGATTCCATAAATAATTAATGTTCACCATACACATAATGTCATCACCCAACACACTGAGTATTTTGACCCATAAAGAATTTCACTCTTCTATGAATCAAAGTAATAAATACTATATGCACGTGTCCAATAATCATATCAGGACTAAGAGCATAAGCACTTATAATAACCATGAGGTAATAATTGTTTTATATAGTCAGTATAAAAACAATTACCCCAAGATGGTCCTATTCAATACACACAAAGTGTACTAGCTCAAGAAGTTATTAATAAATACTAAAACCAATTACACAAAGCATGTCTTTTAGCATTAATACCTAACATTATCCCACTTAGACTCAAAGTCATGCTGTCATACATCTCACTCTCATTCCATCTACATGACTATAAAAAGTCCTAGCTGGTAAGCTCTTTGTAAATGGGTCTACCGGGTTGCTTGCCGATGCAATCTTGATCACCACTACATCACCTCTCTGCACGATATCTCATATCAAATGATACTTGCGCTTGTTTTGTTTTTCCCTTTTATGGCTCCTCAGTTCCTTTGAGTTAGAAACCGCCTCACTATTATTACAGTAAATTGTAATAGGAGATTGTACCAAAGGCACCACTCCTAAATCCAATAGAAAGTTCCTGAACCAAACGACCTACTTCGCTTCCTGAGAGGCTTCCACATATTTGGCCTCCATAGTGGAATAAGCAATACATGATTGCTTGATACTCCTCCAACTAATGGCTCCACATCCTAGGGTAAACACATTTCTCGAGGTTGATTTTCTAGAATCCTCATCTGATTGAAAATCAGATCTGTGTACCGAATGGGTACCAGACTATCTATCTGATAAACCAACATATAATCCCCAGTCCTTTTCAAGTACTTAATTATATGTTTTACTACAGTCCAGTGTTCCCATCATGGGTTAGACTGATATCTGCTAACTGTGTCTATTGCAAACAGATGTCAGGTCTAGTGCAAAGCATAACATACATGAGGTTTCCTACTACTGATGCATAAGGAACTGCCTTCATTTTCTCTACCTCAATCAATATTTTAGGACACTGATCCTTACATAGAGAGAGTCCATGTCTGGAAGGGAGTAACCCTTTCATCATGTATGCTAAAACTGGCAAGAATCATATTAACATAAGTAGCTTGTGATAAGCCCAACATCCTTTGCTTGCGATCTCACAAAAGCTTGATCCCAAGGATGTGACCGACTTCTCCCAAGTCCTTCATGTCAAACTATCCGAATAACTATACCTTAACCGAAGATAATACCCCCCACATTGTTTCCAATGAGTAAGATATCATCCACATATAACACCAAGAATACCAACATGTTTCCATCATGCTTTTTGTTGCACTTGACTCATTAGGGCATTGATCTAAACCATAAGATTTAATGGCTTGTTTATTGTGTTTATCATTTAAATATTCCATCTACCAACGCTTTAAATATTGGGAAAACTTGAAAAATAAAAAAATCTACCTCACATCTAGTTTCTTAAAAGCATGCAAAGACATAACCCTAGAGACCAAAGGAAAGTTCATTATGGATGTAGTTTATTTATCTCAAAACAAGACATAAGCACATGCAAGGATAAAAGAAACATACAATCAAACAAGCTAAGCTACCACATATGTAAACATAGCTACAAAGAAACATGTGAAACGCACATACAAATATGCATACAATCACATATGCAAACATATATGCAAGGCATACCCGAAAATTGTGCACCAAAATTAGAGTCTAACAGAATCACCATCGAGCAAGCTTAAAATGATTTTTTTAAATTCTCCACCCCTTAAAAGATGATGGAGGACTATATAACCTAATTTTATTTAAGTTCATCCAGATAGGGGATGCACACGCACACATGCATAGAAGCACACATATGCATAAAAACGAAACAAACATGCATTCAAGCATTAGGTGAAAATCATTGACTCAAATGTCACCTAAAGATCAAAACATGCCAAAAAGTTATCAAAATAGGCAAGGAAGGTCCTAGAATTTTCTTTAAATTTTTCCTTATTTTTTAGTATTTTTTATAATTTTTAATGATTAAAAAGGATTTTCCTAAATTTTCCTTATTTTTGTGAGTTTTAAATTTATGTATTTTTTTTTTTTGTAATTTTAACTAATTTTTCTAAATTTTTATTCAATTTTATGAAATTATGGTGAATTTAAAAATATTTGGGGCAATAAAATTAAAAAATGAAGAAAAAGAGGCAATTCAACTCAATAAGACCGAGTCAGACTAGTCAAATCGATTGAATCAATCAATTTAAAGAGAAGATTTTGTCAATTTGGTTACCCCGGGTTGCCCAGAGTCAAATCGGGTTAACTCAATCAACGGAGATTAGGAAAAAACTCACTTATTGCAGACACATGTCAACCCAGATGCCACGTGGTGCTGCCCCACTTGTTGCCCCACCCATCACCTTGATCATGTCTTGTGACCATGGTTCAACCATTAAAAGAAACACAAATCCAAGGGTTGGGATCGTGCTACATGTCACCTTAGATATGTGACACGTGGCATTCAAATGGAGAGCCTATATTTTTTTATTTTTCATGTTATTATTTTAAAACTTTCATCTTATTTCTTTCTTTTTATTTTTTCATTTCTGTGTCTTCTCTTCTCTCTCCACCTTTCTATATTCAAATCACATTAGAGAACTCTAGGGTTCTTTGCACTACTTAGCTTACGGCTATAAACACACAAACCCTTTGCTGCCAAACCCCTCTGGCCGACCATCACACACGACTACCTCACTCCAACTAGATCCCTCCAACTTAGATCACCACTGCAAGGATCATGCTCTTTTTTTCATATAAGAACTCTCTCTTTCTCTCTCTCTCTCTCTCTCTCTCTCTCTCTCTCTCTCTCTCTCTCTCTCTCTTTTATTTTCTTTATTTTTTTTAAAGCAAACAATCCCCCAATCCTTCTTCCTTACCTTTTCTTTTCTTTAAATGAAAAAACCTCTCGATCCCATTCCTATCTTTTCTTTTATTATCTTACCAAACAAATAAAATTGGGACCAAGTGCTAGGTTAACATAAGTCTAGTTAAACTTGGGTTAAGGTTAAGGTTAGGTTTAGGTTTGACTGAATCCAGTAGGGGGTTTGACCAGCTCTAAGGCTTGGTTTTGGGTTGGTTTAAAGGGGAGTTGGATCTAGGTCTCAAGTTAACCTCGATAGAAAATGAGTTAGAGTCTCAAGTTTACACAAGTAATGGTCTAGTCTGGGTCTTGGGTCGACCCAATTGGTATTTAAGTCTAGGTTGTGGGTTGATCTAATTAGTTTCCAGGTTTGAGTTGTAGGTTGACTCGGTTAGAAACTGAATTTGGGTCTTGGGTTGACTTGTTAGCAATTGGATCTAGGTATTGAGTTGATTCATAGTATGTTTTCTTGAGTTTTTGTCTTGGGTTGACTTGTTAGCCTACGGGGTTCAAATTCAACAAAACAAAATCACAATATACCCAATATGTTTTCAAAAGTTCCATCACAAAATCAATTCATAGCTTTATGGTCATTTAAACATGCTCACATATTGCAGAGTCCATTTACACAAATCAATAATTAGCCCTAACATCAATTAGACGTGTTCTATACAATCAAATAGTCATAATTCCATTTGAGCATGCTGCAACAATTCTCACTTAATCAACAATGCAATCCTAAAATCCTTCTAATAAGTTCAATATACAACACTGTTAATCATAATTTTCAAACCAATATTTTTCATGCTGCAATGTTTCTTCACTCAATTCATAAGCATATTTTCAAATTCTAATTAGCATGCCCAAGATGGAGAAATATTAATCACAAGTTCAAACAATTTTTCATTATACCTTACCCACATGCTATATGATTTGAAAGTGAAAAGGGATGTGTACCCTTAAAACTCTTTTGCATCTTCCTCTTTACTCTCTCAATCTCTACTTTACTGTTCAAATGACCTTTCCGATTCTTCTACCTAAATGATTTTTTTTTACTATATTCTTACCATATGGATGGTCCTCTTATCCTAATGGTCCCCCTTAATCCTTCCTTTACTTAGCTCTCAATTTATATGCAAGAAAAACATATAACTATCCTTGTGTAGACAGTTGGGAGAGAATCTCCCCAATTTCAATTTATTTGATCTTTAATTCCTAAAAATTTGAGAGGCTGCCATCTGTGAAGTTGGTTTGGAGGTAATCTACAAGGGAATTAGGCATTTGAGTCTATTAAGGAGAAGGGAACAACAGTTCTTCTGGGAAGGAGAGTGGGATGGATTGAGGGTAAGAATTTGATAGGCTTAGGACAATGGATAGAGCCCAATATGGAGCTTTGGCTAGCGAGCTAATAGGATTAGGCTAGGGGATACTAGACTACATTAAGGGGTGAGTTTCCTTTGGCCTCCACTAAAGTTGAGGGCCAAAAGTGAAGGTGACCTCGAATGGCTAGGTTGGGGAACCAAGGATGGTGATTGAAGGAACTCCTCGTTTTTTGTCTTTTTGGGTGTACTTAACTAAATTTTGTATGAATTTTGTAAAATGAATGGGTGATATAAGGATAATATATTGTGGATGAATGTATGTGTATTTTATTTTTGCATTGTGGGAAAATGAGTGCAAGTAAATAAGAGCTACCAGGGTAAGTGAAGAACTAAGATACTAGAATCATATTATACAAGTAGAAATAGGCTATCTTAGGGCTTGAACTTGAGAACTAAGATAGAAATCCACACTTTTACTATTGGGACTAACATAATAATCCAAGAAAAAGAACAAAGAATTTACCTTATATACATCAAGTCATACTTGGCGACTATACATCTAAACACTTAACAACTTGGAGCTTACCAAAATATCTAGTTTCTTGATGAAATTTCCTAGATGATGCAATACTCTTAACACTAAATGATTTGTGGTTTTTTTCAATTAAAATATGTGATCTAAAAGGAAGATAATCTTTTTGTTAGAGACTAACTAGATTGAGCCATATATACTAAATAGCTTTCTATCTCACATTTCATACTACTTTCTAAGTTTCAAACTTGAGTCCTCTAATAGAGAAGTCCTAAACTCTATCCACTATATTGTCTTAAGGGACCTAAAAGAATGGTATTAATTGTTCTTGCTGGGTCTTCAAAAGAGACTAATGTCATTGAGTATATTTGTGTAATATATAAATATATATATATATATATTTTATTTTTTTAAAGAAAAGTGGCACCTCCATTTATTTATCAATAAACCCTCACTTTTTACGGAGGAATACCATGGTTACAAGATATTTAAAGGGAGAAACAAAGGACAAAACTTTAAAGGTCTCCCAAATAACAACACCAACATTCAGCCAAAATAGGAATTCAAGTCCAATCAAAACAAAACAAAATAAGGACCTACAAAACAAATATCACGCAACAAAACAAACAAAAGATAAACAACATAAAGCATAGACCAAAACCAATAAGAAATAAGCTAAACATACCTTATATAAGTCGTACCCATCTTCTCCAATTTATATAACTCATTGATAACTCTGGGGAGTTGACTACTATTTGTAAACAACCTATTTCTCCCCCTAGCACCTTGATGAGTCAAGGCATCTGCCACTTTATTTCCTTCTCTATACCAATGCTTTATCAAAAAGTCTACTCCCTCCAATAAACCAATCAACTGCTCCCAAAAAACCCATAAATACCACAAGGAGCACCTACTTGATCTTATCCAATTTACAACAATCTTCGAATCACATTCAATATCAATACTAGTATGACCCCAATGTTTGAAAATATTTATTCCCTCCGATACAGCTCTCAATTCAGTTTCATTATTTGAACAAGAATCAAAATATTTTGAAAAATCAAATACAAAAGATCCTGTATGGTTTCAATATATATATATATATATATATATATATATATATGATCTCTTATTCCAAAAAGATTGCAAAAGGAGAATGCATATGAATTTGACATACTTGGATACAAGGATAAAGAAATTAATGTTCTCCCCCATATTGTTGACCCATTAAACGATGCTATGAATAATAGATATAGACGTAATAATTAATTAAATCCCAAACATCTATACATTTTTATGCTTGTGGAGACAAACAATATAGAATATATTAAGATTAATAGTCAAATAATTGCATCTATTTTGAAAAATTTGTTACGATGAGTAGTCAATTAGTGTGGTTGTGGGCATAGTTGACTTTCATAAAATGAGAAAAGAAATGGGTTTTACTCTCTTTTACCTATTAAATGATGTGACATAATGCACTAAATCTCAATTTTATGTAGGTATGTGGATTTATGGGAGATAGATAATATTAAATCTTTTGAGTTTAATGGCAGACCGTTATACCAATTGTGACTATCCCTAAGTATATATGTAAAAAAGATTTCATATTTCATGACATTTATTAAGTTGTTATGACTTTCGTGAGTAGTTAATTTGTACTGGAGCCATAACATTATGACATATAACGTTGGGCAACATATGAAATTTACTTATGAGATTGTCTAATTTTTGTACGATAAAAAAACATGTTATGGCCGACAAAAATTAAAATGTGATTACATGTCACGAGCATGCCACATACTTCATCTTCTAAATGGACCCGCCTGTAAGGTGCATGGTGCCTTTACTGATATAATCATCCAAGCTGCAATAATTTATTTGAACGTATTTCTTTGCAGCCAAGACCTCTCCCTAATGTCTAATATTTTAGACATGAAAATTTTGGTAAGCAATATAACTCTAATTGGTAATACCCTTTTAATTACAAACTCTTACCCCAAATGTAATTAGCTGAATTCCAATTATCTATATAATGTATTTGTTGTTGTGCGGAATAAATAGCACATGGTTTGTTTAATCTACTCGACAATCTTAGCAATCATGATCTCAGATAGATCATTAAAAACACAATTAAGCTTTTCATCGAGACTAGAATACAAAACGAGTCTTTCATCGGGACTTAAACAATACTTACAATGATAAAAAATCACAAATGATATGTGGCTTAATATACCTAAGCAGAATGATGTCACAACTCAAACTTACAACTCAAAACTTCTCAAAGAAATGAGACTTGGAACTTGAAGAGAGTTAAAACTAATGAAAAGAACATTTACAAGAAAGTACTCTCATAAGAAAGAACAAAACACTCTATGACTTTGAAATATAGAGGAGAATGGGAGATCGACCACTTTTATAACAATTTCTTTTGTCATTCTTCCTTGAAATTAGACTCCTTTTATACCCAAAATTGTCAACTAAAACTTGGAGAGGTTTTGGCTCCATGTGATTAAGGTTGGAGCTAAACATTTTATAAGATGACAAAAATTCTATTTTTTAGGTGAGATAATATATTTATAAAAACACAAACAGTCAATGAATGCTAAATAAAATTCTATACAAATCTATACTGACTTATTAACGAGACTAATTTACAAAGAAAAAAGAAATCACGCCAATTGCAGTAGCCATTGAAGAGATAAAATTCAAACACTACAAATATAGTGGTAAGAATCTATTGGTTGATTTGTATAATTCGTAACAAATCAAATATTTATTCAAATTAAGCGTGTCATATCGTTCTGAAATCCTCAATGTCTACTTTCATATAAAAAAGAGAAAGAAATATTTTCAAAGATTCTATAGTATGATATGTATAATTTACTACACCATATGTTTGATTATGACTTTATGGTAGTGTAGAATGACCATATTGTTTTAATTATTAGTCTTACGTTATAGCTCTAAGACATCTACAAAAAAATTTTCTAGGAGAATGATGAATCTAGTTTTATACGAAATAATATTATAATTTTTGGGCTCAAGTGGAGTAAAATATAGAATTAGATTTGCAAATAGTGGAGAATTATAGTCTGACTTTTTTCTAAAGACATAAGGTGCATTTTTACAAAAAATACGTTCATTTTAGCTCTAGATATATAAGAGTCAAATGGAATGTTTTTGAAAAGATTCATGGGTTAATTTTTTAATATAAAGGGTTTTGTCACATTTGAAACCTCCAATAAAAAAGTGTAGTTATTTTACTATATGATACTGAAGTTGGTATATTTGCTTTCTAGTTAGGTATTAGCATACTCAGTCATAAATACCAAAAATGATTTTCATATATAAATATAAAAGAAAATAACTATCATATAATAGTTCATGGAGTACAAATTCATATAAAACATACACTAATTCTTATTTGTTTTATCATCATCAAAATGAACATGAAACCTAGTGGACTAACATAATAAAACAACACTTTGCCTTGCATATTAATATAACCATGCACCCAATTTAGCAACTAGAATTTACTTGATTCATGCATATTGTAGTGTAGGTTTATTTTTTTGAATTACGCACCGGGTATCCACGTGTCCGTTTTACAGTCCACGTGACTAATCTTGCGCCCCTTGAAGTTGAGCCTACAACTCCAAAGGGAGGGTAAATTCAGGAGTTTAGGGACGGAAATGAACTCGGGAGGGTTTGAACACCTGATCTCGTGAAAGGCACTCTCGCAGCCCACACTATCACCTGAACCACACCCTGGGGGTGTAGTGTAGGTTTATTTGGAATCAAAAGACTAGAAGTCTAGAGTAATCCATTATGTATCGCTTGTTGATAATAACTTGCGAAACAATTAATATTCTAATAAATAAGTGTTATATGGTCTTTTTCCTTTAAAGCATGTGATGTGAAAATATGATAATAACTCTTCTAGTTGGTTTATTGACTTTTGTGACAAGTGTCTTAGACAATGATAGCTTGTGACCATTAGTTAAAAGTCTTAAAAGTAAAACGCTTATGTAATATTTCTTGGTGACAATTGACATTCATATGAGAAGAATGAGATATTTCTTTTTATTTTTTTTAACCTATTACGTGTTGCAACAAATAAGCTCTCTCTCTCTCTCTCTCTCTCTCTATATATATATATATATATATGCATATATTAGAGATTTCATATTTCATGATATCATGATCTACTTTTGAAAAATTGTTGCGATTGTTTCATTTGAGTAGTTGCTATATATGATCCTCTTTGACAAATTAAGTAAAGTCAACACTTGCAAATTTTAAGTATTCGTGGGATCCTCTTATTATTGTATATGAGAAAATTGTGTGCTTCATGATCATGAAAAATATAAAAATATACGCATGACCTAAGCATGCAGTGACGGATCCAGAAATCTTCTTCAGTGGGGGACAATATCTTACAATTTCAAAAGCTATTGTTTTAGAATTTGAACTTAAGTCCTTTAATGTATAATGTAAAAACATCATATAGGAAACATTTGAATGGTTTTTTACATCACTAATTTTACAAATAATCTCTTCACATAATTTGAATTAATATTTTTAGTATAATTCTATTATTTTATTGGAACATAGTTATATTTTAAATTTAAATATTTCATAATTTAAGACAGTGCACTATTTTCTAAAATTTCAATTATAGCACTTGTTGCTACTAGGTTATACCTAGGTACGCCACTCTAAATGCACCCATTGTGCCTTTTCTAGAAAATCGAAAAATTATTTATAATTATTTGTTCAAGACAAATGCTCAAGTTTCCACATACAACATATTGGAACATGCACTTTATACGAAAATGATATAATTACTTAAGCCTAACAACTCAAATTTATTTCACGCGCTCCTTTGCAATTAAGGCGTGACAATGTGGGGCTTTGCCTAATTTTCAAAATTGTATTAATGATAATCTTGATAAATAACATGCTATTACAATGCTTATTGGTATGTCGTCTATCTTGGGATTGGTGTATTCCCAAGAGGGGGGATGAATTGATATTAAAAAATTTCTTCTTAGGTGTAACTAATCTAACAGCAATATACCACAACCTAGGGTCTGTCTAGAAATATATAAACACTGAACAAATATTTAAAAAAATAAATCAATCTTAGTATTTCCAATCATTCAATGCATATAAACAGTATAATCAGAGTAATGAAAAATATCATACAGATGCGCAAAATAAATTACAAATAAATAAAACTGACACTAGATATGATATCGGGGTTCGACCAATACTGCCTACATCCCCGCCTCAAGCTAACAAGTAAGAGGATTTCATTAATACTCGCTTAATGGGTGAAGCGACACCAATTACAAAACCTTATAAGATGGTGCACCTAGTTCTCCTAACTAGGTCTGAACCAGTTTGGTGCTCTCCCAACCGAGTTAGAGCAATTTGGGACTATTCACAGGGCTAGTCTCCCTCTTCTGTCCATTTAAGTGAGTAGGTATAGTGTAATCCTTGGGGCATATGCCCAAGGCAGGGACGTAGGCTAGTTTGGTCGAACCTCGATAACAAATCTTGTGTCTCTTTCTCCCTATCTCATTTAAATTACTGCACTTTAAATTCAGTATGTGTACCCCTATTTATTTACTGTTATATTTAGTTGCATGCACACATTTACTTTGAATGAGACACGCATGTATACATGAACCAAATAGCTTAATCTTTTTACATACACGCGTTTATATTGAATGAGATATGATATGTGGTGAATCGACAAAACATTTAAATTAGCCAAAAAGTTTTTAAATCTCCAATTCACCATCCCCCTCTCGGGATCACAACATTTCTAACAATTGGTATCAAATTCTGGTTGTAATAAGTTTAACCGCTATTTGCATAAAGATTGCAACGGCTCAAATTTCGGTATATCCCTATTTTGAGGGTCAAGTCTTTGCAAACCCTCCCCTAATTTTATTGTGTAGATTTTATGGTTTGAAACTTGAAAATGATTTTGTAAAGTCAATTGATTGGAGGATTTGGAAAGTGTTGGCCTAACAAGACTTACAACTCTTATTTTGATGATAACAAAGTAAGGAAATTTAATATACTTCAAAGTTATGATGTTTCAGGAAAACATATCTTGGAAGCTCAAATTCAAGAAATCTAAGAATACAACAAATGATCACAAGGAATATTTTGAAAGCTTACATCAATTCTAGTGATCTAAAATGAAAGTTCAAAGAAAGATGAAGTTCAAGACCTAAAGGACTCAAAGCAAACAAATTCATATGCAAAGACTTCGAGGAATTCAAGAATTAAAAAGATGAAAGACTCTATAGTTATGTAAGTACTTCAAGTATACACCAATATGAGATTGTTTGAAGCTCATTAAATATAAGAGACCTAGAGACCTAATTTTTAATTTTGGAGATTATTTTTTTTAAGTAAACAAAACAAAATTTCAAGATTTGAGAAGCAAAAAGAGTGTTTGCAAAGAAATCTTAAAAACAGTATTTTGAACTAGACAGAAGCCTGACTGAATACCCTCAGTAGGCTGCCATATTTAAAGTTTTTAAGATGGACAGATAGAAGGTTGTCAGGCGACTGACCAGACCTTAACAGAAGCCTGATAGGGCAAAATGAGAAGCATGACTGGGTTTTTCCAGGCGACTGTCACCTTTCTAACTTTTAAATTAAGTTGGGTTTTAAAGTGACAAGCGCTTGACCTAAAGTGACAGGCTTTTGCCACGTGGAAAAATTCAAATTTTTTATAACGGGAAAATTTTTTAAAATTGTTTGCTTGGGGCTCAGATTTATCAAAAACTCAGGCACTACTCCAAGCAAACTTGGGGACCAAGTAAATTACTTTTCCCAGTCTATAAATAGCCTCCAGGACCATTGATTTTATTCATCAAGCATCAATTTCAACTCTCAAATTCTCTAAATTGCTCTCATCTTTCAAAGGTTCTCTTGCTCACATATTACTCACCAAATCCACTGAGATTTGCTGACTCTCAATCACTAATTGTGTGCTCAAAGCCTGAATCTTTCACTCATTGAAAGAATTAGCCGATGATAAAATTCTTTGAGCTTCAATTTCAATTTCATATTGTATTACTTTGAAGTATATAGTTTTGAAATTGTACTAATCAGCTATATTGGAGAGTATCTCGTGTACGAAAACCTCTTGATTATTTTCTTGTAGATTGATGATGATTCCAAGGTGTTTGGATCGTTGGACCGAGCGAGGGGTATCGCTTAGAGAGGGTGTTTTGCCCTTAAGGAGGGAAATTTGTATACGATTTGCTCAGAAAGGAGCGTTACTAGTTGAGCCCTTTCGTGGTATTGGCCAAAGGCGAGGACGTAGACTGGGGATAAGCCGAACCTTGTAAAAAACGTGGTGTCACTCTCTTTCCCTTACTCTCTTTACTTTTCAGCAAACATATCAACTAGGTAGATGTTTTAAATTTTTGAATCATTACATAGTTTGGATAGTAAATAAACTGAAGAATAATTTGTTTTTGGGACTTGCGGAAACCAAAAAGAAGTAAGTTGGTTGATTGGCATTGATTGTGAAAACCATAAGGGAATAAGTTGGTTGATCAATACCCAAAACTTATTAAAGTGAAGGTTTATTTAAAATCTGAATTTTAGGAAGAGTGTGAATGTTATATTGCTTATCTTCTTGAAAAATTCATTCCAAAAAACAGGGCTTGCATACTATTTACAGGGCTACTAACGAAAGCTAAAAGTGCACAAAGTGTTGCATCATTTTGGTTATTTAAATATTTGCAATTGGGTATTTTGAATTATTGTTTGGAAGATTTTTTGGTTACATTTTCAATAAATTTGTGGTGTGTCTCAGTTTTGGTTTGTGAATTGATAAAGTTGTGTGTTTAGTAAAACAAACTTTAAAATTCATAAAAGGAACTTAAAATTTTTAATAACCCAATTAACCTTCCCTCTTGGGATCACTATTCCACTTTCAGAAAGTATTTGTCAAAGTTATCATATCTCATTGAAAAATGATTTTAAAAATGCATAATTTCCCAAAATTTGAAAATAAATTAAATTTGAATGACATGTGTTATAATGCTTTTGCAAGTTTATATCTTTACTAGTGCTAAGGATTTTGGGAACCATTTCAGGTATGAAAAACCGAAATAGAAATGAACACCACCCCAAGCTTAAATGACTAAGAAGGAGTAAAACAAAAAAGGTATATCTGTCCTCCTTCTATTTTATTAAATTCTCAATGCAATGATTCATACTATTTATGTTGTGTTATATCCTTTTATGAATCATGTATTTTGATTGTATGTCATCTTATGAGAAGCCATATAGAAAAACTTGTTATACTCATAGGATGTCTGCTTTAAATGAAAAGGGGGTTATGAACATTAAACGCTCAAATAGTGTTTTGTGCTTAAAATTCTAAATTTTATTTACACTACTGAAGAAAACCAAGCCAATACATGGGTTTTTGTGATCACCTCCAGTCTATTTGCTTAATATATGTATATCATTATGATTGGTGAGTATTTGAAGACATTGACTATCCCCATTGGATGGACAAAATGTTTTAAACTGCTAAATCTTTTTAAATGTTATAAATTTGCTTAAAGTTTAAAACTCTTGAATATAGCATGACTTGTGCATCACACAGATTTTAAGTTTAGGGAATTAATATTATACATATCATATAGCCCTAAATTCACAATGGAACTTTAAGCTCATCCCCATATTTGAAAATTTTGTTTTGCCAAATATTGTTATTGAATATGTAATTCTTTGATTGCATAACTGAGGGGGAGCAAAGAATTTTTGTTTATATCTGTTGTTTGAGTTGAATGCTACCATCCACTATGTTTGCTAAATGTTATATGATTTGATGGATAGTTTATACTTATTTGAACTGCTAAACTGCTAGATTGTGTGCTTGTACTGAATGTCACCTGCATGGTTGATGCAGTGATGAGAATTGCATGGTGGTAGTAAATATAGGTTTTTGTATGCCTTTAACTGAATGGTATCTGCATGATGCATATTATTTTATATTGCTTGTGTGAATCTATCAAGTTTTAGGTGCATGGAAAAATAGGAAAATGTTCAATTTACAAATGAAATAGTGCCAAAATTTTGATAGAATTTTTCCCATAAATGAAACCATGTATTAGGATAGATAGCTTAATGCATGCCTAAACATTTTTGAAAGGATGAGTGAATTATAATGAAATTATTATTCTCACCCTTTGTTGAAAATGCATGCAAAATAACTATATAGGTAAGTACATGTCAAATCCAAACCACGATGTAAATCAAAAACATGTACACATTCTGTCATCTTAGGATGAACTAGTTTATGGACGTCATTTGGTCCTAATCCCTAGGTTATGTTCTTCATGTTGGACTTAAATGGTTAGCAATCACGCCATAAGTTTTAAGTCCATGTGACTAGGAATTTTGCATGACTTAGGGGGAGTTTTCATTTCATACACACTCATTGTATTTTTGAGTTATGTCATCCTTTTTTGAACCCCTATTGCATTACCTTTGAAGTAAAGCCTTGATTGGATATCATGTATTAAAACAAAATGCAATATGTCATGTTAGTATGTGCTAAATGCATATATTTGCTGCATGCTGAAAATCCTCTGAAAAGAAGAATTTTTGATGAATGCTCTTAAATGACGATCATCCTTGAACTTAATACAAGTATGTATGCATGCAAATATACAATGGGAGCTTGAGCCCTACGTTTAGGAAAAATGAATAAGAGCTTAATCCCTAAAACCTTCTGCATGCTAAGTAATATTTAGAAGGATGAACATGTGTTGAGTGTGCTTAAATGAAATCCATCCTTGAACGTTAATGTACTTATGTGTGCTTGAGATTATATCGGGGAGTTTAAGCCCTATCCTTGTGAAGAGGATTAAAGTCACCTGACTCGCGGACTCACATTATTATTGTTACTACTTTTTGAGTCTGAAACGTTTCTAGGTACCTTGAACATCATATCTTGTCTTTATTGAATTATCTTTGATATGGATTGTTCCTGGTACGCACGAACACTGCACACAACTTAATGTTTGCATTTTCTAGTGCATGTGTTATCCATAGTATCTAAGCACATACTCAAGTTGATAGGGGGAGCACCTAGAAATTAAAATTATATCATGTTGTGCTCACCAACACTTCTTGCTTAGATCTGTTTTGAAGTCATGTTGTGGCATGTGCTCAAATGCAATGTTCTTGTTGAAAATCATAATTTGAAACGTGTTGATTTTCCACAGTCATTTGGTTTGCCATATGATCAGGCATGTGATTGATAAATATGTAGGATCTATATGGTTGTCCTTTCTGGTTATATTTTAGTGTGTACTTAAATGATAAACCAGAATATTGATGCTTGCTTGTGATTTATTTTAAAGTTTGTTTTTCAACAATGCATCACCTCCAGTACTTCTTAATAATATCATAAGGGGGATATATATTTATATATATATTTTTTTAAGCAAGATTTAAACTCATATAAAGTATACCCTTTGTCGTGCTTGTGTGCTGAAATGCCTTCATGATTGTGCTTGTATTGTCTTGAAATTTTATGTCATGAAATTATATTGTCTATAAAATTTTTTTGGGTGTTGTATAACTAGTTCATTGATCTAACATAAAATGCATGTGAACTAGTTAGACCATTCTCCTGCTCAAACCTATTTTTATATATGCCGCATGTTCTTAAATTGCAATCTTTGCGGGGACTTACATAGTGACTAAATTGAAATGGTTTGTGCATATGGTCTAACCATGTTTAACATGTCATTTTAATATTTTAAATGACCAGTTATAATCTTTTATGTGCCTCATTGCTATATCTTTCAAACTGTTATAAAATTTTTATGCCCATAATCTATACTAAAAAGAATGAGAGTTTTTTTTAGAAAAATAAAAATTATTTTCAAAAGGGTTGTGTTCTCTTTGCTAAGTTTGTTTTAAATTATAAATCCTTTTTACTTAACTTAGGCCTTTTGCTGATGTCAAAAGGGAGAGAATGTTTTTTTGAGTAAAATAATAATGATCAAAATACAGGGGTAAAATATCTGAGCATATGCTTTAACTCAAAAATTTAAATGCATGATCATTTGTAATGTCTTCTTTTGTGAATATGCTTGAGCTTTATTGCTTGTATTTTATACTATGCATATTCTCAGGGGGAGCCTTTTCAAGTTGTACCCATTTTGCTCTTGGCTGTTTGTCATCATAAAAATGGGGAGATTGATGGCTTTTTGAGTCCGATCTCTATTTTGATGTTGACAAACCACCAGTATCTTATGCGTGCATTTAGTGTGTGGTCGACCAATGCTAGCTTTGTAGGCATAAATTAAAATGTCTAGACCTTAGATTGACCATAGGTCACTGCACATAATTTTGCTAAAAATCATGACAAAATATTAAGTGTTGAGAATAGGAATAGCTTCCCAAGAGGGGGGGTGAATTGGCTTTTAAAAATTTTCTTTTAATTCATTTTAGAATTCTTAAACTTATTTTATTTCTTTTAACCAATTCGTGACTTATTTGTTTAATTTGTTAAGCACTCAAGAACTTAGTTTCTTTATTTAATCATTAACCATACAAATATCTAATCATTCATCCAAACCAATCAACTATAATTAGAAAGCAAACAAATAAGCTAATACACAACACTTATGTAATATAAAAACTCAAAATGGTTGTTTGTTGATATTAGCCAAATTTGAACCAAGCCCTGTAGTGAATGAGAATTTATGCTTGTTGATGTAAAGCCCTGTATAAATGAATCCAATCACTCTTTCCAAATATTTTGAATTCAAATAAACTATTGGTAAATTTATCTTTGGAATGTTAACCAAGTAACATACTCCCGTATGGTTTCCGCAAGATATGGTGTAACCAACGTACTCCCTTTCAGTTTCCGCAACTTAAATCAAAATTGGACTTTAAGTTTACTTGATTTCCAAACATACGTAGTATGTATAATTTAGATATTTACAACATCCACGCAGTTGTATATGAACTGAAAATAAAAAATAGGGAAAAAGAGTGAGACGGATATTTTTACGAGGTTCGACTTATACCCAGCCTACGTCCTCACCTTTGGAAAACCACCAAAGGATTCACTAAACCTATTCCTTTGATGGGTGGAACAAAACCTTTACAAGAAATACCCCACGCTCAAACACTCCTTCACTAGGCTAGAGCCCGCCTCTCCAAACGATGTCCCCTCGTTCGATCACTCCTTAAATAGGCTAGAGCCCGCCTCTCTAAGCAATATCCCCTTGCTTAGCCAATGATCCAAACAATCTTTGGAGTCGTCAATCTACAAGATAAAAATCAAATAGATGTGTACAAAAACTTACTCACACAAAGAGCTAATTAGTACAACAATTTAGAAACTAATATACTTCAAAGTAAATAACAATATGGAAATTAACTTGAAGCTCGTTGAAGTATATCACCGATTAATTCTTTCAATGATTGAAAGATTTAGAATTTGTAGCAAAATTCCGATGGAAGAAGATCAACAAAATCTCAGTTGAATTCGTGCAAGTTGAGAGCAAAAGAGAGCCTTGAGAATTTAAGAGCAATTGAAAGAGATTTTGAATTTTTGCTGAATTTGAATTCTTGGTCTGTTGATTCAATGATATTTAAGGCTTATTTATAAACTTTAAAAGGTATGTAACTTGGTCCCCAAGTGACTTGGAGTATCCCCTAAGTTTTCACGAAGTTTGAGCCCCAAACAAACCATTTCAAAAATGTTTCCGTTGAGGTTTTTAATTTTTTGTTCGTGGCAGTCGCCTACCCCAATCTGGCAGTCGCCTACCATGTGATTTTTTAAGGAGCAACAGGGGCAGTAGGGTGGCAGTCGCCTACTAGGACACAACTAGTCGCCTAGCTTGACCACCCAGGCGCTTGTCCTGGTTCAGGCAGTCTACTGGTTGTTGTCAGCTTCGAATACCCTTATGTTTTTCTATCGTAACTTTTTTTGTGTAACTCAAAATTTGATGATCTTGGTTTCAAATGAAAGATAAGATAAAATAATACAACTTTCATGTTGAATACTTTTTAAAATAAAGAGTTTTTGATAGAGAAAAGTACACCTTAATGCAGATGTAGAAAAATTAACAGCATTTTGAAAATCCTCTTTTTGATGCTTTTCATTCCAAAAATGATTCTAACCTTTGTGGAATAATTTTTGACCTTATAAAAATATTTTCCAAGTATGTTAAAAGGTATTTAGGTCCAATAAATTAACCTAAGAGCTTCATGTATCCATATTGAAATTATTTGAAGTACTTACATGAAATTTCCTATAGATTCTTTCAAATTTGCAATTCTTGAATTCCTTGAGGTCTTTATGCTTGCTTCCTCTTTCTTTAAACTTTCATCAAGTTCTCTTTAATCCTCATGCTCTCATGATCTTCAAGCTTTATCTTTAAATCTATTTTTGAATCCATGCTTCGCGCTTGATATAAATCATCATTCTTTGAAATATAAGCTTTCATGAATTTTTTAACCTTGCATTCATCATTGAATCCTGAAAATACATCACTTAGACAAAACATGTTAAGTTATACTTGTTTATTAGCATCAAAACAAGATGTTAAGCCTTGTAAGGCCAACAAGTGTGAAAGGGCTTTAAGCGACCAAACTGTGTGCATTGAAAACGCCTCGATCGACCGAATGGTTGACTGGTCAACAAGTTTGACTTGGTTTGGGCGACCGAACCAAATTGAACTGAGCGTCGCTAGGCAACTGAACCTTTGAGCGGTCAATTTTTACCTTTCCTAGGTGCCTGAACTTCATGTTTAAATCCACCTCGGGAAACTGAACATATAAGTTCAGTAAACCAAACTTTAGACCGGCCAATCGAACCGCGGTCTTTTGAAATCACCTTCAGTTCAACTACTCGAACATATTTTTAGGCACCTGAACCTCAAAAATTTGTTTTTTCTCTTGTGTCTGTTTGAGTGACTGAACTTAAGATCAAGCGCCCAAAACTCTCGGGTTGCTCATTTTTAATTGGGATAATTAGGGTTAAAAATTAATTAAACTTTTTTAATAATTCCCAGCATGTCCTCAACGGTCAAAAATTTCCCTGAGTCTATAAATACCCCTTTCATAACTCAAATTAGTAACTTTGATTAGCCAATTTTTCCCTCTAATTTTCTCCTAATCAAAGTTCCCCCAAAACATGTTTTTAGTGCAAAAATATTTTATGGGGTAAATCTTATACTCTCCAACTCTTTGTATTATTCTTTGAAATATTTTTAAATAGAGTATTTTAGTTGGGCATTTATTTTTAAGTGTGTTTTCATTGCAAAAATTTTTTAGCTAAAAACCTTAGTTTTCCATGAACTTATTTTTAACATCTTTACTTGGAAAAATATCTTGAGGGTTTAAAGATCTTTGAAAAATACTTGTTGCATATTTCATTTTTAAAATCAAAGATCATATAAATCTTTGATGTGCTTTTCATATAAATCATTTTCAAAGATTCCAAACTTTATTTGAAAAAAACTCTTACTCTACTGAGCATACATTTCATATCATACTAGAATGTTTGCATTTGAGCTTAAATGTGTACATTTCTACTTGTATGTTTTAGAATCATTTTCATGTACAAAAAATACTTTTTCATGTACTAGTTGGGTTTAGCTCGTTAATTGAACTGGAGAGTCTCAGCCCCATAAATGAGACCCGTTCGGTTCAGCCCAGAAATTGAACTGGAGAGTCTGAGCCCCCTAAGTGAGACTAGTTTGGCTCAGCCTATCAATTGAGTTGAGGTTTTCCTTACCCTATAAGGAGAGGATGTAAACAGTTTCTTCTCCACCCATTTAAGTGAGCTGGTATAGTGTAATCCTTGTGGGGTATGCCTAAGGTGGGAACGTAGGCTAGTTTGACCGAACCTCGATAACAAATCTTGTGTCTCTTTCTCCCTATGTCGTTTAATCTACTGCACTTTAAATTCAATATGTGTATGCCTATTTATTTACTGCTATATTTAGTTGCATACACACATTTACTTTGAATAGGATACGCACGTATGAATGAACCAAATAGCTTAATCTTTTTACGTACACGCCTTTATATTGAATGAGATATGATATGTGGTGAATCGATGAAACATTTAAATTAGCCGAAAAGTTTTTAATCTCCAATTCACCCCTCTTGTGATCACACCATTTCCAACAGAAAATAATGTATATGATATGCACTTCAAAGATTCAATCCTAATATAATTTTTCTCCCAAAAAAAATATCTCAAATAATAATAGGAGAACTTAGGATATTAGCTTTCAAATAATTTTTGCCCAACAATAAACTAATATGATCTTTGATAAAAATAAAGTATGAAATATATGCTTCTCAAAGATCTCAAAAACCCCAAATAATATCTCCCAGAAATATTGTTGAAAAAATAAAGTGCTGGAGATCTAGGGTTTTAAGCTCAAAAATATTTTTGCAATAAAGACAAGTGAGCTTTTGGAATCTTGCAATAGATCTCCAAGAATCTCAAGTTAAGACAAGTTTTCTCCAAGAAAATTTATCAATAAAACTAATGGAGAGAAAACTTAAAATCAACTCTCAAAGAATTTTGAAATGAAATATATGAGAGAGTAGATGTTTTTTATATGAAAAAATCAATGCTCAAAGTGAATGCTCTCTTAATAAAAATTGAATGGAATGTGTATAAGAGAGTAAAAAAAATTTAAGGCTAAAAAATATTTGAGAGGATTTTCTAATCTAAGCTCATTCTTAAAAATGATTTATGAAGGGCTATTTATAGACCTCTTGTAAAATATGACCGTTTGGGATACAAGGGGAATTTCAGAAAAAAATTGATTAATTTTAATTAAAATTAACCCTTGTTTAATGCGGTAAAACTTGGCCAACCTGAGAGGTTCAGTCAACTGAGGCTGAGGCTGGTCGCCCGAACACTCACAAAGAATTTGAAGCTTAAAACTAGTTCGGTCAGCTGAGGGAATGGTTCGGTTGGATGAGCCGGGTGATTTCTCGAGCCTTTGTGCTTTCGGTCACCTGAAGAAAGGTTCGATTTGCCGAACTTTGAATTTTAGTCGACCGAAGTAATTTTGACCTAAAGGTTTGGTTAGCCGAGGACGATAGAAAAAGTCACTTTCAAGGTTCGGTCGACCGTGGACGATTAGTTCAAAAATGGGTCGGTCGACCGAGGCAAGTCAAATATTTGACTTTCACCCATTCGGTCAACAAAAGCATTTATAACGCAATTCGGTTGGTCGATCAAGGATTAGTCAAAGTTTTGACTTTCTGGCCTACGGTCTGTTCGGTTGACTGAGCTAATTTATACTAGAAGGGTTCGGTCGATTGAGCTTTTAAATTAAGCTTAAAAATCCAACATCGATCAACTTGCGAACCCTGTTTTGGACCTTAAGTTATTTTAAAAACCTTTGTATGGGTTTTAACTTTTAAAAAAAGGGTTTTGAGTTTAGGTTAGGTCCCCTAAGGTCAAGTTTGGATCCCTATGGTAAGACTATGGTCATTCTAAGCTTGTCAATCCATATCATGCATGACATGCAATTATTATAGACCAAAACCAAAAATGCATTTATTATAGAAATATGTGTCGTCTTCTTTTTCTTCTTTTGCTGCTAAACTCTTTATGGAATCTGTCATGTGATGTGAGCTTTAAGTCCTGTATGGCCTCCATTTCCTTTCCTTATGTGTGTGTTTGAAATAAAGATTTATTCACATATTAAGTACACACATAAGATACTAATATTTTGTCAGCATAAAAATAGAGACCAAACTCAAAAAATCAACAGTCTCCTTTTCCATGTAAAGTGAGTAATTTGAAATGATGGTAATTATTGTTCATTCAAAATCTTCAACCTATATGACATATATCATTAAGTATTAGTAAGTGATTAGTCAAAAAACGATGAAAAAATAGATTTTTTTTAATGCAATTCTCAGGTTGACTTTCATACAAAAAAGAAAAGTTTATTTATCTTTTAAATTATTTTACTAAATTTTGATATTATTAGTCGTCACAGATTATTTAATTCAATTTCAACAACTTATATATATAATGTTTGTGAAAAACAATGATGTAAAATTGAGTGGAAAATTTGTCAAATATAATAATAATTATTATTATTATATATATATATATATATATATTAATAGATTGTATACAATAATGTCATCATTCTTTTCAAAACACTTACATATGAAATGATGTCACCATCCATTTATTGAAAACTAATTTAAAATTAAACCATAAAAATATTTTTCAAAGAAAGAAGAGTAAGCTTATAAAAATATATATTTTTTGCTAAAAATAATCTAAAATTACTTGTTAAGATACTTTTTTAGGTAAGTATTATTTTGAAAAAAAAATATTTTTCTTATTTTCTTAAAAAAAAAAAAAGGTAATATGAAAAAATATGTTAGTTTTGGTGTATTCCCAAGAGGGGGGGTGAATTGGAATTTTAAAATTTATTTCTATGTTTAGCTAATCTAATAGTAGTATATTCGTAACCGAGGGTCGGTCTATACAGTTCCAAATGCGCAAATAAATAAAACGTTCAGAAATTAAATCATGCACGACATTCACAATATAACATACACATACGATAAATAAATTATGAAAAAATAAAATGCACACACGATATGTTATTGGGGTTCGGCCAATACTGCCTACGTCCCCGCCTCTAGCTCGCAAGCCCAAGGATTCTACTAATACTCACTTAATGGGTGGAGCAGCACCGCTTACAATCAGGTCAATTAGAGGGGCTGACCTCAACCTACACCTTACTAAGATGGTGCACCTAACTTTCCTAATCGGGTCTAAGCCAATCCGGGATTATTCAACCGGGCTAGTCTGCCTGGAATACAACAAATGTGTATAACATTTTGCGTACACAAAAATACTTTTTACACAAGCAGATATGTACCACTACGTACAAGTACTAATCAATGCACATCAATAATATAGGAACTATAAGCTCAGTAATCTATGTGTGCAATCAACACTCAGAATAATGACTTTATCTAATCAAGCACAAGAGTGTATTTTAGAACTATCTTTGAAACTATTGTATCATTATATCTCTGTTAGCTTTGGTGCAATCCCAAGAGAGGGGGTGAATTGGTATTTTAAAAATTTGTTCCCTAGGTCAATCAACTAATCTAGCAACAGTATTACACAACCTAGGGGCAATCTAAGTATGTATGAAATTGCAGATATAATATATTAACCAAATTCAGTACATGCACTACAATTTCAGTATTTCTCAACAAGATACAATATCATGTCAATCAGATACGCAGTATATTCAGTAGAGAAAATAAATCAAACACAAAACAGAATATAATGCAGGGAATGTAAATGTGACACCGAATATGATATCGAGGTTTGGCCAATCCTGCCTATGTCCCCGCCTTGGCACACCCGCAAAGGATTACACTATAAGCTCACTTAACGGGTGGAGCGACACCTAATACAACCAGGGCAATTAGCACAGGGCTGACCTCAACCTTTACAAATTCTCCTTGCAGGGTGGAGAAGACCCTAACAATCCTTACGAGCAGGATTACCGCCCCCTCAAGCCATGCCTGGAATACAATCGAATTACAATACAAACTATGTACAATATAATGCTTCTCCGATAAACATATATGTACCAATACAAATCAATCAATGCACATCAACTATATAGATAAATATAAGCTCAATGATGTGTATCTTTGTGCAAGCAACACTTAACAAGATGTGATAACAAGTATGTTCAAGAGTGTTCTAATCAAACTATATCTTTGAAACAAGTTATATCAAATCTCAATAACAAATCAAAGTTTCAAATATGCTAATCAAATATTCAAACTAACTCAAAATATTTTCCTTCAATGAAATAAGCACAAGAGTAGTTTGAAAATATTATAGCTTGGAAAAATATTTGCACAACAAAATCAAAGTTATAGGAATCTTGCAATGACAACGCAAAGATCCTTAACCTTATGAGTTTATCCCAACACAAGATTTATAATATTCAAATCTGTGGGATGAACTTAACTAAACTCCTTAAAATCAATATCAGTAATCAATCAAAGCAATGAGAGTATTAGCAATATTTAATACGCACTAGCACAATCAAAGGAACTCTCATAATGCTAAGATGTATCAAGGGAATGAAGGTATGAGTTTTTGAAAATATTATAGGCAAAAATGGGATTTTGAGTTTGAGAGAATTTTGACTAATGATTTTTCTTAATCTCTACTTAATCCTCACAAATGAACTCATATTAATAGACAAAGGCCAAAATATAACCATTTAGGATATGCAGGGTATTATTAGGAATGTTTTAAAAATACATTAGAAAAATTAACCCTATTTAAAGCATTTTAATCTCGGTAAATAATTTGCAACCCGAGAAGTTTCGGGTGGCTGAACTTTAATTCGGTCGCCCGAATAAATTCAGCTCAAAAAGGCATTTTAAAAGGTTCGGTAGCCTGAGTCTAGGTTTAGTTAGCTGAACAAAAGTTTGAAACATTATGTTCGCGGTTCGGGTGCCCGGATATAAGTTCTATTAACCAAACAAGCAAGTTTGGTCACCCGAGACATTTTTAAACGCGAAGGTTCAGGCGCCTGAGTTGGTGAAAAGTGCTCTGACACTTGTTCAATCTCCCGTGGATTGTAGGTTCACTTCTGGTTCGATCTTCTGAACCCAGGTCAAACCGCTTACTTCCTAGCGGTTCGAGCACCCGAGGTGTTTTGAACACCTAGGGTTCGGGCGCCTGACCTCACACAATTATGCTAATTATGTTCAATTTCATTTCAAGTTGATCCCCTGATTGTGAATGGGGATTGTGTTGTGCATATGTGTAAGGACGTAAGGTCTTTTCTAAAGCCATTTTGAGATAGTCCCAAAATTCGGCATCGGTCAACCGGTCCTTTGGCCCCCTATGGTCAAACTACAGTCTTGTTGAGCTTACAATTACCTATATGTATGACAAGCAGAGATTATTACAGACCGATATAGATTATTACAAACCAAATTTAAAACATAAATGCATTTACAATAAGAATCTTCTTCTTCTTTCTTCTGCTCTTCGGATTCTCCATGGAGTATGCCAGGAGTATGTTCTTTAAGTCTTTCAGGCTTCCAACAATCCTTTCTTATGTTTGTGTATTGAATTAATGACCTGTTCAAGTACTAGACACACACATTAGTAATATGCAGTTTGTCATAATCAAAACTAGGGATCAGACTCAAAAAGTCAACAATCTCAATCACAAGCTTAGGGTTTCAAAGATTACTATCAAGGGTATTCTAAACATCTCTAAAAAATAATTTCTCAATATTCAAGCACAAGGAGATATTTAAAAATAAGTTAGTAAAAAGATTTTTACACACACAAAATACAAGTCCAAATGAGTTTTGCAATAACAATGCAAAGACCTACTTAGCTATAGGATTTTTCCCACACAAGATTTATCAAATTAAATCGGTGGAAAAATCCTTGTTTAACTCTTAATATGACAATCAAATATCTCAAACAAGATTTCAAAAGTTCAAGCACAAAAGATATTTTTGAAAAATAAGCTTGTCAAAAATATCTTTTGAGTTTTGCAATGAGAATGTAAAGATTCACAAGCTTAAGAAAGTTTCCCTAAAAAAATGAATTTATGAACTAAATCATTGGGAAAATCCTTTGGGCTTAACTTTCAAGATAATCAACAAATCAATCACAAGTGTGCGAGTATAAGCTAGTGTAAGATCTCTCAGGATACTCTTACTCAAAAGGATTTGGCAATAAAATGATCATATGGATGAGTATATGAGTTGTGTATGAAGAAAGGGCACTCAAAGATTCAATGAGAATTTTCTTAATCTAACTCCCTAATCTTATCTTAATTTTAGCAAATGATCTCATATATATAGACATGGGAAGAATTATAACCGTCAGGGACATATATGTCATTTTGAAGAAAGTTTAAGTTAGATTAATAAATTTGAACTGCATTTTAACCTCGGTATTTCTCGCCAACCTAAGAGCACCGGTCGACCGAACTTAAGGTTCGGTTGACCAAGTTGCTAGGTTCGATCGACCGGAAGAAATTTGAACAAGAAGGATGGTCGACTGGACTTGAAGGGTTCAAGGGCAATTTTCCAAATCCACGTAGTTCTGTTGACTGGGTCAATTTGAACTAGGAGGTTCGGTCGACCAAGCGGTTGACATTTCCCACGTGAGGGTTCGGTCGACTAGGGTGTTGCCTATATAAACTTGGTCGGTCGACTAAGCGGTCAACTTGTTGACCCGGGGATGTTCAGTCGACTAGGTTATCCCTATATACTTCTGGTCGGTCACCCGAGAGGTCAACCTGTTGACCCGGTGGGGGTTCAGTCGATCGAGGAACTAAGTGTAACTGAGTTTCGTCGACTGAAAATGCCAATTTCGGCACTTTCGGTCCATTTCTTTTTAAAATGTTTTCCCTATTCATATGATGATTAACTTTAAGGTAATAGGGAACATTTTCATGCATGATAGTGTCTTATGGCTAGTCTAAGGTCTTTTTGAGGACACCAAAAAAATCTGGCATCGGTCAACCGAAGGGTAATCCCTAAGGTCTTTCTAAGGTCTCGAGCTTATAATCCTACATGCATGATATGCAGATTATTACAAACCTTTTCTTAATTAAGATTACAAACCCAAATAGAAATTAAAACAAATAAATATCAACTAGGGTCTTCATTTTCCTCAAGATCTTCGAGTGTCATCATATGATATTGCCAAGATAAACTTGCACATCAACTCGGCAGACATTAAATACCTAAGTATTTCTTATAATCAAAACAGGGTATAACCCATAGGGTCAACAAAATATTTTATTTTAAAAAATGACTATTTATTTGAATGTGAATCAAACACGACTTATTAACACAATTACTTAAAATATATACTTTTTACAACAATGGATGCATCCTCTCCCTCCCATTAGCACAATTAAAGTAGATTGAATTTTTAATTCATTGAAAATTTAATTAGAATCAAATCAGGTTTATCTATTTTTTTCTTTTTTTATTAGTGAGATAAGATTTTAATAGAGGAGTGGATTAGAGGATAAATTCATTAATGAGGTACATTAATTGAATCTCCATGCGAATTTTTGACACAATCACACAACTGACACATACACAACAACCCAAATTATATAACATATGCACTAATTCTTATTTGTTTTGTCATTATCAAAATTGACATGAAACTTAGTGGGTTAACACAATGAAATAATGCTTTGCCTTGCATATTAATATAACCATGCACCTAAACTTAGCAACAAGAATTCACTTGAGTCATACACATAATAGTGTAGTTAGGTTTATTTGCAACAAGTGTTATATGTTCTTTTTCCTTTAAAGTATGTGATGTGAAAAGATTGTAATAACTCTTTTAGTTGGTTTATTGACTTTTATGACAAGTGTCTTAGACAAATATGAATAGATTATTGTATGCAATCGATTAAAAGTATTTATTTGAATATGAATCAAACACTACTTTTTAATACAAGTACTTAAAATATATATTTTTAAAAAAAATACTAATTTTTTAAGCCGTCCAAATGAAAATGATCATCTTTAAAAACAAAAAATTAATGACAACTAAGATCAATAGCAGCTTAAATATTTTTTCAAAATTATTCAATTGAAATGAATGTCAGCATCATGACGTGAGCACTTATTGTATTTTGGTGCATCTCGCTTAGGGTTATTCTGCTGACACCAATAAGACTATTGGTGCTCTCCTTGTTTGTGGCATTATCGTCGTTGACTTGGCATCCGTACCTCCAAGGTACTACTTTGTTACTTGAATATAGAAAAGGACTCGAGACCATTATTTTGATTTTAGTGGGTCCCTTGCTCACTTCTCCCACAACTGGGGTACTTTTTTGGATACTTATAGGAATGAAAGGTTGATTGGTGTATTGTGGATGTTTATCCCTGTAATCTTCTTTTCCTACAGTAAGTACCGCTACATCCTATTTCCTGACATAGAATTATATCAAGCTAGAATCAGTAAAATTTTGAACAAACTATTGAAATGTGATGCAACCTCATACAGAAAAACTAACTTTATATTTGCAATTTTATATTGTTCCTTTGGGAAAAACTACTTCCTTTTTTAGCATCCTTGCTTGGTATAATTCCATATAGACCTCATCTAGTAGAATTTGAACCTTTTTTCTATCTTCTCCTTCTCAACTCTACCATCTTTTTCTCTTATGGCATTTACTGCACCTCCTCCATGATAAGGCAGTGAGTTACCATGTACATTGGGTTCCTTGGTGTAAAAAATCAGCCAGCCCGCATCCCTCAATGCTTTTACCTTGTATTTGAATGACCAACATCTATTTATTAAGTGTCTAGGATCATTAACATGATACTCACACTGAGCCTCTAGATTGTACCACCTTGAGAAAAGGGGATGTACGGGTACTCTTGGGATAGGAACGACCAATTATCTCTCGACTAACTACGGAAACAATTCTGAAGAAGTCATCGGATTTGGTTCAATTTTCGTAGAATCCTTTGCAAATATTCTCATCAGAACCTATGAATTCTGTTACATTTGGGTTAGGAAAGACATGGAGGAAATCAGATGTGGCCATGCACCTTGTTATGCTCTATTTTTTACCATTGGCTCGAACATTGCACCTTTATCTACCCATTTTGTTCTACCTTCATGATATGGGTGACTCTCAATTATTAAGGCTTCTTCCTCCTTCTTCATATGGGCGACTCTCAATTATTTGGGCTTCTTCTTCCTTCTTTCCAATTCATTTATTTTTAGAGATTCGCTCAGTATCTGTGCTTCTCATTCTCCCCATTTTGAATGCACTTCCAATCCTTTCTCCCATGGTTACTAAATTAGCGAAGTTATAAGGGGTGCTTTCGATGAGATGGCCAAAATATGGATCCTTCAGTGTGTTAACAAATAAAGAGACAACTTCCCTATCATCCACTATAGGATGCACCTGTGCTGCTGACTCTATCATTTGATAGGCGTATTTCTTAAATGTCTTATTTGTCTTCTTCTCCATATTCTACAGGGTTATCTTGTATGGGGCTATTTCAATTATGTGTCTGTACTAAGCTATGAAAGCATGATCTAGGTCCTTCCACGTACAGATCTTTGCTATGTCCAACTAGATGTACCATCGCAAAGCCACCCCAATTAAACTATCTTGGAAACTGTTGAAGTTATAGGTCATTCCCGGTTTTGATAATGACAAATTCTCTTTGTATTTGATGACTTTCAAGTTTGTGTGCGGTATCATACTAACTAGATCACATTGATAGCATGCAGCAACTTGGAGAATTATGAAGACCTAACATATATATATAGACATATCATTTGTTGTAATATTATTGGGTATGTAATTTAATTTCAAATGGGTATGTAATAACCTGCATATCATGCATATAGGACTATAAACTCAAAGACCATAGATGGACTTAGGGATCACCCTTCAGTAGACCGAAGGTCAATCAATGCCATATTTTTAGGATATATGCTCAAAGGCCTTAGATCGACCATATTGTCACACCTTGAACCCACAAATGGGCCCCAGGTGTGATTTTAGTAACCTAACATGTCTTTGTATCATTTAAAACATACATGATACTACATTGAATGATGGTCTGACCCCATAGGGTACACGTGTACCATACACACATTCACATACATATCCATACACATCAAATACACAACGGGAATATTCTCTCTAATATAGACATTGTACCATACCAAAGTCTATACATGACTAGAGTCTAAACTCCCAAATACCATACATATACCGGGTGTCTACAAAACCTAATAATGACAATCCAGTTACAAAATTCGTACTTACATTGAATGAGGGTCCAACCCGTGGGGTACATGTACACCCTATACACATTCACATACATATCCATACACATCAAATACGCAGCTTGAATATTATCTCTAATGCATACATCGTACCATACCAAAGTCTATACATGACTAGAGTCTAAGCTCCAAAATACCATACATATCCCGGGTGTCTACAAAACCCAATAATGACAACTTGATTACAAAATTTGTACTTACATAAGTACTCTACGTAGCTAACCGACCCCCACGCTCCTGAATGCTAGGATGCTAGTTTTGGCTACCCGAAGGACCTGAAATATATTTGTAGACTCGGGGTGAGACACCTCTCAGTAAGGAAGAAAGCAAGTTATTTCAGTGTGTGGCATACAAGTGTTATTTCAACATATAATATAACACGATACAGTTCCAGTATTTTCACAATCCAATTCGAGTACATATCATACCAAACATATGGTCAGTGTCACCACACTCAAGCACTCGATATCCTACAATAACCGAAGCCTTACAGAAACATCATGCTAATACGATGTCCACTCACACCAATCGGTGACTAACCGGAACAAACATACGATATTTTAGACCCTCGGATATAGAGCCGGACACTCTCGCCCACGGTATTTAACTGAGACATGGCGTTTTCCCACGGTAATTAGCTGAGACGTGGCAAAATTTCATAAAACTTGGAACAATTTTGGAACTCACGTTCCTATACCCATTAGCGTACGGTAATTAGCCGCTCCTATATGTTTTACAAAACCTGAAACATTTACATACAACAGTTTATTCCACACTTATTTGAGGATACAAAAATCATATTGTTTTCAGTTCGAGAATATAGTTTAATACTACTACAGGTACAGTCATCTCAATACTACAGTTTTATACAACATACAATTTTTCAACAGAAACAGAGATGACACCCAAAACCCCTAATTTTCCCCAAAAATTGCAACTCAAAAATCCCGCATTTTCACCTAATAGATTTTCCCAAATAAGTAGCCAAAATATACATACGATAGTAAACTACAGGTTTACCGATCCTGATTTAAAAAATAACTGATATAAACATAATCCCCTTACCTTTTCCTGAATACCACAAACCCGAACTCTACTGCTCCAAAACTACAAACCGAGTTCCTAAAACCTAAACATCCAAGAACTATATTTCACTATAATTCTTACTACTACATATATACCGAAATAAAAACGAAATCGAACCTTTACCTCAGTTTTGGGTCAAAACCCAAAAATCTTCTAAACGAATTTTCGATCCGCTAAAAATGTAGAGATTCCTCCCCTAATCTACGCAGTAACGTCCTATCATTGAATCAAGCGACAAACAGCGAAGAATCAAATAGAGAAGGAGAGATTCCGCTGGTTTTAGAGAGAAAGAGAGAGTTTTAGCTTTCTTAGCAACTAAGCAATAAAGGAGGATATTTATAGCCCCTTTGACCCGACCAACCTCATCGACGAAACGACACCTTCGTCGACGAATCATCTACACATTTTGTCGATGAACTGGTTCCTTCAGTGATGAACCCTATTTCGATATTTTACAACTCCTTCGGTATCTCTTCATTGGCAAGGTTCTGAATTTCGGTGAAGAAGAGTATGAGGGCCTTTGTCGACAAGAACAATGGCTTCGTTAACGAAGCTTGCTAATTTACCAATTTTTTTACCCTTCTCATTTATTCAATTTATATATCACGAGTCAGGTTCTTACAACCTCCCCTCCCTACAAAAATTTTGTCCTTAAAATTTGTAATCTCTTTTTTACCAACTCAACTACATACCCAACCATATACCCGACTCTGGGAAGAGCCAGCGGCCACCCACATAGCAACCCCATTCCAAATACATACATACCCTCACTTTTTGCGGAGAAATATCGTGGTTACATATATATACTGTCTCGGGAGCTCACAATATTACACACTCCCCTAGAGACTAGCCACACATCAGTACTACAATAGCAGAATACTACATACATACATACTCATACCGATCCTGCTACCGAAACTACTACTCAGAACAACTATGGATAATTTCGGCGTTTTTCTGTCTCCTACTCCTAAGAAGCTTCCTCAACTGCGTGATTCCACCACAGTACCTTCACTAACGGTATCTCCTTAGTACGTAGCTTTCGAACTTTACGGTTCAAAACCTAAACATGTATCTCTTCATATGCCAAAGCATCCCCAATCTCTATAGATTTGTAACTAATCATATGTGAAGGATCCAACACGTACCTCCTCAACATGGATACATGAAACACATCATGGATCCTCAAGAGCGCTGGGGGTAGTGCAATCTTGTAGGCCACCAGACCCACTCATTCCAGTACCTCGAATGATCTGATATACCTCGGGCTCAGCTTTCCCTTGTTCTCGAACCTCATTACTCCTTTCATTGAAGCTATCCTCGGGAATATCTTACCACCCACTTCGTATTCCAACTCACGGCGGTGAACATTTGCGTAACTCTTCTGCCGACTCTAAGCTGATTTAATCCTATCCTTGAGCAATATGACCTTCTCAAAAGCCTGTTGTACGAGTTCAGATCTCAATATCTGCCATTCACTGACCTCATCCCAATACAAAGGAGACCGACACATCCGACCATACAATGCCTCGAATGGTGCCATCCTGATACTAGTCTCGTAGTTGTTGTTATAAGTAAACTCCACTAATGGTAGAAACGAAATCCAACTACGACCAAAGTCTAATACACAAGCCCGTAACATATCCTCCAAAATTTGTATCGTCCTTTCTCATTGTCCATCAGTCTGGGGGCAGAATGCTGTACTGAAAGTAAGCTTTGTCCCCAGTGCTTCCTGCAAGCTCTTCAAGAATCGAGAAGTGAATCTCGGGTCTCGATTTAAACAATAGACACCGGTACCCCATGCATTCTGACTATCTTATGCATGTACAAATCTACTAACCTACTCAAAGAGTAGCTAACCTTCATTGGTATGAAGTAAGCAGATTTAGTCAGCTTGTCCATGATAACCCAGATGGGATTCTGCCCATGTAGTGCTGGTGGCAACCCGGTGACAAAGTCCATGGAAATATGCTCCCATTTCCACTCCAGAGTACTCAATGGCTGCAACGGCCCTGCCGACCTCTAATGTTCAGCTTTCGCCTGTTGACACGTCAGACATTGCTCCATAAATCGTGCAATCTCCCATTTTATGGAACTCCACCAGAAAGATTCATGCAAATCTAGATACATCTTCGTACTACCCGGATGTACCATATACAAGGAATGATGTGCCTCCTCCAGGATCGTCCTCTTTATCCCCTCATCATTTGGAACACACAACTTGGTCCCAAACCTCATCACACATCCCCCAGAGATGTTAAAATCTGCCACCAACCCTTGCTGTACTTTATCTACAACCTTGACTAACTCCGCATCCTTAGCCTGCGCGACTTTAATCCTCTCAAATAACGTTGGCTGGATCACCAAGCTAGTAATGAAAGCCTGATGATTACCATCCACCAACTCCATGCCAAGACTTTCCAGATCCTATCTGATATGATGCTGACCTACTACTACAGATACTGATGCATGCTCTGACTTCCGACTCAACACATCAGCTACCACATTAGCTTTCCCTGGATGATAGCTAATGGTGCAATCGTAGACCTTGATTAGTTCCAGCCACCTCCTCTGTCTCATGTTCAACTCCTTCTGTGTGAAAACGTATCTGAGGCTCTTGTGGTCTGTGAAGATCTCACATTGTTCACCATATAAGTAGTGTCTCTAAATCTTCAATGCATATACTACTGCCGCCAACTCCAGATCATGCGCAGGGCAATTCTTCTTGTACTCCTTGAGTTTTCGAAAAGCATGAGCAATTACTCTTGTTGCATCAGCACACATCCCAAACCCTTCAGCGATGTGTCACTGTAAATCACAAAACCACCGTCCCCAAATGGGATGGTTAAAACTGGAGTAGTGACCAGTCGGTGTTTCAACTCCTGGAAACTCTGCTCGCACTCGTAGGTCCAATCAAATCCACACCCTTCCTCCTCAATCATGTCAGAGAGCCAAATAACTTATAGAATCCCTCCACGAACTGCTGGTAATACCTAGCCAATCCTAAAAAACTCTAAATATCCTGCATGCTCTTCCATTTCACCCAGTCAACCATTGATTTTATCTTACCAAGATCAACTGAGATACCACCCTTCGACACGACATGGCCTAAAAAAGCGACCTTATTTAGCCAGAACTTGCATTTCTTCAGCTTATCATACAACTTCTTCTCCCGTAGTACATGAAGTACCAACCTCAGATGGTTTTCGTGCTCTTTCAAACTCTTAGAATATACCGGAATATTGTTGATAAACACTACTACAAACTGATCTAGGTATTAATGGAAAACCATGTTCTTTATATCCATAAATATTGTCAGGGCGTTAGTAAACCCAAATAACATGACCAGAAACTCGTAGTGACCATATCTGGTTTGAAAAGCAATCTTCACAACATCCTCAGTCCTAACTTTCACTTGACATCAATCTTCGAAAAGACTTGTGTTCCCTGCAGCTAGTCAAACAGATTATCTATACAAGGCAATGGATATCAGTTCTTCACTATTACCTTGTTGATCTCACTATAATCAATGCACATTCGCATCGACTCATCCTTCTTCCTCACGAACAACACTAGAGCTCCCCAGGGAGAAACACTAGGTCGAATAAAGCCCTTGTCCAGTAGTTCCTGCAACTGCTCCTTCAACTCCTTAAGTTTAGCTGGAGCCATCCGATATGAAGCTTTAGAAATCAACACCTTGCCTGGTAGCAGATCAATAGTGAACTCCACCTCCCAATTAGGAGGTAAACGAAGTAAGTCTTTCAGGAATACATCTAGAAATTCGTTAACCACTCGGATCTCTTCAAGTTTCAGATCATCCGGAGGTGGTTCCTTTATGCAAGCAAGGTACCCTTAACAACCCTCCCAGAGTAACCTTTTCACCTGTATAGCTGAAAGAATCTATGGTAGAACGCACACACAATCTCACGAACTCATACTTTTACTCCCCAGGAGGTTTGAACACTACTACCTTCCTACGACAATCAATCACCACATAACTAAAGAATAGCCAATCCATCCCCAGTATGACGTCAAATCCACATATGTCATACACTACTAGGTTCCCTGGTAGCAACCTTCCCTAAATAACCACTGGGCAATTTCCCAACATCTTACTACATATCGTTACACTCCCAGTTGGTGTAGCCACAGAAAACCACTCATCCATCACTTAGGTTTCCACCCCCACATAGTTTCACAAAACTTGCAAATATAAAAAAGTGGCCTGCTCCCAAATCAAATACGACAACAGCTCTATTCGAAAGCAATAACATGGTACCTGTCACCACGTTTCGTGTATGTTCCGCATCTTCTAGAGTAAGAGAGTGCACCCTCGCTGGAGTCGTGCTTGCCTGGTAGTTCCCCTGAGGCATCTAATTACTTCCATAGTTTTGGCTCTGTGTAGACACTTGATGCATGGTGCGGAAGATGGATCCCCCTGCGAACCCTACCATTCGGTATTCTGGAAATAACCCAAACTATAGTTCTTCTTCTTCTTCTTCCACTGTCTATCCACTAAAACAGAAAACTCTCGAATCTGCAACATACCCACAAGCCTAGGATGTCCTTCCTCAAACCCTTCTCGAACCTACGAGTCTTCTCATACTCTTTTGAGATCAAATACGGCGCGAAATGAGAGAGCTCAATATATCTGGCAGCATATCTCTGCACCGTCAAGGTTCCTTGAGTCAGGCTCGATAACTCATCAGCCATCGCATCTCGAGTGAAAGCTAAGAATGTTAGCTTTACTGTGATCCCAAGAAGGGGGGTGAATTGGTATTTTAAAAATTTAACTCCTAGGTATTCCTCTTAACACTAGTATATTATCAGCCCTATGGTCAATCTAGTGCAAGTAATGTAAATGTATACTAGAAAGAATATAAAGCAATTTAATCAATCATACAAGCACTAAAAAGCAGTAAAGAGAGGGTGACACACAGATATGTTATCGAGGTTTCGGCCAATTGCCTACGTCCCCGCCTTGGCTAACAAGCACAAGGATTACCACTATAACTTGCTCACTTAAACGGCTAGAGCAGCACCTATACAAACCAGATCAATTAGCACAAGGCTGACCTCAACCTTTACACCAATCCTTACTGGGCTGGATTACCGCCCCCTCAGGCCATGCCTGGAATCACCCAAATTTACAATCAAATGGTACAGTGAAATAGTGCTTTCACGTAAAGCAGATTTGTACCCAAATAATACGCTCAATCACATACGCATCAAAAGCAAGGATACAGTGTAATCTTAGTGATGCAAGGTTTGTTTCATCAATACTCAACATAATATAGTCAATATGAAGCTCAAGAGTATTCAACACAATACAATCAGTATGATGCTCATGAATAATCAACACAAGCAATGACTTGGAATCTAAACAAAATATTTCAACAACACATCAATATTCCAAGTATACTATGCAGACAATCAAACTAGTTTCTGAATGATATTCTTCATTGAAATGAGCACAAATCTAGTTTGAAAAGATTGCTTGCTTGTTTAAAAAATCTTTGCACACCAAAAGCAAAGCTATTGGATAATTGCAATGAAGTGCAAATATCTTAAGCTTTCTTGGTTTAGTCCCACACAAGATTTATAAATGAGAAATTCGTGGGATAAACCTAAGCTATGCTCCCAACAAAATAAATTTCAAACACACACAACAATGGGAGTATTAGCTCTGAGCAACAATCAAATAAACATGAATGAAACTCTCATAGTCTTGGATTTGATCAAGAGGGTGCAAGTTTGAGAGTATTAGGGAAAAAATTGGATCTTCAGGAGAGAGAGAATTTTTGCTAATCACTTTTGCTAATCATTGTCAATCATGCAAATGAAGGCCTATTTATAGGCTGGTAAAAATTTATAACCATTCGGGACACAATGGGAATAATTAAGAAAGTCCCAAATAATTAAAATTCACTTAGCCTGTATAAACGCAGTTTTATCGCGGTTAATTTAATTTTAACCGGCTGGAGTTCGAGTGGCTGAACCGAGGTTTGGTCGCCTGAGAAGACACAGCACTAAAAGTGTTCTAAGCTAGTTTGGTCACCCAAATCTTGGCTCGGCAACCCGAACAAAAGTCAGAAACATTTGTTCATAGGTTTGGGTGCCCTATCCTGAGTTTGGTTACCGAACTCTTGTGTTCAGTCGCCCGGGGTTGATTTTGAACTATAATCCTCACTTGCCCGAGTTGGTGAATAGTCCCTTTCAAAGTGTTCGGGCGCTCAAAGAAGATACATATATTTATGGTTCGGTCACCCAAGGGCTGGTCAACTATTTGACTTTGTCTAAGTTCGGGCGCCCGAGGAGTTTTATACTCCAAAGGTTTGGTCGCCCGACCCCTCTTAGCTTGCTTAGATATTATTAATTTCAGCACAATTATTTCACAATCATATTTTATGCAATGTGTGTGTGTGTGTGTGTGTGTGTGAGCCTAGGGTCTTACTATGGTCAAGTTGAGCTTACACTATATCTTGTGTGCATGATGTGCAGGTGATAAACATACAAGCTATACCCTAGATTACTATTACAGACCTTATTACAAATATGACTAATATACTACAATGTAAAATTACAAAGCTTCATGGTCTTCTTGTTTCTTCAAGTGCCATCAAGGAAGTTTGATTTGAACCTGCACAAACACTTGACAAACATCAAATATTAACATTTGTCATTATCAAAACTAGGTGCGACCTATAAGGTCAACATTCTCCCCTTTTTTTATGATGACAAATACAACTAACAAAAATATGGGTTAAGCCTAAGAAGGCTCCCCCTTTCAATATGCATTCTAAACAAATTATTTTACCCATTATTTTTGCCCCCTTTTTCCTATCTCCCCCTTTTGGCAACAACAAAAAGGGTCAATTAAAGTAAACCCAGCAATGGGTAAATGTTACGAATATACATGAAAAGTTAGAAAGATTTATAAAAATTTTGGCGAAGTGCTATTTGTAAATCGGACTTTCCAAAATAAACCTGTATAAACAATGACTTGTTTGAGGTTATATATCCTAGCAGTTTATTCACAACTACTCAAACAGTTCAGTAATGTCCAATCAAGCAAATAAAATTTCAATACGATCATGAAATGGACAAGTTGTGCATTACAAATGATAATCATTATTCATTTCATTCAATACGATTATGCAATAGATTAATATTTGACATGTGCACACAATCAATAATCAACTTTCACAAAGTCTAAATCAAGAAGATAATTCAGAGATAATATTAGTTGCTAAGACTTGGAAAGTTCCCATTATTGAGCTCCCCCTAAATTTATGCAAGTTATGAATATATAAGCCTAAGAAGCTTCTCTACTATGCATTTAGCCTAATTCACGTCTAATTTGTATGAACCTATCCTCAGGTAGTGGTTTAGTCAATATATCTGCCCATCGTTCATTAGTGCATACAAACTCAAGAGCCATATCTCCTTTTTGCACATGATCACGAAGAGAGTGGTGTCTAATTTCAATGAGCTTAGTTCATGAATGTGAGATAGGATTTTTAGAGATGTTGATTGCACTAGTATTATCACATTTAATCGGTATGGTTTCATAGTGCAATCCAAAGTCCACAAGTTGTTGTTTCATATAAAAAGTTTGGGCACAACAACTTCCAGCCGCAATATATTTAACTTCGGTTGTGGATAAGGCAACTGAGTTTTGTTTCTTAGAGAACCAAGAAATAAGAGATTGTCCCAAGTAATGACAAGTGCCTCTAGTGCTTTTTCTATCAACCTTACTATCGGCAAAGTCAACATCAGTGTAACTAACAATCTCAAAGGTAGTATGCTTAGGATACCACAAGCCTAATTCTATAGTCCCAACTAGATACCTTAGGATTCGTTTGACAACTTTTAAGTGAGATTCCTTACGAGCAGCCTGGAACCTAGCGCACATACATACACTAAACATAATATCAGGCCTACTAGTAGTGAGATATAGGAGACTTCCAATCATGCCACGATACAATTTTACGTCAACGAGGATTCCTTGCTCATCTTTATCAAGCTTGATGGAAGGGTTCATAGGTGTACCAATAATTTTGCAATCTTCCATGTTAAATTTCTTTAGCAAATCCCTAATATATTTAGATTGACATATGAAAGTTCCATAATTGGCTTGCTTAATTTGTAGCCCTAAGAAGAAACTAAGTTCACCCATTATGCTCATTTCAAATTCACTTTACATGCATTTGGCAAACATATTACACAACTCATCATTAGTTGCTCCAAAAATGATATCGTTCACATAAATTTGAACAATGAGCATATCATCATTTTTGGATTTGATGAAGAGTGTAGTGTCAATCTTGCCACGGGTAAACTCATTTTCTAGTAGAAAACCACTAAGCCTCTCATACCAAGTTCTAGGAGCTTGTTTCAATCCATACAAAGCTTTAGATAACCGGTAAACATGATCAGGATATTTATGATTTTCAAAACCAGGTGGTTGTTCTACGTATACCTCTTCATTAATGTAGCCATTTAGAAAAGCACTTTTAATATCCATTTGAAACAATTTAAAATTTTTAAAAGCGGCAAAGGCAAGTAGCATACGAATGGCTTCTAACCTAGCAACAGGAGCATATGTTTCATCAAAGTCAATCCCTTCTTGTTGGTTATACCCTTGGGCAACTAGTCTAACTTTATTCCTAGTTACTACCCCATTCTCATCTTTCTTATTTCTATATACCCATTTAGTTCCAATGATGGTGTGCTCATTAGGCCTAGGAACTAGAGTCCATGCTTTGCTTCTTTCAAATTGGTTAAGTTCTTCTTGCATGGACATTACCCAAGACTCATCTTCTATTACTTCTTTAATATTTTTAGGTTCTTCTTAGGATAAGAAGGCAGAATGATTTACTATATTTCTCAAGGAGGATCTTGTGGCTACTCCACGGGATGGTTCGCCTATGATTTGATTTATAGGATGACTTCTAATGAATTTCCAATCTCTAGGCACCTCCTGATTTCCATTTTCATTATCTTTAGGTGATTTTTCATTTACTTCTTGATTTTCACTTGCATTGTTTTCAATAGACATTTTCTTTAAGCATTTTTTAATATCAATATCATCTTCATCATCTTAGAAAAGGGATTAGACTCATCAAACACAACATGAATAGATTCAATGACAGTTAAAGTTTTTTCATTGAAAACCCTATATGCTTTGCTATTTAATGCATATCCTAGGAAAATACCTTCATCGGATTTTGAGTCGAACTTTCCTAGATGTTCATTATCTCTAAGCACAAAGCATTTACAACCAAACACATGAAAATAGGAAATATTAGGCTTATGGTTGTTCCACAATTCATAAGGGGTTTTATTGATTGATGGTCTAATCAACACTTTATTCATAACATAGCATGCAGTATTAATGGCTTCGGCCCAAAAGTATTTAGGTAAGTTATGCTCATTCAACATGGTTCTACCCATTTCTTGCAGTGACCTATTCTTTCTTTCTACTACACCATTTTGTTGAGGTGTCCTAGGTGCAGAGAAGTTATGTGATATGCCCTCTAAGTCACAATATTTTTCTATGTTTTCATTTTTGAATTACGTGTCTCTATCACTTCTAATGTAAGTGATTTTATATCCTTTTTCATTCTGAATTCTCCTATAAAGTTTGGTGAATTGTTCACATGATTCATTTTTATGTGCAAGAAACAACACCCATGTGAATCTAGAAAAGTTATCCACAATTACAAAAGCATAAGATTTACCACCAAGACTTTGCACAGGATTAGGTCCAAATAGATCTAGGTGAAGCATCTCTAAAGGTCTAGTAGTAGATATGAATTTTTTTTTTCTTAAAACTGGATTTTGTTTGCTTACCCATTTGACATGCATCACATATTTTATCCTTTACAAAAGACATCTTAGGCAAGTTTTTGACTAATTCTTTTCTAACAAGTTTAGACAGTAAATCCATGCTAGCATGTCCTAAACGCTTATGTCATAACCAACTAGCTTCATTTATACTAGAAAAGCACGTTACTTGTTGTGAAACTAAATTATCAAGAGAGGTAGTATAAACATTTTCATGTCTATCAGCAGTAAAAAATACTTTGTGATCTGTTTTATTTTCTACTATGCAGTTGTCATTTTCAAAAGATACTTTATATCCTATGTCACACAACTGACTTATGCTAAGTAAATTATGTTTTAGTCCATCAACTAGCAAAACATTATCAATAGTAAGAGACGAATCCTTACCAACCTTACCTACCCCGATGATACGTCATTTCGCATTGTCCCCAAATGTTACATAGGCTCCATCCTTGGGAGCAATTGATGTGAATTTTCCCTTGTCGCCAGTCATGTGTCGTGAGCACCCACTATCCAAGTACCATTTGTCCTTGGAGGATGACGATCTTGGGCATACCTGCAAAATAAGCTAAGTGATTGATGCTAGTCCCCAAATTTTGTTGGGTCCGCAGGGGTTAGTAGTAGGATCTTCCTTAACTACCCATACCTTCCTAATTTTAGCATGCTTATTCCTAAGTGGACAATCAAATTGAATGTGACCAATATGTTTACATTTAAAACATCTTAATCTACACTTAGGTTCTTTAGGAGGAATATGAGATTTTGACTCACGTGTAAAGTGTCCTAAGTAAAGATTAGGTCGTCTAACATTTTCAATACCATTAAAACCAAGACCCTCTTTACTTAAGGAGTTTCTTTGGGCACTAAGTAAGTTTTCAAAATTTTCTTTGCCCTTAGTGAATTTAAAAATGATTTTGGAGCTATCCTCCAATTTCCTCTCAAGTTCAACAATAGTAGCATCCTTTTCTTTTAAAATAGAGGCATGAGAGGTTTTCGCAATATTAAACAGTGTTGACCACTTCTCACATTTCTTTTTCAAATCATCGTTTTCTTTGGTCATTTTGCCTAATAATTTAGATACACGAATATAGTCAAGTTGTAACTCTCTAAAAGTAAGCATGCAATCAGAATCAGAATCAGATGAATAAAATGAAGATAATGATCTAGAGAACAATACCTCATCTTCTTGTGCCATTAAGCACATATTAGCGACCACCGTGTCACTATGATCTATATCTGAGTCGCTGCTGCTGTATTGGTCCCATGAAGTGCTTGCCTTCATAGCTTTCTTTTTTTTTTTTTCTTGATTTTCTTTTTCAGCAATGGGCAGTCTGGTTTGATGTGCTCCACCTTGTTGCAGTTATAGCACGTAGGGGCATTTTATTTTTCTTTTCTTTTTCTGGACTCTCCCTTCTCATTAGTAGAGTTTTTATATTTTTTGAATGGCTTCCTGTTCTTCTTGAAAAATCTACTAAACTTTCTGGTTAGCATGGTCATTTCATCATCAGTGTCAGACTTACTGCACTCACTAGATGTGTTATTAGATGCTTTCAGTGCAGTCACTTTCTTAGCCCTATTATGTTCATTAAGTCTTTCATTTGTGGACAATTCATAAGTAATCAAGGAACCTATCAATTCATCTAAGGTCATGGCCTTAAGATCTCTACCCTCAGTAATGGTCGTAGCCTTGGCTTCCTAAATAGGAGGTAAGCCTCTAAGGATCTTCCTGATCATCTTATATATGGGATAGGTCTTTCCTAATGCATGCTATGATGTGTGTGAATCTAGTGTACATGCTCTGAATGGACTCACCTACATTCATCCTAAAGGCCTCATACTCATTATAGACACCCCAATTTTAACCAGGCCTTTCCGAGGAGACCTCATGTCAAAACCTTCCCACACGGTTGTGGACCCCACACATCTTTGTAGGTCCCACACATGTTATGGACCCCACACATTCTTGTAGGTCCCATGGTCTTCGTGGACCCCACACATCTTTGTAGGTCCCACACTGGTTGTGGACCCACACATTCTTATAGGTCCCACACTGGTTATGGACCCCACACATTCTTGTAGGTCCCATGGTGTTCATGGACCTCGCACATCCTTGTAGGTCCCACACTGCTTGTGGACCTCGCACATCTTTGTAGGTCCCACATTGCTTGTGGACTCCACACATCCTTGTAGGTCCCACACTGCTTGTGGACCCCACACATCCTTGTAGGTCCCACATGGCTTGTGGGCCCAACATATCTCCATTGGGCCCCACATCTCCTGGTACCCTAGCACGGATTCCTACATCGGATGCACATTATCCCCTAGTATGCTAGCTCGGATTCCTACATCCGATGCACGTCACCCCATGTGGTACGCTAGCTCGGATTCCTACATCCAATGCATGTTACCCCCTGGTATGCTAACTCGGATTCCTGATTACGCACCAAAACTGTGTAATTGGGCATCTTAACCCGGGCTTTACAGTTTATATTTTAATTAAATGTCCAAAATTGTCCAATATTTTAATAGAGTGCCAAAATCATCATTCTTGAACTTTATTGCACTGTATATGAAGTTTTGGTAATTTTTTGTCACAGGAAAATTCCCGAGAACCAAAACCGATACCTGTTCTTATTTCATGCATAACTTTTCCGTCCAAGCTCCGATCGAGACAATTCAAATTTTTGGAGAAAGAAGAAAGGATTATCTACAACTTTTGTGTTTTGATTTTTGTGAGATACGACCTCCAGAAGAGCAAAATTTGTAATGAACAGAGAACAAAAAAATATAATAATTCGGGTCCTCTAAATGGGTCAAATCTCTAATCCGGGTCTAGAGCTTTCTTCCACAATCTCTATTTATTCTTCTCTTCCCCTCTTTCCTAGCGTGTGCCCTACGCACCAAGCTCTCCTCGGCTCTCCTCTTCTCTTCTTATTCTTCTTCTTCTTCTTTGGTTTTGTTTTTCTTCAATTGTTGCGTTGCCATTCTCTGTTTCCCTTTCTTTCTTCCCCTGTTTTTCTTTCTCTCTTACAGCTCTCTGTATTTTCTATTCTCCATCTACCCTCTGCAACCTCCCCAAGCCACAGCAGTCCCAAAGCCACAGCAGCTGCAGCAGAGCCACCCACAGCAGCCGTCTGCTGCACAGCACAGCAGCTTCTCTGTAGCCTCTGCAACCTGCTCCGGCAACAGTAGCTTCTTCCAGCCACCGAGCACTCTGCTGCCGCCATAGCAGCAGCCCCATACCAGCAACACAGCTACACCAGCTGAGCCACATGCTGCCAGCACCCTGCTGCCACGGCCTAAAGCTTTCATGGCTTTTCTTTTTCTCTTTCTCTCATCTTTTCTTTCTTTTTATATAATTTTTGGTTAGTTGAATAAGTGTTAAATGTTATCTTTTGAAGATTATTTAATGTTTTGAATTTGAATATTGTGTTAGTCGAATAATTGTTAAGTATTAATTTTCTTTGGGTTATTTGAAATTTTGAATTGCGAATGTTATTTAAAGTGTTTTTATTATGATAGTATTCATTTATTTTCTTAGATAAAAATTAGTGGTATATTTAGCTCGCAGTAGTTAATTTTTGGTTCTTTTTGAAGCTCAGCTTAATTAGGGTCAGATTTATCAAAGTTTGCATTTTTATTGTGTTTCGATCGCATTTAAATTTAGGTTTTTGTTTGTGTTTTTTTATTTTTGTTCGAGTTCTTGATTTTTGTTAAAGTTTCGATTTTTAATGTGTGTGTGTGTGATTGAGTTTCCATTATGTGCTTTAATTCCGTGATTAATGTTACCATTTTTAATTAGTGCGTGTTTCAATGTTTCCTTAGGAAGATTAGAGTTTCCATTCTTGCATGTTTTAGTTCCATGTTTTAGGTTTCCAGTTTTTATTAACGCGTGTCCCAATGTTTCTTTAAGTAGACAGTAGGGTTTCTATTCTTGTTTTCTTTTATTTAGTGAATGTTAGTTTAGAGTTTTAAATTATGTGTCATGTAATTCATCAAAAGTGAAATTGAACAATCTTGAAAAACCCCGAATCTGAACCAAGTTCAGTACCTTTTTAATTTTGATTGGAAGAACATTAAATCTAAGATTAAAACGCATTCCCTGAGGAGACGATCTAGCCCTTGGGCTTAATATTACACTATAGAACTCCTATACTTGGGATAGCTTCCGAGCTGCTCATTTTTCGAGTGAGTCAATTCCTACATCCGATGCACGTTACCCCATCTAGTACGCTAGCTTAGATTCCTACATCCAATGCACATTACTCCCTAGTACGCTAGCTCGGATTCCTACATCTGATGCACGTTACCCCCTTTGGTACACTAGATCGAGTTCCTACATCCAATGCATGTTACCCCCTTTGGTACGCTAGCTCGGGTTCCTACATCTAGTGCACGTTACCCACTCTGGTACGCTAGCTCGGATTCCTACATTCGATGCACGTTACCTCCTTTGGCATGCTTGTGCCTGCTGGCTCGGGTTCCTATAACCCTTAAATGGCTGGTGGACCCCACATTGCTTGTGGGCCCCACATATCTCAACTGGGCCCCATATGGTTTATGGGCCCCACTTCTCCGGGTATGCTAGCTCGGATTCCTGCATCTGGTGCACATTACCCCCCTTTGGTACGCTAGCTTGGGTTCCTACATCCAATGCTCGTTACCTGCTCTGATACGCTAACTTAGATTCCTACATCCGATGCACGTTACCTCCTTTGGCATGCTTGTGCCTGCTGGCTCGCGTTCCTATAACCCTTAAATGGCTCGTGGATCCCACATTGCTTATGGGCCCCACATATCTCTATTGGGCCCCACACAGTTTGTGGGCCCCACTTCTCCTGGTACGCTAGCTCGGATTCCTACATCCGGTGCACGTTACCGATTCTGGTAAGTTAGCTCGGATCCACATATCCGGTGCCTTGCTAGCTCGAGTTCCTGTAACCCTCGAACGGCTTGTGGACCCCACATGGCTCGTGGGCCCCACACATCTCCAATGTGGTCCGCACAGCTTCTAGAACCCTCATATTATTATTATTATTATTATTATTATTATTATTATTATTATTATTATTATTTATTTATTTTAATTTGTCAAATGCAAGCATACTTTGTTCCCCCATCATCACTCACCACATGTCATGTTTCCTCCCTTTATCATTCTTCCCATGCTATATTCCCTTCATCATTCTTCATCCCATACTTTGTTCCCCCCATCATCACTCACCACATATCATGTTTCCTCCCTTTATCAATCTTCCCATGCTATATTCCCTTCATCATTCTTCATCCCATACTTTGTTCCCTCCATCATCACTCACCACATGTCATGTTTCCTCCCTTTATCATTCTTCTCATACTATATTCCCTTCATCATTCTTCATCCCATACTTTGTCCCCCAATCATCACTCACCACATGTCATGTTTCCTCCCTTTATCATTCTTCCCATACTATATTCCCCTCATCATTCTTCATCCCATACTTTTTTTCCCCCATCATCACTCACCACATGTCATGTTTCCCTTTATCATTCTTCTCATACTAATTTCCCTTCATCATTCTTCCCCCCATACTTGGTTCCCCCCATCATCACTCCCTTATGTCTTCTTTCCCATGCTTGCCCCAAACTAAGTCTATAAATAGCCCTCTCATTCCAAGCATAAGGGAGGAGAGTTCTTAGTGGTGGTAAGGAGAAGATTTCAAATATTGAAGTTTTCTATTATAAGTTTGTGAAGTTAGTTTTTTTTTAGTGAAGATCAAGAGGTCAATTAATCCCGTTTCCTACCGGTGCTGAGTCGCCTTATTTGAAGAAGGCACTCCGTAGTGCCTCGAGTTAGAGCTCAAGAACAACTCTCGGGAAGACGCTGTAGAGTGGCCCTAGTAGACTCACCAACAGGAAAAGAAGACTGGAGTAGAGGAAAACAAAAGAAGATCAAGCGGTCGACTGATCCCGTTTCCTACCGGTGCCGAGTCACCCCATCTGAAGAAGGTACTCCGTATTGCCTCGAGTCGGAGCTCAAGAACAACCCTCGAGAAGGTGCTGTAAACTAACCCCTGTAGATTCACAGACAAGAAAGGAAGACCAGAGGAGAAAAAGACAATAGGTAAAACCAACGAATTTTCTCTTCCTATGTTACATCTCCACCCCCTTCCCGAACCGGCCTCTGCTGGTTTATTTGATTTTATTTTATTTTTTATTTTTTTTATTTTAAATAGCTTCTTTTTAACCTATAAAAAAAAAATTTCATAAAAGACACAAAATTTCAGACAAATTTTCAAAGAAAATTCAAAAAATTTTAAGGCTTTGAAACTTATTTACATTTGAAAATTTTTGAAGAAAATCCAAGAAAGTTTCTAACATGTTTGGCAAAAGTTAGATTTGTTTCCTTACATTCAAAATTTTCAAAAGTACATTCTAAAGTCATATCTTTAAAACTATGACTTTCATGATTGTTGTCTAAAATTCTGTTGTTTTCGGAAGAACAATGGAAAACCCCGAAAAACCAATGGTCTCGACCAAGACCTTAAACTGGTTTTCCCCCAAACTGGTCAACGTTTGACCGGTTCACCATTCCCGTACCGGTTCACCCCAGTTTTCTCCATTTCGCTTATATACTATTATTATATCAAGAAAATTCACAAAAATCACAAAATTTTTAGAAATTCCAAAAATATTTTCACATTTTGATTTCAACTGATTTTATTTGTGTTATTTGGAAAGTTCAGGAAAAATCACAAAAATCATTTTCACTCTTAGAAAAAATCACAAAAATATCTTTTTAGGCACAAAAATTATTCCAATCCCGAATAAATTTCAAAAACCTCCCGGAATATTATTTTTGATACTAAAAAAAAAAACCTATAGATTTCAAAACCCCTGGGAGCGTATTTTGTATCCTATCTTCGATTTTCCTTCCCGATGATTGCAAACAAAAACATTAACTTTTCAGAGTACTAGATTGCCCCGGTTATGAGGGAATACCTATATAGTATTTTCATTCTTTTGATTTTTGAAAGGGAGTAATCTTTAAAGACTTATTACATTTATTTCGGGATAATTCTTTATTAATCTGGTACCGTTTGTAAGAACGGGCATGTAGCGGGTGCTAATACCTTCCCCTCGGGTAACCATACTCCTGAGCCCGACTCTGATAACGCAGGCCGATTTTACCCTTAATGGGGTAGCAATCAAATGTTCTAACCGCACTTCCAAATGTTAGTGGCGACTCCACTACACATCATTTTTCTACAAAAATCACATTTTTTAAAAAAACACACATTTCCATCCATTCTTCACAGTTCGCAAGCCAAACCCATTTTTAAAGCAGAGATTGGTTCTCTGGGCTGAGTCCGGGACTTTGCGACAGCTTGGTGACTTCGCTGGGGACCATTGAGAGTTGAGCCAGTGATTAATTGAGAATTATCCCGATCTCAAATGTAAACAAGCCTTTTTGATTACTCCCTTTCATTTTTGTACAAATTTGGTTGCGTATACATGAATAATTGTGAATGCCTTGCTTGCTTTGAAACGTGAATAAGCATGTGTTTGGTTCTGTTTGTTTTTGCTAAGCATGTGATTAGCAGTACCTTGCATAAGCATGATGTTTTGTTTCCCTTGCTATTTTATTTAACATGTGTTCTGAATAATGGATGGATGTAGGGTAGGGGGTGTAGGTTGAAATGGTTAAACTGACACACTCTCACAGCTCTACACCCGGGCTTTCCCATCTAGGATTAGAAAGGAGTGTAATAGTTCCAGTTCCCATGTGGCATGGCCTATGGGGACTCGCGAACCACTCCGCTCAGTGCGAGCTCTGTCCGGACCTCTGTGAGGGAGGATGGAATTTCAATCTGGGAACCTTTTGTCTATAAGGATAGGGCTTAACCACACGTGGTCATCCATAATCCCTAGCCTAGGTTAGAGCCTCAGAGGACCCTATGTACATACCTTCCTTGGGGTTGGGATAGAAGCCACATCCTTCTCCACATGTTGTAATCCATGTCTGGTGTGCCTTGTGTTTTGTACATCCTGCCTCCATGTCAGACATCGATATCACTTGGCCAATGTTTTGAAAAAAGTCTGATTCACTTAAAAGTCAAACTTTATCTCTTAAAGTACCCCACCCAGGGGAAAATGGATCATCCTTGAGATCATTGAGTTTTTTTTCGGAACCTTGGCCAAATGATTAATTAGGTTGCATTCCATGCATACATGTTCTTCTCCAAGGGGCCAGTAATCACTCTCTGACTTCCTATCAGGCAAAGTTAAATCCAGAATCCCAACATTGAGCCCACTACTACAACTTACAACACTCACAGAAAAGCAAAAGCTATGGCAGAATAATTGGAAAGCCGTGTTCTGGGGATCGAGCAGGGCAAGAAGAGCTGAGCAATTAGCTGAAGAAGATATTGGACCTACTACTGAACAAAGGGAAGACATTCCAAGATCAGGATCATGAAGAAGAAAATGACCCTATCCACCCTCCCGGTTTTACGCCGATTCATGGGCAATCTTTCGGTCTGCCCCCATTCACCTCAGAGAAACCACTACATGGCATGCCACCTTTTATCCCAGCAGTGACAGGAATGGGGATGCCCTCATCAGCAATTGCGGGTGTAGGGACAAGCAAGACCGCGACGGAATACCGTTGTGATGAGCTGGTAGAGCGGCTAAGGGCCATAGAGGGGACTCGGACCGCCAGTACCGCCAAACCCTCAGATTACTGCCTAGTGCCTAATGTAGTCCTTCCTCTAAAGTTTAAGATGCCAGACTTCGAGAAGTTTGACAGGACCATATGCCCTCAGACCCACCTCCGGATGTATTGTCAGTCGATGACCGCCTATACCGATAATGAGAAGTTGATGATGCATTGCTTCCAAAGCAGTCTTACTGGGACAGCGGCTAGATGGTACGTCCAGTAGAATAAGGCTCAGATCCGTACGCGGGGTGACTTGGCTGATGCCTTCGAAGCACAATATCATCATATCATGGAAATGGCTCCGAACAAGATGTCTATTTATGAAATGGAGAAAAAGGCAACAGAAACTTTCAAGGAGTATGCACACCGTTGCAGAGACGTGGCCACTCAAGTGGACCCTCTGGTCGGCGACCGTGAGGCAATATCGATGTTCGTAGGGACGTTAAAAGATCCCTACCATTCACATCTGGAAAGGTCCACCCCTCACAACTCCATGGACATTGTGGCGGCAGGGGCTAGAGTGGAAGCCGACGTCAAAGCTGGATGGATAAAGACTGGCACTACCGATAACGGCCCAAGTAAGAAGTGGGTCAAAGGTAAAAAGGAAAAAGAGACCCAAATGATACAGGGGTCTATCAGGAGCCTAAGGCAGAGAAGCCGAAGTCAACAACCTAGGGGAAATTTCTACATGGAACCAGAAGTAAACCAAACACTACATCTGGGCCTGAGGCCCCAGTTTGCAACCCCCTGACTAAGACCAGCACCAACAAACAATCAAGTTCGAGAAAGGGATGCACCGAGGAATGCTAGAAGGATTGACCCAATCCCAATGCCCTATGCCGACTTGTTTCCTCAACTGTGTGAGAGAGGAATGGTGACGACCATACCAGCCATTCCCGTCACCGATCCCCTACCACGTTTGATCCCAATGCCCGCCGTGCATACCACACAAACTCTCCGGGCCACTCCATTAACCAGTGCTGGGCTTTCAAATACAAAGTTCAGTCATTGAAGGATGCAGGGTGGCTAGCCTTTGATGACAAGTCGACGGGCATTCAGGGAAACCCTTTACCCAATCATGAGAGAGACCAGATTGGTATGGTCAGGGTAGAACTCAGAAAGCCACAAGAAGCCAACCTAGATCATTTGGCTTTGGATGCTGAAATCCCCTCGAACACTTCTACAGAGTGGATCCGTCATCTCCAACTAGGAGTATAGCTTCAGAACTAGAGTTCTTTTGATTTACCAAATATTATCATGTAATGATCTCTTTTTTTTAGGATTTGTATAGTTCTATTTTTATTTTGTATCCCCCCAACCATTGAAATATCGAGGAAGCTCCTTAATGAAAATGAATCATGCATTCCTTTTCATTTATGTGCATTTTGGAAATCAACTGTCAAAATTTGTTTGTTAATTTCATGTAGGAATAAAGAAAATAACAACACTAGAATCCCTCGCCAAGTAATTGACATTAACTTTGAAAATCTAATCCATGAAACTGAAGTTGAAGATCAAGAACTAAATTTGTCCCCTGAAATGGAAAGAACGTTAAAATCCGATGAAAAACCAACCTTGACTAGTAGCGATCCCACCGTTATGATTAAACTGGGAACTGAGGAAGAACCCATGCAGATGAAAATCGAGGCACTACTAAAGGAAGAGGAAAAGAACTAGTTAAACTTGATCGAGGAGAAAAGGGTGACCGCCATGGCCCATGGACAATTGTACCAAAAAAGGATAATAAGAGCGTTCGACAGAAGAGTGCGGCCCCGACAGTTTCAGGAGGGGGACCTAGTACTGAAAAAGATTTTACCGATTCATATGGACCCTTGCGGCAAGTGGACACCAAAATATGAAGGGCCTTACGTGGTAAAGAAGGCATTCTCAGGAGGCGCCCTACTGTTAGCAAATATGGACAGAATCGACCTATTGCACCCTGTTAACTCTAATGCTGTAAAGCAATATTATGCCTGATGGTTGTATACATCTCCAAAAGAAATTAATGAAAGGATCACAGTGTAATTTCATATGTTCCCTCTTTGCTCATTGTTTCGATTAAATGACGGATGGCCATTTTTGGACCACCAGCTCCTTTAAAGAACCCAATGTTTTTAATCACTTGATGAACCTTTTTGAGCTTTAAAATCGAAACCACCTTCTTCAAAAAAGTCATTTCCCAAAATTTAAACCGGGTTGGGATTTTCAAAGGTCAGACAAATCATGCGAGGCAATAATGCAGCGCCAAAATGACGGCAGGCCATTTTTCTGCTACCCAAAAGTTAGAAAAAGAAAACACCCCCTGATACCCCCTATTGTGCCTAAAAATGATTATTCTTTCGCTTAAACCCGCCAAAGGATCATGCCCCACATTGGGGCAGTTTTGGAAAGACCGATCTCGAACGAAGCCTAAATAAATAAATGGAGGCACGATTCCTTGTAAAAAAATATAAAAAATAAAAAATAAAAAATAAAGGAAAATGATGCAAAAGAACAAGGGGAAAATCAAAGCACAGGAAGGGCAGGAGATATGCGTCATTTGTGATCTTTGGCCAATTCATCCTTTGGTAAAATTCATAAGTTCGAGTCTTATGCACCCTTTCTTATTTAACCAATACCCACGATCTACATTACAACTCGAACAAAAAGATCTGACCAGATTGGCATATGTTATTGCCTCAAATGATTTGTCAAATTCAATATTGAGTCTGAACTACGTAATGAACTGATCCTGAAAAGGCACGTAGGCAGCTTGCTCAAAAGGACGAGTTCGTTGAAACTCTTACAATAAATGTCTCACCCCATACTAGGGTAGGATTTGTTGCCATGGGATGGGTTTTTGAGCCTTGGTTTCCTTATTCTTCTGAAAAACTAAATCCCTGAGCCTACGTTTCGTCCCGAGTCTTAAAGACCATCTAGAGATCGAAACGTGAAGCAAAGCACCAAAATAAGCCTTGAGCAAACAACGGACCTAAGGGCATTATTCAACCTTACAGTACCAAAAGGATCAGTCTCTTTCTAGTTGAAACTGGGGTAGTTGTCACAAGAACGAGAGATTTTAGTTTTTACAAATTAATGTCGATACCTTTTAAAATAGGGGATGCTGTTGTAAAACTTATCTTTTTCCTGAATAAATTTTGAATGTAACAGAACAAATATTTCGCACAGATTGAAGTCCTGATTCATCACATTAATAACATAAATGCATGATTATTCTCATTATTAGGAATCCCCCGTTTATTGAGGTCAAAAATCAGGAACCCAATACACCAGGAGGGTGTTCAGGCACTAATGGGGAGCCTGAAGCATGTCAAACATCCGTAATGAAGGAATGCTGGGTCGGATTCGACGTACTCCTTCAAGTTTTGGGAATCTCTGGAAGCGTTAGTGATTAACTGCTAAGGTAGATCTTGAACAATCCCTGAGTTTGGAAGATCATGGAAAATACTGACAGCCAGACACTGGGGCAGATTTTGAGTATCTTTTGGAATCTAAAGTGCCGACAGCCAGACGCTGGGGCAGAAATTGAGCATCTTTCGGATTTTGAGGAAAGTACTGACAGCCATACACTATAACAAATATTGAGTATCTTCTAGAAAATACCAACAGTCAGACACTGGGGTAGATTTTGAGTTCCTATAAAAATTTGAAAATTGTTAAAGTCGTGACAAGAAAACACTGGGGCAGATTCCGAGACCCTTTTGGGATCTGAAATGTAGTAAAGACTAATAGCCAATGAACGAAACCAGGGCAGTTGTTGGGTTCCATTAAGGTGAATTCGGGTACTGTTGTGCCATACTAGAACTTAAAAGTCTGGCCAAGATTCGGGATCGAGAAGAAAGGCCATGCATCCTCATACGTTTCATGCATGCACTTCACGCATCCTCATGCATATCATGCAAGGCATTCCCATTATATGTAACAACATACAAACATATCATGTAACAGGCATCATGTATATATAACAACATGCCCCTGCATTCAAGCATCACAATTTAGTAACATGCATACATATAGCAGTAGAACACCATTCATTCGTACTTGCCTAGTTGAATAAATTTTTTATTAATCCTTTCGCATCCATAGCCAACCATCATAGGGGTTTTGGTCATTGTACCCCCATGGCCCAAATTTTTACATCCATAACAAGCCATTCGGAGGATATTATAACCTGGTTTGGGGTACCAACATTACTATTGTCCTCAGTATAAAAAAAAAAAAGAGGAAAGAGAAAACACCCAAATTTTATTAATTGCCCTCACTTATGGTGGAGGAATGCCGTGGTTACAGTCATGGTCCTCGGAGATTACAACCAAAACTCTCCCAAACCCCAAAAAAAAAAAAAAAAAAAGTCTGACCTTTTCCAGGTCACGTACACACGGATTTTCATTTCAGGCTGAAGAACGAGAAGTCTGACCTTTTCTATGCGCCATGGTTTTTAGCCTTTTTTGCTCCCGCTAGATGTCCTCCCGGCTTTTCTCTAACTCAGCTATCCTAGGCCTAAGGTCGTCGAAGTAAATTGCCACCATTTTTCTCAAATCATCAATCTCCCGTTTTAACATCATATTTTCTTGCCTTAAGTTTCTCAATTTCCGTGGTTCCACTTGGTGTTTTTTCCGTAAGGCGTAGGTTTCATTCCCAAGGAGGGTCACGGTCTTGTTTGTCTCTGCAAGTTACGGACAAGGTGAGATGTTGAAGACATTGCCTGGGCACTGTGATAGAGTGCCTGATTGACTACGCCTACATCGGACATCGTGGCCAGTACTGCCTCATTTCTTAGCATTTCTTTTTGGAACTGAGGAGAGAGTTGGAAGGAACTGAGAACAGTAGAACAGGATGGCACCTCGGGCGCCACATTCAAATCAGGAACCTGCTTAGAAGATGAGGCCCCTGCCATGAGAAATAGTTCAGAGTTTTGAAAGATTGGAGATAGTCAAGGTGTGGTTTCTCGTAACAGAGGATGGCCAAAGATAGGTTACAGTCACCCTTGGAGTTTGCCTGTAGTGTTTAAGTGTGAGGGGAAGCCCGCTTAAATAGAATAAAAAAGGATTGCCATGCTGAGTGTGTGTCTGACAGGAGGACGAGAGAGGCGACGTGCATTGAGAAGCCCCCAAGGATTGTGAGCAAAGTAAGCTATGGGAGTTGTGAAGTCTCCTCTGTGGAGGATTACATTCACAAGGCGGCGAAAAAAAAAATCTCGAGACAGATTTTGAGAGACGTGGAGCAGTCATAATATCTAAACCTGAGGAAAAAGAAAAAGAAAAAGAAAAAAGGGGGGTGCCCATTTATTCCTAGGGCCTGTTTTTAAAAGAACCCGAGGCCAATTTGTTTTGCACAAAGCCCAACTATTTAAATTATCCCGGACTTTATTTTTTTAAAAGGAAAGTGGGTCGGCTTGTTTTAAAAATGACTTGGGCTCTGTTTCTTTCTGAATTGGGCCGGCCCGGTTTTAAAACTCAATCCAAGCCCAACCATTTAAATAAACCCGGGCTTTATTTTTTTAAAGGGAAAGTGGGCCGGCCTATTTTAAAAATGACTTGGGCCCTGTTTCTTTCTGAATTGGGCCAGCTCAGTTTTAAAACTCAATCCAAGCCCAGCCATTTAAATAGACACGGGTTTTATTTTTTTATTTTTTTGAAAAAAAAAAAAGGAAAAGTGGGTCAGCCTGTTTTAAAAATGACTTGGGCCCTGTTTCTTTCTGAATTGGGCCGGCCCGGTTTTAAAACTCAATCCAAGCCCAACCATTTAAATAGACACAGACTTTATTTTTTTAAAAAAAAAAAGGGAAAAGTGGGTCGGCCTGTTTTGAAAATGACTTGGGCCCTGTTTCTTTCTGAATTGGGCCAACCCGTTTTAAAATTCAATCAAAGCCTATTTTTTTGAAAGCAAACTCAGGCCCAATTCACTCAAGCCCGTCCCAAAGACCACACGTGATCTAAACATGTGATAGAGCCCATGTGGCTCGCTCGTGATCCCTTGAATTCACTCAACTCACTCGAGCCGAAAATGAGTTGACTCACCCTACACAAAATTGAAGATATAAATATATATATATATATATATATATATATATATATATATATATATATATAAAGGGAAGAAAGAAAGAGCTTATCTCCTTTGGGAGTTCGAAAGAACTCCCCTTGCATCTACGCGAATCTTCCCTACCGAGGCACTCCCGGTGATCATCATTTGTCTGGGCTTCACCAGATCTCTCCAGATCTGACCGCGAAGACAGGATAAGAGGCCGATCGGAGCTAGATCACCTCTAAAGATGTTTAGGATCTTAATTTTGCCAAGATCTAAGGTCTTTGAAGAACGGTATAGAGAGAGAGAGAGTTTGGAGGTAGGCGAGAGTGGGAAAGAAATTACAAAGGGGCTAGGGTTTCAGGTTCGCATCAAATAAGAGCAGAGCATAGAGACTGAAAGAGAAGAATAGAGAGGGTGAAAGAAGAGAGAAGAGAGAAGAGAGAAAGATAGGGCGTTCGAGAGAATGAAACACAGGGAAATGAACAGAACAAAAAAATTAGGTTTAAATATCTAAAGCCCCGGAGCCACAAGATTCAACCACGTGGCAATCTGCCGTCCGTTTGATCAAAGAGTCTACTTGGCCACCCTGATCACCACACGATCTGTATTTTCCAAGGAGGGTCAGGATTGTGCCATGCCTTGATCTGGGTAACATTTGACCATTCACTCGGTCACCAACACATGGCTCATTCTCCCCCACACACAAAAAGTCTGCATGGCCACCCTGATCACCACACGATTTGTGTTTTCCAAGGACGGTTAGGATTGTGCCACTCCTTGATCCGAGTCACATTTGACCAGCCACTCAGTCACTCACACGTGGCACCTCTCCTTAACCACATGATCTGTGTTTTCCAAGGACGACTTGGTTTGAGCCACATAATCGATCCACACCCGCATACACTAGCCACTCAGTCATTGACACGTGGCACCTGTCCTCAACCACACGATCTGTGTTTTCCAAGGATGGTTTGGATTAAGCCACGTCATTGATCCACATCCACATACACCAGCCACCCAATCACTGACACGTGGCACCTCTCTTTAACTGCACGATCTATGATTTCCCTGGACGGACCAGATCATGCCACGTCTTTGATCCGGGTCACCCTCCATCTTTCCTTTTTCTGATCGGCACATAACCTTACTCAGAAGATGACACGTGATTAGTTGTATGGCCTGGCCAAAATAGATGTCTTTTATCTCTATAGGCTTGTTGCTATAGATAACATAGGAGAGTTCCTACTGTTACCCCAAAGCAACAAGACCTATAAAGACGGGTAGCTGTAGACACCCCAAATTTAACCAGGCCTTTCCGAGGAGACCTCATGTCAAAACCTTCCCACACGGTTGTGGACCCCACACATCTTTGTAGGCCCCACACTGGTTATGGACCCCACATATTCTTGTAGGTCCCATGGTGTTTGTGGACCCCGCACATCCTTGTAGGTCCCACACTCCTTGTGGACCCAGCACATCCTTGTAGGTCCCACACTGCTTGTGGACCCCACATATCCTTGTAGGTCCCACATGGCTTGTGGGCCCCACATGTGTTGTGGGCCCCACATCTCCTAGTACGCTAGGGCGGATTCCTACATCCGATGCACGTTATGCCCTGGTACGCTAGCTCGGATTCCTACATTAGATGTACGTCACCCCATCTGGTACACTAGCTCGGATTCCTACATCCGATGCACGTTACCCCCTGGTACGCTAGTTAGGATTCCTACATCCGATGCCCATTACCTCATCTGGTATGCTAGCTCGGATTCTTACATCCGATGCACGTTACTCCCTGGTGCGTTAGCTCGGATTCCTACATCTGATGCACGTTACCCCCTTTGGTACGCTAGCTCGAGTTCCTACATCTGATGCACGTTACCCCCTTTGGTACGCTAGCTCGAGTTCCTACATCCGGTTCACGTTACCCGCTTTGGTATGCTAGCTCAGATTCCTACATCCGATGCACGTTACCTCCTTTGGCATGCTTGTGCCTGCTGGCTCAGGTTCCTATAACCCTTAAATGGCTCGTGGACCCCACATTGCTTGTGGGCCCCACATATCTCCATTGGGCACACACGGTTTGTGGGCCCCACTTCTCCTGGTACGCTAGCTCGGATTCCTACATCCGGTGCACGTTACCCCCTCTGGTACGCTAGCTCGGATCTACATATCCGGTGCCTTGCTAGCTCAGGTTCCTGTAACCCTCAAACGGCTTGTGGACCCCACATGGCGCGTGGGCCCCACACATCTCTAATGTGGTCCGCACAGCTTCTAAACCCTCATATTATTATTATTATTATTATTATTATTATTATTATTATTATTATTATTATTATTTATTTTAATTTGTCACATGCAAGCATACTTTGTTCCCCCATCATCACACACCACATGTCATGTTTCCTCCCTTTATCATTCTTCCCATGCTATATTCCCTTCATCATTCTTCATCCCATACTTTGTTCCCCCCATCATCACTCACCACATGTCATGTTTCCTCCCTTTATCAATCTTCCCATGCTATATTCCCTTCATCATTCTTCATCCCATACTTTGTTCTCTCCATCATCACTCACCACATGTCATGTTTCCTCCCTTTATCATTCTTCCCATACTATATTCCCTTCATCATTCTTCATCCCATACTTTGTGTTAGAATTTGTGTATTCCCAAGAGGGGGGGTGAATTGGAATTTTTAACCATTTCTCCTAGGTTAATCTATGCAATTTCCAAATGCGTAGATAAATATAATATGAAAATTAAGTCATACGCATCATTCACCCATAACATACATGTGCGGTAAATGTAAAGTGCGGAAATGTAAGCAAACACACGATATGTTATCGGGGTTCGGCCAACTATGCCTACGTCCCCGCCTCAAGCTCGCAAGTAGGAGGATTCCACTAATAGCTCACTTAAGGGTGGAGCGACACTGTATACAACCAGGTCAAATTAACACAGGGCTGACCTCAACCTTAACCAGGTCAATTAGCGGTGCTGACCTCAACCTACACGCCTTAACAGGACGACGCACCTAGCTTTCCTAACCGGGTCTAAGCCAATCCGGGACTATTCCAGGGCTAGTCTCCCTTTTCAGGCCCGTGCCTAGAAATACAACCAAAGTGTATTACAATGAAATGGTACAGTGATTGTGCTTTTAATTAAAGTAGATAAGTACCCAAATTCGCGCAATAATATACACCAAAAATATGATTCAGTATGTAAGCTCAATATGGTCTAAGATGTCAACTCTCAAATAGATTTACTATCATTGTAATGAGTGCGTGAGAGTGCAAACTTAAATTATCTTTGTATCACAGGATATTCAATCTAAGTGCTCAAACAAAGATATTATCCAAACTTCATATATTTCAATCAACAAGTTTTCTCAATACATATATGTATATGAAGCTCTTAGCAACGTATAAATTTGGTTTGTAAAAAGGATACTCAATCTTTGTATTCAGCAAGGGATATATGAGTTAACGAATATTGCAACAAAGATTTTATCACACTAGCAAATATCTCATCAAATATTTTCAAGATAAAAAACACAGTAGATATTTGAAAATGTTTTTGCAACCAAAATGCAAATACCAACTTCTTAAGATGTTGCAACGAAGGTGCAAATCTTAGAAGATCTATCAAAGTCTTCTTAAGATAGACTTATTAACAAAGTCTCCTAAGAATACTTAGGTTTAGCTCTCAATCAAAATAACTCAATCAAATATGAATGGGAGAGCAAACCAATTAAATTTAAACACTCAAAACCAACTTACAAATGATGTAGGCAATATGAGAATGTAGGATTGAGTGTGTGGAGCTTGGAAATGAGTGTTATAGGGTTTTGGTTTTTCAAAGAATTTTCCCTAATCAAAGTGACTAATCCCACACTAATTTTCTCAAATGAACTTGTGTATATAGGTAAGGGAGAAAATATGACCGTTGGGGACCTATTGGGTATTATTAGAAAGGTTTAATGACATTTAAGGCATTTTAACCTTGTTTAGAAAAATATTAACCACGGTAAAAATTAGACCAACCCGAGAGGTCCGGTCGACCAGAAATGGTTCGGTCGACCAGGACTTAAGTGGCTCGGTCGACCAGGGGCATTTTGAACTGAGTGGTCGGTCGACCGGGCAAGAGCGATTTTCCAAAACTCCGAGGTTCGGTCGACCGGGGCCTTTTTGAACTGCATGGCTCGGTCGACCAGACCGTTGGGAATCCTCCCAAGACCCCTCGGTCGACCAGGTAGTTGGAGTACAAATCTGGTCGGTCGACCGGGAGATCAAACTGTTGACTCCCAGGTGGTTCGGTCGACCGAGGTCAAATGACCTATAAGGGCTCGGTCAACCAGGCCTGGGTCAAATAGTTGACCAGGACCGGTTTCGGTCGACCGGGCCAAATTGAACTGAATTGGTCAGTCGACCGAAAGTGCACCAAGTGTGCATTTCGGTCCCGTATCTACCCAAACAATTCCTATTCAAGTGCCTAACAAATATATGTGAATATGTGTGTGTCCTATGGTCACTTAGGGTCCAATTTGAAAGCACCGAAAAAATTCGGTGTCGGTCGACCGAAGGGCACTCTAAGGTCTTTCTACGGTCCTTTCTCATTCATGGTTTGGTTTGAGCTTACGTAGTAAATCATACATGTGAAGTGCGTGAGCTTATTACAAACCGAATGCCCTAATTACTATTACAGACCAATATAAGTATATTACAAAGAATATGATTTGGTCTTCAAGCTTTTCTTGCTTTGTGCACATCTTGATCTTATCATTCTTGATTCCTGCACAAAACCTCAAACGTTCATTAGATACAATGAGTATTTGTCATAATCAAAATCGGGCGTGACCAATAAGGTCAACACTTTGTCCCCCAATCATCACTCACCACATGTCATGTTTCCTCCCTTTATCATTCTTCCCATACTATATTCACCTCATCATTCTTCATCCCATACTTTGTTGCCCCCATCATCACTCACCACATGTCATGTTTTCTCCCTTTATCATTCTTCTCATGCTAATTTCCCTTCATCATTCTTCCCCCCAAACTTGGTTCCCCCCATCATCACTCCCTTATGTCTTCTTTCCCATGCTTGCCCTAAGCTAATTCTATAAATAACCCTCTCATTCCAAGCACAAGGGAGGAGAGTTCTTAGTGGTAGTAAGGATAAGATTTCTAATATTGAAGTTTTCTATTATAAGTTTGTGAAACTAGTTTTTTTTTAATGAAGATCAAGAGGTCAACTGATCCCGTTTCCTACCGGTGCTGAGTCACCTTATTTGAAGAAGGCATTCTGTAGTGCCTCGAGTTAGAGCTCAAGAATAACTCTCGGGAAGACGTTGTAGAGTGGCCCTAGTAGACTCACCAACAGGAAAAGAAGACTGGAGTAGAGGAAAACAAAAGAAGATCAAGCGGTCGACTGATCCCGTTTCTTACCGGTGCCGAGTCACCCCATCTGAAGAAGGTACTCCGTAGTGCCTCGAGTCGGAGCTCAAGAACAACCCTCAAGAAGGTGCTGTAGACTAACCCCTGCAGATTCACAGACAAGAGAGGAAAACCGGAGGAGAAAAAGACGATAGGTAAAACCAACGAATTTTCTCTTCTTATGTTACATCTCCGCCCCCTTTCCGAACCAGCCTCTGCTGGTTTATTTGATTTTATTTGATTTTTTATTTTTTTTATTTTAAATAGCTTCTTTTTAACCTATAAAAAAAAAAAATTCATAAAAGACACAAAAATTCAGACAAATTTTTAAAGAAAATTCAAAAATTTTTAAGGCTTTGAAACTTATTTACATTTGAAAATTTTTGAAGAAAATCTAAGAAAGTTTCTAACATGTTTGGCAAAGGTTAGATCTGTTTCCTTACATTCAAAATTTTCAAAAGTACATTCTAAAGTCATATCTTTAAAACTATGACTTTCATGATTGTTGTCTAAAATTCTGTTGTATTCGGAAGAACAATGGAAAATCCCGAAAAACCAATGGTCTCGACCAAGACCTTAAACTGGTTTTTCCCCAAACTGGTCAACGTTTGACCGGTTCACCATTCTCGTACCGGTTCACCCCGGTTTTCTCCATTTTGCTTATATACTATTATTATATCTAAAAAATTCACAAAAATCACAAAATTTTCACAAATTTCAAAAATATTTTCACATTTTAATTTCAACTAATTTTATTTGTGTTATTTGGAAAGTTCGGGAAAAATCACAAAAATCATTTTCACACTTAGGAAAAATCACAAAAATATCTTTTTAGGCACAAAAATTATTCCAATCCCGAATAAATTTCAAAAACCTCCCGGAATATTATTTTTGATACTAAAAAAAAAAAAACCTATAGATTTAAAAACCCTTGGAGCGTATTTTGTATCCTATCTTCGATTTTCCTTCCCGATGATTGCAAACAAAAACATTGACTTTTCGAAGTACTAGATTGCCCCAGTTATGAGGGAATACTTATATAGTATTTTCATTCTTTTGATTTTTGACAGGGAGTAATCTTTAAAGACTTATTACATTTATTTCGGGATAATTCTTTATTAGTCTGGTACCGTTCGTAAGAACGGGCGTGTAGGGGGTGCTAATACCTTCCCCTAGCGTAACCATACTCCCGAACCCGACTCTGGTAACACAGGCCGATTCTACCCTTAATGGGGTAGCAATCAAGTGTTCTAACCGCACTTCCAAAGGTTAGTGGCGACCCCACCACACATCGTTTTTCCACAAAAATCACATTTTTTTTAAAAACACTCATTTCCATCCATTCTTCCTAGTTCGCAAGACGAACCCATTTTTAAAGCAGAGATTGGTTCTCTGGGTCGGGTCCGGGACGTTGCGACACTCACTAGTCAACATATCTATCCTGTTGTATTTCACATCTCTAGTACCCTTATATGTGACATCTAGCTTATCCCATATTTCTTTTGTAGTAGAACATGCCATAATCCTGTTAAATTCATTTAAATCAAGACTATAGTATAAAATATTCATGGCAGTGGCATTAAGACTAACAACTTTCATATCATCATCATCATATTCATCCCTAGTTTTAGGAATCCTAGCTGCACCCTCAGTTTTCATAGGGACGTAGTTTCCTTTAGAGACAATGAAAATGATTGCATACAATAATCTATTGATGCTGACACCAATAAGTGCTCACGTTATGATGCTGACATTAATTTCAATTGAATAATTTTGAAAAAATATTTAAGTTGCTATTGATCTTAGTTGTCATTAATTTTTTGTTTTTAAAGATGATCATTTTCATTTGGACGGCTTAAAAAATTAGTATTTTTTTTTAAATATATATTTTAAGTACTTGTATTAAAAAGTTGTGTTTGATTCATATTCAAATAAATACTTTTAATCGATTGCATACAATAATATATTCATATTTGTCTAAGACACTTGCCATAAAAGTCAATAAACCAACTAAAAGAGTTATTACAATCTTTTCACATCACATACTTTAAAGGAAAAAGACCATATAACACTTATTGCAAATAAACCTGACTACACTATTATGTGTATGACTCAAGTAATCCTACATGCATGATATGCAGATTATTACAGACCTTTTCTTAATTAAAATTAATGACTCAAATAGAAATTACAACAAATAAATATCAATTTGGGTCTTCATTTTCCTCGAGATCTTCGAGTGCCATCATATGATATTAGCAAGATAAACTTGCACATCAACTTGGCAGACATTAAATACCTGAGTATTTCTTATAATCAAAACAGGGTATAACTCATAGGGTCAACAAAATATTTTATTTTAAAAAATAACTATTTATTTGAATGTGAATCAAACACGACTTATTAACACAATTACTTAAAATATATACTTTTTACAACAATGGATGCATCCTCTCCCTCCCAATTAGCACAATTAAAGTAGATTGAATTATTAATTCATTATAAATTTAATTAGAATCAAATCAGGTTTATCTGTTTTTTTTCTTTTTTTATTAGTGAGATAAGATTTTAATAGAGGAGTGGATTAGAGGATAAATTCTTTAATGAGGTACATTAATTGAATTTCATGCGAATTTTTGACACAATCACACAACTGACACATACACAACAACCCAAATTATATAACATATGCACTAATTCTTATTTGTTTTGTCATCATCAAAATCGACATGAAACTTAGTGGGATAACAGAATGAAATAATGCTTTGCCTTGCATATTAATATAACCATGTACCCAAACTTAGCAACAAGAATTTACTTGAGTCATACACATAATAGTGTAGTTAGGTTTATTTGCAATAAGTGTTATATGGTCTTTTTCCTATGTGATGTGAAAAGATTGTAATAACTCTTTTAGTTGGTTTATTGACTTTTATGACAAGTGTCTTAGACAAATATGAATAGATTATTGTATGCAATCGATTAAAAGTATTTATTTGAATATGAATCAAACACTACTTTTTAATACAAATACTTAAAATATATATTTTTAAAAAAAATACTAATTTTTTAAGCCGTCCAAATGAAAATGATCATCTTTAAAAACAAAAAATTAATGACAACTAAGATCAATAGCAACTTAAATATTTTTTCAAAATTATTCAATTGAAATTAATGTCAGCATCATGACGTGAGCACTTACACATCAGTAAGTATGTGCTGGGCACATGCTTAGTGACTATAGTATTATTATTATTATTATTATAATTATCATTGTTATTGAGGGAGACAGCAGCATTTGAAAATGAACATGCTGGATTTAATGAAGCTGTCGTTGGAATGTTCCTCTGAAAATGTAAAACAGAGAGGAATAACGAATAAATAAATGAGAAATAAAATAAGCAAAAGAAAATAAGCTAAAAGTGGTCGGGGAAGAAAGAATGGAAGATCCAAGAAGAAAGAGTGCTGCGTAAAACAGTGAAGACAAGAGAGGTGGCAATGGCAATGGAGAAAAGAGCCAATGGCAAACGCATTGGCATGGAGAAAAGAGCCTTAATTATTATGGGTGCTTTCTACTTCAACCATTTATTTATTTTATGTAATTAAAAATATCCATAAAATTAATTCAGGTACACTCAGACTAATTTTGTTAATGCCCATGTGTCGCGTGTGTGGCAATGGTCTTGACAATTTAAAATTTGCATATAACACCGAGTGTGTTTCTCATATTAAATACAATCGAGTAATTTCTTCTACTAATTAAATGAATTGAATGCATATGGCAGAGTGAAGCATGATGGGATTGTAGCAGAAGCCGAAGCACCACTCCCAAAAGAAAACTAAAACAAAAACCGAAACAACAGGAACCGAAGCATCGCCCATTACAAGACAACCAAAACAGAAGCGAAAACAAAAAAGAAAGAAGCAGAAATCGAGAAGTGCAGGAGGGTCAGTGCGCGTGCGGCTGGTTGAACTTCCGCACGATCCTATAAGGCTAAGAGCTGTTTTTTATTGTGGGTGTGTTGGAGGAGAGGCTGTGTAGGGTATTAGGGTCTGGCGGTTTTTTCCAACTTGGAGAAATCATCAGCTCCCAATGTCTGCCATCGCCACTTTACAGATGCAAGCACAGCAGGGAGTCAGGGACAGTGGGGGCCGAGGTTCTGCCTGCCCGCCTCCATTAAGACTTTAAAATTTTCCCTTTGGTTTCCTCGTAATCTTACATTAGCAAGAACCAAAAAATATAAAAAATTATCATCTTTCATTTTTGAGATCTTAAAAATTTTAGTGATCTTTTTTACGAGTTTGGAAAAATGATACAAATTATGTCTTAAGTTTTTATTGCTGTCAAAAATTGAGCGATTTTCGTGAATCATCCTTAAACCGAAACCACCTGAAAAGAACCGAACGAGAATGATTTGAAGAACCTGTGATATATTCAGGAGGATCACTTCTATGCTTAAATTAGAGAATGAGAGGTTGAAATTACAACAGTAAGTGAAGAGCGAGTGAGAATGAAATGCTTACGTATTCCTGAAATTTCCACTATATAGTGGTGAATATATACTTTTTTCAACTTAACATTTATGAGTTTGTCATTATGCTTAGAGGGGTTACAAGTGATTTATCATTATGTTTAGGAAGGTTATGGGTGACTCCCGCCATTATGCTTAGGGAGGATTATAGGTGACTCAAGGCGATTATGAAAGATATCAATAGTAGTTGTTGCAATCGCATCGGAGGTTATGGATAACCTGAAGGCAGTTATGTGAGACATCAAATGTTAACTAATTATAAGAGTGTGCGTATAGTTTTATAAGAAATATAAAATTGCCAATTGTTCATTAGTTAATAGTTTTTAGCTCAATTCTAAACTTTTAGAAGAAGGGCATTTTCAAATAAAAAAAATGTTAGAAAAAAAAAAATGCAAGTTAAAAACTTTTTGTCCTTTATTTATCAATAGTAGCTCTAGGGACATGCATGTAAAGTTATTTTAAGAATTTAAATTTAAAATTTAGTTTATCAATACCAGAAAATAAGAAAGGTTATTTATAAAATATGAAGCAATACTTTATCATTTCGTTCAATAATCTCAGTCTAGGATGTTAATACATAATCTATTTATTAAATTATATTTAAAAACCTAGACAATAAGATTAGATGGACAAAAGAAGTGGTATTAGGTAAGTTTGTAATATAGCATAGGTTGATGGGTAGAGCACATATTCTATATAGAGCAAATGGTGCATTTTCAAAATCTCAATGGCCAGATCATAAGTAAAAATTATGTGGTAGAGATTAAACTCTATAAATTGTGATTAGCATATATAAAGAAATGTCAAGTCAAGTCAATATCGTATTATATATGTTAGGCAACTTGAGTTGCCGTTGTGTATTGGTGAACCAAAACAAGGAAAAAATATTATTTTTAGCAGGGATATTGAGCATTGTGCTTAACTTAATATTTATCGTTGACATAAATGATGTAACTACTAACTAATTTAGCAATGCATAAAAAGAACGAGGAGAATAAAAAAAAAACAAAAAAACAAAATTGAGGGTAAAATGTCAACACTTAACTTATAAAACATGAACAAGAAAAAAGGAACTTTATCACATCACTCAATAGTCCCATTTTCTACCATCTTAGCACATAGTCCACTAATCTACATTGATGGCATAGATTTGAGGTTTGGATTTCAATTTTTTTTTTTTTAAGATTTGGACAAATGTTATATAAAATTATATATATATTTCCAAATTAATGAAAATTCAATTTCAAACATTGCAATTCGCATTACCAAAAACTCCCTGATTAAGTTATATTTCAAAATCCTAATCAGTATGGGCTGCATTAGCTTAAAAGCTAATGCTATATCTTGAGGCCAAATTGCATTCAATACTATATATGTTCATGTTAAAGCCTATAAAATATGTAGGGGTGGCAAAAGAGGTCAATGGATAGGATTTGGACGGGTCACAAATGGGAGGAAGTTAAACGGGTTTGGGTTTGGGTTGCCACATTTATTAACAGCAAGTGAATAATCTATAAATCCAAAACTACGTATTTAATAAATGAATCTTAAACGGGTACCCATTAAGCACCCGTTTAAAAATATGATTTATTTATTTTAATTTATTTGTTAAATATTTTATCAAAATTTACTTAATTTTTTTTTTTAAAAAAAATAGCACTTTAAGAAAAAAACAAACCTAAAAGTGGACGACTCAAAGACCAAAGGGCCCAAAAGCCAAAAAAAAAATAAAAATAAAAAAAGATGTAAATGGGTCACCAGATGGGTACTCAACCCAGATCCGTCCAACCTGTTTATTAAATGGGTTGGATTCAAGTCGCGTTTATAAACAGATTATTTCCTTTCTAACCCAAATTCAGTCTAAACGGATGGATAATAAATCGTCCATCGAGTTTTGACTTATTTTGCTACTTTAAAAAGTGGCACTTAGTATGAGATCTTCAACTTATTACAACATATTTTTTTGTTAATACATAGCAAGTTGCATAAAAATGAAGTCAAGAATTGCTATAGATGAAAATTGTATGGTAGGATTAAGCTGTATTCCAAGTCAAGTCAATATCTAACCAAATTCAGGTATGTTAGGCAGCTCTTGAATTGGGGACAAACTATTGGAACAAAATAAAAGTAAAATTTCATATTCTTATCACTGACTTTGTAAATAATTTTTTATTCAGAGAGAAAACAAAGATAGGCCATTCAACATCCCATGTCTTTTTCCATTGTCTACCTAGTAATGTTCCAAGCCAACATATTCAACATGTACATCCTCTCGCATTAATAAATTTCAAAGTTCATTCTATTTCCATCAATTCTATTTATTTCTTATAGACAAAACATGTACTTAATTTATTTAAACTAAAAAGTATAAAATTCTTTAAATCCTTTCGGATCAAGAATTTTACCTGAGAAAAAGAAAGGAAAGGAAAATAAGGAGGAAACTCAATTTTCTCTATGTTTTTCTTTTTTATTAAATATTATATAAAAAATTACTTTAAAATGACTAAAATTTAAGAAAAACTAAATATTAATAATATGTAAAATTAATTGTCCATAGATTTGATATATTTTAAATTTCTTTCTCATTTTCCTTAATAACAAAACATGAAAATGTGGATTCCTTATTACTTTCCTTTTCCGTATCTTAATATTTTTTGAATTCCAAACTTCATCTTTTTTTAATTTATTATGATTCTTGTTTGAAGGTCTTTTCATAATTTTTTATTTATTTATGGGTCCGTTTGGTTCAAACATTTTACTTGAAAAAAGAAAAAAGAAAGAAAAATAATAAAAACTCATTTTCCTTTTTTATTAAATGCTATTGAAAATACAAATTATTTTAATATGATTAAAAATTAAGAAAAAATAATATTAGTTATATGTAAAGTTTAAAAAATTATTTTTAAAATTTAATATATTATTTATTTTTTTCATTTTTCTCGATAATTAATGATGGAAATGAGAATTTCCATATATATATATATATATATATATATATTGAAGAGTTTTTTCTACAGGCTTTTCCATGAAGATGTCTAATCTTTGTACTGCCTTTTTATCGCCACTCAATTTTCTATTCCATCTTTTTGTTTTTTCTATATTTGGCGTAAGCTTTTTCTTTGCTATTCAATTCTACTTCCAAATCCAGTTATCATCCAAATCCAACTGTCTTTCACTTACGCAAATTACTATGGAAGGTGGGATGGAGGACGGATGTCCAGCATTGCTTGGTGGAGCTCCTGCGTTCTGTTCTGTCTAAAGAAGCCTACTACTTTGTTGTTTTCTTCTCAGAGAGACGGAAATCAAGATCAATGGTTTGCCAATGATTGAGTTGGTCTGCAGCATGAGCTAGAACCTTATGTCCACAACCTCTTTATTTTGAGTGGCAAGGGAATAATGCTAGCAAGCTGAGCAGTACGTTGAAGTCCACGGAAAATGATTGGGCTTGGCTGCTCACCAATGTTTGTGGCCCAAACAAATGAAGCCCTTAAGTTTTTTGGCTTGAACTCTGCGCTTGTAGAATAAATACAGAAATCCCGTGATGCCTATGTGGTGATTTTAGTGAGATCGATTACCCGGCCACACTAGAGGAAAGCAGCTTCAAGAATCACATGAAATATGCAACTGTTCACAGATTTCATCCTCAGCCAAGGTTTGGTTAACCTACCTCTGAATGGGGCAAAATTTACCCGGTCAAGTGGACAATCTGACCTTGCATTCTCCTGAATCGATAGGTTCCTAATCTCTACCGAAAGGGAAGAACTGCTCGCACACACATGTCAAACAACCCCAACTCGCATCTTCTCTAATCACATCCCATTACTATTAGATTGTGGGGGTTTAAAATGTGGGAAAAACCCTTCTAAATTTGACAATAGCCGGGTCTTGTAGATGGTTTCTCTGGCTCAGTAGTAAAGTGGTGGAATCAACTAAAATTTGAAGGCGCTCCCCCATTCATGCTGGCTAAACATGTCCTTAAAGGAGTGGAGGGAATTGAAGTTAAGCCACAACATATCTAGAAAGGAGGAGCTGCTCAACAAAATCAAACTTATCTACTCCTTTGAGGAGAACAATCCCATCTCCCACACTGACAGAATTACTAGAGAAGAATCTAAAAAAGAATTATTAGCCATCCTTGACAGGGAGGAGATATCTTAGAGGCAAAAATCCTGGAGGATTTGGCTCAAATAGGGCAACAAAAACACTCAAATTTTTTCATCAGATGGCCTCCAACCACCAAAAAAAAAAAGAACTACTTCTCCAAACTTTTAGTAGAGAGTTAGTCCCTTTCTAACAGAAAAGATATCAGAAGGGCTGTAGTTGACCATTTTTTCAAGTTGTACACAAAACAATATAACTGAACACCCAGCCTTAACAAAGACCTCTTCAAAGAAATTTACATCTTCATGTTGGATGGGTTTAGAAAAGCCTTTCAAAGAATCTAAAACTTGAAACACATTAGAGGATCTGAATGGGGACAAGGCCCTTGGCCTCCGATGGGTTCACACTCAAATTCTTCCAACAATTTTGGAATCTCCTCAAGAAATATGTTTTAGCCATGTTTAATGACTTCCATAATAGTTGTTCCTTCGAAAGGAGTCTAATTGCCAAAAAGGGGCCCCCCGGGGGTGGTGGGGTGGTGGTGTGTGGGTTGGTGAGGGGGGCGCTAGAAGACTATAGGCCTATCAGTTTTGTGGGTTCGGTCCATAAAATTTTGCCAAAAATTCTTGCAAATAGGCTCAAATCTGTCCTGTGCTCCATAATATCTGAGAGTCAAATAGCCTTTATCCATGGAAGGCAGATATTGGATGCTTCCCATGCAGAAAATGGATGCATTGATGCTATTTAATGTAACTATGAAAGTAGAAAAATATGCAAACTAGATCTTGAGAAAACTTTAACCATGTAAATTGGGACTATCTTATGACAATAATGGAGGCTATGGAATTCAGTAGAAAGTGGAGACAATGGATTCATTGGTGTATCTCCATTATGAAAAGTAAGGTGTAGTCTCGAGGGCGTGAATTGGAGTTTGAAAATTTCTTTTAATTCCTTTTAAAACTTCTTAAACTTCTTTTATTTCTTTTAACCAATTCTTAACTTGTTTATTTAATTTGTCAATAACACAAGAACTTAGTTCCTTTTATACCTCAACTATTTAAACAATCAAGTATCTAATCAATCAACCACACTATCCAAACCAATAAAAAACATTCAATCAAGATATACATTGTAACTTAATGAAAATTCTCTTTGTCTAATCCACAACCACAAAACAAATGACCAATACAAAGTTCAATCAAACACCAATTGATTTACCAAATACAAGTTAATTGAAACACTACTTAGTTTGATGAAAGCTTGCAAGATTAAGCATTTTTGGAATATAAACACATTCCAATCAATATCAAACTTTAAACCATTCAACCACATTATATTTAATAAATATATTAGATTCAACTTTCAGCTTTTGTTGTCAGCCCGAGTATATAAATTTGATACAAGCCCTGTATATATGAAATTGTTTCTTCAATGCAAACCACAACTTAAATCCCAAACAACTCAGAATTTAAATAAACTCTTAGTTAATTTTTCTTTGGGTGTTAACCAACCAACGTACTTCCTTTTGAGGTTTTCGCAAAAGTTTGATCAACATATGTACTCCCTTTCGGTTTCTACAATCCCAAATCAAAATTGAACTTTAAGTTTATTTAACTTCCAAATTACGTAGTTTGTATGATTACCAATTAAACCATCCACGCAATTTATATGTGCTGAAAATAAAGAGTAAGGGAAAGAGATAGTGAGGCCGATATTTTTACGAGGTTCAACTTATACTCAGCCTACGTCCTCACCTTTGGCAAACCACCAAAAGATTCACTAAACATGTTCCTTTACTTGACGGAATAACACCTTTACATACTCTTTCAGTAGGCTAGAGCCCATCTCTCCAAACGATGTACCCTTGTTCGGTCACTCCTTCCATTAGGTTAGAGCCCGCCTCTCTAAGCAATATCCCCTTGGTTAGCCAACGATCCAAACAATCCTTGGAATCGTCAATCTACAAGATACAATTCAAATAGATGTACAAAAAATGCTCTCACAAAGAGCTGGTTAGTGCAACTTCAGCACAATATACTTAAATGTAGAAATATCAATATGAAATAGAATGAAGCTTAGGTGTAGAATTCACCAATATCCTTCTTAGATGATGATTAGAAATTGGAATTCATAGGAGGAAGGATCAGCACTTCAGAATATCTCAGCAAAAGAGATTTGCAATGAGTGAACAAGAGAACTTTATAAGAACAAGAGTGCTTTCAGCTTCTCAAATAGATTTTTCAATTCATGGAGTATTTTGATTTGCAAAACCATGTATTTATAGGCTTTCAAAAGTGTTTTCGTGTTGCCCAAGTTTATTTGGAGTATTTCCCAAGTTTTAGAAAATTTGGAGCCCAAGCAACTAATAATTAAAAATAAAATTTTTGAAAAATATGCTTGTTAATAGTGTTCAAATGAGTGAACACTCGAGTTCAGTCATCTGAAGTTCCTGAGCCTTTTGAAAAAATGAACTGGATACAGGGTCAGATGACCAAGATCAAGGGTCAGACGACCGAAGAGTCGAGTTCAGACAATCGAGGTCAAGGGTCAAACGTTTGAAGTGCTTCTGCCAGGTACTGTTTCTCAAAAATAATTCTTCAGACGTTTGAGCTTATTCTTCAGACGACCAAACTTGAAGTTCAGTCATCTAAAGTTGCCACTTCAGACTTCTGAGCAGAAACTTCAGTCTTCTGAGGAGAAACTTCAGTCTTCTGAGGTTCTGTTTTCTAATTTTTCAATTCTAATTCAATATATGGTTTGCTCTCTTTATTTATTCTTTTATTAAACTTTTTTCAAGGTTTTTGAATAGGTCTCTAAGTCCATATAATCCCCTAAAGAGCTTTAAAATATTTCAAACAATATTTAAATATTACAGTACTTACGTAAAGACTCCTAAGACTTTTCACATTCTAGGTACTTGAGTCTTCATGCATGTCCTTGCTTTGAGTCCATCTTTTCTTCAAGCTTTCAAAGTACTTTAGGCTTTTAGCAAGTTCACTTTAATATGCATGCTCTCATAATCTCCAAACTTTATTTAAATCATCTTTAAATTCATACTTTGACTCCTTTTAAGCTTTATTTGATTCTTGTGAGCACTCTGATCTTGCTTTCTCATATATGAGCCCTATAACAACATTACTCACACACATATGTTAAGTTCCACTTATTTGTTAGCATCAAAACAAGATGACAAGATTTTAAGCCTTGTAAGGCCAGCACATTCCTTCTTTCTTCATCCTAATTAATACAAAACTTGCAAGTCTTTTCAAAAGCTCCAAATGACTAAGACAAGGGGACCCTTTATCCCCTTTATTTTTTTTTTAGTCTCCATAGAGGCTTTAAGAAGAATGGTTTAAAGGGTAAATTCCTTCAATCTTATCTTTAGTTTTCAGTTTTGAAACCATAACTGGTCCATTTTATATCTCACTTTTGTTTTTTGTAGACAACATTATCCTCTTCTACAAAGACACAATTAAAGAAGCCACATGGTTGTGAATTATCTTCCTTTGTGTTGAGGCTATCTTGAGTTTAAAAATAAATCTCCACAAGAGCTATATCTACCCCACTAGGTCCGGGTAGAGAATTTGCCACAAATCATTGATCTTCTTAAGTGTCGAAGCACAAAGCTACCAACACTATACCTTGGCCTCCCATTGGGTGATTCATTCAAGAAAAAATCCACCTGGGATCCCATCATTAAAAGGTACGAGAAGAGGTTATCTTTATGGAAGTTGACATACTTATCATAGAGGGGTAGACTTACATATGCAGAGTGCCCTTTCAAGCCTACTAACATACTACTTGTTCATTCTCACCATCCCTAAATTAGTTGCACAGAGACTCCATTCACTACAAATATTTTTCCTTTGGAGGGGCAATTTAGAAGCATTCAAATACCCCCTCATTAGCTAGGATCAAGTGACTCTCCTTGAAACCTTTGGAATAGGTACCAAATTTATAACCCTTATGAATAGGGTTATACTTTGCAACTGGTTATGGTGTTTTTGCATAAAAAGGAATAGACATTAGACATCTTTGATCTGTATAAAATATAAGACAAGCCCTTTGGTTTGGATACCAAATCTCCCTAGATCCCCCCATGGCTCCTATGTGGAAAGGCATCCTCTTTATCATTAACACATTTTGGGACATAGTTTGAGTAAAGATAGGCAATGGCAATTCCATCACTTTTTGGAAGGAATTTTAGGCAGAAAACACACCCCGTGAATCACTCTTCCCATGCATCTTTAACCTTTGTGGAAGTAAGGAAATTCCAATTGTTGATGCTTTTGAATTAAGCACTAGAATCCATCCAAGAATCTTAATCTTTCTAGGCACCCTGGAGGCTTAGAAGCGGATGTGGCAACTAGTGCCTAGAGCTCCTTCATTCTTTCACTCCCAAGGAGGGTGAGGTAGACACAATATACTGCCTTTGTTGTTCCTCTAGAACCTTTTAAATGAAAAGTTAATATATCTTCATTATTAAGAAAGCAGCAAGTACACATATCAAATATGGCATAAGTTATTGTAGGCTTCCTCAACTCCATCAAAGGTGAATTTTTTCCTATGGTTGATTAGATTGTCCGACAGTATATTATCAACCAAACATCTAAATGTGGGACTGGGAAATTGTCCTTTGGACTAACTTTTTTTAACTCTCTATAATCCACACACACCCTAACCTTTCCATTCTTCTTTATTACGGGTACAACATTAGCCATCCACTTGGGATACTTAGCTACTTCTAGAAATCCAGCCTCAAATTGCTTTCTAACTCTTCTTTGTTGTTCAACAATATTCTAAACTTCATTTTTCTTAATTTCTGTTTCACAGGTTTACTGCATAGATAAGTGGGTATCTTATGTGTTACCATATCCATATATAACACAAGAATATCTTTACATGACCATGCAAACACATTACTGTATCCTCGCAAAAGGTTAACCATTTTATTCTTTTCCCCCTCGGACAATAATGCCCCAATATTTACTTGCTTTAGTTTATCTCTGGTTCCCAAGTTAATTGTTAAAGTGGGATCCTAACTAGAGACTGCTTGTTTTTCTTCAAATTCTATCATTTGTGCACGAAACACAAGCAAAACCAGACAAAATTTGGCAAAAGTAATAAAGAAAGATGCAATGAGATGTAATTGAATTGCACTTTTATTTCATTAAAATTCAAAACAATTTAAAAAAAAATGAGATAATGAGGTATCGTGCCCTTACAAAAACAAAAAAGTAAGTCATGATCATTTCACATACATTGCATTGGCCATCGTCAGGTACTCAAACATATGCCAATTCTTCAATTCTGTATCGGCTGAGGTAGGATAAACCCAATTTTCAATGCTCTTTTCGGTACCGGACTAACCCACCGTGGAGATGATTATCTATTCAAATTTCTAGCTTAGTTGTTCTAAAAACCCTGCTCTAATTCTATCATCTGGACCCATTACTCCCTAGCTTCAGAATGTTTTGGATAAAATGGGAAACTTCATCGTTTCTTAATAAATCTCTTGTCCTGAAAGAAGTGTCATTCTTCTTTCCTTCCTTTATTCAATCACCCTTCTACACTCTGCATATGTAGGAACACACCCCAATCCAAACCCTTCTTTTGTCCTCAGCAAAACTATAGGAATTGAGACCCCTTGTAAATTCTTGCCCAAACCTTTCCCTAGGCTATATTTTGATCGAATAATTTCTTTTGCTACCATTTTAGATGCAATTGAAATCTGAGGTCAACCCTCAGCTACATATGTCATACTCACAACTTTGAAGGAATGGAAGGAGTCATCAGGCACTTCTTCGGCAACTTCTACATAAGAAGTCGAGGAAGGATTTATCACCATCAAATCTATTTCCCCATATACATATATCAACTTTCCCTCCACCATAAAATATACCTTTTGGTGCAGTGAAGATGGCACAACTGTATGAGGGGGGACATTTTCATGACCTAGAATGTAACATTGAAAATCGTGAGGCCGATTTGCATTGGTATCTCAATGATTCCCACTGAATCTCTGTGAGTCCCATCAAAAGCCCAATTGTCAAATTACTTTGCTGCATATGTGAAAAGTCAATTAACAATTTTTGTAACGTGGATATATGCATTACATTCAAGGACAAGTCGTTGTCAATCAGTACCCTTGCAACTATGTGATCCTTGCGTTTGGTGGAGATATGGAGTTCCTTCATATGCCCTTGTCCCTCTACCAAAATTTCCTCATTAGTGAAAGTCACATAATTGGTTGCTAAAAGTCCCCCAATTATATGATCAAAGTTTTCCATATTGATGTCGTGTGGTACGTACACTTGATTTATGACTTTCATAAGAGCTTCTATGTGTGCTTCTGAGCTAAGAAGCAAATAAAGCACAAAAATGTGAGCAGGAAGTTTATTGAGCTGCTATACCACAATGTACTCACTTTTCTTAATAAATTTCAAAAACTCGGCAGCATCCTCGCGGGAAACTGGCTCCTTAATCACTCTTCCTATCTTATTTAGCTTAATCTCTTTCCTTTTTTTTTTCTTTCTCTTTATGCGATCTCTCCAAGTATTTTGCTGCATCTCCCTTAGGGTTATTTTGCTGGCACCAATAAGACTATTGGTGCTCTCCTTGTTTGTGGCATTATCGTCATTGACTTGGCATCCGTACCTCCAAAGCACTACTTTGTTACTTGAATACAGAAAAGGACTTGAGACCGTTATTGTGATTTTAGTGGGTCCCTTGCTCACTTCTCCCACAACTTGGGTAATTTTTTGGATACCCATAGGAACGAAAGGTCGATTGTTGTACTGTGGATGTGTATCCCTGTAATCTTCTTTTCCTATAGTAAATACTGCTACATCCTCTTTCCTGGCATAGAATTATATCAAGCTTGAATTCGTAAAATTTTGAACAAACTATTGAAATGTGATGCAACCTTGTACAGGAAAACATACCTTATATTTGCAATTTTATATTGTTCCTTTGGGACAAACTACTTCCTCTCTTAGCATCCTTTCTTGGTATAATTCCATATAGACCTTGTCTAGTAGAATTTGAACTTGTTTCTATCTTCTCCTTCTCAACTTTGCCATCTTTTTGTCCTATGGCATTTACTGCACCTCCTCCATGATTAGGCAGTGAGTTACCATGTACATTGGTTTCCTTGGTGTAAAAAATCAGCTAGCCCGTATCCCTTAATGCTTTTACCCTGTTTTTCAAAGACCAACATCTATTTATTGAGTGTTTGGGATCATTAACATGATACTCACACTGAGCCTCTAGATTGTACCATCTTGAGAAAGGGGGATGTACAAGTACTCTTGGGATAGGAATGACCAATTATCTCTCGACTAATTGCAGAAACAATTCCGAAGAAGTCATTGGATTTGGTTCAATTTTCATAGAATCCCTTGCAAATATTCTCATCAGAACCTATGGATTTTGTTACCTTTGGGTTAGTAAAGACATGGAGGAAATTAGATGCAACCATGCACCTTTTTGTGCTATATTTTTTACTGTTCGCTCGAACATTGCACCTTTATCTACCCATTTTGTTCTACCTTCATGATATGGGTGACTCTCAATTATTTGGGCTTCATCCTCCTTCTTTCCAATTCATTTATTTTTAGAGATCTGCTTAGTACCTATGCTTCTCATTCTCCCTATTTTGAATGCACTTCCAATCCTTTCTCCCGTAGTTACTAAATCAGCGAAGTTATAAGGGGTGTTTCCGATGAGATGGCCAAAATATGGATCCTTGAGCGTGTTAACAAATAAAGAGACAACTTACCTATCATCCACTATAGGATGCACCTGTGCTGTTGACTCTATCATTTGATAGGCATATTTCTTGAATGTCCTATTTGTCTTCTTCTCCATATTCTGCAGGGTTATCTTGTCTGGGGCAATTTCAATTATGTGTCTATACTGAGCTATGAAAGCATGATCCCGGTCCTTCCACGTACAGATCTTTGCTATGTCCAACTAGATATACCATCTCAGAGCCACTCAATTAAACTATCTTGGAAAGTATTGACGCTATAGGTCATTCCCGGTTTTGATAATGACAAATACTCTTTGTATTCGATGACTATAAAGTTTGTGTGCAGGATCATACTAACTGGATCACATTGATGGCATGTAGCAACTTGAAGAATTATGAAGACCCGACATATATATATATATATATATATATATATATTCATTTGTTGTAATATTATTGGGTATGTATTAATTTAATTTCAAATGGGTATGTAATAATCTGCATATCATGCATATAGGACTATAAGCTCAAAGACCATAGATGGATCTTAGGCATAACCCTTCAATCGACTGAAGGTCGATCGATGCTAGATTTTTAGGGTATATGCTCAAAGGCCTTAGATTGACCATATTGTCACACCTCGAACCCCCAAATGGACCCCAGGTGTGATTTTAGTAACCTAACCTATCTTTGTATCATACAAAACATACACGATACTACATTGAATGAGGGTCCAACCCCGTAGGGTACACGTACACCATATACACATTCACATACATATCCATACACATCAAATACACAGCAGGAATATTCTCGCTAATATATACATCATACCATACTAGAGTCTATACATGACTAGAGTCTAAGCTCCAAAATACCATACATATCCCAGGTGTCTACAAAACCTAATAATAACAACCCAGTTACAAAATTCGTACTTACGTTGAATAAGGGTCCGACCCCGTGGGGTACACGTACACCCTATACACATTCACATACATATCCATACACATCAAATACGCAGCGCGAATATTCTCTTTAATACATACATCGTACCATAACAGAGTCTATACATGACTATAGTATAAGCTCCAAAATACCATACATATCTCGGGTGTCTACAAAACCCAATAATGACAACCCGGTTACAAAATCCATACTTACATAAGTACTCTACGTAGCTAACCGACACCCACGCTCCCGAATGCTAGGATGCTAGTTTCGGCTAATCAAAGGACCTGAAAAACATTTGTATATTTGGGGTGAGACGCCTCCTAGTAAGGAAGAAAGCAGGTTATATCAGTGTGTTGCATAAAAGTGTTGTTTCAACATAAAACATAACACGATACAGTTCTAGTATTTTCACAATCCAATTCGAGTACATACGATACCAAACATACGATCAGTGTCATCACACTCAAGCACCCGATATCCTGCAATAATCGAAGGCTCACAGTGATATCATGCTAATACGGTGTTCACTCACACCCATTGGTGGCCAGTCAAAACAAACAAGTGATATTTCAGACCCTCGGATATAGAGTCGGACACTCTCGCCCACGGTATTTAGCTGAGACATGGCTTTTGCCCATGGTAATTAGCCGAGACGTGGAAAATTTTCAGAAAACCCTACACAATTTTGGAACTCATGTTCCTATACCCATTAGCGTACGGTAATTAGCCGCCCCTAGATGTTTTACAAAACCTGAAACATTTTACATACAACAGTTTATTCCACACTTATTAGAGGATACACAAATCATATCGTTTTCAGTTTTAGAATATAGTTTAACGCTACTACAGGTACGGTCATCTCAATACTACAGCTTTATACAACATACGATTTCCCAACAAAAATAAAGATGATACCCAAAACCCCTAATTTTCCCCAAAAACCATAACCCGAAAATTTCGCATTTTTACCCAATAGATTTTTTCAAATAAGTAGCCAAAACATACATACAACCATAAACTATAGGTTTACCGATCTCGATTTAAAAAATAACTGATATAAACAGAATCCCCTTACCTTTTCCCGAATGCTACAAACCTGAACTCTACGGCTCCAAAACTACGATCCAAGTTCCTAAAATCTAAACATCCAAGAACTATACTTCACTATAATTCTTACTACTACATATATACCGAAATAAAAACGAAATCGAACCTTACCTCAGTTTTTGGTCAAAACCCAAAAATCCTTGAATGAATTTTCGATCCACTAAAAACATAGAGATTCCTCCTCCGATCTACACAGTAATGTTGGATCGTTGAATCAAGTGATGAATAGCAAAGAATCGAAGAGAGAATGAGAGATTTCGCTGGTTCTAGAGAGAGAGAGAGAGAGTTTTAGCTTTCTTAGCAACTAAGCAATGAAGGAGGATATTTATAACCCCTTTGACCCACCCAACCTCATTGACGAAATGGCACCTTTGTCGACGAATCATCTACACATTTCGTCAACAAACCAGTTCCTTTAGCAACCAACCCTATTCTGATATTTTACAACTCGTTTGGTATCTTTTTGTCGACAAGGTTTTAAATTTTAGTGACGAAGAGTATAAGGGCCTTTGTTGATGAGAACAATGGCTTCGTCAACCAAGCCTGCTAATTTACCATTTTTTTACCCTTCTCATTTATTCAATCTAAATATCACGAGTTGGGTTCTTACAACCTCCCTTCCTTAAAAAAATTTCATCCTCAAAATTGGTAATCTCTCTTTTACCAACTCAACTACATACCCAACCACATACCCAACTCTCGGAAGAGTTGGCGGCCACCCACATAGCAGTCCCATCCCAAATACATACATACCCTCACTTATGGCGGAGGAATACCGTGGTTACATACATATACTATCTCAGTAGCTCACAATATTACACACTCCCCCAGAGACTAACCACACATCATTACTACAATAGCAGAATACTACATACATATATATTTGTACCGATCCTGCTACTAAAACAACTACTCAAAACAACTATGGATATTTCCAGCGTATTTCCGTCTCCTACTCCTAAGAAGCTTCTTCAACTGCGTGATTCCACCACAGTACCTTCATTAACAATATCTCCTTGGTACGCAGCTCTGAACTTTATGGTCCAGAATCTTAATTGGTATCTTTTCATATGCCAAAGCATCCCTAATCTCTATAGATTCGTAACTAATCACATGCAACAGATCCGACACGTACCTCCTTAACATGGATACGTGAAACACATCATGGATCCTCAAGAACGCTAGTGGTAGTGCAATCCTGTAGTCCACCAAACCCACTTGTTCTAGTACCTCGAATGGTCTGATATACCTCAGGCTCAGCTTGCCCTTCTTCCCGAACCTCATCACTCCTTTCATCGGAGCGATCCTCAAGAATATCTTACCCGCCATTTCAAATTCCAACTCACGGCGGCAAACATCTTCTTAACTCTTCTGTTGACTCTGAGTTGATTTAATCCTATAATTGATCAATATGACCTTCTCAAAAGCCTGCTATACGAGTTTGGGACTCAATATCTGCCATTCACCGATCTTATCCCAATACAGTGGAGACCGACACGTCCGACCATACAATGCCTCGAATGGTGCCATCCTGATACTAGCCTGGAAGCTGTTGTTATAGGCAAACTCCACTAATGGTAGAAACTAAATGCAACTACCACCGAAGTTTAATACACAAGCCCATAACATATTCTCCAAAATTTCTATCATCTTATCTGACTGTCCATTAATCTGGGGTTGGAACGCTGTACTGAAAGTAAGCTTTGTCCCCAGTGCTTCCTACAAGCTCTTCAAGAATCAAGAAGTGAATCTCGGTTCTTAATCTAAAACAATAGACACCGGTATCCCATGCATTCTGACTATCTCCTACATGTACAAATCTACTAACCTACTCAATGAGTAGTTAACCTTCATCGATATGAAGTAAGCAGATTTAGTCAGCATGTCCACAATTACCCAAATGACATTTTTCTTGTGTAGTGCTCGTGGCAACCCGGTGACAAAGTCCATAGAAATATGCTCCATTTCCACTATAGAGTACTCAATAGCTGCAACGGCCTTGTCGGCCTCTAATGTTCAGCTTTCACCTGTTGACACGTCATACATTGCTCCATAAATCGTGCAATCTCCCGTTTCATGCCACTCCACCAGAAAGATTCACACAATTCCCGATACATCTTCGTACTACCCGGATGTACCATGTACAAGGAATGATGCGCCTCCTCCAAGATCGTCCTCTTTATCCCCTCATCGTTTGGAACGCACAGCCTGGTCCCAAACCTCATCACACCTCCCTCAAAGATGTTAAAACTTGCAGCCAACCCTCGCTGCACTTTATCTACAACCTTGGCTAACTCTGCATCCTTAGCCTGCGCGGCTTTAATCCTCTCAAATAACGTCTGCTGGATAACTAAGCTAATCATGAAAGCCTAATGATTACCATCCACCCACTCCATGCCAAGACTTTCCAAATCCCGTTTGATATGATGCTAACCTACTACTACAAATACTAATGTGTGCTCTAACTTCCGACTTAACGTATCAGCTACCATATTAGCTTTCCTCGGATGATAGTTAATGGTGCAATCATAGTCCTTAATTAGTTCCACCTGCCTCCTCTGTCTCATGTTTAACTCTTTCTATGTGAAAAAGTATTTGAGGCTCTTATGGTCCGTAAAGATCTCACCCTATTCACCATATAAGTAGTGTCTCATCTTTAATACATATACTACTGCCACCAACTCCAAATCATGTGTAGGGTAATTCTTCTCATACTCCTTGAGTTTTCGAGAAGCATAAGAAATTACTTTCCCCTATTGCATCAGCATACATCCCAAACCCTTCAATGATGCGTCATTGTAAATTACAAAACCACCATCCCCAGATGGGATGGTTAAAATCAGAGTAGTGACCAGTCGGTGTTTCAACCCCTGAAACTCTACTCACACTCGTAGGTCCAAGCAAATATCACACCTTTCCTCGTCAATTATCTCAAAGAGCCAAATAACTTAGAGAATCCCTCCACGAATTGCTGGTAATACCTAGCCAGTCCTAGAAAACTCTAAATATCCTGCACGCTCTTCGGTTTCACCTAGTCAACCACTGCATCTATCTTACCAACATCAACTGAGATACCACTATTCGACACAACATGGCCTAGAAATGTGACCTGATTTAGCCAAAACTCGCATTTCTTCAGCTTATCATATAGCTTCTTCTCCCATAGTACCTGAAAAACCAACCTCAGATGGTTTTTGTGCTCTTTCAACCTCTTAGAATATACTAGAATATCGCCGATAAACACTACTATAAACTGATCTAGGTATTCATGGAAAACCATGTTCATTACATCCATAAATATTGCTGGGGTGTTAGTCAACCCAAATGGCCTGACAAGAAACTCATAGTGACCATATTTGGTTCGAAAAAGCAATCTTCACAACATCCTCAGTCCTAACTTGCACTTGATGATACCTTGATCATAGATCAATCTTCGAAAAGACTTGTTTTCCCTCCAGCTGGTCAAATAGATCATCTATACAAGGCAATGGCTATCAATTCTTCACTGTTACCTTGTTGATCTCATGGTAATCAATGCACATTCGCATCGACTCATCCTTCTTCCTCATGAACAACACAGGAGATCCTTAGAAAGAAACACTAGGTTGGATAAAGCCCTTGTCCAGTAGTTCCTGCAACTGCTCCTTCAACTCCTTAATTTTACCTGGAGCCATCTAGTATGGAGTTTTAGAAATCGGCGCCTTGCCTGACAGCTGATCAATAGAAAACTCCACCTCATGATCAGGAGGTAAACCGGATAAATCTTCGTGAATACATCCGAAAATTCGTTAACCACTCAGATCTCTTCAAGTTTCAGATCATCCGGTGGTGGTTCCTTCATGCAAGCTAGGTGATCCTGACAACCCTCCAAGAGTAACCTTCTTGCCTGTATAGTTGAAAGAATCTATGGCATTGAACGCACACATGATCCCAGAAACTCATACTCCAACACCCAAGAAGGTTTGAACACTACTACGTTACTATGACAATCAATCATCACATAACTAAAGAATAGCCAATCCATCCCTAGTATGACGTCAAATCCGCATATGTCGTACACTACTAGGTTCCCTGGTAACAACCTTCCCTAAATAACCACTGGGCAGTTTCCCAACATCGTACTACAGATCGTTACATTCCTAGTTGGTGTAGCCACAGAAAACCACTCATCCATCACTTGGGTTTCTACCCTACATAGTTTCACAAAACTTGCAAATATAAAAGAGTGGGTTGCTCTCGAATCAAATAAGACAACAACTCTATTCAAAAGCAATAACATGGTACTTGTCACCACATTTCCTACATGTTCCACATATCCTAGAGTAAGAGAGTACACCCTCGCTGGAGCCGTGTTTGCCTGATAATTCTCCCAAGACATCTGATTACTTGGTTTTGACTCTATGCAGACATATCACTCCTCTGTGCCTGACAGTTTCGGGCTATGTGGTTTGGTTTGCCACAGTTGTAGCAATTACCCCAAAACGGCTGGCATTCACCATCGTGCCATTTATGGCACTTGGTGCATGGTGCGGAAGATGGATCCCCCTGGGAACCTTGTCATTTGGTATTGTGGCGATAACCCCATCTATAGTTCTTCTTCTTCTTCTTCCACTGTCTATCCACCAGAACAAAAAACTCTCGAATCTGCAACATAGCCACAAGCCTGTGAATGTCCTTCCTCAGACCCTTCTCAAACCTCCGAGTCTTCTAATACTTGTTTGATATCAAATATGACATGAAATGAGATAGCTCGATATATCTGGCAACATATCTCAGCACCGTCAAGGTTCCCTGAGTCAGGCTCAAGAACACATCAGCCTTCGCATCACGAATGGAAGCCAGGAAGTATCTCTCAAAAAATACCTCCTTGAAGCAGCTCCAAGTCTACCAAATGGACCAGCTCTCTGCTTCTCAAGCAGACTCACCGTTGTCCACCATATTTCCGCTTCTCTTACCAGCTGAAAGGTAGAATAGTGAACCTTATGCTAGTCACTACAGTGCAGAACCTCAAATATCTTCTCAATCTTCTGCACCCAGTTCTCTGCAACTATCGGATCGGGTCCTCCTGTAAACATCGGAGGGTGCACACGGGTGAACCTCTCTATAGTACAACCCATAACAGTAGGACAATGCTCACGTCTCCTAACACTCTATCTGATCTCTAGCATAACCTTCCTCATCAAACCTCGAGGCATAGAAGGAGACTCATCACTCGTAGTCCCCTTGAAACCACTATCCAAGTTGTTATCCTTGGGCTCCATTTTGAAAATAGGATAGGAATTGGTTAGAATTCCTATGTCATACATAGTTAACACAATCATTAAAAGCTAATCATGTCAACTACTACTCTCACGGGTCCAGGTCTGTCCTACCACACCGACTTGAAACCATCAATGGTTTGCTGTGATTTTATTAAAATTGTCATTCCAGGAAAAACACAAAACACCACCAATGAGTCCTCGCCTAGCAACAAGACAACCCTTGACCTACTCTACAAATTTCCTACATCTTACACTCTAGTATGTACACATAGCTATGCCTAACCAAGTTTACAAGACCTAACAACATGGTTAGCTCTAATACCAAGCAATCACGCCCCGAACCCGCAAATAGGCCCCAGGTGTGATTTTAGTAACCTAACTTGTCTCTATGTCATTTAAAACATACACAATACTACATTAAATGAGGATCCGACCTCGTGGGGTACACGTACACCCTATACACATTCAAATACATATCTATACACATCAAATACACAGCAAAAATATTCTCTCTGATACATACATCATACCATACCTAAGTCTATACATGACTAAAGTCTAAGCTCCAAAATACCATACATATCTCGGGTGTCTACAAAATCCAATAATGACAACCCAGTTACAAAATCCGTACTTACATAAGTACTCTATGTAGCTAATCGACACCCACGCTCTAGAACACTTGGATGCTAGTTTCGACTACCCAAAAGACCTGAAAATATTTGTATATTCGGGGTGAGACACCTCTCAGTAATGAAGAAAGCAAGCTATATCAGTGTGTGACATACAAGTGTTATTTCGACATAAAACATAACACGAACAGTTCCAGTATTTTCACAATCCAGTTTGAGTACATACGATACCAAACATACGATCAGTGTCTTCACACTCAAGCACCCGATATCCTACAATAACCGAAGTCTCATAGCGATATCATGCTAATACAGTGTCAACTCACAACCATTGGTTACCAGCTGGAACAAACAGGCGATATTTTAGACCCTTGGATATAGAGTCGGACACTCTTGCCCACAGTATTTAGCCAACACATGGCATTTGCCCACGGTAATTAGCCGAGACATGGCAAAATTTCACAAAACCTAGAACAATTTTGGAACTCATGTTCCTATACCCATCAACGTATGGTAATTAGCCGCCCTTAGCTGTTTTACAAAACCTAGAATATTTTATATACAATAGTTTATTCCACACTTATTTGAGCATACATAAATCATATCGTTTTTAGTTCAAGAATACATTTTAATACAAACACCAGTGCGGTTATCTCAATACTACAATTTTATACAACATATGATTTTCCAATAGAAATAGAGATGACACCCAAAACCCCCTATTTTTCCCCAAAAACTGTAAGCTGAAAATCCCACATTTTCACCCGATAGATTTTACCAAATAAGTAGCCAAAACATACATATGATCGTAAACTAAAGGTTTGCCGATCCTGATTTCAAAAATAATTGATATAAACAGAATCCCCTTACCTTTTTCCCGAATACCACAAACCCAAACTCTACGGCTCCAAAACTACAAACTGAGTTTCAAAAACCTAAACATCCAAGAACTATACTTTACTATAATTCTTACTACTACATATGCAACTTCGTCGATGAATTATCTACACATTTCATTGATGAACCGGTTCCTTCGGTGATGAACCCTATTCCGATATTTTACAACTCGTTCGGTATCTCTTTGTCGATAAGGCTCTGAATTTCGGCGACAAAGAGTGTGAGGGCCTTCGTTGACAAGAACAACGACTTCATCAATGAAGCCTGCTAATTTACCCCTTTTTTACCCTTCTCATTTATTCAATCTACATATCATGAGTTGGGTTCTTACACATATGACCCACAATATTGCATGAAAATGGCCCCCATAATCTTAGTGTTGATTATCATGTGAATAAGGGTAACTTTATAAAAAGAAAAAGGCCGAAATGCACAAGGTTGGCATGTTCGGTCGACCGAACTCAAATACACTAAGCACTTCGGTCGATCGAACCTCCCTACGGTCAAAAGTTTGACCCTTCAGTCGACTAACCAGAAATGTAAAGCAATGCTCTGGTCGACCGAACAAGCACGTGAGAAACCCTAACACCCTGGTCAACCGAACCTCCAAGTTCAAAATGACTTGGTTGATCGAAATAGATAAAGTTTCGTCAACCAAACTAAGTTCGGTCGACTAAACCTCGGAGGTTCATAAATCGCCTTATGAATGGTCGACCAAACTCGTAGTTCAAATTCTCCCTTGTCGACCGAACTAAGCACCATGGTCAACCGAACCATCAAAATGGTTGACTGACCCTCTCGCGTTGCTCGATTTTTACTGAGGTTAAAACGGGGTTTGAAAAATAAGATGTAGTCCCAAGAGGGGAGGTGAATTAGATTTAAAAATTTATTTTACTTCGTTTTAATGTATTCTTGACTTCTTGTTGATTTACCAAATACACAACCAATACTTAAAATAATATCCAATCCACAACCATATACCAATAAAGTATTTAAACAATCCAGTAATCAATCAATCAACCAAAGCAATCAATATCCAATCAAGATGGTTATTTTGTTTGTAGCCCAGCGTATACGAATTTGTAAGCCCTGTAGAGAATGTAATTTGTTTCTTAATTTAATATTCAATAAAACATTCACACTCTTCCCAAAATCCAGAATTCAAATAAACTCTTAGTAAATTTATCTTTGGGTGTTAACCAAGTAACGTACTCCCTTATGGTTTCCGTAAAGTATGGTTTAACCAACGTACTCCCTTTCGGTTTCCGCAATCCCAAATCAAAATTAGACTTTAAGTTTACTTTATTTCCAAATACATGTAGTATATATGATTTAGGAATTTAAATCATCCAAGCAATTTATATGTGCAAAAAATAAAGAGTAAGGGAAAGAGAAAGTGAGACCGAGAGTTTTACGAGGTTTGGCTTATACCCAGCCTACGTCCTTGCCTTTGGAAAACCACCAAAGGATTCACTAAAATTAGTTTCTTTTTCGAGTAGAATAACACCATTTACACACTCCTTCAGTAGGCTAGAGCTCGCCTCTCCAAATGATGTACCCTCGTTTGGTCACTCCTTCAATTAGGTTAGAGCTCGCCTCTCTAAGCGATATCCCATGCTTAGCCAACGATCCAAATAACCTTGAACCGTCAATATCTACAAGATACAAATCAAATAGATGTGTACAAAGAATGCTCACACAAAGAGCTGATTAGTACAATTTAAAAACTAATATACTTCAAACAAATTCACAATATGGAAATATAAAGCTCAAGAAGATATCACCGTAAGCCTTCTTTCTAGGTTGAAAGAACTAAGAGTAGACTCATAATTTTCTTGATAAATTCACAGCAAATCTCAGTAGTAAAACTCATAAATTGATTACACAAGAGAGCTTTGAGAGAATTGGGAGAATTAAGAACAAGAAAGATTGATGCTCCCAATGGTGCTACTCCTTTTACCCCCTGCCTCCTTCAAAACAAAGACAAAGAAAAAAAAAACTACCAAAAAAACCTAACCCTCCTTTCTTTTTCTTTGAATTTTCTCCCTTTCTTTATATCTACATCTAATATAAGCTGCCCCTTCTGATGTCTCCCAACGCCCAGCACTTTAACGAATGGACTCGGTTGCATGGTCATGTCAAATCAACTTATTTTATTATTTTTTTTCTTCTTTTTTCCCACTGTTAACACATAATCGGTTCTAAGATTTCAAGGCCGATTTTGACCTAGTAAACATCTGTATCTCTTAAAGAATAAACCCAAGCAAGAATACACTCTAAATAAAAGCACCAACTTTGAGAATAAAAACACTCAAAGAAAATAATTGAATCCCTATGAAAACTTCAAATAAGAAGACAAATTGAAATTAACAATAATAATGCTCAAACAAGAATTTGAATGTAAGAGAGAGGGAGGGAGGGAGGGAGAGAGAGAGAGAGAGATTTAAACAAAAATTTATCTAGTAAAAAGGAAGTTTGTAAATTAAATAAACTATTTTTAACCAAAATTTAATGTATAATTTGAATAAAATAAAAACGTAACAATAAAATTAATTTTAACAAAATTGAATTCAAAGAAAGAGAGAGACGAGAGAGTAAGGGGGAAGAGAGAAGGGAGGAGATAGAAGAGAGAGAGAGAGAGAGAGAGAGAGAGAGAGAGAGAGATGAAAGAGTTGGCCGTGAGTGTTGGATTGCCGCTCCCACCGTTGCTACTCCTTCGGCCCCTGTCTCCTCCTCATGAACAAACACAAAAAGAAAAAAAAAAAACTACCCAAAATACCTAACCCTCATTTCTTTTTCTTTGACTTTTCTCCCTTTCCTTTTATCTACATCTAATATAAGCTGGCTCTTCTGATTTCTCTCAGCGCCCAGCGCTCTAAGGAACAGACCCGTCTACATGGTCGAGTCAAATCAACTTATTTTATTATGTTTTTTTGTCTTCTTTCTTCCTTTTGTTAACACATAATCGGTTATGGACTTTCAAGGTCAATTTAGGCCTAGTAAATGTTCGTATCTCTCAAAGTGTTGCCCAAGCGTCAGATCGTCTCCTTAGGGAATGCATTTTAATTCAAGTTTCGTGTAATTTCAAAAGAAATTAAGAAAAAAAAAATTACTGAAGATAGTTCAGATTCAGTTTCCTGGGATTTTTGAGATTTTGCAATGAAATTTAAACCTTAACTAAAAATAAAACACACACAAAATAATTGTTTTAATACTAGATCTAAATACCAGAAAAACGAAATAAGTAAATCCTGCAATCATTCAACTAAATAAAATATTAAATTTAAACGTAAACACAAGCAAGAATACACTCTCAATATAAACACCAATTTTAATAATAAAAACTCCCAAAGAAAATAATTAAATCCCTACAAAAACTTTAAACAAAAAAGACAAATTGAAATTAACAAAAATAATGCTCAAACAAGGATTTAAATGCAAAGAGAGAGAGAGAGAGAGAGAGAGAGAGAGAGAGAGAGAGAGAGAGAGAGAGAGAGATAGAGAGAGATTTAAACAAAAATTTATCTAGTAAAAAGGAAGTTCACAAATTAAACAAACTATTTTTAAACAAAAATTAATCCAAGCTTTGAATAAATTAAAAAGTTAACAATAAAATTTATTTTAACAAAAATGAGTTCAAAGAAAGAGAAACACGAGTGTAAGGGGAAGAGAGAAGAGAGGAGAGTGAAAAGAGAGAGAGATGAAAAAGCTGGTCGTGAGTGTTGGATTGCTGCTCCCAACACTGCTTCTCCTTCCACCCCCTGTTTCCTCCTCCAGAACAAACACAAAAAGAAAAAAAATTACCTAAAAAACCTAACCCTCCTTTCTTTTTCTTTGACTTTTCTCCCTTTCTTTTTATCTACATCTAATATAAGCTGCCCCTTCTGATTTCTCCCAGCACCCAGCGCTTTAAGGAATGGACCCGGCTGCTTGGCCGGGTCGAATCAACTTATTTTATCATGTTTTTTTCTTCTTTCATCCTTTTGTTAACACATAATTGATTCTGAACTTCCAAGATCGATTTTGACCTAGTAAACATTGATATCTCTCAAAGCGTAGCCCAAGGGTCAGATCATCTTCTCAAGGAATGCATTTAAATTCAAAACTTGTGTAATTTCAAAAGAAACTGAGAAAATAAAAACTCATTTAACATAATTCAGATTCGGTTTCCTGAGATTTTTGAGATTTTGTAATGAAATTTAAACCTTAACTAAAAATTAAACACACGCAAAATAACTGTTTAAATACTATATCTAAATACAGGAATAAAGAAATAAGTAAATCTCGCAATCATGCATCTGAATAAAAATATTAACTTTAAACGTAAACATTACGAAGAATACACTCTAAATAAAACATCAACTTTAACAATAAAAACACCCAAATAAAATAATTAAATCCCTATAAAACTTTAAACAAGAAGACAAATTGAAATTAACAATAATAATGCTCAAACAAGGATTTAAATGCAAGAGAGAGAGAGAGAGAGAGAGAGAGAGAGAGAGAGAGATTTAAATAAAAATTTATCTAGTAAAAAGGAAGTTCGTAAATTAAAAGAATATTTTTTAAACAAAAATTATTCCAAGTTTGGAATAAATTAAAAACTTAACAATAAAATTAATTTTAACAAAATTGAGTTCAAAGAAAGAGAAAGACAGAAGAGCAAGGGGGAAGACAGGAAAGAGAGAGAGAGAGAGAGAGAGAGAGAGAGAGAGAGAGAGAGAGAGAGAGAGAGAGAGAGAGAGAGAGATGGGAGAGCTGGTCGTGACTGTTGGATTGTAGCTCCCAATGTTGCTACTCCTTCTGCCCCCTGCCTCCTCCTCCAGAACAAAGACAAAAAGAAAAAAAAAACTACCCAAAAAACCTAACCCTCATTTCTTTTCTTTTTTTGACTTTTCTACCTTTCTTTATGTCTACATCCAATATAAGCCGCCCCTTCTGATTTCTCGCAGCGCTCAGCGCTTTAAGGAATAGACCCGGCTGCATGGCCGGGTCAAATCAACTTATTTTATTATTATTTTTTTCTTTTTTCTTATGTTTGTTAACTCATAATCGGTTGTGAACTTTCAAGGCCGATTTTCACCTAGTAAACGTCTGTATCTCTCAAAGCTTAACCCAAGGGTTAGATCATCTCCTTAGAGAATGCATTTTAATCCCATACTCATGTAATTTCAAAAAAAATTAAGAAAAAAAAAATTTACTTAACACAGTTCAAATTCGGTTTCTTAGGATTTTTGAGATTTTGCAAGGAAATTTAAACCTTAACTAAAAATTAAACATGCGCAAAATAACTGTTACTATATTCAAATACTGGAATAATGAAATAAGTAAGCCCTGCCAGATTGAACCCACTAAGATCGATATTTAATATTATTTGAGTGAATAATAAATTTAAATTTAAAAAATTAGAATAAAATGAGAAGATTTGAACTACCTTCCAAAATTTAAATAAAAATTGAAATTAAGAATAGTGAAGGTCAAATTTATTTGATTAAAAAAATTATTTAGTTTGAGTTTGCTCCATATTATTTATGATCATTCTCAATGTCCTGCTAAGTTATACTTGAGAAAATGTTGTAAATACATATTAGTTCTGAATTTTGTCTAGTCTAACCTTAAACATTGAATTTGGTGATTGTGTTAGACAATTTGTGATTCTTTTGCACTTCTCACAGTTTCTTTTTTATACTTCTTCTTGTGTTAATTTTTTTTTTATTTTGCATATTATTCATATTTTCTTTTTTTAAAATGTTAATTATTAATCAATTTGATGACGAAACTTGAAAGTATGGTGTCCTTTCTTTGTTTGTGAGTATTCGGCTGCCCCCCAAGGAGCTCCTAGCTTTCACCTCTTCAATTGAAGCCCCCTGCCTATTAGAAATTCGGTCTTAGAGAGAGAGAGAGAGACCCAGTGCCTCTTTCCATGGGCGGGTCACATCACCCATGGGCCTCCAAGTTTTTTTTTTTTTTTTTCAATAAATGCTCTCTAAAAGCAACCCAAAATTCGATTGCCCAAGAAACACCTCATGCATGGCCTATACAAGAATGGGCCTAGCTTCATTTTTCAATGCACATGACCTCTTCATGCATGAAATCACCCCACAGCTCCTAGGCCAGGCCATCACGCACGATCTCTCTTCAAGCCCATGCACACGGTCTCTTTGATGAAGCTCTTTACGTGCATGCATGGCTTCTTCATGGGCTCAAGTTCATGCAAGACCCACATAATATGCTTGGCTCCCGAGGTTCATTCACAGATGCACACGGCTCATGTACACGACCTATCTTTATGTGCATGGCTCGAGACCTATCAAAATAACATAAACAATACGTAATCCTTGACTAATTAGTTAATGCTTCTAGAATGGGTGTGTAAGGGTGTTCATACCTTCCCCTCACATAAGCATGCTCTTGAACCCTACTTAGGTGGTACAAAGAAAAATTATGATTATTGAACCTAAGTTTAGCTTAAAGACCAAAAACTAGTAGAAACTTAGGCAAAATAACTGTTGACCTTATAGGTCACACCCGATTTTGATGATGACAAATACTTAGGTATTTGATGGTTTTCAAGTGTTTGTGCAGGCTTAGATGAGCATCTCAATGAATGAAACTTGAAGTAAGACATGAAGACCCTGAAGATTTTAATTCATATTGTCAATTCAATTAATATAATATGGGTCTGTAATAGTAACTAGGGATTTGGTTTGTAATAATTACCTGCATATCATGCATATATGATATATGGTAAGCTCGGTAAGACCAAAGTATGACTCTAGGTCCCAACACTCATGCACAGATATCATCAAATACAGGAGTGTTAAAAATGCACTTTATTGAATATTATTAGGGAATTTGAGAAAGTTCGGGTGACTGAACCCCAGGAGTTCAAAACTCCTCAGGCGCCCGAACTGTTGAAGAAATCAGTAGTTGACTTAGGCTCTCGGGTGAAGGCTCTCGACTGACTGAACCATTTTGCGCATACCATCCATGGGCGCCCGAACCACCTAAAAAGGATCCCTCACCAACTTGGGCTACCGAGGGATTCAATTCAAATTAAGCCCCGGGTGACCGAACACATGAGTTTGGGCTACCGAACCTATGACCGAGCACCCAAAAATCCAAAGAAATGTTTCTAACTTTGATTCGGGGCACCGAATTGGAACTTGGGCTATCGAACCAATTTAAAGACCTTTTATGACTGTGTCTATTCGGGATGAAACCACGGTTCAACCACCCGAACCTCGTCAGGTTAAAAATATTTTAACTGTGGTAAATACATATTATTTTCGGTTAATTGTGTTTAAACAATTTGAAACTTTTCTAAGAATTCCCAAAAGGTTCCAAACGGTTATAATTTTACCCTTACCTATAAATTTAGGCTCATTTGTGAGGATTAGTAGTAATTAATTAACAAATTCATTAGCCAAAAATCCTCTTTTTAGAAAATACTCTTTTTTTCCAAATATTCTCAAATTTCCATTCCCTTGATACATTTTGAGATTGTGAGAGCGTATATTGGGTGCTTGTGATTGCTAGATTTTACTAAAACTCCCATTTAGTTGTGTGATTATTGATATTCTTTTTGGGGAGTTTGGCTTAGTTTTATCCCACTAATTTTACATTATAAATCATTGTTGGGATAGACTAGCAAGCTTTGGGTTCTTTGCATAATTATTGCAAGACTTCCATAGCTTTGATTTTTGTTGTGCAAAAATATTTTCAAGAAGCAAAAATATTTTTTCAAACTAGTAGTGTCCTTGTTTCATTGAAGAAAATCTTCTTGAACTAGTTTGAATATCTGATTCATATCTTTAGAATATTGATTTGCTATTGAAATGTGCTTTGCTTAAATTCCAAGATATTGTTTGTATTGAACACTCTTAAGCATTACATTGATAATACCATATTGAGTGTTGTTAGCACAACTATTTGCATCAATGAACTTACACTATATTCATATTGTTTATATGTATGTGATTGCGCATGTTGGGTACATATCTGCTTTACATTAAAGCACAATCACTTTACCAGTTAATTGAGAAAAATGTTGTTGTATTCCAGGTGTGGCTTGAGGGGGCAGTAATCCAACCTGGTAAGGACTGTGTAAAGGTTGAGGTCAACCCTATGCTAATTGACCTGGTTGCTTAGGTGCCGCTTCACCTGTTTAAGTGAGCATTATAGTGATAATCCTTGTGCTTGTTAGCCAAGGTGGGGATGTAGGCAATTTGCCAAACCTCGATAACACTTCTTAGTGTCACTTATTTTTACTACTTTCTGGTGCATACTTAGTTGATTAGATTGTGCTATTTAATTTCTACTACATATTGCAATTGATTTAATTTACATGCACTAGATTGACTTTAGGGTTGTGAAAATACTACTGTTAGGATATTGACCTAGGGCATCAATTTTAAAATACCAATTCACCAACCCTTTTGGGTTCACTGTAAAGCTAACAATTGGTATTAGAGCCACGTAGCATAGACTAATAGTTATTTTACAAAAGATTTTATATGGCTTATAGCTTCGTGAACCCTTTCCTTGAGGGACCATCTTCCACACGACCTCTGGTTTTCAGTTGTGTTAATTACACCTTCTGGAAATAGAGGATGTGCATCTACCTTCAAAATACAAATTGGAGGGTGTAGAGAATCGTTTCTAAGGGAAATTACATTCTTATGAAAATAGAGGGTACAACTAGAGTTCCTAAAATTGAGGAAGAATATAATGATGATAATATGAAAGTTGTTAGTTTGAATGCCACTGCTATGAATATTCTGTATTGTGGTCTTGATGTGAATGAGTTTAATAGAGTAATGGCATGTGCTACTGCAAAAGAAATCTGGGATAAGTTAGAAGTGACATATGAAGGTACTAAGGATGTGAAAGATAGTAGGATAGATATACTAACTAGTGAGTATGAGGCCTTTAGGATGAATGTAGGTGAGTCCCTTCAGAGCATGTACACTAGATTCACACACATTATAAACTCGTTGCATGCATTCAGTAAATCCTATCCTACATATGAGATTATTAGGAAGATCCTTAAAGGCTTGCCTCCTATTTGGGAAGCTAAGGCTACGACCATTTCTGAGGGTGGAGACCTTAAGGCCATGACTCTAGATGAATCGATAGGTTCCTTGATTACCTATGAATTAACCATAAATAACAAACTCAATGAACATAATAGGGCGAAAAAGGTGACTGTATTGAAAACTGTTAGCTTTACTGTGATCCTAAGAGGGGGGGTGAATTGGTATTTTTAAAATTTAATCCCTAGGTAAATATTCTAACACCAGTATATTCATAACCCTATGGTTAATCTAGTGCAAGTAATGTAACTATACCAGAAATTAAATAAAGCAATTTAATTAATAGCACATGCACTAGAAAGTAGTAAAGCAAGAGTGACACACAGAAATGTTATCGAGGTTTGGCCAATTGCCTACGTACCCACCTTGGCTAACAAACACAAATATTACCACTATAATTGCTCACTTAAATGGGTGGAGTAGCACCTAAACAAACCAGGTCAATTAGCACAGGGTTGACCTCAACCTTTACAACCAATCCTAACCGGACTAAATTACCGCCCCCTCAGGCCACACCTGGAAACACTTAGATTTTACAATGAAAGGATATTGGTATAGTGATTGTGCTTTTGTGTAAAGCAGATATGTACCCAAATACACTTAATCACAAACACTACAAAATGATTTAATATGTAAGCTCAATGTGGTTTGATATATTAACTCTCAAATATATTTTCTATCAGTGTAATCAGTGTGTGAGAGCGCAAACTAGTATGATCTTTGTATCACAAGATGTTCAATCTAAATGCTTAAACAAAGATATCAAGCAAGTCTCAAATATTCCAATCAGCAGAATATCTCAATCGTGTAAATATCAAATAATGTATATGCTTGGTTTGCAAAAGATATTTAATCGTTGTATTCAGCAAAATGATACACAAGTCAATGAGTATTGCAACAAAGATAAATATCACATAAACAAATATCTTTTCAAAAATATGTCAAAATAAATTACCCAAGATATTTGAGAATGTTTTGGAAAAAGTTTTTGCAACCCAAAAACAAATACAAACTTCGTAAGATATTCCAACGAATATGCAATACTCAAAAGTTCAATACAAGTCTTCTTAGGGGAGACTTATTAACAAAGTCCCCTAAGAACACTTAAGATTAGCTCTTAAGAAAATCGAATCAATCAGGCCAAGCAAGGAGAGCAAACCTATCGCAACAATCACTTAATCAACTTACAGAGAGTTTAAGCAATAGTAGTGGGTAAGTATGAAAGAATGGAGTATAAAAATGAGTAGTAGGATTTTTGAGAATGAGAGAGAATTTCTGAATCGGGTTTGCTAATCAAGTTTCTAAACATCCCAAATGAAGGGGTATAAATAGACTCCCCTAGAATTATAACCGTTAGGGATATGGTCGGGATTATTAGAAAAGATTTAATCATTATTTAATTATATTAAGCTTGTTTTACTGAGTTAACCGCAATAAAAAATAGGTCTAACCCATTAGATATAATGAGTATTTGTCATTATCAAAATATTTAGAGAATTACAATTTGAATATATTTGTATATCTAAACTGTTGAATAAAATGACACTGTTGAATAAAATGACCAAAGAAAATGATGATTTGAAAAAGAAATTTGAAAATTGGTCAAAATTATTTGGAATTGCAAAAACCTTTTATACTTCGATTTTGAAAGAAAAAGATGTGACTATTGCTGAGCTTGAGAGGAAATTGGAGGATAGCTCCAAGATTGTTTTTAAATTCACCAAGGGCAAACACAATTTTGAAAAACTACTTGGTGCCTAAAGAAATTCTCTAAGTAAATAGGGTCTAGGTTTTAATTGCATTGAAAATGTTAGACGGCCTAATCTTTACTTGGGACATTTTACACATGAATCAAAATCTCAAGTCTCACCTAAAGATCCTAAGTGTAAAATGAAATGTTTTAAATGTAAACAAATTGGTCATACTCAATTTGATTGTCCACTTAGGAATAAGCATGCGAAAACTAGAAAAGTGTGGGTAGCTAAAGGTGATCCAGTTACTAACCCCCGTGGACCCAACAAAATTTGGGGACCAGCATCAGTTACTTAGTCTATTTTCCAGGTGTGTTTGAGATCGTCCTCCTCCAAGGATAGGTGGTACCTGGATAGTGGGTGCTCACAACACATTACCGGTGACAAGGCAAAATTTGCATCAATCATTCCCAATGATGGAGGGTATGTGACGTTCGGAGAAAATGCAAAGGGATGCATCATCGGCATAGGTAAGGTTGGTAAGGATCCTTCCCTGATTATTGATAATGTTTTATTAGTTGATGGGTTGAAGCATAACTTATTGAGCATAAGTCAATTGTGTGATAAAGGATATAAGGTATCATTTGAAAATGATAAATGCATAGTTGAAAGTAAATCAAATCGTAAAGTGCTTTTTTACTGCAAATCGCCATGAAAATGTATACACTACCACTTTTGATAACTTAGCTTCACAATAAGTAACTTATTTTTATGCAATAAATAAAGCTAGTTGGTTGTAGCATAGGCGCTTAGGACACGCTAGCATGGAATTATTGTCAAAACTAGTAAGAAAAGATTTACTAAAAGGCTTACCTAAAACATCATTTGTAAAAGATAAAATTTGTGATGCATGTCAAATGGGTAAGTAAACAAAATCAAGTTTTAAGAAAAAGAAATTTATATCTACCACTAGACCACTTGAAATGCTTCACTTGGATTTGTTTGGTCCTAATTCTGTGCAAAGTCTTGATGGTAAATCATATGCTTTTGTCACTGTTGATGACTTTTTTAGGTTCACATGAGTGTTATTTCTCTCACAAAAAAATGAATCATGTGAACGGTTTACTAAGCTTTGTAGGAGAATTCAAAATGAAAAAAGGCTATAAGATAACTCATATAAGAAGTGATGGAGGCAGTGAATTTAAAAATGAAGGCATAGAAAATTAATGTGACCTAGAAGGCATATCACATAACTTTTCTGCACCTAGGACCTCTCAACAAAACGACGTGGTAGAAAGAAAGAATAGGTCATTACAAGAAATGGGTAGAACTATGCTGAATGAACATAACTTACCTAAATATTTTTGGGCCAAGGCTATAAATACTGCTTGTTATGTCATAAATAGGGTGTTGATTAGACCATCACTTAATAAAACCCCTTATGAATTGTGGAACAACAATAAACCTAATATTTCCTATTTTTATATTTTTAGTTGTAAATACTTTGTGCTTAGGGATAACGAACATCTAGGGAAATTTGATTCTAAATCTGATGAAGGCATTTTCCTAGACTATGCTCTTAATAGTAAAGCATATAGGGTTTTCAATAAAAGAACATTTATCATCATTGAATCTATCCATGTCGCATTTAATGAATCTAAACCATTTTCTAAGAAAGGTGATGAAGATGATATTAACATTAGAAAATGCTTAGACAATCTATTGAAAACAATGCAAAAAATTCAAAAGTAAATGATAAATCATTTGAAGATAATGACAATGAAAATGAAGTTCAGGAGTTGTCTAGAGATTGGAGATTCATTAGTAACCATCCTATAGATCAAATCATAGGTGAACCATCTCGTGGTATAGCAACAAGATCTTCCTTGAAGAACCTAATGAGTCATTCTACTTTCTTGTCCTAAGAAGAACCTAAAAGTATTAAAGAAGTTATAGAGGATAAGTCTTGGGTGATGTCCATACAAAAAGAACTTAATCAATTTGAAAGAAGTAGAGTGTGGACCCTAATTCCTAGGCCTAATGATCATACAGTTATTGGAACTAAATAGGTATGTAGAAATAAAAAAGATGAGAATGGGGTAGTAAATAGGAATAAGGCTAGACTAGTTGCCCAAGGTTATAATCAGGAAGAGGGGATAGACTTTGACGAAACATATGCTCCTGTAGCTAGGTTAGAAGTCATTCGTATGCTATTTGCTTATGCTGCTTTTAAAAATTTTAAGTTTTTTAAAATGAATGTTAAAAGCGCTTTTCTAAATTGCTATATTAATGAAGAAGTATATGTAAAACAACCACCCCGTTTTGAAAATCATAAATATCCTAATCATGTTTACTGGTTGTCTAAGGCCTTGTATGGATTAAAACAAGCTCCTAGAGTTTGGTATGAGAGGCTTAGTGGTTTTTTTCTAGAAAATGAGTTTACCCGTGGCAAGATTGACACTATACTCTTCATCAAATCCAAAAATGATGATATGCTCCTAGTTCAAATCTATATGGACAATATCATTTTTGGAACAACTAATGATGAGTTGTTTAATGAGTTTACCAAATGCATGCAAAGTGAACTTGAAATGAGCATGATGGGTGAGCTTAGTTTCTTTTTAGGGTTGCAAATTTAATAAGCTGAATATGGAGCTTTCATATGCCAATCTAAATAGGTCAGAGACTTGCTAAAGAAATTTAATATGGAAGATTGTAAAATTCTTGGTACCCTTACGAGTTTTTCCATTAAACTTGATAAAAATGAGCAAGGGATCCCTGTTGATATAAAATTGTATCATGGCATGATTGGGAGTATTCTATATCTCACTGCTAGTAGGCCTGATATTATATTTAGTGTGTGCATGTGTGCTAGGTTTCATGCCACTCCTAAGGAATCTCATCTAATAGCAGTTAAACGAATCATTAGGTATCTAGTTGGAACTATAGAGTTAGGCTTATGGTACCCTAAGCATACTACCTTTGAGATTATGAGTTATACTAATGTTGACTTTGCTGGTAGTAAGGTTGATAGAAAGAGTATTAGCGGCATTTGTCACTATTTAGGACAATCTCTCATTTCTTGGTTCTTCAAGAAACAAAACTCAATTGCCTTATCCACAATCGAAGCAGAATATATTGTGGTTGGAAGTTGTTATGCTCAAACTCTTTATATGAAACAACAACTTATGGATTTTGGGTTGCACTGCGATACAATACTGATTAAATGTGATAATACTAGTACAATCAATATCTCTAAAAATTCTATCTCATATTCACGAACAAAACACATTGAAATTATAAATCACTTCCTTCGTGATCATGTGCAGAAAAGGGATATGACTCTTGAGTTTGTATGCACTAATGAGCAGTGGGAGGACATTTTCACTAAACCACTTCCATAAGATAGGTTCATACAAATTAGACGTGAATTAGGTTTCATGCATAGTAGAGATGCTTCCTAGATATTTCATAGTTTGCATAAATTTATGGGGAGCTTTCAAATAATTTTAAAGCCTAAAAACAAATATAACTATTGATATCTTTCATTGGCTTGGACTTTATAAAATTTGATCATACTTTACAATGCACATTTCTCATATCTATTGCATGATGATGATTGCATTTATGTTTTATGTATTGATCATACTAGAACTTTTTGAGTTGAGTAGTTGTGAATAAGCTATTAGATCTTAAAAACTCAAAACATGTCATTTTTATATAGGAATTTTTGGAAAATGTCTTATTTTCAAATAGTATGCTGTTGAAATTTTTAAAATTCTCAAACCTCCCTTGTATACAAATTATTTTTACCCATTACCTAAGACTATTAGTTTCATGGCCCTTTTTCTATTGCCAAAAAGGGGAGATGGATAAGAGGCAAAAAATTGGGTTGACTGGGATGAATTGAACTTAAATGGAAAATTATTTAAAGTTTTACATAATGCACATTGTTAAGGGGAATCTTTTATGGTTATACCCATTTTTTGCATAATGTATTTATCATCATCAAAAAGGGGGAGAATGTTGACCTTATAGGTCACACCTGTTTTGATAATGACAAATACTTAAGTATTTGATGGTTTTCAAGTGTTTGTACAGACTTAGATGAGCATCTCAAGGAATGACACTTGAAGTAAGACATGAAGACCCTGAAGATTTTAATTCATATTACCAATTCAATTAATGTAATATGGGTCTGTAATAGTAACTAGGGATTTGGTCTATAATAATTATCTGCATATCATGCATATAGAATATATGGTAAGCTCAGTAAAACCATAGTATGACTCTAGGTCCCAACACTCATGCACATATATCATACAAAATATAGGAGTGTTAAAAATGCACTTAATTGAATATTATTAGGGAATTTGAGAGAGCTCGGGCGACCGAACCCCAAGAGTTCGAAATTCCACGGGCGCCCGAATTGTTGAAGAAGTCGACAGTTGACTAAGGCTCTCAGGCGACCGAACCATTTTGTGCATACCATCCACGGGCGCCCGAACCACCTAAAAAGGACCCCTCACCAACTCGGGCTACCGAGGGATTCAGTTCAAATTAAGCCCCGAGTGACCGAACACATGAGTTTAGGCTATCGAACCTATGATTAGGCACCCAAAAATGTGAAGAAATGTTTCTAACTTTGATTCGGGCCACCGAACTAAAACTCGGGCTGCCAAACCAATTTAAAAACCTTTTATGAACGTGTATGTTCGGCCGACCGAACCACGGTTCAACCACCCAAACTTTGTCGGGTTAAAAATATTTTAACTGTGGTAAATACGTGTTATTTTGGGTTAATTGTGTTTAAACAATTTGAAACTTTTCTAAGAATTCCCAAAAGGTGCCAAACGGTTATAATTTTACCCTTACCTATAAATTTAGGCTCATTTGTGGGGATTAGTAGTAATTAATTAACAAATTCATTAGCCAAAAATCCTCTTTTTAGAAAATACTCTTTTTTTCCAAATATTCTCAAATTTTCATTCCCTTGATACATTTTGAGATTGTGAGAGCGTACATTGGGTGCTTGTGATTGCTAGATTTTACTAAAACTCCCATTTAGTTGTGTGATTATTGATATTCTTTTTGGGGAGTTTGGCTTAGTTTTATCCCACTAATTTTACATTATAAATCATTGTTGGGATAGACTAGCAAGCTTTGGGTTCTTTGCATAATTATTGCAAGACTTCCATAGCTTTGATTTTTGTTGTGCAAAAATATTTTCAACAAGCAAAAATATTTTTTCAAACTAGTAGTGTGCTTGTTTCATTGAAAAAAAAATCTTCTTGAACTAGTTTGAATATCTTATTCATATATTTGGAATATTGATTTGCTATTGAAATGTGTCTTGCTTAAATTCCAAGATATTGCTTGTATTGAACACTCTTGAGCATTACATTGATAATATCATATTGAGTGTTGTTAGCACAACTATTTGCATCACTAAGCTTACAATATATTCATATTGTTGATGTGTATGTGATTGCGCGTATTGAGTACATATTTGCTTTACATGAAAGCATAATCACTTTACCAGATGATTGATAAAAATACTATTGTATTCTAGGGGTGGCCTGAGGATGCGGTAATCTAGTCCGGTAAGGATTGTGTAAAGGTTCGGGTCAGCTCTGTGCTAATTGATTTGGTCGTTTAAGTGCCGCTGCACCCGTTTAAGTGAGTATTACAGTGGTAATCCTTGTGCTTGTTAGTCAAGGCGGGGACGTAAGAGAACCTTGATAACACTTCTTAGTGTCACTTATTTTTACTAATTTTTGGTGCATGCTTAGTTGATTAGACTGTACTATTTAATTTCTGCTACATATTACAATTGATTTAATTTACATGCACTAGATTGATTTTAGGGTTGTGAAAATACTACTGTTAGAATATTGACCTAGGGCATCAATTTTAAAATATCAATTCACCCCCCCCCCCCCCTCTCTTGGGTTCACAATAAAGCTAACACTAACTATACTCAAGGCGATAATATGTAAGTGGTGTCTTTATAGAACTTATGAGCCCATTATATCTTACACACGTTTCCTTTCATTTGCTTAGTCACCATTTGGGTTAGTGCAATTCTTCCTCTATGTATGTGATAACAATGCCATTGTCATTAAAATGCGCTTGGCTTGGACACTTAACTCAGAAATAGGGTAATCCAAGAAAAAACCTAATAATAATAATAATAATAATAACAATAATAACGACAACTGCAATAATATCATTTAAGAAATGAGTTGACTTTACATCACATTTGGGAGTAAAAATTAAATTTAAATTTATATGAATTTTTTAAAAAAATATTTTAAAATTATATTAAATTTTTTGTAAATATTTATAAATTCAAATTCAAGTCTCAAATTACATATTTCTTGACATTATTTTTGTATACTTTCACATAACATTTACTAAATTGGGAGCTAACTTCATATTATCAAAATTAACTATAGCCATCTTTAGTTCCTTTGCAATATTAGTGAGAAATTTTTATGCTATTTTTTTTGAAATTTTGATTTATTTTTTACAAATGCTGAGAGAATTTACTTAAATTAACTATTAGAATTGTCATCTGAACTAAATATTAATGCAGATATTCTTTATACATTCTTAAAAATCTCACAATGAACCAAATAAAAATATTCATCACAAACATCTCATTCTTTCAAAAATATTTTTTCTAAAAACATATGAGTCAACAGAAAGCACCGAAAAAATTAAAAAAATCAAAAGTCCCAAATAAGCACTGAAAACTTGTACATTAAAATAACCAAGGAAACAGGGTATGGGCTGAGACTTTCCAATACAAAATTTAATAAGCCCAATTGCAAAACCTAGAGGCGGACCGGCCTCACTCACTTTAACCTAGTCCAACTCAATCCACTTGGACTGATCTTCCCAACTGGCCGAAAAGCCCAGCTGCCTGCCTTTCCACTCCATGCATTTTATACTATTTCGTGTTTGATCCATTTAATAAATGGGTTTAGATAAACTTAGATTGGGTACTAGTCACATTTACAATATTTTTATTTTTTATATTTTTTGGTTTTGGACTTTTGACCTTTGAGTGGTCCACTTTTAGGTTTCTTTTTATCTTTAAAAAAAAAAAAGTCAGTTTTGTGAAATATTAAAAATAAATTAAAATAAATAAATTATATTTTTAAATGGGTACTTAGGGGGTGCTTGTTTATGACTCGCTTATTAAACGGATAAGTTTAAGTTTATAAATTAATCATCCATTATTAAAAGGACCAGCTCAAATCCGAACCCATTTAACCTGCACCCATTTGTAATTCGCCTAAAATCCAACCTGTCAATCCGTTTTGCCACCCCCGTGAAGTGTGATGCAACCAAAACCCTTCGGGGCTGAAGGAACCTTGCAAACTTTTGAAACACAACCTCTTGGCTAAGTAAATGCTGCAAAAATCTCAAAATTAGCCAAGTAAAAGCTCCAAAAAGTCACACTCTCAAGGACTTTGTTTTTAATTGCGCTCCTTGATAATGTGTCATAAAGTTCCGCTTGTGATAGCTGAAAAGGGCAACGCTCAAGGAGAAGAATTAGAAATTTATAGAAATTGCAACATGAGGAGGTAATAGATAGAATAATCTGTGATTGAGATATTTAGAACCTAGAGGGAGCATGGCTGAGTGGAATAGGTTGTGTGCGTGAAATTGCAAGAGTAAGTGAGCAGAAAAAAAATAAAAACAAAAACAAAACACAAAAATGGAGAGAATGAGGTGGTCTGGCCGATGAGTTGAGCAGCAGGTTACTAATTTGATATTTTAATTAGAAATTAGAATACTATTAGAAGCTCGTCACAGCTCGGCACTCTCAACACACGTGAGACAATCAATGAAGCCACCAATCTTTCCCAAATAAGTGGAGAGACGTTGAGGGATACTCGAGCTCTCACGTCAATAAATTCAAACCACAATGATGATCCAGCAACACCTACCAATCAGGATAATTCACATCAACATGGCAATAAATTTAAACTCTCACCAGAGAAGAAGATTCAAATGAGCATCAAGATCGCTCCAACGACAATAAAATCAAACCAAAGAAAGAATATTCCTATCAACACACAGATCCGTTAGTCTTAATACCTAAAGGAAATAGTTAACAGTTTCATCAAAACGTTGACAGTTTTGGCTCAGTTGAGGATCTTCTTGTCGACAGTTACATTGACGGTTTCATACAAAATGTAATTCTAAAGCAAACCGTTGACATTTCCGTCAACAGTTACATCGACGATTTCAGACAAAAAGTAATTCAATAGCAAACTCCGACGATTTCATCAAATCGTCAACGACTTTGACCGTTGCTGAATCGGTCGAGGATGCTCTTATTTGAATAGTAATTGAAGATCCGCTATCAATTGCAAAATCTGCAAAGTATATGCTAACATAGCAGATTTTATGAGATTCATAATATTTATTTGATTTATGTTATGATTGGTGTATTTCCGAGAGGGGGGTGAATTGGAATTTTAAAAATTTCTTCCTAAGTTTAACAAGATATTGGTAAACTTCTTAATATGAACCCAAAGTGCTACTACACATACATTATACCTATATCTGGTAAACGTACATAAACAACCCACCCTAAATAGGGGCAAACTGGTGTATTTCATACAGATCTATATTTATGCACAGCGGAAAATATAAACATTCTTACAAGATTCTATTAGATATATATCAGAGTTCTATCTGTATTCTTCAGTACACAAAATCCATACTTAAAACATAAAGTGTATTCTTTCATTTATATCTTGTGCATGATTTATATTGTTTATATTATGATATAATTGCTTGCATCTTTGCAAAATTATTATTTTGTAGAGGAAAGCTAAAATACACAAAAGAGTTCATTCACCCCCCTCTAAACTCTACTCTAGGGCCAACATGTCTCAATCACACTACGCCCTTACCATACTTGAACACTCCAATATGGTTGATTGTAAGCCCATGAATACATTGCTTGAAGCTAAAACCAAAATTTCTTTCAATGAAACTCTAATGGAAGACCCTAGTTACTATCGGGGACTTGTTGGCGCTTTACAATACCTCACGCTCACTTGTCCTGATTTTTCATTTAGTGTTAATTATGTCTCATAATTCATGCATGCTCCCACGATGGCCCACTTAAAAATGGTTCGACATATCCTACGATATGTCAATGGGACAATTGAAATAGGACTACATTTTTCTTCACACACTCCACTAGATCTGGTTGATTTTTTAGATGCAGATTGCGCAGGGTGTCCTACAACGAGACGATCAACCACAAGCTACTATACAATCCTTGGAGGGAATCTCATCTTGTGGTGTACCAAAAAACAACATACTATTTTATGGTCAAGCACGGAGGCCGAGTACCGTGTCATGGCTAACACAGCCACTGAACTCACTTGGATCACCTTCATCCTCCAAGACCTTCAAATTACAATGACGTCTCCCCCCATACTCTATTGTGACAACCTCAGTGATCTTCACATGACTGTTGATCCTATCTTCCATGCTCGTAGCAAACATATTAAGTTAGATTATCATTTTGTGCACAAACGAATTGCATGTGAACTGCTTATCACTCAACATATCTCTACTAATAACCAAGTTGCAGATTTCTTTACAAAGCCAAAATCTACGTCAACACTTCATTACTTTTGCAACAAACTTTACCTCCAACCCTAGCAAGGTTTGCGGGAGGGTATTAGAAAATCATCATAGCTCGGCACTCTCAACACACATGAGACAATAATTGAAGGCACCAATCTAGCCCAAATCAATGGAGAGACGTTGAGGGAAACCGGAGCCCTCACGTCATTAAATTCAAACGACAATGATGATCCAGCAACACCTACAAATCAGGATAATTTGCATCAACATGACAATAAATTTAAACTCTCACCAAAGAAGAAAGATTCAAATCAATATGACGATCACTCCAACGACAGTAAAATCAAACCAAAAGAAGAATATTCCAATCAGCACACAGATCCGTCAGTCTTGATATCCGAAGGAAATAGTCAACGGTTTGGACTTAGCCAAGGATCTTCCCATCGATGGTTTCAGACAGAATTTAATTCCAAAGCAAACTGTCGATAGTTTTTTCGACGGTTAGATTGACGGTTTCATATACAATGTAATTCAATAGCAAACCATCAACGGTTTCATCAAACCATCGATTGTTTTGACCGTTGCTGAATTATTCGAGGATGCTCTTATTTGAATATTTATTGAAGATTTGATATCAATTGCAAAATCTACAAAGTATATGCTAACATAGCATATTTTATAACACTCATAATATCCCTTTGATTTACAATTGTATCACGTAACTCTTTTTATATTCTACTCCTTGTATTGCTTTGTGCTCGCGTTGCCATTTATTGAAATAAGAAATATTATTTTCTTCATAACAAACCCTCTATTCTTTCATTTTTTTTTTTTTTTCTTTAAACACATGTTCACAATATTTATCCAACAACTAAATAAAGATTTTGATTAACTATAGTTAGGAACAAAATATTAGGGTCAGAGTTCTGCCAAGTTAAGCTGCATAACGAAGTAACTTATTTCCTTATATTCCAAATCAATTCATACTCTTGGCGGAGGTGGAGACTTGCAATGGGCTAGGGGGAAGAACAGAGGTCGTCTCAGTTCCATGCTGGCCTTAAAAGGTTGCAGGAGTTGACGGTCGAATTGCCCAAGCAGGATTATGCATGGAGCAAGCAGAGAAGAAGAAAGTAAAAGGAGGGTAGGAAGTTAACATAGGATTTATTCACATTAATCTTTCGCTTTTTCTCTAAATGTTTAATGCATAGTTTTTGTCCACCACGTGTGCTAACTTCTTTAATATTTGCTTGCTTGTTTATTCACCTTGTTATTTTATTTTCTCGAGATGCTTAAATGCACACAAAGAAACAAAAAATAAAAATAAAATAAAATAAAAATTTTCTTAAATATTGTAGACCCCCCATTTTATTTGGGACTAATACAACAAAAATTAAGGAAAATTTTTATTTCATAAAATGAGAAAGGGAAAAAATTTTGAATATAGGGAAAATAAATTTTACATTGAAAAGAAAACAATAATAAAAAATGGAAAATGAAATAAAAAAGTGGACCAATATCTTCAACTTCAAATTCAAACATGCAAAGGAAAATCCAGCAATTAGACATGTGAGAAATGTGACAAAAGTTAAATAAATTTGATTAATTAAATTTTGTGCTAATTGACTTAATTAGTTTTAAATTGAATGAATCCTCAAGCCTGTAAATAGTGGATTTTTAAGGGTGTAAAGGACATGAATAGAGATTGATGAGAAGACGCTGAAATTCAGAAACACAGTGAGACATAGATAGGAATTGTTTAAGAATTGCAAAAGAGTTTTGAATGCTTGAAGTTGGAAAGGTGAAGGAAGATAGAAGATGAAAAAGTTTGAATTGCAGAAGCAGCAAAGAAATTGGCAGTGGAGATTCCAAGTAACAAGCTTAAAGATTTGAGGAGTTAGAAGACAAATGTTAGTTTTCTTTAAATTTTTTTAAGTCTTGTTTTGCTTCTTGAACAATTAAACTAGCAAAAATTTAAAATTTACATTTTTGTGATTTGAATATAATTAGGAATCTATAATTTATATTTGATTATCTACATTCGAGTTCATTAGCCCAGATCTAAGACCCGAGATAGGAGCTAGGTCAACTTGACTAAGATACCCAGGCTCGAATACCCATACCCATATCTAGATCCAATAACTCGGACCCGAGCCAATTAACTTGACTTGGATCCTAATTATCTAACTCGAAAGTCCAAGACCCAGGTCCAACTTGGACCTAGGTACATTGACCATTGACGACTTTTAGCCCAACTAAACTAAGACCATTAAAAGCATGTTTTTTTTTTAGTTTGGCCCTAGTAGGCTCAGCCCAATTGGCTGAACCCCATTTAATTAAATTTAAGACCATTTAATGTTTCAAATCCATTTTCCAAATTGAGCCTAGTCGTATTTAATTAGGTCCAAGCCAAAAATACAAATGGCCCTGTTGGGTCTAACTTAAACTTAACCCAACAGCCTAAACCATAACCCAAAACCTAACATGGTTTAATCCTAGGTTAACTAACCATGTTTGGATCCTAGGAAAGTACGGGAAAATTTAAGAAAATTCATGATAATCACATAATAAAGAGAAAGAAAAAGGGGTGGGTACTCATATTTTTATGGGTTTGGATTTGTTTTTCTTTCCTCCTGCTATTGAATTGAAACCTACAAGAAAGTTAGGGAGAGAGTTAGAAAGAATAGAAAAAGGGGGAAAGGTGAGATTTGCGAAAGGACGAAAATAAGAGAGAGAGAGAGAGAGAGAGAGAGAGAGAGAGAGAGAGAGAGAGAGAGATATGCAAGGAAAGACAAGACAGAGGAAAGGAAGAGTGAGGAAAGAGAGAAGAGAAAGGAGAAAAGAGAAAAGGGAAGAGAAAGAGAAAGAGGTATGTGAGAGTGTGAAGTAGAGAGAGAGAGAGAGAGAAATATGTGAGAAAGTACGATATAGAGAGAGAAGAAAGAGAAAGAACAGAGAAAAAAGGAGATTATGTAGGGGATATGGGTAAAGAGAAAGAACATATCGAAGATAAAGAGGAAGGGGAGAAAGAAGAAGGGAAAACTAAAGAGAGAAAATGCAAAAGAAGGGAGAAGGAAAAGTAAACAAACAAAAAATGGTTTCTTTTATATTAAGTTTTAAATTTTTTTAAATAAATAAATAATAAATAGTGGGACACATGTCACCGTATAAACGTTGACTTGTGGCAAAACCAGGGCCACGTATCCAAACAACTACGTGGCACAATTTTGGCCATCCAAGGTGTTTCCTCTGGACGGCTGGATTGCTGCCACGTCATTGATCCGCATAAAATCTTTAGGACGAGCCACGTTTTGCCATGCATGACATCACCATGTTGCCAAAAAATATTTCAAAAAAAGAGAGAAATTAATAAAAATAAAAAGTAATAAAGTTGTACCACATGTCGCCACCACTAGCCGATACATGGCCACTCATCCCAACCGGATCAAATTTGGTTCACATCGGTAACTGGTTTGACTTTTGAACTATTGACTCAGTTTATTTAATTTTAAAATTGATTTTAAATTTATTTTTAACTTTTAAAAATTGAGAAAAAAAAAGTAGTAAAAACTCAGAAAAGACATCTTGAAAAATCAAAAAAATAATTAAAAATTATTGGAGTTATTTTTACTCGAATAATAAAAAAATGGGAAAACAAAAATACTAAAAAATGAAGAAAACGTCTTTAAAAATCTCAAAAAATTTAGAAAATTGTTGAAAAAGTCTTAATATGAATCTTATGACAATAAAAGGATTTATAATAAATGTAGCATACCCTTGAGCTAGAAACATAGCTCTAAGACTCAAGAGTAGGAGGCAACTAGTATAACCTAAAAGAGAGCCTGACATTAAACTCGCCATCAACTTATGTAAGATGGAAAAATTAAAAGACATCAAGGGATCAATGGAAAGGAGGTAAGATCCATTGATTAAAGTAAGCAGTGAGCATACAAATCTTTACTCCCTAGTAACATATCCATAGCCAAAATGTTAGCCCTATGATTCATTAGTAGGGAAATCAATAAGAGGTATCCTGAAAGCCTATAAAAAGGAATCTGTATGGAAGGTAAGACATCTCATGTCATTTTCACTCACTCCTTTACTATTACGATCATATAATCATTTCAAATTTCCTAACTTAGGTATCAGAGTAATTCCCGAAAGTACACCCAAAGTCCTCTAAGCCATTTTGGCAGGTAATTCAAGTCATGATTAATCCAGATGATCCTAGACAAATTTTGGCAGCAATTTATATATAATTATATAATGGTATCTAATTTTTTTTTTTTTTAAATAGACAGAAAAAATAATTTTAACTAACAAGAATTAATATGCAATAGTGATATTTGTACCACCCGTTCAACTAATAAAATTTATGTGGGGGTTTTTAAAAAATAAAATGAGAAAATATATTAAAGTTATCAAAATTGACTAATTAGATAACATCGAATTTATAACAGATTCGAGTAAAAATTAAAGATATCAAAATTGACTAATTAGATATCATATTTTACTTTTTAAATATATTATCTTCATAAAAGGAGTGTATATGCCTCCATCAAGTATTCTTTATTATTTAAATTTGATAATATTTTTTTTAAAAGTCATTTCAGACATGCATGTATTTATTAAAATTTAGAAAAGGACCCCAAAATATTTTCATCAATTGCCTATTTTCGTTTTGGATTTATCAATCTTTCTTTTTAAAGAAAATTTTTGTTGCGATTATAGTAATAGACAAAAAAGATAATATAATTTATTTTTTTAACCTAACACAAAGGATGCTACGGCTGAAGGACGAACGCCTTCCCATCTTTTCGTTGTGGCACTTCATTCAGCCCATTTAGACCAGGCCCCTGGGCCTTCACTCAAGGGCGGCATCAGCCCAATCTGCAAAGAGTTGGGCCTCGCACTTACACTTTTGGGCCTTGAGATTTCTTGTGAAAATCTTTTATATATATATATATATATATATATATATATATATATATATATATATGAGCAGAGATTCATGATATGCATGAATTTAAAATTTTTATATTGTAAGAAAATATATTTATATAAAATTATGCATAAAATTAAATAAAAAAAATTTAAAGTATATATTTAAATATTAAAAACAGTTATGAAATGACATTAACAATAATTTAAATATCAATTTATTAATGGATTTTGAAAAATATTAGTTCAACCGATTCAAAAAATAATGAAAAGGAAATTTAGTTAAATAATATTTTAGTTTCAAAGTCCCTCTATGCAAGGAATCATGGGATGTTTTTCTTCTTTAAAAAAAAAAATAAAAGATTAAGAAATATGTAATTTGGGTGCAAGGAAGTTTTAAATTCTAATGAATTTCCATGGGACTATTTTAAAATATTATTTATTATATTTATTATTTATAAATATAATTAAATTATTATTAGCATTTGTAAAATTAGCGATTCAACTAGTATTAATGGTTACAAAATTATTTATTCAAGTGACAAAAATTATTAATTCAATTATTATTACTTGTTAAATAAAATATTAGTTTTATTATATTTGTGGTCACAAAAATTAAATTATAGATTTATAGGAAGTTTTCAAAATATTAATTATTTTATTTATCTAGACTTTTCAAAATATTAATCATCCTATTTATTGTTTCATTGCATCATTTATTGAAAGATGTTAGAGAAAGTAAAAATTAACCGAGATTATGAAAAATATTAATCGAAGCAACACAATAAAGAATGAAAAGAATAGTTAATCAAATCATATTACTTTCAAAACCCATTAATGTAAGCGATCACAAGATATAATTTTTTTTCTAAAAGAAAAAGAAAAAAATATTAAAAGATATTTAATTTGGATGTAATGTTTGCATATATATACATAAGTTGTCAAGAGAAACCCAAATCAATCCACTTATTCACCTGCAATATATAAATTATCATGAAATAATATTTTAATATAAAATTATCTTACCAGAACAACCCAATTATAGGATACTGATTCAATGCTTTTAAATATAAATATAAATATATATATATATATATATATATATATATTCAAATGATGGATTTGGGTAAAAAAAAAAAAACCAAATCCTTGAGTTCAAAACCTAATTTCAAACAACTTATTAATAATTTTTATATAATAATTATTGTTCATGGCAAGTACCAAACTCATTAGACATATATGTTAGCCTAAGTGGCTAAAGTTTCCTATTCTAGTAAGTTTTGATGATAACAACCCATTAGTGTCCCTTAGGTTGTCTAATCCATGAATTCAAGTTCAGTACGAGTTAAACAAATCAAAGAAAGCAAAATGAGCAAACGAACCACAGAAGAAGCAATAAGTAGAAGACTTGGCCAAAGCATACTCATTGAACGCCCAAAGCACAACCAACTGAATTTTATATGAAGACTTGTTTTTGTCTTCATGTGTGTTGAGTTGTGTGTGTGAGGTAGGAAAGTTTTTGTAACTCTTTGTGCTTGTGATGTGTGTAAGAACACCTTGCAAGAGATGAGTAATGCACATGCATACAAGTTCATATTAGTATAGGATATCAAAATATGTTTTCACATGCATATCGAGTCATGCTAAGTGCATAAGATGTCAAACGAGCTTTCAAACTTGGTTTTATCAAACAAGACATCGTACATTCTTTCAGACATCATTTGGACAAGCCTAAAACTTCATTAGATTTAATATAACTCATTGACACTTGTCCTTGCATAGGCTACCTTACTTAGATGCTTTTTAGTGAAAAAACAGAGGACTCGTCGACTAGTGCATAAGCATTCATCAACCAAAGAATCCAGTAGCCTTACATGAGGATCTACCCAGGAGACTAGTCAACGAATATAGAGTACTCGTCGACAAGTGACTCGTCGACGAACGTGTTTTGGCTTATCGAAGAACGAAATTACTAGCTATTTATGTTGTCTCAGCCAGGTGACTCGTCGACAAACTGACGACGGAAAATTGTAATAAATGCACGACAAACGGCTAGTTTTTGTTTTGTCTTGTCTCCATTAGTGCCCAATAGCTAGCCAGTGACTTGCTTGTCTCCTTGGCCATAAATATATCCCATTGGCATTCATTAAAAGCATTGATTGAATATTGGTTGTTGAGAATATTAGTTGAAGCATTCATTCTAGATTTTCATATTGCTCAAAGCTCTCTTGCACTTTGTTCTTGTTTATACATCATTTTGCAAAAAAGAGTAGTGGGAGGTTTTTATGTGTAATATCTTCTCAAGAAGGAGCATCTTGTGTTGTGTTGGCTTTTTGAGTCCGATCCCTATTTTGATACTGACAAAACATCTTGTATCTTATGTGTACATTTAGTGTGTCAACAAGTTTACATTTCAGCACAGACATAAGATACGAGAAAATGGAAGCTTGTTCGACTTAAAATTTATGCATTTCATGGCATTCCACATAGAAGAGCAAAAGAAGAAGACACTTCATTTAACTTATATATGCATTTAGGTCTTTATATTTTTGTTTGTAATAAATGCATACATCTTGCATGATTTGACTTAATGCTTAGATAGGCCATAGACAGACCTTAGGGCCTTGAGTTTTTATACTTTTTAACTAAATTGCCGCAAGCATATTCACACAGGGTTGAAAAAACAGAGGGGCTAAATAAGACTTAAAATGCACATTTTTGAATAGCCTCGGGCGACTGAACTTTGGCATTTTAAATGCCTCGGTCGACCGAATTAGCCTAAAGTCAAACTATTGACTAAGGGTCGGGCGACCGAATTGGATTTGAACGTACTGTCCACAGTCGACCGAAACTTAAAGATGACTTTTTCTACCTTCCTCAGCCGCCTGAACTTTTATTTCAAAATCACCCCGGACGACCGAATTGTGAGGTTCAACAAACCGAACCACTTGCTGGGCAACCGAACCTCGAAAGATTGGAAAATCTTCTTGGCCCAGCCAACCAGACTCACCCTCGAGCACCCGAAATAAAAAATTCATCTTTTCTTTGTTTCTATTCGGGTGACCGGTCCTAAGGACCGGGCAACTGAAACTCTCAGGTTGCCAAAAATTAACTGTAGTAATTGGGGTTAAAATTTAGTTAAACTTTTCTAAAATTCCCAATAGGTCCCCAACGGTCATATTTTTTTAGAAAAGTTATAAATACCCCTTTCATTTGTTTAATTAATAACTTTGATTAGCAAATATTTTCTCTCAAATATTTTTAAGCTCTTGTTAGTCAAAGTTCCCCAAAATTATTTTTTATTGCAAAAACTATTTCTTGCGGCAAATCTTTTGTTCTCCAAAACTCTCTTTCATTTATTATTGGAAATCATTTTTACAAGAGAGTATTTTATTTGAGTTTTTACTTGCTTTGATTTGCACATAGATCTTCAAATGCATATATTTTGTTTTGTGCCAAGTTATTGAAACTATAACCCTAGGTTCTCCTACATCTTATTGAAAATATTTTTTTGGAGAAGTATTTGGTCTAGGGTTTAAATCTTTGAAATCTTCACCATACATATTATGTTCAAAGATTGCAAAAATAATTTTAGAAGCACACCCTTACTCTACTGAGCACATTTCATATCATAAAAGAGTGTATGTTTTAGAGCTTTAACATTGTACATCTCTGCTTATATTCAGAAGCATATTTTTGTATGAAAAATGTTTTTAATAGACCAGTTGGGTTCAGCTCGAAATTGAACTAAGGAGTCTTAGCCCCGTAAGTGAGACCGATTCGGTTTAGCCTGAAAATTGAATTGGGGAGTCTTAGCCCCGTTGTTGACTCTATGAGTCTAATCTCGTTTTGATTATAACAAAACCAATGTTTCTCACCTGTGCACTGACCTTCTTGAACAGGTTCATCCTCAGCATGCACTGATGGTAGGAACTCAAGGAGGCCATACGGACGGAAAAGATCATGCTTCATATATATGGCATCTGAAGAAGCGAAAGAATGTATTAATGTTTGATATTATATTTGCATTCATTTTTTGCTTGGTCTATAATAAATGCATCATGTGCATGATAGGACAAAATGCTCAAGACCATAGATTGACCTTAGGGATCACCCTTCGGTTGATCGGATTTTTGAGACTAAGTAAAAAGACCTTAGATAGACCCTAGGTCCTTAGACAAACACTTAGAATAATCCCCACTATCAACTATGTAATCAGAGGTGAACTTTAAATCATAAACAGGACCTAATCTTAAAAGTGTAAGGGTTTCGGGCGACCGAACTTGCGTGTTGAAAATGCCTCAGTCGACCGAACGTGGAAAAGTTAATAGTGTTGACCTAACTTTGGGCGTCTGAACCGATTTGAACTAAGTGTCCTCGGTTGACCGAACTCAAATCTTGACTTTTTCCAATGTCTTTGGGAACTTGAACTCCACGGTCATTTTGACCTCGGGCGACCAAATTGAGAACTTCGGCAGACCAAACTTAAGTTCAGGTGACCAAACCTTGGACATTTTGAAAATCGTCTTGACCTCAACCACCTAAACTTTACCTCGGGCACCCGAACATCAAAAGTATCTTTTCTGTATGTGAGTGTTCAGGCGATCGAACCTATAACTCAGTCGATCGAAACTCTCGGGTTGGATATTTTTAACTGTGGTAATTGAGGGTAATTGAGGTTAAAATTCAAATTGAACATTTTTAATATTCCCCATTGTGTCCCAACGATTACTTTTTGAGTCTCATCTATATATACTATTTCATTTAACTCAATTAGTGATGATTAGCAAAAAGTGATTAAAAAATTTTCTCTCAATTTTTCGTACCCTTTTTGCAATATCTTTTACATTCCAAGCTCATACTTTTGATATTCTATTTGATATTCACTAGCAATCATTATTTTGATATAGAGAGTTGGTATTAGTTGTTTCCCTCTCTTGCACACTAATTGCAAAATTGAAGGGAGTTGTGTGTGGTCATTGTATACACATTTTCACATCATTCTCTTGGCAACTACTCTCACATACTCAAACATTTTGAAAAACTATTTTTGACAGTTTTTCTTGTTTGATCTTTCCCATAGTATTTAATAAATAAATATTTGATTGGGAAGATCTTGATTTTAGCTTGCTAGTCTTGACATTCATATTGCAAGAATTGAAAGCTTGCATACACCATTTGATAAATTTGTAGCAAGCTTAAATCCTAGAGTATCTATTGTGATTGTATTTGATAAATTATTTGGTTGATACTTGATTAGGGCTTTAAGGTATTCTTGGATATTCACTTGTTGAATACACTATCTTGAACTAAGTTTTTCAAGATCTCACCTGAGCATATATTCTATTCATACGTGAGTGCATTTATTTGGACTATATTGTGGTACATATCAGCTTGTGTTAGAAGCATTTGAGTTGTACACAAATTTCAATTATCTATTGTATTTTAGGCGTGGCTTGAGTGGGTGTTGATCTAGCCCGTAAGGATCGGTAGGGGCTCCTCTTCCCTGTGAGGAGAGTTTGTAAAGGTTAAGGTCAACCCTGGGAATTTGACCTGATTGTAAATGGTGTTGCTCCACCCGTTAAGTGAGCATTAATGGAATCCTTGGGCTTTCGAGCTAAGGCGGGGACGTAGGCATGTTTGTTGAACCCCGAGAACATATTCAATGTCACTTTTACTTTTCTTGCATTATATTATGCTTTGTGCTTGATTTAATTTTCTTGCTGAATATTCTACTTATCTAGTTGACACGTTATTATCTTTGGTTAAGACATACTGGAATTGCTTTGCATGTACTAAAAGTTAACAGATATGTCATCTCCGCAAGTTCATACATACTTAGACTGCCCCTAGGTTGTGTAATACTATTGTCGGATTAGTTGAACCTAGGAAGAATTTTTTAAATCTCGAATTCACCCCCCTCTTGGGCTCAACCTTGTAATTGAGCTGAGATTTACCTTACCTCATAAGGAAAGATTGTAACGGCTTTTGCTCTGCCCATTTAAGTGAGTAGGGATAGTAGAATCCTTAAGAGATATGCCCAAGGCGGGGACATAAGCTGGTTTGGCCGAACCTCGATAACAAATATTGTGTCGCTATCTCTCTATCTTATTTAATTACTGTACTTTAATTTATACAAGTGTATGCTTTTTTATTTATAGTTATAATTATTTGCATGCACACCTTTATTTAAATGAGATATGCTCCATGTGTATGTTCGCACTTATAACTTAATCATTTTACATACACGACCATAATTAAAATGTAATATGATATATGAAGAATCGGCGAAACTTTTAAATTAGCTGAAAATTTTGAAAACTCAATTCACCCCCCTTTTGGGATCACACCAATTCCAACATGTTGTATCTACTTGCTATTGATTCATTGTATACTTGGAAGTTCTTGGTGAGCCATTGGTAAGGTGATTCTTAGTGAACACCTTGGTTGAGCTCTTGGTGAGCAGCTAGGATTGGTTCCCTTGTTGTAAAGGCTTCTCCATCTTAAAAGGAGTCGTATAGTGGATTTGGAAATCCTTGAGTTGGTGTCAAGGCATGGACGTAAGTTAGGTGCCAAACCACGTTAATGTTGCGATGTCAAGCTCTTCTCTCTTTCTCTCATTTACATGACTTGCTTGAGATTATTTTCTTTATTTAAATATTTATTGTGATATTTTATTCTTGCTTCTTGTTAAGGAATTTTTGTGATTGTAGTAAATTTCAATATCCGAGAAAAGCATCTATTCACCCCTTTTTAGACGCACACTCGAGCCGATAAGTGGTATCAAAGCTAGTCACTTAACTTTCAGAATAACATTTAGAGCATAAAGATCAAATGGCGGACGCCATTGAGGCACCTCTCTCTCAGGGTTAATTCTTTGATCGTCCACCTAAATTCAGCGGAGGCAACTACCTAGAATGGAAGAACCAAATAACAATTTTCATCCAATCTTACGATCTTAAGATGTGGAGAGTTATCACAAAGGGAGATTTTTAATTCAAGGATGCCAAAGGTGTACCTAAAGAAATTGAGGAGTCATCAGACAGCGAATCAAGGTTAGCTCAATTAAATTTCAAAACTAAAAACTTCTTTTATTGTGTTGTGAGTGATGAAAAGTACAACCATATTTGCGGGTGCGACACAGTAAAGGAAATTTGGGATAAGCTCCAAGTAACGTATGAAGGTACGTCACAAGTCAAAAAGTCTAAAATTTTATATGTTAGTAAAAGAATATGAAATGCTTAAAATGCAAGAGGGAGAGTCAATTACTTCTATGTGTACACGATTTACACATATAACAAATGGTTTGAAAACACTTGGTAGGGACTACTCTATGGAAGACAATGTGCAGAAAGTGCTCCGTTCATTGTCAGAATCATGGCATGCAAAGTCTACAGCCATTGAAGAAGCGAGGGACCTTTCAAAGGTCACACTTGATGAGCTCATCTGGTCTCTCATGACCAATGAGATCAAAAATAAAAATTGAGAAGTAAGATGTACTCTCAAGAGGGGGATGAATTGGGATTTAAAATTTTCATTATAAATATTTTTATTAAGTCTTTCCCAACTATTTTAGATTCAACAATCAAACAAGTATAATTGTTTTGCGATCACAAGTACAACTAAGAACCAATATAAGAATAAATCTTTATGAATGAAAATATAAACTTGAATAAAATTTCAGAGATTTTATTTTACAACGCTTTGCAACTTTATCAATATTCCTTTCACCAATTTAATTAAAAATCAGGACTTAATTTAGCTTTTGAATATGTCAATCCAATCAACAAGATAAGCTTGATTTCACAATATGAAACAAAATAGAAATTTCAGCAAGCTTACAAAATTCATACTTTGATATAAAATAAGTTACTTGAATTTAAGTATGTAACTAATCAATACGTTAATGAGCTTTGATATTTATCAATCAACGTACTCCCTTTAATTAAGGTTTTCGCAATTCCCAATAACAAATTGATTTCCAACAATTAAGTAAGCATCCACGCAATTTATGTATGCAGAAAATTAAAGAGAGTAGAGAATAGAGAGAAACACCAGATTTTTTACAAGGTTTGGCCAAGGCCTACGTCCTTGCCTCAAGCAATCACTGTGAGAATTCCGACTTTCTTTATTAGGCCAAAGTTACAACCTCTCTCCCTCAAAGTTGGAGTTCGCCTCTCTAATGGGAATCCTCTCCTCCTAGGCAACGATTCAATCCACTGAACCATCAAAAATAAATCTCTATCTAACAAGAATATCTCTTCTTGCTAGTCCAACGATTCAACAATCCTAAATCGTCAAAAACAAAAGAAACAATTTGTGTACAAGTAACACTCTCAACAAGAGTAGATTATTACAATTAAAATCAGAATATACTTGAGCAATTTATCAATATAAAGAGATGAAGCTCAAAGTAAATATCACCGTGGATTTATTCCTAGATTGAAGTCTCAGTAGAAAACTCAGAGTATGGTGAGAATTGATCAGCAAGAACTCAGCAATGAACTTTCAATAAAGTTTATTCAGTAAGAGAGCTTTGAGTGTAAGCTTGGATGCTGATTGCTATTGATTGTTGGGTGTGTAATTCTTGAAATTAAATTGTATTTATAGGGTTTAGAAGTAATTTTCAGATTCTCCAAGTTACTTGGTGTGTTTCGCACGTTTTCTCATTGTTTGGGGTCCAAGCAATCAATTTTGGAAACTATTCCCTCACTGTTTTAAATTTGAATTCTCGAAGGTTAGTCGCCTAATCCCGAAGGGTCAATCGCATGTGCCTTTAAATCGCCTGAACCCGTAGGGTCAATCGCTTGTGCCTTTAAATCACAAAAAATTTTCAAACTTAGAATAGGGTTAGTTGCCTGAGCCTGATGGGGTCAGTTGCCTAATGCTATTCTGTTTTCTTTTTTAAAAAGCATATAAAAGATCAGTCGGCTGAGCATACACAATTAGTCGCCTAAATTTGCAATTTTTATGAATTTAAGAAATGTGTTTCCAAACTTGAGATTTTGAAAATATTTTTTCTGGGGTTTTCAAAATCAAGTGTCTAAGTCAATATTAAATCCTAAGAGCTTCAACCATTCATATTGAAATTTTGCAAAGTACTTTCATGAGACTTCTTATAAGACTATGACTTTTCTAATCACCAAGTCTTCATGCATTGCTTCCTTTCTTTATGTTTGTCTTGACTTCATGCTTCAATAGTCTTTTAGCTTCATTAGATCTTCTATCTTTGAGTTCGAGCTTTCAAAAGACTTTATCAAGCACTTGCTCTTGAACACTTGAGTCATGAATTATCACTTAACCAAATATGTTAACTTTCTTTGCTTTGTTATCATCAAAAGAAGATTTTAAACTTTGTGAGGTCAACAATCTCCCATTTTTTATGATGACAAATAAGGAGCAAAAATGAGTAAGCCTTAATAAGGCTCTCCCTTACAATAACATATTCTTAACAATATTTGAAAAGTATGTCAGTATTTAAACATATAGATCATGAATGTATACTAGCTCAGTGTATATTTCAAGAATCAATATCAATATCATGTCAATATTTCAAGATCATATCATATCAGAATTCATAAACATGCTCAAAAATATCATGCTCAAATATTTCATTTCATAGTTGAGCTAATATTCAGCAATTTATATGAATTCATTGTTAGAAATATAGATGCTTAGGTATGCAGTGTCATGCTCAATTTTTGTCCAAAAATTCTCCCCCTTTTGACATCAATAAAAAAGAGAAACAAAATATAAATATCAAGGCAATAAGAACCCAAAAGCAAAAGTATATATCCAGTGAAGGCACAAAACATAAACTTTGCATTCATCATATATAAAAAGATAGACAATAAGTCCCAAAATAACATGAGAAAATACAAAAGATTGTACATCAGAATTTTCAATAATTTCCAGTAATGAACATAAATCATGATAGCATTACATAACAAGTATAACTCCCCCTGAATGAAATGTAGTTCATATTCAATAGATTTAGAATTTCATTCTTGAAGTACAAACTATGAATCCATGTATAGTATAAGTGTAAATATCATGTGAAGCTATCATCATTATCAGTTATGCTTTTAAACTTGTCATGGCATGCTCATGCTTAGTTCGCTAAATTTTCTCCCCCCTTTTATATCAACAAAAGGATAAGCCGAAAGAAATATTATGTAAAGGTACTTAGGACCCAAAAAAATTCGCATTTAGATTGCAATAACAAAGTCTATAATCCAGCATATATTTCAATCAAAACATGGTCATCCATCATTCAACATGCCAAAAAATATATAACTTAATCCAACATCAGCATGTGAACTAATATGGTCAAGTGAAACAAATAAAAGAGCTAAGCAAAACAAAATAGCAATATCAAACATGTCAACCCAGATTAGTGTTTGGTTTCACGAAAATATTCATGCATTTGCAGTTCTATCAGAGTTATATGCTCATGCTCATGCTTGCATGCTTTAGTCATATTTCAAAGAGTCATGCTTAGACTCTACACTCAAGCAGTCATTCAAATTTCGGGACCCTACACTCGAATAGTCATCAGTAGCTCTTAGCCCTCTACACTTGAATAGCTTCCTTCTATAGTCTTGGGACTCTACACTTGAGCAGTCATTCAACTTTTGAGACCCTACACTCGAATAGTCATCAGTAGCTCTTAAGACACTACACTTGAGTAGCCCCCATCCAAACCCTTGGGACTCTATACTCGCTTGCCAAAGGATCTCGGGATCTTACTGCAATGACCTGCTACTTATATCATTTTTTCCTTGTATATCATATAACACAAATACCCTCTATCTAAAATACTACTGAACATATCTCAGGCTCAAAGAAGTATTGAGAAAAATCTGTATGCCAAACGTATCTAAGCAGCGATATACAAGAAACTGTAGGCTGTCATATACACAATACTAGAAAACTATAATATTCTAATGTATATTTACAATACAAAAATACCAAGTGAAAACATCAACAACCTGAAATCTACCCCAAATCACTAGTACCAAAAATACACCTACCCTTCCAATAAGGGCAGCGCAAGACAACCTCTACCCGCGAGCTTGATTTGCTCACCTAGCTGGATCTCTTGAAAAACAATAAGTCACTGAGATGAGATGACGCTCAATAAGAGGAAATATGCTATCACTAGTGTGTGGCGGTTGAGTTGTACATTTAATAAATTAATATAACACTGATACTGTAAAATGAACAAGCTGGTATGCTGTACAAAATACATGTAATGTAGGTTAAAATATAACTGTGTATCTGAGCTTGCTATATGTACATTCTACTAATATAATAAAATGACTGCTGTTGTGTGATATATATGTACATAGGAACTTCTGTTATACCTTGGGATCTGTATGTCATTATATATCCCCTCATGACAGGGTTGTGCAGCCCATAGGCTGGACTTACTATGGTTGGCCTACCAGGCAAGTCAATCTGTATCTCTATCATCCGCCAATATGTATCAATCTAGCCCACTGCAATCTCTCTGGACCATCTCACCTCTATCTCGTATAATCGGCCACCTCAAACCAGCATGCTGGGGAGACTACAATCTCTCCTTGCACGGTTAGATGAAATCCACATACTATCTAAGTGATGTTGTTGCACGTGTATAAAATAGCAACGGTACCGTGTACTGTAAACTGTATCTGTCTGTAATATCCACAGAGATCTGAAACTGTGTAATACTGTATATATATATACTTATCTTGTTGTTTTAACAAGATTTCAAAGCAATCACAACACTATAAATCTGAACTGTAATGTCTGTATTTTCTATCTGATATATCTGTACTATCTATTTGTAATATTTGTGTTATTTATCTGAAATCTCTGTAATGCCTGTCTGAGATATCTGTAAATCTGTCTGAGTGTTATGGCTTAGAAACCATGTTATTCTAAAAAATACTATAAATCATACCTTATACTAACAATCTGTATAACTAAATATTTGTAAAACTACATAAAGTAATAATCTCAGGCCACACAACGGTATAATTAAAATCTCATGTTCAATTTTTGTAATTCTACTGTAAAAATAATATTCATCATATTTTGGAAAAATAATCTAATTTGCATGCTTGTAAATACACATTCATAATCTTCTGTTATACATACCAAAAATCTCTAGCATAGCATATTTCCCTTACCTAGTTTCTGAAAGGTCCCTACTACACTCTGGCCCTACACCCGCAGGGTTTCCCGCTCATCACCCTGAAAACAACATCTCTCAGAACAAAATATCAGTATTTCTTCGTATACTACATTTCTTATAACAATGGGAAAGGCAGATATTAAATAAAATGTCTTACCCTGAGATTGGGACGAAACTCAAACTAGCCCCACCAACGATCTGCTCCGGCAGACTTGCAGAGAACTTTTCCAAGAGTATCGTGGTGGCCTCATATCGTTGATTCAGCAAGAAATGAAGCCAGAATCGAAGAGAGAAGGGGAGGGGCACATTTTATAGAGAGAGAGAGAGAGAGAGAGAGAGAGTGTGTGTGTGTGTGTGTGTGTTTCCTACGCTAATTTTTGAAAATAAATCTAGGTTTTAGCTATTTATAGCCCCAGATTCGTCGACGAGACACGTCATCTCGTCGACGAGCCCTTAAGGAAGTTCGTTGACAAGCCCTTAAGGAAGTTTGTCGACGAACTTGAATCCTTCACGATGAATTTTAAAATGCCAAAACCCCCCTCTTGGCATCTTCTCGTTGATGAGACTCTTAGGTATTCTCGCTGATGGACTCCCTGTGTTCGTTGATGAGGCTCTGTTTAAATTCTTTGAGTTATTACATTCTCCCCTCCTTACAAAATTTTGTCCTTGAAATTTATTATTTGTACCATACATCATTCTCTAAGGAAAAAAGGTCTACTTATTTTATTACTTATCCTCACTTATGGCGGAGGAATACCATGGTTACATTCCAAACTCTGGGAGATTACACATATAAAACTAAAAGACTACTTACTAACTAAATCCATACATGTACCTGCAAAGAAAACACTATCTAACTACTATACTTTACCTGATTACCACTAAACCTCTTGGAGCAACTGCGGGTATCTCTGTCTTACCAATTTCTCGAGCTCCTAAGAAGCTTCCTCTATACCATGATTCCTTAACAAAAATTTTACTAATTGAATTTCTTTGGTGCGCAATTCTTGTGTCTTTCTATCCAAAATCTGTACTGGTACTTCTTCATAAGCTAATGAATCTTTAAACTCTATTTCTGCATAACTGATTATGTGGGACGGGTCTGGGACATATTTCCTCAATATAGCAACATGAAACACATCGTGTATTCTAGATAAAACTGGCAGCAAAGCTAGCTTGTAGGCAACTGACCCCACTCTTTCTAGTATCTCAAAAGGGCCAATATATCTAGGGCTCAACTTGCCTTTTTTCCCAAACCTCATAACTCCATTTCAAACTCTAATTCTCGGCGACGAGTGTCTGCGCAGCTTTTTTGCCGACTCTGCACGGTACTGATTCTTTCTTTAATTAGTCGGACCTTATCATGCGCCTGCTGTACGATCTCTAGACCCAAAACTCGCCCCTCACCTACTTTATCCCAAAAAAGAGGAGAACAACATCTCCTACCATATAATGCCTTGTATGGAGCCATGCTGATACTAGCCTGATAGCTGTTATTGTAAGTAAATTCAACCAACGGCATAAGCTGAGTCCAGCTACCTCCAAAATCTAGCACACATGCACGAAGCATATCTTCTAATGTCTGGATCGTCCTCTCAGTATGACTATTTGTCTAGGGATGGAAAGTAGTACTAAATGCCAACTGTGTACCCATAGCTTCCTGAAAACTTTTCCGAAATTGTGAAGTAAATTGAGGATCTTGGTCCAAGACTATGGATACCGGTACACCATGGACGTGAATTATCTCCTGAACATATATTTCTGCTAGTATGTCCATGGAGTACCAACTTTAATAGGGATGAAATGGGCGGTCTTCGTAAAACGATCAACAATCACCCAATTGCATTTAATCCCTATCGCACTGATGGTAACCCCGTAACAAAATCCATAGAAATGTGATCCCACTTCCATTTTGGAATAAAGAGTGGCTGCAACTACCCTGCTGATCTCTGGTGCTCAGCCTTAACCTGTTGGCACGTCAAACATTGTTGTACAAATTCAAAAATTTCTATTTTCATCCCACTCCACTAGAAATACTCTCACAGATCCCTGTACATTTTAGTACTAACAGGATGGACTGTGTATAGTGATCTGTGAGCCTCCTCTAAAGTAGTTCTCTTGATCTTGGTATCCGCAGGAACACATAGCCTAGTACGGAACCGTAGGGCTTAGTCAGCTGATATGCTAAACTCCTCTCCTTGACCATCCCACACTCTAGCCATTACCTCTTCCAATTCTGCGTCATCACCCTGAGCGGCCTTAATCTTCTCATATAGTGTAGGTTGTACAACCAAAATGGAAAAAAATGCCTAAGGACTATCCTCCACTAACTCCATGCCAAGTCTTTCCAAATCCATTAGGATCGAATGTTGAATCTCGATAGCTGCCAGTACTGGTCCCACAAATTTCCTGCTTAGAGCATCTGTTACCACATTTGCTTTCCCTGGGTGGTAACTAATAGTGCAATCATAATCTTTAATAAGTTCTAACCATCTTCTTTGCCTCATATTCAACTCTTTCTGGGTAAAGAAATATTTTAGGCTCTTGTGGTCCGTGAAGATTTCGCACTTCCCACCATACAGATAATGCCTCTAGATCTTAAGACATACACCACTCCAGCTAACTCCAAATCATGCACTGGATAATTTTTCTCATATTATTTAAATTGTCTAGAAGCATATGCAATGACCTTGTCATGCTGCATCAACACACATCCAAGACCCTTTAGGGACGCATCACTGTATATCACATACCCATCCTCCCCTGATGGAATAGCTAACACTAGGGCAGTCACCGACCTCTGTTTCAATTTCTGAACGCTCTGCTTACAGTCATTAGTCCATTCAAATTTTACATTTTTCCTCGTAAGTCGCGTCAACGGACCTTACAAACTAGAGAAACCATCCACAAAGCGCCAATAATAGCTTGCTAAACTCAGTAAACTTCTAACCTCTTGAACATTTCCTAGCCTTACCCAATTCACTACTGCCTCTATCTTACTCGAGTTAACTGCTACACCTACCTCAGAGATCACTTGGCCGAGAAAAGAAATCCGCCTCAGCCAAAATTCACACTTCTTGAACCTTGCATAGAGCTTTCTTTCTCTCAATGTTTACAATACCAGTCTCAAATGATGTTCGTGCTCCTTAAAACTTCTCGAGTAAACCAGTATATCATCAATGAACACAACCAAAAAATGGTCCAAATACTGATGGAGCACCCGATTCATTAAATTCATAAATACTGTTGCTGCATTAGTCAACCCAAATGACATCACTAGGAACTCATAATGCCCATATCTCATTCGAAACGCCGTCTTTGAGACATCTTCTGTCCTCACTCTGACCTGATGATAACTGAACCACAGGTTAAATTTAGAATAGACCTTGGTCCCCTGGAGCAGATCAAACAAGTCATCGATCCTGGGAAGAGGATACTTATTCTTAACTGTTACTTAATTTATCTCCCTGTAATCTATACACATCCTTATGGTCCCATCTTTCTTTTTCAAAAATAAAACTAGTGCTCCCTAGGGCGACACGCTGTGCCTGATAAATCCTTTATCCAGTAATTCTAGCAATTGATCTTTTAATTCTTTTAACTCAGTTGGGGACATTCGGTAAGGAGCTTTAGACACTGGTGCTGACCCTGGTAGAAGATCCACAGTAAACTCAACTTCACGGTTTGGTGGCAAGCCAGGTAATTCTTCTGGAAATATGCCTGAAAATTCTCTGACCACAAATTCTTCTTTTGGGAATTCCTTAATATAAGTAACAAATCCCTAGCAGTCTTCTTGAATCAATTTCCTCACCTGAATAATTGACGCAAGCTATGGTGAAGAACATACACGTGAGCCAAGAAATCTGCATTCTTGCTCTCCTGGAGGTCTAAAAATCACTTCTTTCAAATGATAGTCAATACTAGCATGATTAACTACCAACCAATCCATACCCAAAATTATATCAAACCCCTGCATATCTAATATTACCAAATCAACTGGCAATATTTTTCCTTGAATAATCACTGGAAAGCCCCTGAGTACCCTCCTACATCTCATCACAAATCCAGTCAGCGTGGCTACAACTAACCCATTATCCAACAACTATGCCTCATACCCCGTTAATTTAGCATATACCGATGAAATAAAAGAGTGGGTGGCACCTGTGTCTAATAAAATAACAGCTTTATATGAAAAAGCAATAAGGGTACCTGCAACTACGTCTCCAGCTGCATCAATGTCACTCGATGTCAATGCATGACTCTCCCTGGTGCAGTGTTCCTTTGCTGACCTCCATGGGGCGCCTAATAACCACCCCGATACGGTCTGGGAGCTAGTGCTTGAGCTGGCAATCCCTAACATGACCAAGATCTGTGCCCGGTCTCTCGTATCGGTAGCAGACATCCTCTCCCATTCTGCATTCACCTAGATGTCTACGGCCACAACTAGAACAGGTAGAAACAACCTATCCACTCCGGGGACCACCGCGGCTCGTTATCCATTCCTGATTGCCTCCATATCGATCTCCTCTCCATGGCCCTCGGCTGGAACTTGCTTGAAAATCCTGAGGTGCGGACCTCTTCCTCTGACTCTGAGCTACAACACTCCGCTGTATACCAGTCTCAATAATAGTAGCTTTATCCACCACCTCTGCAAACGTTTGAGCCCGAAAGTCGATAACTTGCTCGAATAAACTACCAATAATAGGTAGTTAGTTTACATTTTGGGCTCGATCAACTAGGTGGTCAAAAAGTTAACTCCTAAGGAGTTCGGCCGACCGGGTGATAATGAATTGGGTAAGTTTGGTCTACCGGGCCAGGGTCAAACCGTTAACCTAACATCGGTTCAGTCGACCGAGGGAATTTGAACTTGAGCATACGGTCGACCGAACATGCAACTTAAGTGCATTTTGGTTCTTTTCACTTATGTAATCACTCATTCCATTTACCCATATATATATATATATATATATATATGTGTGCATGTATGAGTGTCCTAGGGTCATTCTAGGTCTTCTTTAGGACGCCGAAAAAATCCAGCATCGGTCGACCGAAGGTCGACTGAAGGGTTATCCCTAAGGTCTTTCTAAGGTCATGATTTTGTGTAAGGACCTAGAATCGTTCTAAGGTCTTTAAGTTTGTAGTTCCTACACGCATGAAATGCAGATTATTACATACCTTTTCTTAATTAAGATTACAGACCCAAATAGAAATTACAACAAATAAATTACAACTATGGTCTTCAGGGTCTTCATTTTCCTCCAGGTCTCCGAGTGCCATCATATGGTACTGCCAAGATAAACCTGCACATCAACTCGGTAGACATTAAATACTTAAGTATTTGTCATAATCAAAATAGCGTATGACCTATATGGACAACATCCTCCTTCATAGCTGCAACACTCCCCAGCAGGCCAACACGTCACACGCCATCTTGGCATCTTCCAACAATCTAGCTTCCAAGTTCTGAAATGTGAAGCTCCTCCCTCGTGACTTTGCTTGAGTGCTCAAATCAAAGCCATCAACCTCCCTTTCTTTTACATTTTATGTTTTTTTTTTATTTAGATATTAATAAATAAAATGGAGTGTTTTTTTAAATGTCATTTCATATGAATTTTTTTAAAAAAAAAAAAACTAAAAAAATAAATTATATTTTTTAAAAAGATGATTCATTTTTTAAACGAGCAGGTTAGGGTTACATAGTAGTGACCCATTAATGAGCAAGTCAACCCAAAATTGAACCCATTTAATCCCACATCCGTTTTATGATCTGCTCAAACTCAACCCGTGAACCCATTTTACCACCCCTACAGGTCAAGGAATTCACATACAGGAAGGGAACATGGAAGAAGATGACAAGGGAGGCCAATCGATGTTGTTCGAGCCTCCCATATTTATATTATTATTATATTTTAAATTCAGTTACCAACTAAATGGTGTCGCTTTACTTGGGAGTGAGGTGCATGATTTCACACTCCGGAGCATGAATGACTACATATGGACGCATGGGCTCATGCACTTGGGTAATTTCACTTTTTTTTTCTTCTTTTATTTCTTCAAATTCCTTTCTAAATTTCCTTTTTATTCATTTTTTTTATTTTTGAAAATAATTTTTTTTGAAATTCCTTTTTAAATTATTTAAAATTTATCATTTTATTTCTTTTTGAAATTCCTTTTAATTTTCTTTTTTCGAAATTCCTTTCCATTTTTTTTTTCAAAATCCATTTTTCTTTTACAAAAAGTATTTTCTTTAAAAAAATAAAAAAAGTTTTATTTTTCTCTTCATTAAGGGATTTCCTTCTCCAAAATATATTTTCTAATTGGTTTAAAATTTTTTTTTTGTTTAATTGTTTTAAAAAACTTTTTTCTTTAATTTTATTTCTTTCTTTGATTTTAATATCCAAACAAATTTGGTGTCAAAAATATGACTTCATAAAAAGAGCATAATTATCTTTTAAGATTTAATAAAAAAGAAAAAAAAAATGCAAAACTCCCATTAAGTTTTAAAAATTCAACTTATCCACGTCGGTATTTAATCTTTGAAATAATTATATAGGCTCCATTAATTTATCATCATTCTAATAAGAAGACATAGCTTCTTTTCCAAAATCAAATATCAATAAAAATGTATGAGACATTGAAATTTTCAACTTTAATGGAGGTTTGAATCATTTCGTCATACCATTTTTAAAATATCAAGATTCTCAAAGACTATCACTGTCTTTTTCCTTTAAAATATTTAATTTGCATCAACATCATGGTGACGATTCATGAAGATGAGGATATGAGATTCCACATTTCACATCGGCAAGGTGGAATATTACTTTATAGACTGACTATTCATAGTTCGAATGCCCTACAACTGTACATGATCCAGCCCCTCTCCAGCAATTACCTCTTCTCATCTTCATACTGATTTTAGATTTGAAAGTCAAAGTCATACATAACTCTCTCTGTTTTTTCTTCCTTTTGTTTTTCTTTTTTGTTTTTTTATACCTAAGTTGACGAGAACTCTTAAATAACATTTTGTATACTTGGACACGAGATAGATTAATCAGAAGAGAACTTAATTGGGTTTGGATTTAGATAGATTATAATAAAATATAATATAAAATAGTATTAAATTTTATCTAAATTTATTCAAATTTAAATTCAAAACTTAAAACTATGACATAGTTCGAATCCCAAAAAAAATGCTAATTTTCAATGTAAAATGAAAATAAAATAGAAGTACTCTCAAACAAATAAAATTATTATTATTATTATTATTATTATTAAACAATGACATTTGAGAGTCTTTGGACACTTAACCAATACACTAAGATAATGAGTCCGTCCCTGTATCCTTCTTTACTTAAATATTAAGATATTATCTAAAATGAAAATTTGTAACTCTCAAGACTCAACCCTTAATATTTATTTATTGGTAATTATAGTTGTCAACCCATCCTATCCTCATATAGCGCTTCCCATACTCTTAATTTTTTTATTTTTTGGATTACGTACCGAATTTCCACGTATCCATTTTACGGTCTCCGTGACTAATCCCGCGCTCCTTGAAGCCGACCTCACAACTCCAAATGAAGGTAAATTTCAGGAATCCAGGGACGGCAACGAACCCGGGAGGGTTTGAACGGCTTCCCATACTCTTAATTGCTTCTATGGAATGAAGAAAATGACTTTTGTGGATGTATTTTCGTTGTAGTAAAGATAATTTGATCATAATGTGATTGGCACTATTCATGCAGGATATTGTTAGATTCTTTAGGATTTCAGATTTCAAGAATATTTCAGCCATATATAAATTAGGATAAACTCCACAATAAATGTATGGAATCCCCCATCCTAAGTTTGCCTCTAATTATGGAGATAAAGAAAGCTCTCAAGAAGTCTATAGTGGCAAAACAAGTTAACGGGTTGAGTTTGGATGAGTAGTAAATAGATAGGAGATAAATAAGTTTGGGTTTGAGTTGATCCATTTACTGACGGGTTGCTAACACACAAACTCAAATTCGCCCGTTTAATAAACGAATACCCCTTAAGTACTCGTTTGAAAATATTATTTATTTATTTTTAATTTTTTAAAATATTTCATATAAAGTTATATATATATATAAAACAACCTTTTTTTATTTTATTTATTAATATCTTAACAAAAAAAACATAAAATGTAGAAAACATTACATATCTTTAATTAATATTTTTTTAATGTAATATATATATATATATATATGTATATATATATATGTATATATCAAATTAAATGAGTCATCCGGTGAGTACCCAATCAAAACCTACCTAACCCGTTTATTAAATGGATCGGGTTCGGGTTGACCCATTGAAAAATGTATCAAGTTCGGATTGATCCATTTATAAATTGATCACCTTCTACTAAACTCAAATATAATTTAAATGGGCATGTCATGAGTTACTCGTCGAGTTTCAATCTGTTTTGTTACTCCTAATTGAAGTTAGTAAAAAAAAAAAATTGTGTCTGACATCTATTATGCTAGTATGTTGGAATTGGTGTATTCCCAAGAGGGGGTGAATTGAGTATTTAAAAATTTATCCTTAGGTCAAATTCGAATCACATTCAGTATTACACAAATTAGGGTCTTTCTAAGCATTCGCCAATTCAACAGAAAATGCGATATTCAAATATTTAAATCATGCACATTAGTTTAAATATGGCTTTCAAGTGTGGAAATTTAAAGTGTGAGAAATAAAAAAAAAACACAGAAAATGTTATCGGGGTTCGGCCAAACTTGTCTATGTCCCCACCTCAAGCTAACAAGTAAGAGGATTCCACTAATTGCTTACTTATGGGTGGCACAACACCGATTACAACACCCTCTTCTTATTAGGCAAGGGAAACCCTAGGTCAGATTCATAGGGCTAACCCCAACCTTTACAACCACACCTTAGAAAGGTGCTCCTGGTTTTCTTAACTGAGTCTAAACCATCCGGTGCTTTCTTAACCAGGTCTAAGAAATTCGGTACACATTATAGGCCAATGCAATCCTCTTCTGACCATACATTGAGAATACAACAAATATGAAATATTTTTCGTACAAACAAGTGCTTCTCAAAAAGTAGAGATGTACAACAATAAGCACAATGGACTCACATATGACATGAAATAAAGCTCAGGTGAGTATGGATATATTTCTCAAAATAAATCTTTGAATATATATGTATATATATATATATATATATATATATATATATATATATATATTATGAGTGTCGGGCTTTGTATTTGCTGAAAAATACTTTTTTTTATTTGATGCAAAATACAGAATACATGGCTGTATTTATACAACACAAGAAACAAGAAAAAGAAAATAACAACTTGACTATCTAAAACAATATTAACTAACTCAGTTGCTCCTTTTCTAACTTAGCCTTAGATTTTAGCTCCAGCTGTTCAATCCTTGAAGCAATATTCCAACACCCCCCCCCCCTCAAGATGAATATGTATATTCTGAATATTCATCTTGCGAAGACTATGATGAAATAGAAGAGAACTGAGAGGCTTAGTGAAAATTTCTGCCAATTGCAATCGTGAAGGAACACGGAACAACTTTATTATATTTTGTTGTAGTTTTTCTCTAATAAGATGACAGTCGATTTGTATATGCTTGGTTCTCTCATGTTGAACTAGGTTGGTAGCAATGGACAAGGCTGATTTACTATCAGTGTAAACCAAAACTGGATGCTTATGAGGAATAGACAAATCATGTAGTGCATAAAGAAGTCATTGAATTTCACAAGTTGTGGAGGCAAGTGCCCTGTATTCAGTTTCAGCAGAGGATCTGCTGATAGTTGCTTGCTTTTTGCTTTTCCAGGAAATCAAGGAATCACCCAAGAAGATAGCAAAACCAGTGACACTTCGTCGAGTATCAATACAGCCTGCCCAATCACTATTGGAGAAAGCTTTGAGCTACAGTTCTGAAGAAGCTGGAAAGAATAATCCTTAACCAGGAGTAGCTTTTAGATACCTGAGAACTCGAATGGCAGCTTGGAAATGACTCACAGCAAGTTTGGCCAAAAACTGACTCAGAACTTGGACTGAAAATGCAAGATTAGGTCTAGTTAAAGTTAAATACAGCAATTTCCCAACCAGTCTTCTATAGGCTGAAGGATCCTCACATAAAGCAGAATCAGAAGTAGTGAGTTTTAAGTTTGAATCCATGGGAAAAGCTGTAGGCTTTGCACCAAGAACTCCAGCTTGTTCAAGCATATTGAGAATAAATTTCCTTTGGCAAAGAGATATACCAATTTTAGATCTTGCAATCTCCAAGCCAAGAAAATATTTAAGTTCCCCCAAATCTTTAATGGTAAACTTGTCATGTAAAAAGGACTTAAGTAGCTGTATTTCAAGTAAACTATCACTAGCAAGAATAATATCATCTACATAGACTAGTAAAGTTATGAAGGATGATGTAGATTTCTTGATAAACAAAGAACAATCAGAGCTACCTTGAGTAAAACCATAATCAAGTAGTGTTGTGGATAGTTTAGCAAACCATTGCCTAGTATTTTCTCCCTTGACAACCAAACCAGGGGACAAATCCATATAAACTTCTTCATGCAAATCACCATGTAAGAAAGCATTATTAACATCTAACTGATGAAGATGCCAATGCTTAACAGCAGCTATAGCAAGTAGTAGCCGAATGGAAGTTATCTTTGCTACAGGAGAAAAAGTGTCAAAAAAATCCAATCCTTCTTATTGAGTATAACCTTTAGCTACCAATCTAGCTTTGTGCCTCTCAATAGATCCATCTGCTTTATACTTGATTCGAAAAACCCACTTACAACCAATGGTCTGTTTATCTTTAGGAAGAGTAACAAGTTCCCAAGTTTTATTTAATTTTAAGGCATTTATTTCATTTTGCATTGCAGCTTGCCATTCAGGATTTTGAGCAGCTAATTTGTAAGTTTTGGGTTCTTTGGAGGCTGAAAGAGATACTAAAAAGGCTTTATGAAAAGAAGACAATCAATTTGTAGAAAGAAAATCAGATATGGGATATAAAATACCTTTATTAGGAGAGCAATCAGCAATAGCAGATGAGGGAGTTGCAATTGGAACCTGTGAAGCAGTACCACAATAAAAATCCAACAAGTAACTTGGTTTTTGTTTAATTCTTGACGACTTTCTAAGTTGTGGTAGAATAATATTTGGGATATGATCATTGGTCAAAGAAGATTGATGGTGTGAAAGATGCTGATCAGTTTGATGATGTGAAAAATGCTGATCTGAGATGAGGTGTTGAGGTGATGATAGATGTTGATTAGAAGAAATACCAGAAGAATTAGAATAGAAATCTGAAGTAGAAGGTGTAGGAGGAAATAAAAAAATATGAGTGTCAGGATTAGATGGAAAAGCCTTGAAAGGAAAAATATTTTTAGAAAATACTACATTTCTTGAAATGAAAATCATATTTGTATTAAGATCCATTAATTTGTAGCCTTTGATATCAGAGGGATAACCCAAGAAAAGACATTTGGTAGCTCGTGGATCAAATTTATGTCTATGAGTTGTAAGTGTTGATGCAAAACAAAGACAACCAAACACTTTAAGGTGAGAAAGATTAGGTGGTTTATCAAATAACATCTCGAATGGTGTTTTGTTGTTGAGAAGAGGAGTAGGAATTCTGTTTATGATATGAGCTGCTGTTAATACACAATCACTCCAAAAAATTAAAGGCATGTTTGCTTGAAACATTAAAGCCCTAGCAGTGTTTAATAAATGTTGATGCTTTCTTTCCACAACTCCATTTTGTTGAAGAGTTTCAACACAACTTCTTTGATGTATAATGCCATTATCACTATAAAATTGAGCCAAAAGAAATTCAGGACCATTATCTGATCATATTGTTTTGATAGGAACACTGAACTGGGTCATTATCATTTTGCAAAAAATTTTAAGGATAGAAGAAACTTCAGATTTCATCTTGAGCATGTAAACCCAAGTACAATGTGTACAGTCATAAACTATAGTAAGAAAATATTTGAAACCAGAATAAGAAACAACATTGAAAGGACCACATATATCACAATGAATCAAATCAAACTTTTTATTTGAACAAGTTTGAGATATAGGAAATGAAAGCTTTCTTTGTTTTGCTAAATGACATACATCACAAACATTTGTAGATTGAAAAGATATGGATGAGTCCAACTGTTTAAGAAAGGGTAATCTTGAATTAGAAACATGGCCAAGTTTGTAATGCCAAGTATCTAATTGAGTTTGAGTAATAGCTAAAGCCAAGGAGGAAGAATGAAACATGGTTTGGTTGTGAGAAGCAGCCTTTGAAGTAGCTTGAGATAAGTGGTACAGTTCATGTTTTTCAAATGCAATCCCAATCATCTTCTTTGTCGATTGGTCCTGTAAAAGACAATGGGAGTCAAATAAGGAAGCACAAATATTAGATTGCTTTGTTAGTTTAGAAACAGACAGTAAATTGAATGAAAAATTGGGAACACATAAAACATCATGTAAAGAAAGAGTGTTTGAAAGACAAATTTTGCCAATGTGTGAAGCTGGAACAGAATTCCCATTTGGCAAATTTATGGAAACATTGATTTGTTTAGGAGGAGAAGAATATAATAGTGGTGAACATGTCATGTGGTCTGTTGCACCTGTATCTAGAATCTATGAGGATACATTCTGCAAAGATGAAGAGGCAGAGTAACAAAAATTTGAGGGATTACTAGAAAATTGAGAAGCAGCAATGTTGATAGCAGGTGAAGGTGTTTGGGTGAATGTTGAAGATGAAGTGGAATTTGCAAGTGCCAACAATTTATTGAATTCCTCATAAGTAAAAGAAAACTTTTGATCTTCGTTACTATGTTGAGTAGAGATCTCAGATGTTGTTACAGCAGCATGAGCAGTGGGTGGTTTCCTCATTCCTTTTGGTCCAGTCCAACCAGGAGGGTAACCATGAAGCTGAAAACATTTTTCTATTGTATGGCCATTATATCCACAATGAGTGCAGTATAAAGAAGATCTTTTCTGTTTGTCCTTAGAAAATTTTGAAGGAACATATGGCTGAGTATTTTGTTTGGCAATCAAAGCATGAGTATTATTATTGACAACATTGTGTAGTTGTCTTTGACTTTCTTCTTGAAGTAGTAAAGAAAATACTTTTGGCATACTCGGTAATGGTGAAACCATAAGTAATTGACTTCGAATTGGAGCATAGGAATCATTTAGCCTAATCAAAAACTTTAACACATAATCAGATTGCTGTCTAATCAGCAAAAAATCAAACAGGTTGTAAGTACAAGTTGCCATTTTGCCACAGCTACATGTAGGAAATGATCTGTAGTTAACATACTCATCCCATAATGATTTGAAAGAATTAAAATACTCAGTGATTGATAAAGAACCCTGAGTAATGGAACTTAGCGATTTTTCAAGGTGGAATACTCTCGGACCATCACTTCGTAAGTATCTTGTTTTCAGCTCATTTCAAAGATCAACAGCAGATGTAACATAGAGAAGACTATTCCTTATTTCCTTGGAAATGGAATTCATTAACCATGAGAGAACTAGATTATTTGTACGCAGCCATGCAGTATGGAGAGAACACTGATTTATAGGAGGAGCAAGAATCGAACCATCAATGAATGTTGCCTTATTTTTTACTGTTAAAGCAATGGTGATTGATCTACTCCATGCGATATAATTATCACCAATAAAGATTTCAGAAACAAGTAATGTACCAGGATTATCACTTGGATGCAAGTAATATGGACTGGATGAATCATTCGAAAGGTTGATCACACAATGAGAAGTATGAGAGCTGGTAGAATTTTCAGCAGAAGTCATTTATGAAATTCTTCCAAGAAATGTAAAGTAATATAAAATTTGTAGAACAAAAATCTTTCCTTGTAAAAAACAGAGACACTACCGATTCAATATTCATTGTTCAGCTTCTCTGATATAAGAATAATACCAAGAAATGTCTTTCATTAGCTTCTCTATTCAGCTGCAGACCTTTGTGAATATTCGTACTGAGTAGAATTTGGAGATAAATGCAAAGGCTATGGAAAGATTGTTAAAGAAAAGAAAACAGAGCTCCTGTGGTTTTCTTGAAAAATTGCGGAAGAGAAGTATTTGCTCTGATACCATGTCAAGCTTTGTATTTGCTGAAAAATACTCTTTTTTATTCAATGCAAAATACAAAATACAGAATACATAGCTGCATTTATACAACACAAGAAACAAGAAAAAGAAAATAACAACTTGATTATCTAAAACAATATTAACTAACTCAGCTGCTCATCTTCTAACTTAGCCTTAGATTTTAGCTCCAGCTGTTCAATCCTTGAAACAATATTCCAACAATGAGTGCTCAAAAATTTGAACCCTAATAAAAATTTTCTCCAAAAAGATTTTTAATCAAAGTATAGGAGAGAACATAGGGTTTTGCTTTCAAATAATTTATGCTCAAATAAAAATGAGAGACCTTTTCAAGCAAAAATATGTGAATAAAAATATGCTTAAGGTATTTTTAATCTACCCAAAGATTATCTCAAAAATATATTTCAAAATAAATATAGGAGAAACCTACGGTATTTGCTTAAAAGAAATATTTGCAATAAGGATTAGTGAGCCTTCGTAATCTTGCAATAAATGTGCAAGATTCACAAACTATATGAAGTTTACTCCCAAAAATATTTATCAAATAAAATATGTGGGAGAAACTATAATCTTACTCTCAAGAATGATTTTGAAAAATGTAAGCTAAGTGAGAGTAAAAATGATTTTGATATGGAAAAATGAATGCCCAAGGTGAATGCTCTCTTGAAATGATTTTCAAAATAAAAGGAGTATGAGAGAGTATGAAATATAAATCACAAAAATATTTGAGAGAAATATAATCTAAGCATTCGTTTTAAAATTGAGTAATGAGGGAGTATTTATAGACTTTGTGGAAAAATGACCGTTTGGGGACACAGAGGTCATTTTGAGTTTGTTTAATTAAATTTTAAACATGATTAGCGCAGTTAAAATAACTGAACCCAAGAGGTTTGGTTGACCATTGGCATCAGTGTCAACCGAACAAACATAGTGAATTTGAATTTTAATACTGGGTTTGGTTGGCTGAGGGAAGGATCGGCCTACTGGCGAAAGACGATTTTCCACCTTTTGTAGGTTCGGTTAACTGGCCTTAAGGCCGCTCTGCCGGTTCATGAGGTTTGGTTGACCAAGAGTATTTTTGAATTAATATGGCCTGTCAGCCGAAGAAGGTAACAAGTCAAATTTCAGAGGTCAATCGACTATAGAAGCTTAGATCAAAATAGGGTCGATCGATTGAACTAAGTCAAACATTTGACTTTCAAGCCTTATGTGTGGTCGGTCGACTGAAGTGATTATAACGCTATAGGGCCAATCGACCGAGGTTTTTTAATTAAGCCAAAAAATGCAACGTTGATTGACATTCGATCGACCGAAGTCTTTATAAAATTAATTTTTACCCTAAATAATTTTTTTGAAAATTTGTTGGTCCTCTATGTTTAGTCTATGGTCATTCTAAGTTTTTCATTCACATCATGCATGTCATGCATTATTACAAACCAAAACTCAAATAATAAATGCATTTATAATAAAAATAAATATCTTATTCCTTTGATAATGGAATATGTCAGACAGTATGATCTTTATGTCCCCTTAGGCTTCCATCAATCTTCTTTCATGTGTGTGTTTTGAATTATTAACCTGTTCAAGTACTAGACACACATATTAGTTTCAAGCGTTTTATAAGCATTAAAACATATATCATACTCAAAAAGTCAACATAGTATATGATGTGATGTACCTAAAACATATCTCAGGCAAATTGGAAAAATTTTTGTCAATTTATTATGTAAAATCAAGGTAATAAAATTTTTTTATTTGGTTCGACAAAGTAATTATTCCTTAAAATAAGATATAACATAGTTTAAATTTTAAAAATAAAGAGAATAGTTATTCCTTATATATTCCGAATTATTTCATTCAACATATAATAAAAAAGAAATATTGGACCCCCCCATAATAAAATTTAATAATAGTTATTTTTTTGTCCATATATTTGTATTATGAACTCATAAAAATTTTACATTATTATTTACTTTATATTAACAACATAATTTTTAATTATAATTAATATATTTTTTAAAGTTACTTATTCTACAAATCAAACGATCCTAACCTAAATTTTCTTAACTACGGCTAACCTAAGGTCATGTGTAGGGCGAATTAATGCAAAGGTATCACATGGCCACAACAATGAATGGTTTAGTCTTTGTTTCGTACTGCACGCGGAGGCTACTTCTCCCCACTCGGTCGGTCAAGCCGAACTATTACTTTGACTTTCTCATTCCAGTATTCCATCTTGTTGAATGTCCTCTTTGACCTTACCTTTGGATCTTTTGTTGGACTTTTTTTTTTCTTAAAAAAAATAATTATAAAAATTTAAAGTCAAACTTGACATCAAGCTTACTTTGAGGGGGGGTGGAATTATTATATTTTTATATTTTATTTAATATTATCGGGTGTCTTGGACTTACACATCAAACTAATCTCACACCTACGCCAGTCATGCTCTTGACCAACACGTAAGAGGTAAATCGCGAATGTGCGCTACAGGGTTCAAACCCATAGTTCACCTTTGTCAAAGATCATTTGACACAAATTCTTACCACTTGAGGCGATTTTTTATATTGATTTTATGTTTCAAAAGTGTAAAATTTAGAGATAATTTTAGATTTATGTGAATTTAAATAAAAATGTGATATAAAATTTTATTAAATTCATTTCAATTCACAAAAATTTAAAACTAAACTCTAAAAACGTGCTCCTAAATGCTATATGATGTTTAAGGAATGCATTTAAAATTGACGCCACGGGTAGAGGTGCTTAAATTTTGGTCCAGTTCAACTAATCAGATTAGCACTTTTAAGGCAAGATGGTGATTAAGTGTTTAAATAGATTTAGATTTGACAGCTAAAATTAAGAAAAAAAATTATTTTGGCTCTTGTGCTTTGCGTGAGTACTATACTTTTTACTTTGACTTTCTGCGCCATGCCCTTCTGGATTTCTTTTTTTCTTTTTTATAATTAGCTTCTTTGTTCTATATCCATGCATTCAAAAGCATGTGGACTATTCATTTATTATTTTATAACTTGAAGTTTCATTTTTGTAATTTGGGCATTTAAAAATAGTGAGGAGAAACATGCACGTACATCAAGGCAATGTTTGAATCGGAAATATAATATATATATATATATATATATATATATATATATATATATGTATGTATGTTAAAATCAAAGGAGGATAAAAGATAGTCTTTCATTGAATCATTAGGGTTTTACAAGAAATTAAAATAACTTATATAGTCTACAAGAATAAAAAGGAAAAATACTATTCTACACTAATATAATACAAATAATTATTATCACTAATATGCTTTCACGATGCGACTGCAAGAAGCATTGAGAGTTTGTCAACCAAAAAACGAAAACGCTGGACGTGTGAAACTTTGTAAAGAAGTCAGCAACCTGCATGGAGGAAAGAACAAAGGGTAAAGTAATAGTCCCTTACTGAAGGTGGTGTCTCGTGACATGACAATCAATTTCAATTTGTTTGGTCTGTTCATGAAATACAGAATTCCTTGCAATCTGGATAACACTCCATTTTGGAAATGTAAGACTTAACACTCGTACCCAGTACTAGGACTCAAGGGACTTAATTCTTAAACTCGAGATCACTCAGGATTCAAGGTCAAACTTTGTTACATTGGGTCTTTTAGAAAGGCCTTGATAAAAATTAGGGTGTCTACATCGCCAACAGCCAAGAACACAATCATCATTTCAACAAAGGATTTGATTATCTCCCAAAAAAAACCCAAGTTCTCACTAGCAATTTAGGATTACAATTGAGACTAACTACTCTACGGATCCAATTGGAGATCCAGGGTTGTCATAGGCCCTCAAAGAACCAAATCGGAACCAATCGAATCTATGTGGTAACACTTGAAACCTGAAGGTTGTCACAAGCTTTCTAAGAAACCGAATACGAACTAGACATGAAATTGAAAAAAAGTAGTAAACATAATCTAAATGGCACCTAACGACACTCTAGGTCTATCACTAACCAAAGATCGGGTCAAAGGGGAACCCTAATCAACATGTTTGAAGTTTATTTTTATACTCGAAAGGGTTTGCAATCAATTGATTTCAAATTAGGAAAGTTTTGGTAGAAATCTCACGAAGAAGATTGTTGGGCTCGATAACTGGCAACCTGGTCGTACCTTGGTCAGTCAAACTTGTGTTCATTTGACCTGGTTGTGCCTTCAAGGTTCTTGATCGCGCCTTGGTCAAGACTCTTGGGAAAAATCTTCAGTCAAACTTGTGTTCATTCAACCTGGTCGCGTCTTCAAGGTTCTTGGTCGTGCCCTTAGTTGAGGGCCTCAGTAATTTAGCTTCAGTCAGCACTTTGGAGTCTTCATTTTGTGACCAGGTTGCCCTTCATGACTGCTGGTTGCACCACATGGTTGAACAAGATTGTGTTTGCTTTGGTAGACAGAGACCTTGGAAACTTGATTGAGCACTTGGTTGAGCCTTATGCTTCCCAATTACTTCCTTGGCTTCTTACATAACTTAACTTCTCAGTTTAAGTTCCAATTTCCTAAAACATGAACAAACTATGCATAACTTCAAACTATGATAATAAAGCATAAATACAAGGGAAATGAGAACAAAACATAGGTAAATGGGGGCCTAAAATAATACATTTTAGGAACACATCACGTTGGTCACAACACAATTTATAGACTTCACTCCTAAAGCCAAGTGACAAATCTTGGCCGAGTGGCCCACTTTGTCACATAGCTGACAAATAATTCGGGGCTTACCAGATTGCTCCCTGCGATTATAACGACTAGAGTTGGGATGATGCTGAACATAGGAACTAGGGCTGGAACTTTGGTTGTGGTTGAATGTCGAAGCGGTGGTACAGTGTTGAGTGGTGTTCGTAGTGGCAACCAAAATAGAATTGGAAGCATTAACAAGGTGCAAGTAACTTTCATGGCCAACCAGCATGTCATAAAGCTCCTCAAATTTAATAGAAGTCTCGCGTGCCCGAATAGGCGCTGCAATCTCACGAAATTTAGGACTAAGACCATTAAGGACATATAGAGTAATATCATCCGCTGATATAGGAGAGTCAATAAACATCAACTAATGCCTTGATGGCATAGAGATACTCCGAGACCGAGCGGGACTCTCGTTAAATGAGAGTAAACTCCTCCTTAAGTTGCATAACACAAGTGCGTGCAACGATTGGCATACAATCGTTGCAACTTGGACCAAGCATCATGAGTAGTGGTTGAAGTGGCAATGAGCAATATAAATAATTTGAAAAGAGATGCAAGGATGGCGTGAAGGATCAGTTTATCTTGCCGGAGCCAATGCCAGAAAGCCGGATTAAAGACACTTGCAGAAGATGAACCGGCAGAGGAGGTGCTGGTAGAAAGGGTTCGTGATGGACATATGGTGGTACCATCATGATAGCCTTGGAGGTCATAGCCAATGAGCAATGATGTCAGTTGGGCGTGCCAAGAAGGGAAGTTGGAAGGGGTCAGTTTCAAAGGAAGTTGGGAGCCGGCATTTATGGCAATAAGAGGAGAGTTGCCACTGCCAAGAAGCTCGAGAGTGTTGATAATAACGAACTTAGAGGAAACGGCCATTAGGAAAAAAAAAAAAAGCTCGTTAGAGAAAAAGCTCTAATACCATATAGAAAATGCAGAACACTTTTATTGATGTAGAGATGTCCTATATATAGGACTTGTACAAGATATAGTTGTTACAAATTCAAAAGTACTTAAATACCAAATCAAGAAGATCTTGGACTATCAAATGTAAACAAATATTCAAGTAATACAATTGAAGAATCCCAAATGCTAGCAGACTATCGAATATCATCCAATCTTCAACTATTAGGATTCTTGGCAATTCAGCAACCAGCGTAACCATCGACGGTTAGATAAAACAGTCAACGATTTTCTCGTGGTAAACATTTTGTCTAAAACTGTCGAAGGAACCGTAAGGGTATAGAGAAACCGTCGATAATTTTCTAAGAAAGTATACAATTTCCTTTATAATCCATTCCTTAGAATGCACACACCCGAAAGAACTCAAAAGCAATAAGACAATATGATATGATCAATTCCAAATTTTCCTAAAATACAACTCTTTGTCTAACACCCAAGAACACTCAAATTCCCTCTGTATTTCTCCTCCTTAACCCCATCTAGATGTGTAGAAAAATGCCCTTGCATAGTCTATTTAGAGACCACGCAAAAATAGAGGGAAATGATACAAATTTGAATCCAAAAATTTAAATTTCAAACCAAATTAATCATCAACTAACCAACTAGCAATGTCCTTCATAATTGTCCAACATGTGGTAATAATTAGGACATTTGACACACTTAGATCAATCGACAAATCAAATTAAATTAACCCAAAATTTCAAATTCTACCGAGTTGGTCAACCACCTCAAGAGGGCTAGTTGATCACTAACGGTGGCATCAAAATTCCTTTGTAGAAGCACGAGGAAACAAGAAAGAAAAAGGGGGCAAGTCAACTGCTTATAATATACTTCTTCACCTCTTTGCTATTTATCTTAGTTTTTTTTCCCATATATTTAGTTGGGTTATGAAATTATTTGTGTAAAAATGACTATAAAAAACAACAAAGTGTGAAAAAAAATGGGTAAATTAACTCCTTCATATTTTCTTTTTCTTTAGGAAAAAGAATTCAAGTTCCAAACAAGGCATAAAAGAACCTTCACATCTATGTGTGTGTGTATGTGTTTGTAATCTTCATTCTAGGGCTCTCCTTTGGGCTTCAAATTGATTTTAATTTTTTTTACAACAACAATCTGCTGGTTTTTAATTTGGTTCTTTAATTATACATGTCTTTGCTTGTTTTTAGTACACCACGAAAACACTTTTTCTATGCTTTCTTTGTATTCGTTACTTTCCCTCTCTTGAGGTCTACCTTTTATTCTCTAGTTAGCTATGTTGTTGTCATAGTTTTCTTGGTTAAAGTATACAACTTATCAATGAAGTTATCACCTCAAATCTTAGAGACCAAATGTAAGAAACCTATGGCATCTTAGGGGTAACAACAATCCTTTTTTGTTTATTTCTTCACTAAGGATGTAAAAAAGTTTTAAAAGCACAATTTGTTTTTTAACAAAATTTTGAAGAACATGGCAAAAGTAATTTAATTTTTTGAAAATATTGGTCCAAGTCATCTTCTAGATGTCACACATGGCAAAGTGAGGTTAGGGGACTTAAAACAGGCAACCGAAGATTTGAAGAACAACCATTTTTTCTATTCTGCACCAATCATAATGAAATCTATAGATGTACAAAGTGAAGCATGTATATCCCTTTTTCAACACCAAACAAGGATCACCTCCGCACTAGTGTAAGCAAAGTGATTGTCTAAGCTTTCTTGGACATTAGAGGACATATATAGTCCTAGTGAAAGATGTTAATTACTAAAAATGAAACAATCATACACGTACAAAAAAAATGTCATGTACAAATTATCGAGATCTCATTTTGAACAAACTTTAAGTACTATGTCTCACAAAAGATAATTGATTGATCATAAATTACCTTATATTCAAAAAGAAGAGTCATAAATGGTTATGCACGTCTTCAAACCTATCAAATATTTTGTTGACTTTTTTAGTCTTATCTCGTTGTGATTATGACAAATATAAAGTATCTTACTTGTGCCTTGAGTTTGTAAACAGGACCATACTTTGCACGCAAGGGTAAAGACACAGTGGAGGCCATAAAGAACTCAATGCTCACATCATGTGGTGGCGTTTAGAGAAGCAAAGGAAATGAATACCAAATAATTTTGAATTGTATTTGTTGTTTAATTCATTTGGGTCTGTAATAATTATGGTCTGTAATAATTAATGCATCACATGCATGATAAGTTGAATAAGCTCAAGAGACCATAGATTGCCCATAGGAACCAATACCCCTAAGATAAAATGCCACAACTTATTCACATAGGGTTGAAAAAGTTCAAGGACCAAAATGGATTTGACAAAGACTTGATTAACCTTAGGTTCCCAAGCATTTCATGAAAAATCCCTTATAAACTCAAAAGTAATACCTATGTAAACAAAGGTGTCTTTCTAATCAAAATTAGGGCCAAAATTGTGTCTTTGAATAGAACCCAGTCGATTGAACTCGCCAAGTTATATTCGACTTGGTCGACCAAACCTTTGTTGACCGAAATGAACGTACTGTCTTTGATTGACCAAACTGAAACGTATTTGACACCCCCAACAACCTACTCGATCGAATAGGTAGTTCATTTTAGCTTGATTCGATCGAACCTTATGAGCGGTCAACTAAACCCAAGCCATGGTTGACCAAACCCAAGAAGGGGTTTAAAATTGCCTACAAAAGATCGACCAAAACCTCAGTTCAAATGTGCCATGGTCGACCGAACTTAGTAATATGGTTGATCGAACCTCAAATATGGTCGACTGAATCTCTCGAGTTGGTGAGATTTTTACTGAGGTTAAAATGAGTTATTTTTAATTAAATATATTTAAACATTTTCAAAAATACCCATTGAGTCCCAAACGGTTATAATTTTTGGAGTGTTTATATATGCTCCTTCATTTTTCATGATTAGTACCAAATTAGCAAACATCATTAGTAAAAATTCTCTGAAATTTTGAAAACTCATTTTTCCCATACAAGCTTAAAAATCCTACTCCTACACATTCATCTTGCAAAATCACCTCGGTAGAGTATCTTGAAATCATCCATAAGCTTACACTCTCATACTCTCTCATTGTTGTTTGATATTGATTTTACTGAGAGTAAGCTTGAGTTTTCTCTTGTGATTTAATTCATAAGTCTTCTTTGGAAAAACTCTCGAGGGCATGTGAGTTTTGCATTCTTGTTAGAAGATTCAAAGGCTTGTATTGTACTATTGTGAAAAATATTTTTAACAAGCTAAATCCAAATATTTCTTATACTTATTTGAAAAATTATTTTTGAGATATTTGCTTGTGTTCTTGAGATCTTTGGGTTTGTAACTTGTGATTGGTACATACATACATATCTTGACTCAAAGATTCATTCATAGCATACTCTCACATATTACTAGATATATTGACATTATCTTGAGAGTAGGGTATATTAAACTTCATTGAACTTATAATTCCTGTCATATTGAAGTGCATTGATTATATTGGGACATACTTGCTTATTGGAGAAGTATTGATATTATACACAAAATTTATATTGTTTATCTATTGTATTCCAGGCATGAGTTGAGGGGGTATTGATCTAACCCGTAAGGATTGATTGTAAAGGTTGGGGTCAGTACCTTGTTAATCTGATCTGGGGTTTCCCTTACCCAGCAAAGAAAGGGGTGTTGGATTAGGTGTCGCTCCACCCGTAAGTGAGCAAAGGTAGTGAATCCTCTTGCTTGTGAGCTTGAGGCGGGGATGTAGGAGTGTTGGTCGAACCCCGATATCATATTGTATGTCATTCTATTTTTCCCTTATGCTCTTTATATTTCCCCACTTTGATACATGCACATGTTTGTTTAATTATTTATTGTCTTGATTGTTCTTCATACATGCTTTGAATATTGTGTCTATTGGAATTTGTTTAGAAAGACCTTAGGTTGTAATATACTGCTTGTGACTCGAATTAAACGTAGAAAAATTTTAAAATTTCAATTCACCTCGCTCTTGTGAATACACCAATTTTAACATATTTTTCTTCTTATTCGATCATAAGCACTTATCTTATGCTACATATGTGACCTATGCTATGTTACTTCCATAGCGGGTAATGCTACAACCACATATGTCCAAGTTTCATTGATCAGAAGCCTAACTAATGAGTATATAATTAGGAAGGGAGGATCAATATGCTTATTTTGAATAATATAGTTAATGGAAAGTGGGATTTGGTTCACAGGTATTGCTACTATTATGATAGTGAAATTAATAGTAATTCACTATGGACTCCAAGGAGAAATATGTTTGATTCATGAAATAGTTGTTCTTAGAAAAAAGATGAAATACAAGGAAGAATTTGTAAATAAAGCTAATAGTTATTTCTCATTTTTTTTTCTAGTTACTCCATTAATTCAATATGAAATAAAAAAGGAATCAATATTTTCGTGATAAATTTGAGAATAATTATTTTTTATTTATTATATATCATGGATTAATAAAATGTTTTAGATTTTCTTTTCTTAATAACGTATTTTTTTATATGAACTATTAAATAATTTTATTATAACTAGGTATACTATTATTTGTAGACAAAAGTAACCTCTGGTTACAAATGTGGGACCTATCTTTTCGGAGCTCTCTCTCTCTCTCTCTCTCTCTCTCTCTCTCTCTCTCTCTCTCTCTCACAAATTATTAGATACATTATCACTTGTCATGCTAATTGGTACACACTGAGAGCAATACAATTTCACTATCTGTATAAATTATTAAGTAAAAAAAATTTGAAACTTCATAATTCAATTAAAATACATAAACATCATAAAGAGAAATTATTAAATACACTAGGTGATGCACTATATTTAATATAATTTCTCTGTGTGCATGTATTTTACTAAATTATATTTAATATATTCTTTATGGTGAAATTTTATTGAACTCGACGTACCAATCAACATAGTGTAGGTATTTTATTAAATTAGAAATTTTTTTCATACAGTAAAATTATGTTTGATGTAGTGCATAAATTCGATCCATCTAATACTTTCTCCATTGTGAAATTTTATTCGTCTTAATATACCAATCAACATGGTAGGTGTTACTCTTGATATACCTAATATTATTTTTCTCTCTCTCTCTCTCTCTCTCTCTCTCTCTCTCTCTCTCTCTCACACACACACACACACAGAGGCATTGAAGTATGGAGTTAGCAACAGCAAGCACACACGGCAATGCATAAATCCAAAGGATTCACACTCAGCAACCACCTCCCGCCAACTGCGCCGCCGCTGGGAACCGACAAATCCTCCCCCAATAAATTAAACAAACAGCTGCTCTCCGCTAGCTCGGCCATTACATTTCAACACCCTAACCCCCCAACCCCCACCCCCATCTTATATGTCAACGGTCAGAACCGAAGGCTACCTTCTCCTCTATATATATTTATCCTACCAGTCTCCTTGAGCCTATCCTCCCCTCCATATATATCCTACTAATCTCCTTCAGCCATCCATACATATATCCATCCAATCTCTCTCTCCCTCATCAATTGCCAAAAAAAAGGGGAAAAGAAAAAGAAGTCCTGTACATCTCTCCATCGCTTCTCTCTCTCTCTCTCTCTCTCTCTCTCTCTCTCTCTCTCAACCACTAAATATATAGCACTTTTTTTCCTTCTTCTTCTTCTTCTTGGCTCGCTGCGCTTTGGTCTTGTCCAAGAAGTAAATCATGAGCCCTGCAAAATTCCGCGACCATCATGGCCATGCAAGCAAGGAAACAATCAACGGCCCACGTCCATCCCCATTGAAGATCAACAATGGCTCCCGTTTCACACACAAGACCTCCTACTCCTCTTCCTCCTCAGTTTCATCAGCCTTGTCTTCCGTGGCCGAAGCCGCCTCCGATGCCCCGGCGGCGGCCGGCCACAAGCATCGGAACCCAGTCATCATCTACACCCATTCCCCCAAGATCATCCACACGCAGGCTCGCGATTTCATGGCCTTGGTGCAGAGGCTCACCGGCCCGTCCCGCTCCGAACGCAAGACTAAAACTACAGCCCAAAACAATGCCCTCCAAGCGCTGGCGCCGACGCCAGAACAGAAGATTGCTGCCGGAATACCTGTCGATGAGAACGAGTCGTCGTCGGTTCTTACAGACGAGAGCAGCGGTGGCATCGTCGGTGACGCGGCTCAGGTGACCTCGCCGTCGTCTGCTTCTCTGATCTTCAACCTGCCGGCGAACCCGTTCATCGCGGACATGCCTCTGTTCACGCCGACCTCGCCGGAGTTCTTCCGTTCGTCTCAGCCGCTTTATAGATATTCCGATCCGGTGATGCCGCCGGCGAGCATGAGTAGCTCTATGGCGACGCCGGTTTGGGAGATTATGAAGGGATTCCCGGAATGTTGACATGCAGTGACTAATTAGATGGTCATTTTTCTTTTTTTGCAAATGAAATGATGGCGATAACTAATCCTTTCTAGATTGAAAATATAGTTCGGCCGCCCTCAACTTAAATTTTTTGTTTATATTTCAAATTTTAATTTACCATGTTTATGACCAGAGAGATTGATCAAGTTCAGATACCCAGCTAGGTACACAAACAGCGGCAAATTAAATGTGAATTATAGGATTTATATTTAAATGATTCTTTGGGACCATCCAAGGAAGATGGATCTCTCTCAGGTCGGGATAATGGTATAGTATTTCAATTCTTCGGTGGCCGACTTCTGATTTTTATGTTTGATTATTAAAATCTCTCTCTCTCTCTCTCTCTCTCTCCCAACATTTGTTTTTGCTATTTGTTAATACACTGAACTTTGGGATGGAGAATGCCATGTTGGGGTTTTTGTTTTTAATAAAATAATTTCAAGCTTAACGTGATTCAAGTTGAAGAGGCTTTTTTTTTTTTTTAATAGAATATAGTTAGTATGTAAAACCACCGAGGCAAACGTTTCCATTGATATATATTGGTTACATGGATGTACGAGGTAACAAATAAATAAATAAATGAAAGGAAACAATTACACAATATTAGCAAATATAATCTCCTATAATCTAGGGCCAGCTATGACTATTATGAAGGATGTTGAGAATCCGATGATGACTTCAGGGAGAAGGATTTCCAGTTATATTCTCAACACCCGCCCTGCAAGCCGAGTGTGGGATGAGGGCACACGCGAAGTTTGGACCTAAAAAGAGAAAAGAGAGGCCAAGAGACACTCTTGGTGAAAATGTCGGCAACTTGAAGATTGGAGGTAACATGTTGGGTCTGAAGCTTCCCAGAAACAATAAGCTCGTGAATAAAATGGTAATCAAAACCGACGTGCTTGGTGCGCTTGTGCGAGATAGGATTGGAGCTGAGAAAGATAGCACTTTTTTTGTCGTAGAGTAAAAGAGAATGATGGGAAAGAGGGACCTTGAGATCACGCAAGAGATGAGTTAACCAAATAACTTTGGCAACAGTAAGTGTAAGAGCGCGATATTCTGACTCATAGCTGGAGCGTGACATAGTCGGTTGCTTTTTGACACTTCGGGAGAGAAGATTTTTAGCAAGGTGGATAGAGTAACAGGAAGCAGAGCGACGAGTGTCAGGGCAACCCACCCAAACGGCATCAGAGAATGCCATAAGACTAGATGAGGAAGATTGTGTGAAGACCAAACCAAATTCAATAGTGCCCTTGACATAGTAGAGGATTCGCTTAACGACCTAAAAGTGAGTAGCAGTAGGAGCATCTAAGAATTGACTGACAAAGTTTACAGCATGAGCAAAGTTGGGTCTTGTAGGAACACATGCATCGGGGAAGCATAGTGATGCAAAGAATAAGAAAGGAGGCTACAGGAAGAAAATCGTCAATGGTTTGCTCTTAGTATCAAATTGTCGACAGTTTCAGTCATCTATAGGATTCAGCTCTCGATATCTTTTTGACAATGGTTTTCCTAAAACTGTTGACGATTTTGTTCGGTGCATGTTACGGATTTTGATTCGAGAGATCAGTAAATTGGGAGATTTCGGAGGATTTTTCTTCGAGGATTGCTACATGAGTGTTTTAGATGTAGTTTAAGTCTTTTGTATGTATAGGGTTAGTATTTAAACTATATTTTGTAACCCTTGATGTAAGTTTGACAAGCTTCACATAAGATATTGAAAATCAGCCGTTTGCTCACGTGGATGTAGGCAAATTACCAAATCACGTAATTTCTTGTCTCGTGTATTCTTATTGCTTGATTTTATTCTCTTTGTGGTTGATTGTTCATTTCCGTATGTTCACTATTGAGTGCTTGAATTACCCGTTCCATATTGTTCAAGTTGTGAAGTTTTCGTTGTGCATTCGTATCAATAATTGGTATTAGAGCTATTGGTTACAATGGCTGAGATTTTTTATTCAAAGTTTGAGATTGGTAAGTTTAATGGAACAAGAAATTTCAGAATTTGGTAGAGGAGGGTTAAGGACGTGTTGGTGCAGCAAGGATGGTGAGGGCACTATACGGAAAAAAGCCAGAAGGCATGGACGACACGAGTTTAGAAGGAGTTGGAAGCGAAGGCTGTGTCTACTATCAAGCTTTTTCTAGCTAATGATGTGATGTATCTTGTCATGGATGAAGAATCACCAGCAGTAGTTTGTATAAAACTAGAGATCCGGTATATGTGATGGTGGAGGGTTTGGATCTGAATCAACACATCAACATATTTAATCAGATCATTAGCGATCTGAAGTGGGTTGGTGTGAAGTTCGAGGATGAAGAAAAGGCGTTGATGCTACTAAATTCCTTATCGACATCTCCTACATATGAGAATTTGGTTATGACTTTGACATGGGGGAAAGAAACCTAGCCTGGAGTTGGAGGATATTACAAGTGCATTGTTGGGGTTCTATCAAAGGAACAAAGCCAATGATGAGAGTTCACAAGGTGAAGTCCTTGTGGCAAAGGGTAATCAGGATCGTGGGAGAGGCAAGTTCTGGAGTGGATCGAGTAATAATAAAACTCAATCGTAGCCTAGGAGAAGGAAAGACGTTTTAGGTGCAGGAAAATAGGGCACATAAAAATGGAGTGTTCAGAGTGGAAGAAGGGGAATGCAGACACTCAAGATGGCCCGTCAAAATCTAAAAATGTAGAAAAATAAAGAGACTCAAGGAGCAGTGATTGTGATATGCTTTCTATTTCATCAAGTTCAAAACACCTCACGGATTCTCCTAGACTCAAGATGTTCTTTTCACATGACGCCCAACAAAGCCTATTTCACCACTTATAGATTGGTGAGTTCTGGTTCCATTCTAATGGGAAACGATGCAGCCTGCAAAGTTATCGGAATCAAGGATATCAAAATCAAGATGTATGAAGGTGTGGTAAGGAAGTTATGTGATGTAAGGCATGTACCTGATGTACGGAAGAATGTGATTTCATTGGACACTTTAGATTGTAATAGGTATAGTTACAAGTTTGAAAATGGGATAATGAAGGTGTGTAAAGACATCTTGATGGTGATGAAGGGACAGAGGTTAGTAGGGAATATCTATGCACTGTTGGGTAACACAATTGTACGTGGAGCTGCAGCTACAAAATATGAGTCAGGTAATATTGTTTTGTGTAAAAAAACCACACACAAAATGGAGGGTATTCTTAACTACATTGTTATGGATGTTTGAGGATTGGTGAGGGTAGCATCACAAGATGAACATAGATATTTTGTTAGTTTATCACAAAAGGTATGGGGGGTACTTTATATTGCAAAAGTTGGAGATGTTTGCCAGGGTTAACTTGTGGCCGAGGTGGAAAATCGAGCCGGGAGAAAGATCCTCAAGTCAGACATTGGAACTAAGTATGCTGGTGTTCAAGTAGTTTTGTGAGCATGGCAGGTTGGATCTAGGGCTTGCAAGGAACTTCTTAGTAAAGTCAACAAGTATGGTGTGTTTCTCGATTAACTAATCGCCAAGGGTATCATTAGATGGGAAAGTTGCAGGAGAGGTTTGGACAGGTTATGCGGTAGACTTCTTTGGCTTAAGAGAGTTTGGAGGTCCAGCCATGCATGTTTCTAGTGAGGTGAGATCTAAGCTTTGTACAATGTTCAGATGATACATTTTTTTGGGGTATAAGAAAGATGTTTTCAAACTATGTAATCCAATGGAAAACAAGGTGGTGATCGTTGGAGACATGATTTTTGAGATTAAAATCATGTTGCATTGTACACAGGTAGATGAAGAGAAACAGGTGTCAAAAAGTTGTAGTAGCAACAAGCATGTTGTGCAAGTGGAGTTGGAGACTCAGGGCAGAAGTGAAAGGAGTTCTAGCTTAGGAGACTTGCAGTATCACAATATAAATTGGAGCAAAAAGGGTTATAGACTAAGGGTTGAGATGACATTGTTCATATTGCAAGAAGTTTTTACTCGAGAAACCAGCAGGATCACAATGGGCCCAGGTGTACTATTAAGCCACCACCTAGGTATAAATTTGATGATTTGATGTCTTATGCATTCATTACTACTAGTAATGTTCCTATTATTTTTCAAAATGCGGTGCATAGAAAATGGAAAAATAGATGTGTTGGAATTGGTGTACTCCCAACAAAAGGGGTGAATTGAGTATTTAAAATTTCCTAGGTTGGTTTCAATTTCACGAGCAGTAATACACAACCTAGGGTCTATCTATATACTCATAAACCCAAATGCGCAGATAAATATAAGATGCAAAAATTAAATCATGCGTTACATTTATATAATAACATACATGTGTAAGAATATAAATTGCGAAAATATAAAATAGGGCACACATAATATGTTATCGGGGTTTTGCCAATACTGCCTACGTCCCCGCCTCAGCTCGCAAGTCAGAGGATTACCACTATTACTCACTTAACAGGTGAAGCGGCACCATTTACAACTAGGTAAATTAATGGGGCTGACCTAAACCTACAACTACACCTTACTAAGATGATGCACCTAACTTTCCTAACCGGGTCTAAGCCAATCCGGGATTTTTTCTAGGGCAAGGCTCCCTCTTCTTGCCCACACCTGGAATACAATAATCAATATGAAATTGCGTACATTTAAATGCTTCTCCAATAAGAAGGTATGTACCAATATCAATCAATGCACAACACACAGATATGAACTATAAGCTCAGTGCCAAAGAAGTGTAATCACACTCAATCTAATGTCAATAGGCAATTAAGTGCAAGAGTGTAATCTCAAACTATCTTTGAAACAATATATCAATATACCTCAATCATAAGTAGGGTTTCAAAGATATCCAAATATAATAATCAAATATCTCAAAAATGAGTTTTGAAAATATTATGCACAAGAGATATTTGAGTATAAGCTTTTAAAAAAATATTTTGCTTCACTAATCACAATACAATTTTAGAAGTCTAGCAATACAAATGCAAAGACTCTCAAGCTACCAAGTTTTCTTCACACAATAGATTTATTGATTAAATCGAGGGAAAAAATTTTGGGCTAAACTCTCAATCGAAAAGCAATCACACAATCAAAACAATGAGAGTTATAGCTTTGTAGGATCTCTCAAGATATACTCACTCAAAAAGATTTTGCAAGGCAATAGTAAAAGGATGAGTATTTGGCTTAGTATATGAAGAAAAGGCTCTCAAAAATTCAGAGGATATTTTCATTAATCAAACTCCTAATCTTGTCTTAATTTTTGTAAATGAACTCATATGACACCCTCAAAATTTTGACTGTTGGGATATAATGGGAATTATTAAAATTGTTTTAACCCAATTTAACTTAAATAACCCTGTGTTATCGTGGTAAAAAATATAGCAACCTGAGAGGTTCGGCCGAGCACTTTTGAGGTTTGGTCGACCAGGTTGCTCAGCTCGGTCGACCAAGGTGATTTTGAATTGAAGTGTTGGCTGCTAGACTTGAGGCGATTTTTGAGCCTCTACGATTCGATCAACTAGGCCAAGTTCGGTAAACCGAACTTGTATGTTCGGTCAATCAGGTCACTTTTCTTCTTTAAGTTCGGTCAATCAGGGCGTTGGGATTTCCCCACGTGCCTTTTCGGTCGACTAGGGCATTGCAATTCATTTTATAGACGGTCGACCAAGTTGTTAACTTTTTGACCCTGAGGAGATTCGGTCGACCGAAGGTTCTTAGTGTGTTCAAGTTCAGTCAACTGAACATGTGAAATTTGTGCATTTGATTTCTAACTTTCTTTTGAAGTTACCCTTACTCATATGGATATTACATCTACGATATATAAAGGCTTTTTGATGCAATATATTGGGACCTATGGTCAGACTACGGTCTTTGAGCTTTTTAATTTGTTCCAAAAATTCGACGTCGGTTGACCGAAGGGTGATCCCTAAGGTCAATCTATGGTCTTGAGCTTATAGTCCCTACCATGCATGATATGTATTAATTATTATAGACCGATAGATAATTAATGTTACAGACCTAAATTTAATGAAATATAAGTTATACAAATAAATATGCTGCATCTTGATTTTCTTCAAAGTCGTGTGCACTATATGATACTACCAATTGATCCTGCACACAAACTTGACAAACATTAAATACCAAAGTATTTGTCATGATCAAAAAGGGATATGATTTATAAGGTCAACAATCTCCCCTTTTTTTATGATGACAAATACCTTATGCAAAAGGTGGGTACAACCAAGAAAGGTTCCCCCTAAAACTATGCATAAGGGAAATGTAAAGCTTTTAAAAGTTAAGCACATTTATCCCAAGTACCTAATTTTTCCCCTTCTCCCCCTTTTAGTTACATAAAAAAGGGTCATGATAAACATTGAAGTTTATAGGCAATCAAAGGGTAATAATTATATAAACACAAGATATAGTTTGGGAAGATTTTCAGAAAATTTGGCAGCATGCCGTTTGAAAATAAAACATTTCCCAAAAATATATGTATAGAAATGACTTGATTGAGTTCAAATTTACAATTATCCACGATAAACAACTCAAACAGTCCAGTATGAATCAAAACGGGAAACATAAGCATAATTATCAACATGCAAGAGATATGATAGTCATGCATTGAAAAACATAAACAAGCTCATAAAGTATAAAGCAATTTAGCACACAAACAATATAACTGGTCATTCAAATTTAAAATGACATAACAAACATGAGTAGACAAGAATTATCCACAAGTCATAGCAATTTAAGTCATATCATAAGACCTGTAAAATATTTGATTTTAAACATACGGCATATGATAATAGGTAAAAGGTTTGAACATAAAACAGTCTAATTAGTTTGTATGTATTTTCATGTGCAGTTATCGAACCAGTTATGCAATTTAAAAAACATACATAAATATATATATATATATATATGTATAATAATAATAATAAGGAAAGAGATAAAGATTTTAGTTTTGAAAATAGTTCTTGCCATAAAGCATACAAAAATATTCCCCCTTTGTTGTTTTTCAAAATGTAATGGGGGGTGTTTGCTGAAAAAGAGACTTTAATTTAAAACAAGCAAGCAATATTTTTCTGATTTGTCAATTAAGCGCATGCTAAAATATAACCAGAAAAACACAACCACAATGATCCTAAAGATATCAAACAATTTAAAGCAAGGATCATATGGAAAAATCAAATGATTGTGGCAAATCAATATATTTCAAATTTTGATTTTCAATAATGACTTTCATTTCAGCAAAGAGCCACATAGAATTCAAGAACTGATTTAAGAAAAAGTTTGTAAGCATAATAAGATATGCATTTTAATTTTAAATGCTCCCCCTATCAATTTGAATTCTAACTTAGATATAATAAGTTACTTATATCAGATAAAGAATTATTTCATTATGCCTAGTAGTATAAGCCATCATCTTGAAACTTTTAAACTAACCATACTAATTATTAATCAACTATATTTATCCTTATCAGTATAGTTATCCCTATAGACCATAGATGCATTAGAGGATATATATTAAGGCATGCAATGTAATTCACGACCCATGAACATTCCGTATCAAATCATAAGATTTCAAGTGTAGGATATAATGTTCAAGGATATCAGAAGAACCTTAATATTCAAGAAGCAAATATGCATTTGAGTTCTTTGAGTCTTTTCTATAGAGATGGAGCTGAGCTCCTCTAAATGTCCAATGATTATGTTAGGATGAAGTTTAATTATTCAAATGATTTTCACTCATCCTTTCAAAAAAAATTTAACTTTCATTTTATTATAATCACCTTTGGACAAGGTTTTACTTTGGGAAAAATCTATCAAAATTTCGGCAGCATGCTGTCTGTAAATTAGTCATTTTTCCATAAAATCTATACCTGATAGATGGTTGTTCTCAACAAAATATTCATATAAGGCATGCAACAACCTCTAATCCACTATTAGCATGCAATTCACATTCACTGCATCCACCATGCAGGAGGCATTCTAAGCATGCAATCAGGTAGTAATCAACAACTTAACAAAATATAATCCATCCATCAATGAATATAAATAGTAGAGAGCAGAGGATAGATTTGAGTTCAGAACAGGTTGTTATTCATTAAGGCATTTAAGCATGTAGAAATATTATAAGAACATTTAGTTAATATAACAATCAAAGGAAGATGCTCCCCCTGAGTTATGCACTTAATAATTTTATGCCTTTTCTTATTATTCAAGTTCTTTAGCCAAGTGTTTTAAGTTTCTATGATTATATCTTGGCTTTAAATGCTTTCAGCTTAGAGGACCAAAAAGTCACAATAGATAAAGGCTATTGACATTATTAACCCCTAAATCTAATCCTAGGGTCCAAGGAGAAAAATAATTAATTTGATAATTTTAATTTAAATCCATTTTTTCTTAGGTCCTACGGGGTTTGCCTTGCTAATTATCCATTCATGTCCTTTTCTAAGCCTCTGACACTTCTAAATAGACAGTTAAATCACACGTGCCCTTTTCTTTAATGAAATAAGCATATTTATATATACATGAATAATTATGCTTATTTAAACTCTTTTTGCTTGATAAGGCATAAGGATTTGTTTGTTTGAACTATACTTCCCCATCTTTGGATTTTAAAATCATTTTGGAATTATCTTCAATCTTTCTTTCTAAACAGATGATTTTCAATACCTTCCCAATCCTTTTCTTTTCTAAGATGACATGATAAATTTTCAAATCTCTTAATTGTTTTGCCAATTTTTTATTTTCATTTTCCAAAAATATTTTTTTTAGACACCCTAACTAGAAGCTTATTTATTTTCAATAAAGTACATTCTAATTCCTTGTTAAAGGGCATGCCATTATCATTAGATTTATTGCATGATTCAGCATCAGATATATCGTAGTAATACTGAAATAGATCAATGCATGCATCATAAATGATATTACTATAAAAAACAATAGATGATTCATCATAGAGTTTATCACATGTTTTGGCACAGGAATCATCACAGTAAATATCACATGAATTAATACATGCATTATCGTTAAAGCAGTCATCAGAGGCAACTGATGATTCAACATATGATATATCACATGATTCAGCATAAGAATCATCACATGCTTCATTACATGAATCAGTAAATGAGGTAGGGTAAGATTTATATACCTCATCGTCTACTAATACAACCTACTCATGATTAGCCACTTCCTGATCATTTAGGCTTGGAGCATTTGGAGTGACAGTCTCCTTTTCTTGGGTCTCTCCATATCTCTTTTCTAACTCAACCCAGATCTCCTATGCACTTCTACATGACATAATCTCATGAAAATATTAGTCTCTAAAGCACAGTGTAATAAATCCATGGCATATGAATTCGCATGCATTAGCCTAATATCATTTCCATCCAGAGGCATACGAATTTCATTAACAATCACCCTCCAGACCATCCAATCCATTGATTTTATAAGTACGCTCATTCTAATTTTTCAGGTGATGTAATCAACACCAAAAAATACAGGAGGCCTAGAAGGTGATTGTCCCTCTCCGAATGGGGATACATCAATATGAGCCATCTCGATTATAGAAAAAATGTTTAAGTCAATGTCACGAGGTTCTAATACCAATTGTTAGAATTGGTGTATTTCCAAAAGGGGGGGAGGGTGAATTGGTTATTTAAAATTTCCTAAGTTGATTTCAATTTCACAAGTAGTAATACACAATCTAGGGTCTTTCTATATACTCATAAACCCAAATGCGTAGATAAATGTAAGATGCAGAAATTAAATCATGCACTACATTCACACAATAACATGCATGTGCAGAAATATAAATTGTGGACATATAAAATAAGGCACACACAACATGTTATTGGGGTTCAGCCAAAACTGCCTACGTCCTCGCCTTGGTTCGCAAGCCAGAGGATTACCACTATTGCTCACTTAATGAGTGGAGCGGCACCATTTACAACCAGGTCAATTAATGGAGCTAACCTCAACTGACAACTACACCACACCAAGATTGTGAATTACGGTATTATCCCAAGAAGGGGGGGGGGGGTGAATTAGGTATTCTTAAAAGATTATGACCTTTAAGATCTACTTTTGAAAAACCTTATATTACAAACTTTCAAGTTACCTAATAATGAGATTAATGTTTCACAATTAATCAATCTAATATGTGTCTTTGTCAAGCATACACTTTTACCCAATTACTCATAGATGTAACAGGTTTTCAACATATACACAATGCACAAGTAATTTAAATACAATGCGAAAATTAAAAAGGAGTCAAAGGTAAGAGAGATGCAAACACGATTTTACGAGGTTTAGCAAACCCGACCTACGTCCTCATCTTGAGCAACCCATTCAAGGATTCCACTAAATCCCTGCTCCTTTAACTGGGACAGAGTTTTCTTTACAATCCGCTACTTACAAAAGGTACAACTTCCTCCTACTCCGTTGCTTACAAAAGATACAACATTCTCCCCAAACCTAGTTCATAGCCCGAACCATGATTACAATATAGAATTACAATTCTGCAAAAACTCAATTTTGCTTCTAAACAAGCTAGTGAGTACAATAGAAAATCCTAACACATATCCATATGATAAAACTTGAAGCTCAGTATGTATGTAACAATGAGATCGTTATATGAATGATATGCTTCACATAATTTACCTTCAAGTTAATATCTTCGTAAAATATATTTTTCTTATAAATAAATGCTTTAGAGATTTTAGGGTTTTAAAAACAATCCACTTGATGCAAGAATATCAAGATATGATCCTTGTAAAAATAATTTTTAATAACACTCAAATCTAGGTTCTAGCTATCAAGTAATTTGTAAGATTAAATCTTTAAATAAAAATATTACTTGAAATATTGCAAAGATTTAAGTAATATTTTTCAAAATAATATTTCTCACAAATATATATTGAAACACTCTCAATGTTTGCAATCAAATAGTTATTGTAGTAGTAAATATTTGAACAAAAGTATATTAAAAAACATCTCAAAGATTTTAGTTTAAGCAAATTTTTCTCAAGTATGTTTATTTAATCAATGAATAAAAATATTTAGATTATTATTTTTGTTTCCAAGAAATATATATATAATCTAATAAGTATGAGAAAACAAAAATAAGATTTAAGTGCGTAAAATAATTTTGCCAAACCTCAAACCTCAAGATGAATGATACGTTGCAATAAGATATGATTGAATGCTCTTGAATCTAGAAGACCTAGAATGAGAATGCCCAAAACTTGATGTGTATAAGTTGGAGTGTAGGCAAGAAGTGTATTTTCGTTTAATGCTCTCAAGATCAATCCAAAAAGCGAGGCTTGTAGGCTTAGGGCTTTTGTTTATAAAGTTTTTATACTGAGTTTCCTTGTTACCCTAGATACTTGGAATATCCCTCATTTGAATTTGAAAAAAAAAAAAAAACTCATTTTTGGAAGTTTCTCATCGATTCTTCACAAGGTCAGATGACTGAGCTTTTGAGTTCAACCTCTCAATCTTCTAATATTCTTTAAAGCGCTGAAAATTAGCCTAGACACAGGGTCAGATGACTGAACTGTAGGTTCAATCTTTTGAAGTCCTAGCTTAGACTACTGAATTGAAGGTTTAGTCTTCTAAGGGTGTTCTGCATATCCTGTGTTTCAACAAATAATTCTTCAGACGATTGAACTAAATCTTCTGTATTCTGGAGAAATTCTTCAAACTTTGGAAGTAAAACTTTAGGCTTCTGAAGTACATCTTCAGTCTTCTGAGGGTACACCTTAGACGACTGGGCAGACTAAAATCTAGTTTTCCACTTTAGTTTTCAAAAGTTTCTTTGCTCTCTTGCTTTGAGTATTTATAAAACATTTTTCGGGATTTTGAAATAAGGTCTCTTAGTCCATAATTAACCCTATAAGATTTTCATGAGATGCATGTGTCCTTAGGTCAGTCGAGGGTATATTTTGAGCTTCTAGCTATATCATATAAAATATGCAAATACAATTAATTCTAAATACCCATTCTCATGACAATCTTGAACTTGACGCTTGCATCTTCATTCTTCTACTCTTTTAGATCCATGGATTGTGCCAGGTTGTATATGCTTTAATTCTTGTGGCTTCTATGACTTCCTCACCTTCCATACATGCTAAATAATGTTCTTGCTCACAATCTCAATGCACAAGTCAAATACCAAGTGATTTGTCATTATCAAAATAAGATTTGACTTATAGAGTCAATAATCTCCACCTTTTTGATGATGACAAATACACGAGTAAAAATAGAAAATGGGTTATGCCTAACAAGGCTCCCCCTCAAATAATGCACAATCTAAAGTTCAGTAATATGAAATAAGCTCATGCACAATGTAAAATAGGCAATAGTTTTGCACATATAACTCATGTACTTATGTACTTTTCTCCCTTTGCATTCAAAAAATTTTGCAAATTTTTTTTGCTATAAACTTATATTCTTCTCCCCCTTTTGACATCAACAAAAAAAGGTGTAGATGTAACACTATCATTCTAACATAACTTTATCGCATATTTTAACATACATATTGACTCACTTGAAAAATGAGCATCTCAGAAGCTATCCCAAGTATAGGAGTTCTGTCGTGTAATATTTAGCCCAAAAGCCAGATCGTCTCCTCAAGGAATGCGGTTTAATTTCAAATTTTATGTATTTCCAATCGAAAATAAAAGTTACCGAACTTAGTTCAAATTCAGGTTTTTTAGGATTTTAGAGATTTCTTTTGATAAATTAAACGAACATGCAAATTAAATTTTAAATCCTAACATACATTGATTTAATAACGAGAAATAAAAATCCTACGTCTAATCAGGCAAGAATTGAAAACGCAATGAACTTCAAATAAAACTAAAAATGATAACTTTCCTACGTAAATTAAAACACGCAAGTCTAAAAATCTTAATTGAATACAAACTCAAGAACCAAAGATTTTATGCAATTAAGAACCAACCAAAAATTAAAACTTTAACCATAACACTAAACGGAAACATGTTAAAAATTTTCAAGCTTTAATTAATTAAATAAAAACTCAAACTAATATTTGAACTTTAACAACTAAATGATAAACTTAAACACGAAAAAAAATCAGATTTTAATTAAACTGACTTTAAATCAAATAAAACCCAAGAAGATTTAAATCCTAAGAGAACAAATTTTTTTATTTTTTATTTTTTATTTTTTCTTTTTAAGAAACAAACCAAACTTTAATAATAAAAACAAACCAAACAAACGTTTAACTCTAACAATGTTGGTAAATAAGAAGATAAAATAAAAATATTAACTTTAATAATAATAATAATCCAATGTGTATTTAAAAGCTTAAACTTTACTTGAAATTCTAAAGAAAGATATAATATTCAAGTGATAATTTAAAGGAAAGAATAAAAAGAAAAAGAAAGAGAGAGAGATAGATAATAAGTAAACTGCTGGTCGTAGGGGAGTGGTGCAGGAAGAGCAGGGGCTCAGCTCGATTGGTTGGTGGTCTGGAGCAGCCACAGGAGGATGGCTGCAGTATAGGAGAGCTTCTCGGGGTGGCTATGGCTCGGAGTAGCAGGTTGTTGGCCAAGTTGGAGGAGCAGTAGAAGGAGGAGGAGCAGTTAGCAGTAGTTGTGAGTGGAGGTGGTCTAGAATAGAGCAGCATCAAAGTCCTCAACAAGCAGTAGTAGAGATCTAATGGTGGCTGAAAGAAAAATAGCAGCAACTGGTCCTTCGGCAAGCTGCAGCAACAGTGGTTGGAAAGGACGAAGAAGAAAAAGAGGCGACCGGGGGGGGGGGGGGTTAAGGTAAAGTAGGTAGCAGCAGCACAGGGAGGACCTCTCAGGTTTGTGGGCTTACAGTAGCAAGGGGAGTAAGGGAGAAAGAGAGGAAGGAAGAAGGAGAAGGAAGAGAAAGGAGAGGGGTAGCTGGGAGCAGCCGAGAGAGTTAGAGAGAGGAAGAAAGAGAGAAGAGAAGGAGGGTTTGAGAGGAAGGAGAAGAAGAAGGGTAAAAAGAGAGAAAGTGGAGTTGGGGCGCAGGCTAGGAAGAGAAGGAATATAAAGGGGTGGGGGGAGAGATCCCTACACCCAGCTAAGGAGGATTTGACCCAGCTGCATGGTCGGGTCACATCAGGGTGAGTTGTAATTTTTTTTCTTTTTTCTATTTCTCATTTTTTTCGGTGAACAAGCCCAAGTTTGATCGTCTTAGAGCCCGTATCTCTCAAAACGTAAAACATGAAAGTTATAGATAATTTTCTAGAATTTCTACAAAATTTTGAATCGTCTCGATTGGAGCTCGAAAGAGAAAATTATGTGCGAATTACGAACTGGTGCCGATTTTAGCTTCTGATAATTTTCATGCGATAAAAAAATGCCAAAAATTCATAAATTGCTCAATAAAATCCAAATATTACAAATAGGACACCATGTTAAAATATTGTGAGTAATTAGATATTTAAATAAAAATATAAACCCCAATGCATGAATTAAATCACCTAATTATGTAGTTTAAGCGCGTAATCACATATATATATATATCTCCCTATGTCACTCACCTTACTACTCTCCTATTAACAAGCAAAATCTCACCTTTTCTAAGATATATTTGTGTTGTTTAATCAAATTTTAATGAGAACATATACAACATTTTAATTTTTCATAGATATGGTTAAGCAAATCAGTCCATTAAAGTCCAAAATTTATGTGTGCATGTATCCATAAAAATTTAACATGCAATAAACAATCTTTAGTTTTAATACCAAATGTAAACAAATGAGCCAAATTTGAAGATTCTAACCAAATGTGAATTATTAATTGATGTTGCTTCCCCTGAGTTATGTAATCTAATAAAATTCTAAGCAACTTCTCAACTATGCATCAAACCTAATTCACATCTAATTTGGATAAACCTATCTTCCGCAAGTGGTTTCGTAAATATGTCCGCCCATTGTTCATTTGTGCACACAAAGTCAAGTGTCACATCTCCTTTTTGCACATGGTCACGAAGAAAATGATGTCTAATTTCTATGTGTTTAGTTTGTGAATGTGAAATAAGATTTTTGAGATTTTTATTGCACTTGTATTGTCACATCTTATAGGAACTGTGTCATAGCTTAATCCAAAATCCATATATTGTTGCTTCATGTATAGCGTTTGAGCACCACAACTTCCAGCCGCTATGTATTCAGCTTTGGCTGTGGATAGAGCAACTTAATTTTGCTTCTTTGAAAATCAAGATACTAAAGAATGTCCTAAAAGATGACATCTGCCACTTGAGCTCTTTCTATCCACTTTACTATCGGCAAAATCAGCATCTGAATAGCTAACAATCTCAAAGGATGTATACTTAGGATACCATAATCCAAGTTCAATAGTTCCAATCAGGTATCTAAGTATCCTTTTAACTGCTAATAAGTGAGAATCTTTGAGTGCAGCCTAGAATCTAGTGCACAAACATACACTAAACATTATGTTAGGCCTACTGGCAGTCAGATATAGTAAGCCACCAATCATTCCAAGGTAAAGCTTAATATCTACTGGTATGCATTGTTCGTCTTTGTCTAGTTTCAAAGAAGAGCTCATAGGTGTCCCTAGTATTTTTCCATCTTCCATATTTCTTGTTAAGTAAGTCTCTAATGTATTTTGATTGATTTATAAAAATTCCATGTTTTGCTTGTTTGATTTGAAGTCCTAGGAAGAAATTGAGTTCACCCATCATGCTCATCTCAAATTCATTTTGCATAGTACTTGCAAACTCATTGCACAATTCTTCATTTGTTGCTCCAAAAATGATATCATCTACGTATACTTGAACTAGGAGTACGTTATCATTCTAAGATTTTATGAATAGTGTTGTGTCTATCTTTCCTCTGATAAATCCATTATCCAGTAGAAAATTGCTTAGCCTTTCATACCAAGCTCTAGGAGCTTGCTTTAAACCATACAAGGTTTTAGTTAGTCTATAAACATGTTTTGAATACTTATGGTTTTCAAAACCTAGGGATTGTTCTACATATACCTCTTCACTTATGTAGCCATTTAAAAATGTGTTTTTGACATCCATTTGATATAGTTTGAAATCCTTAAAAATAAGCTAACAACATATGAATGACTTCCATTTTAGCTTCAGGTGCAAAGGTTTCCTCAAAGTCTATTCGTTCTTCCTGGTTATATCTTTGACTACTAGTCTTGCCTTATTTCTAACAACTATCCCATGTTCATCTTTCTTGTTCTTTTATATCCATTTTGTTCTAATAATTGTCTTATCCTTAGGTCTAGGAACTAATGTTCATACTTTATTTCTCTCAAACTGGTTTAACTCTTCTTGCGTGGACATCATCAAGATTCATCCTTAATTGCTTCATTCACATTCTTAAGTTCTTCTTAAGATAGGAATGCACAATGACTAATCATATTTCTAAGTAAGGATCGTGTGGCTACTCCACGTGATGGTTCACCTATAATTTGATCAATGGGATGATTCTTTATGTACTTCAATTCTCTAGGTAGTTCATTAACCTCATTTTCAATTTGATTGTTTTTAGCAGATGGTTCCTTAATTTCATATCTCTTATCTGAATCATTTTCAATAGATAGTTTTTCAAACTCCTTATTTATCTCAATTTCATCCTCATCAGTCTTTTTAGAGAAAGGATTTGACTCATCAAATACTACATGGATAGATTCTACAACAGTTAATGATCGTTTGTTATATACCCTGTAGGCTTTACTATTTAAGGCATATCTTAGAAAAATACCTTCATATGATTTCACATCAAACTTTCCTTAGTGTTCATTATCTCTAAGAACAAAGCATTTACAATCAAAGACATGAAAATATGAGATGTTTGGTCTATAGCCATTCCATAATTTGTAAGGAGTCTTATTTAGAGATGGTCTAATCAAAACTCTATTTAGAACATAGCCAGCAGTATTCATTGCCTCAGCCTAAAAGTACTTAGGTAACTTATGTTCATTAAGCATAGTTCTTGTCATTTCTTATATAGACCTATTTTTTCTTTCAACTACATCATTTTTTTGAGGTGTTCTAGGAGCTAAAAAGTTATGAGATATTCCTAATGAATCACAATATTCTTCCATATCTTGATTTTTAAATTCTCTACACCTATCACTCTGGATATTTTTTATTGTATATCCTTTTACATATTGAATTTTCTTGCATAGTTTAATAAATTGTTCACACGGTTCATCTTTGTAACCTAAAAATAGCACCCTATGTATATCTAGAATAATCATCAACTATAACGAATGTGTATGGTTTTCCTCCTAAACTCTGAATTGGGTTTGGACCAAATAAATCTAAGTGTAGCATTTGAAGTGGCCTAGTAGTAGAGTTTATTTTCTTCTTCTTAAAACTAGATCTTGCTTGTTTTCCTAGTTGACATGCATCACAGATTTTATCTTTCATGAATTTTGCCTTTGGCAGTTCCTTAACTACGTTTTGGTGTCCTAGTCTCCTATGCCAAATCCAACTAATCTCATTCATAGTAGAAAAACAAGTTATGTGTTGATAAGCAAGATTGTCAAAGCTAATGGTGTAGACATTTTCATGACGATCAGGTGTAAACAATATTTTGTTTTTAGATTTGTTCTCTACAGTGCATTTTTCATGTTCAAATGAGACTTTATAACCTTTATCACACAGTTGACTTATACTCAATAGATTATGCTTTAATCCATCAACTGATAACACATTATCAATGACAAGGGAAGGTTCCTTACCAACTTTACCAACTCCAATGATTTTACCTTTTGAGTTATCCCCAAATGTAACGAATCCTCCATATTTGAATATGATAAATGTGAATTTAGCTTTATCTCCAGTCATATGTTGTAAGCATCCACTATCCATATACCACTTGTCATTTGAAGTGGACAATTTCAAACACATATGCAAAGCATAATCAGATAACTACTTTTGGTACCCAGATTTTCTTGGGTCCATGGGTGTTAATGCTAGACTCTCCTTTGACTTTCTAGACATTTTTAATTTTAACATCTTTGTTCTTAAAAGGACAGTCAAATTTTATGTGACCTAACCTCTTACATTTGAAACATGTAACATATCTATAAGAATCTTTTGTTGGAACATAAGATTTTGACTCTCTTACAAAATATCTCATGTAAATATGTCTCTGTTTTAGGTTATCCTTTCCATTAAAACCAATACCTTCCTTTTCTAGGGAGTTTCTTTGAACTCCGAGGAGTTTTTCAAAATTAGTTTGACCTTCTATAAATTTACAAATAATCTTGGATTTATATTTCAAATTCTTTTCTAACTCCTCAATTTTCAAATCTTTGTGTCTTATTAAAGATGCATAAGATTCGTTTTGATTTTCTACTAACATTGAAAGTTCCTTCAATTTTAACTTCCAATCAGAATTTTTCTTATTCATTTTCTCAAGCATTTTAAGTGTATACATATATTCCTATTTTAGTTCATCATAAGAGGGCATGCTATTTTCATTTTCTAAATCATTGGAATAATAAGATGAACTAGAAGAAAAAGATTGTACCTCGTGGTCTTCATTAGCCATCAGACAAAAATTTGCAATCTCGTCATCACTGGATTCAGATTCTGAACTACTGGTACTGTGGGTATCCTGACCAACCTTTAGTGCCTTATTCTTCTTCTTAAATGCTTTTTTCAGCTGGGGACAATCTGGCTTGATATGCCCAACTTCTTTACAGTTATAGCATGTAGGAAGATCATCCTTTTGCTTCCTTCTGCTTGACTCTCCCTTATTTGTTTTTGAACCCTTGAATTTTCTGGTATATTTCTTGTTCTTTCTCATGAACTTTCCAAATTTCTTAGTGAGAAGAGCCATTTTTTCTTTCGATTCTAAATCACTTCCTTCATTGGAGCTGTTAGATGATGCCTTAAGTGTTGTAACTTTCTTTACTTTATTTTGCTCATTCTTCCTTTCATTTATTACTAGTTCATAAGTAATGAGTGATCCAATCAGTTCATCAACTGACATCTTCTTCAGATTCCTTCCTTCTGCTATTGCAATAGCCTTAGCTTCCCAAACTAGTGGTAGTCCCCTAAGTATTTTCCTGATCAACTCATAAGTAGGGTAAGATTTACCAAGAGCATTTAAAGAATTCGTGATGTGTGTGAATCTAGTGTACATGGATTGAATAGATTCATCAACAGTCATTTTAAATGCCTCATATTCACTACTAAGCATGTCTAGCTTACTATCTTTTACTTCCTTAATACCTTCATATGTGACTTGTAATTTTTCCCAAATCTATTTAGTAGTGTTACAAACCATCACCCTATTAAACTCATTTACATCTAGTGCACAAAATAGCAAGTTCATTGCAGTAGCATTTATTTGCATAGATTTTCAGTTTTCCTTTGTATACTCATCTTCAATCTTAGGAACATTTACCTTGTCAACTACTTTCATAGGAACATGATTTCCTTTAGATACAATTTTCTACACTTTCCAATCAACATTTAAAAGATATATATTCATTCTTCTTTTCCAGTAGGTTTAATTTACACCTCAAAAAATAGGTGGCCTAGTGAACGAGAATCCCTCTCTGAATGGGGTTACACCAATGTGTGCCATGTGATCTTTTTATGAAAATAACGGTTAAGTCTATGTAACCTCACTCTAATACCAAATGTGAATTACAGTGTTATCCCCAGAGGTGGGGGGGGGGGTGAATTGGGTATTCTTAAAGATTATGACCTTTAAGATCTACTTTCGAAAAACCTTCTATTACAAACTTTCAAGTTACTTAATAATGAGATTAATGTTTCACAATTAATCAATATAATACATGTCTTTGTCAAGCACACACTTTTACCCAATTACTCACAGATGTAACAAGTGTTCAACACATACACAATGCACAAGTAATTTAAATACAATGCAAAAATTAAAAAAGAGTTAAGGGTAAGAGAGATGCATACACGATTTTACGAGGTTCAACCAACCCGACCTACATCTTCATCTTGAGCAACCCATTCAAGGATTCCACTAAATCCCTGCTCCTTTAACTATGACGGAGTTTCCTTTACAATCCGCTGTTTACAAGAGGTACAACTTCCTCTTACTCCGCTGCTTACAAGAGATATTGTAATCACAATTTGGGTTGTGAACTGGGTAAGGAGGAAGCTATGTCTCTTGAAAGCAGCGGATTATAAGGGAAGCTCCGTCCTGGTTAAAGGAGCAGGGATTTAGTGAAACCCTTGAGTGGGTTGCTCAAGGTGAGGACGTGGGCCGAGTTGGCTGAACCTCGTAAAATCGTGTCTGCCTTCTCTCTTCCCTTACCTTTTAAATTTCCGCTTGCATTTCATAATCAACTCTTGAATGGTTGTATGTTAATTTATATTATATGCACTTGATAATTAATTGGGTAAAATAGAATTTATTGAGATAACAATTTGACTTAATTTCAAGCCTCTGTAATTAATTATTTTAAAATATTGAAATAGGGATTAAGTGGTAAAATAAACTTAAAGATTTTTTAAAATACCCAATTCACCCCCCTCTTGGGATTACACCTGAATTAACATTCGGTATCAAAGATAGGTTTACATAGACTTAACTATTCATTTTGTAAAAATATTACACAACACACATCTGTGTAACTCCATTCGGTGAGGGACACTCGTCCACTAGACCACCAATTTTTTGCGGTGTAAATTACACCTATTTGAAACATAGGATGAGTATATTTCTTTTCAATGCTAATTGGAAAGTATGGAAAATAGTTTCTAAGGGAAACCATGTTCCCATGAAAGTTGTTGACAAGGTAAATGTTCCTAAGACTGAAGATGAATATACAAAGGAAGACTGAAAATCTGTGCAAATAAATGCTACTGCAATGAATTTGTTATTCTGTACACTAGATGTAAATGAATTTAATAGGGTGATGGCCTATAACACTGCTAAAGAGATTTGGGAAAAATTAGAAGTCACATATGAAGGTACTAAGGAAGTAAAAGATAGTAGGATAGACATGCTCACTAGTGAATATGAGACATTTAAAATGACCGCTGATGAATCTATTCAATCCATGTACACTAGATTCACATACATCACTAATTCTTTAAATGCTCTTTGTAAATCTTACCCTACCCATGAGTTGATCAGGAAAATACATAGGGGACTACCTCCAGTTTGGGAAGCTAAAGCAATTGCAATAGCAGAAGGGAGAAATCTGAAGGAGATGTCTGTTGATGAACTAATTGGATTACTCATCACCTATGAGCTTGCAATAAATGAGAGGAAGAATGAGAAAATTAAAGCAAAGAAAGCTACAACACTTAAGGCATCATCTCACTACCCTAGTGAGGGAAGTGATTCAGAATTGGATGAAAACATGGCACTTATCACTAAGAAATTTGGAGAGTTCATAAGAAAGAACAAGAAAAACACTAGAAAATTCAAGGGCTCAAAAACAGAAAAGGGAGAGTCAAGCAGAAGGAAGCAAAAGGATGATCCTCCCATGTGTTTTAACTATAGAGAATTTGGACATATCAAGCCAGATTGTCCCCAGCTGAAGAAAGTGTCTAAGAAGAAGAAGAAGAAGGCTCTAAAGGTGGGATGGGACACTCATAGTACTAGTAGTTCAAAATCTGAATCCAGGGATGACGAGATTGCAAATTTATGTCTAATGGCTCATGATGACCACAAGGTACAATCTTTTAATTCTACTTCATCTTACTATTCAAGTGATTCGGAAAATGAAAATAGCATTCTTTCTTATGATGAATTGCATCAGGAATATATGTATACCATTAAAATTCTTGAGAAAATGAATAAGAAAAATTCTGGTTTCAAACTAAAATTGAAAGAATTTTTGAAGTTAGTTGAAAGTCAAAATGAATCTCATGCATCTATCATGAAACACAAAGATTTGAAAATTGAGGAGTTAGAAAAGAATTTGAAAGATAAATCTAAGATTATTTGTAAATTTATAGAAGGTTAAAATAATTTTGAAAAACTCCTAGGAGCTCGAAGAAATTCCCCAGAGAAGGAAGGTCTTGGTTTTAATGGGATGGAGAATCTAAAACAGAGACATCTCTACATGGGATATTTTGTAAGAGAGTCAAAATCGTATGTTCCAACTAAAGACTATCATAGAAATATTATATGTTTTAAATGTAAGAGGTTGGGTCACATAGAATTTGACTGTCCTTTCAAAAATAAAGATGTCAAAATTAAGAAAGTTTGGAAAGTCAAAGGAGAATCTAGTACTAACCCCAAAATCTGGGTACCAAAAGTAGTTATCTTATTATGTCCTGCAAATGTGCTTGAGATTGTCCTCCTGAAAGGACAAGTGGTATATGGATAGCAGATGCCCATGACATATGACAGGAGATAAAGAAAAATTCACATCTATCATATCCAAAAATGAAGGATTCGTTATATTTGGGGATAAGTCTAAAGGTAAAATCATTGGAGTTGGTAAGGTTGGTAAGCAACCTTCACCTGTCATTGATAACGTGTTATTAGTTGATGGATTGAAACATAACTTATTGAGTATAAGTTAACTATGTGATTAAGGTTATAAAGTCTCATTTGAACATAACAAATGCACTGTAGAGAACAAATTTGAAAACAAATTATTGTTTACTGCTGATCGTCATGAAAATGTCTACACCACTAGCCTTGACAATCTTGCTTCTCAACATGTTACTTGTTTTTCTACTATCAATGAGATTAGTTGGATTTGGTATTGGAGACTAGTACACGCAAACATGGATTTAATATCTAAACTTGTTAAAGGAGAACTAGTTAAGGGATTGCCTAAGACTAAATTCGTGAAAGATAAAATCTGTGGTGCATGCCAACTAGGAAAACAAGCAAGAACTAGCTTTAAGAAGAAGAAAGTAATCTCTACTACTAGGCCACTTCAAATGTTATACTTAGATTTATTTGGTCCAAACCCAACTAAGAGTTTAGGAGGAAAATCAAATGCATTCATCATAGTTGATGATTATTCAAGATATACATGGGTACTATTTTTAGGTCACAAAGATGAAGCATGTGAAAATTTCATATATCTGTGTAAAAAAATTCAAAATGAAAAGGATTATACTGTCACTAAAATTCAAAGTGATAGGGGTAGAGAATTTAAAAATCAAGGCATGAAAGACTATTGCAATTCATTAGGAATAACTCATAATTTTTTGGCTCCTAGAACACCACAGCAGAATGGTGTAGTTGAAAGAAAGAATAAGTCTATACAAGAAATGACCAGAACTATGCTTAATGAACATAAACTACCAAAGTACTTCTGGGCTGAGGTAGTAAATACTGCTTGCTATGTTCTAAATAGAGTTTTGATTAGACCATCTCTAAATAAGACTCCTTACAAATTATGGAATGACCATAGACCAAACATATCAAATTTTCATGTCTTTGGCTGTAAATGTTTTATGCTTAGAGATAATGAACATTTAGGAAAGTTTGATGTGAAATCAGATGGAGGTATTTTTCTAAGATATGCCTTAGATAGTAAAGCCTACAGAATATATAATAAACGAACATTAACCATTATAGAATCCATTTATGTAGTATTTGATGAGTCAAATCCCTTCTTTAAAAGGACCAATGAAGATGAAATTGAGATAAATAAGGAATTTGAAAAACTGTCTATTGATAATGATTCAGAAAAGAGAAATGAAATTAAGGAACCATATACTGAAACTAATCAAATTGAAAATGAGGTTAATGAACTACCTAGAGAATGGAAGTACATAAAGAGTTATCTCATAGATCAAATAATAGGTGAACCATTACATGGAGTAGTCACACGATCCTCACTTAGGAGTATGATTAGTCATTTTGCCTTTCTGTCTTAAGAAGAACCTAGGAATGTGAGTGAAGTAATTGAGGATGAATCTTGGGTGATGTCCATCCAAGAAGAGTTAAACCAATTTGAGAGAAATAAAGTATGAACATTAGTTCCTAAACCTGAGGATAAGACAACTATTAGAACAAAATGGATATATAAGAACAAGAAAGATGAACATGGGATAGTTGTTAGAAATAAGGCAAGACTATTAGTTCAGGGATATAACTAGGAAGAAGAAATAGATATTGAAGAAACCTTTGCACCTGTAGCTAGAATGGAAGCCATTTGAATGCTTTTAGCCTATTGTGCTTTTAAGGATTTCAAGCTGTATCAAATGGATGTCAAAAGCGCATTTTTAAATAACTACATAAGTGAAGAGGTATATTTAGAACAACCCCCAGGTTTTGAAAACCATAAGTATCCAAAACATGTTTATAGACTAACTAAAGCCTTGTACAGTTTAAAGCAAGCTCCTAGAGCTTGGTATGAAAGGCTAAGCACTTTTCTATTGGGCAATGGATTTATTAGAGGAAGGATAGACACAATACTTTTCATAAAGTCTAAGAAAGATGACATGCTCCTAGTTCAAGTATATGTAGATGATATCATATTTGGAGTAACAAATAAAGACTTGTGCAATGCGTTTGCAAGTACTATGCAAAATGAATTTGAGATGGGCATGATGGGTAAACTAAATTTCTTCCTAGGACTTCAGATCAAATAAGAAAGACATGGAATCTTTATAAATCAATTGAAGTATATTAGAGATCTACTCAAAAAGTTTAATATGGAAGATAGAAAAAATACTAGGGACACCTATGAGCTTTTCTTTGAAATTAGACAAAGATTAAAAGGTATACCAGTAGATGTCAAGCTCTATCGTGGAATGATCGGTAGCTTACTATATCTGACTGCCAGAAGACCTGACATAAAGTTCAGCATATGTTTGTGCGCAAGATTTTAGGCTACACCAAAAGAGTCACATTTGTTACCTGTCAAACGAATACTTAGATACATGATAGGAACTATTGAACTAGGGTTATGGTATTTTAAGTATACATCATTTGAGATTATTAGCTATTCAAATGCCGATTTTTCTGTTAGCAAAGTGGATAGAAAGGGCACGAGTGGCACATGTCATTTCTTAGGACATTCTTTAGTCTCTTGGTTTTCCAAGAAGAAGAATTCAGTTGCTCTTTCCACAGCTGAGGCAGAATACATAGCGGCAGGAAGTTGTTGTGCTCAAACGTTATACATAAAGCAACAACTTATGGATTTTTGATTAAGTTATGATACAGTTCCTATAAGGTGCGACAGTATGAGTGCAATAAACTTCTCAAAGAATCCTATATTTCATTCACGAACTAAACATATAGAAATTAGACATCATTTTTTGATAATCATGTACAAAAAGAAGATGTGACACTTGAGTTTGTATGCACAGATGAACAATGGGCAGATATATTCATGAAACCACTTGCAGAGGATAGGTTTATCCAAATTAGATGTGAATTAGGCTTGATGCATAGTCGAGAAGTTGCCTAGATTTATATTAGATAACATAATTCAGGGGGAGCAACATCACTTAATATTCACAATTGGTTAAAAATTTCAAATTTGGCTCATTTGTTCCCATTTGGTATCACATTTTTTCACATTTGGTATTACACTCGTATCATAATGAGTGCATGTTAACTGACACATGTTAATTCTTACATAACCTTTGAACTTTAGTGACCGTTTTTGCTTATCCATGTCTATGAAATTTGACACACTGTGTATGTTCTTATTACAAGTTAATTCAACAACACATTTTTTTTTTTTTTTTTGCATTAGCAAGGGTGAGAAGTTAATTGAATTAACACAGGGAGACATATTTCACAGTACAATTTTTGAAAATAGAAAGGTTACATATTTTCAAAAAAATGAGATGTAATAATATTAGAACATTTTTGTTATATATCTTTTTGTTGATGTCAAAAAGGGGAGAAGAATATAAGGTTATAGAAAAAATAGTTAGCAAAATTAGAAAATTAGCTTACAAAAGTTGTTTTTTACATTGTCATCATTTTATATTTTTGCTCGTGTATTTGTCATCATCAAAAAGGGGGAGATTGTTGACTCTATGAGTCCAATCCTATTTTAATAATGACAAATCACTTGATATTTGATCTGTGCATTGAGAATGTGAGTTGGAACATTACTTAGCATGCACGGAAGGTGATGAAGTCATGGAAGCCACGAGGATTAAAGCATATATATATAATCCAACATAATCTATGGAACTAAAAGAGTAGAAGAATGAAGATGCAAGTGTCAAGTTCAAGATCGTCATGGGGATGGGTATTTAGAGTTGATGTATATGCATACTTTATATGATATAACTAGAAGCTCAAAATATACCATACACATGCATATCATGAAAACTTTCTAGGGTTAAATATGGATTCAGAGAACTTATTTTTAAACCCTAGAAAATGTTTTATAAGAGGTTAAAGTAAGAGAGCTCAAATGATTTTGAAAAACAAAACTGAAATTCTAAAGCGGGTCTGCCCAGACGACTGAGGACTACCCTCAAAAGCTTGAAGATTCAACTTCAGACGACTGAAGTTTTTCTTCAAATGTTTGAACAATTTCCTTAAAAGACTGAAGAATTAGTTCAGTCATTTGAAGATTTAATTACTAAAACACAGAATAGGCTGAACACCCTCAGACGTCTGAACCTTCAGGTCAGTCATTTGAATTAGGGACTTCAAAAGACTGAACCCTCAGTTCAGTCATCTGACCCTATGTCCAGACTATAATTTTCAGTGCTTTAAGGAACATCAAACATTTGAACCCTAATCTTCTGTCGTACGAACCTACAAGAAGTTTAAAAATACGATCTTTAATGAGAGAACACACGGGTTATATACTTGATCAAATTGATCCAATGGTCAGGACTTATCCTAAGGCTGAGATTACCTATATAATCAACCTCTAAACCCTAGTGCCAAAAACTTTGGTAATAGAATTGAGAGCCTTGAATGTATACACATCTTTGAACATTGTTGAACTTATTGCTAAGCTCTTGTCTACAATTTCAAAGCATTTACATCATATTAAAACTTGGGCTACGTTAATTTTCAAAAGGGGTTCCAACAACTATTGTACAAACAACTTTGGTATTAAGGTTTGGTGGTCAAACTAAGTGTTTGCTTGTTCTCAAAGAGTTTTTCATCTCACAAACATATCATTGAATATTCATTTTGAGAAGTTGATCTTGAGTTATTATCTATATATATGTATATATATATATTTATGGAAGATCACTACTTGAAAAATGCTTTTGTTTAAAACTAAAATATTGAAGAAAGTTTTAAATATATCTTCATTCAAAGGGTTGCTATTTGATTAGTGTAAGAAGTATTTGATTACAAATCCTAAGAACCTCTAAATACATATTATTAAGGGATATTATTTTTCAAACATAGTGTTTATATCTTTGCCATATTCAAAGCTATTTATTTATTCAAAAATCCAACGTTATAGATTATTGATAGCAAGAATTTAGATATACGCATGATCAAAGATTATTTTTGAAAGGATCTTGTTTTCTAATCTTGCTTAAAGTATTCTGAAATCGAACCTTATTTTTTCTCCAAAGCATTTATTTATAAAATCATATTTGGGAGATATTGATTTAAAGGATTGATTTGTAAAGCATATCATTCATATAATGATATCATCATTACATACATAATGAGCTTCAATTTTTATCATATGAATATGTGTTAGGTTTTCCATTGTACTCACTAGCTTTGTTAGATGCAATATTGAGTTTTTGCAGATTTGAAATTTTATATTATAATCACGGTTTGGGTTGTGAACCAAGTGAGAAGGAAGTTGTGCCTCTTGTAAGCAGTGGATTGTAAGGGAAGCTCCATCCCGGTTAAAGGAGTAGGGATTTAGTGGAGTCCTTGAGTGGGTTGCTCAAGGCGAGGATGTATGCTGGGTTGGCTGAACCTCGTAAAATCGTATTTGCCTTCTCTCTTCCCTTATCTTTTTAATTTCCGCTTGCATTTCATTATCAACTTTTGCATAGTTGTATATTGATTTATATTATACACACTTGATAATTAATTGGGTAAAATAGAATTTATTGAGATAATAATTTGAATTAATTTCAGACCCTTGCGATTAATTTGTTAAATATTGAAATAGGGATTAAGTGGTAAAATAAACTTAAATATTTTAAAAATACCCAATTCACCCTCCCCCCCTCTTGGCATTACACCTAAATTAACAATGTGAAACACATAATCTTGACAAGAGAAATAGCATGGGGGAGAAAGCACAAATGAGCATAATGCCAACTATTTGAAAAAAATACTTCAAATAAAGATTTGAAATATCATCTTAATACTATTATGTTGAAATGAGCTATAATGCACTTATATTTGATTATGATATAATGATTTTTTTGAACTTATATTTAAAATCTTCATTTTGACACATATTGTTAAATATATGCTTATTGTAAGGGGGAGCCTTATCAAGGTTTTCTCATCTTTATTTCTTGTTTGTTATCATCAAAAAGGGGGAGATTCTTGGCCTAACATGAATTTCGAATCTTGTTTTGATGATAACAAATAAAGGTTAATTTAACAAGTTATGGTTTAAGTGATGATATTTCTGGAAACCTTATATGAGAAGTTCAAAAAGTTCAAGAATTGAAAGACCAAAGATCACAAGTATCATAAAGCTATACTTCATTCACAAGGTGATCAAATGAAAGCTCAAAGAGATCCAAGATGGTCAAGACATATGAAGCTTAAAGAATACTCAAGCTCAAAGCAAAGATGACTCAAAGCAAATGAATACATGAAGACTTTAAGTTTAAGAGAGTTTTTAATGTCTTTAGGAAGTCTTATGTAAGTATTTCACTTTTAATATAAATTTGAATGCTTTGAAGCTCATTAGGGGTTAATATGGACTTAGAGACCTTATTTTGAAAATCTCAAAAAATGCATTTTTAAATGTAACAAAGCAAGATGGCTAAGAGTTTTGAAAACTAACTTGAAAAATAGTATTTACAACTGATTAGGCGACTGACTTGTGTTTGGTCAAGCAATTGAAATTTTACCTGAATTAATTTTGAACATGTAGTGAAGGATCAGGTGACTGACCCCTGGCACCTCAGGCGACTAACCCTATTTTTAACTGAAAAATTATACTGTGTTTAAAAGTTAGGCAACTGACCACAAAGGGTTCAGGCGACTGACCCTCGTAAATGGCTAGTTTTTTAAAAAGCTTTAACTTTCAAATTCAAGTTGCATGTGCCCCAAACTTTGTAAAAACTTGGGAAACACTCCAAGCAACTTGGATAACACAAATTTATTGCTTTTTGAGCCTATAAATACATGGTTTCTCAAATCAAATTAATTATTAATAATTGAAAATTAGTTTGCAAGCTATATTGCTCACTCACTCTCTCTCTCTCTTAAAGCCCTCTTACACACATACTCTTGTTGAGAAATTTGTGAGAAAAACTGAGTCTTTGATCACTAATATGAAAGCTAATCTTTTGAGTTTTGATTCACATCAAAAGGAAGAAACCTAGTGACATTCTTGAGCTTTAAATTCATTTTTACTTGATATTTACTTTGAAGTATTAGCTGTGCTTATTCTTGTACTAACCAGCACTATCTGTGAGCACTTATTGTACACAAGATTTTTTTCTTGTCCCTTTGTTTTCTTGACAGTTCAGGGTTATTAGATCGTTGTACCGAGCATGGGGTCTTACTTGGAGAGGGGGCCCCACCCTAATTAAAGGAGAGATTATAACGGCTTGTTCCGCTTGTAAAGGAATGTTGTGGTGGAATCCTTACGTGGTCTTGCCTAAGGCGAGGACGTAGGCTGGTATAAGTTGAACCTCGTAAAAACTCAGTCTTACTCTCAACCCTTACTCTTTAAATTTTCTGCACATATAAATTGTGTGGTTGTGTATCTAAGTACAAGAAGCTGAAACAATTGAGATTAAGAAAAATTTTTAATTTAAGGAAGTACGTTGATTGATCTTTTGCGGAAACCTTAAAGGGAGTACGTTGATCAATTGTTTATGAAAACCTTGGTTAAAAGGAAGCGTATAAGATCCATAAATACAGGACTTTTTTCAAACTCGACTTTGAGTTATTCAATCGCTGAATCTTGGAGGTGTTGCAACTCATATATTGATTATGTATCTTGTGTTTGATTGATTGATATTGTTGAAGGTATTTTTCTTGTGTTGATATTGAGTGTGGATTGTGGTTGGTTTAATTAAAAATCAAATCATTCTTGTGTGTTAGCTAAATTTACAAAAAGGTCATGAATTTGTAAAAAGATTTACAAGAAACTTTTAAAAACCCAATTCACCCCCTCTTAGGACTAGACCTTAGTTTTCATATTTGAAATTCACTTGGGATTAATCTTCTTAAAATTGCCCCAGTGTGGGGAGTGATCCTATTGAATTTTTGAGTCTGATCCCCATTTTGATGCTGACAAAACACTTGAAACTAACGTGTGTGCTTAGTACTTGAATAGGTTAATATTTTCAGAACACACACATGAAAAAGGATTGATGGAAGGGTAAAATAAAGAAGAAGAAGATTTTTATTGTAAATACATTTCTATCTTATGTTTGGGTCTGTAATAATATATATCAATCTGTAATAATTAATGCATGGTAGGAATATAAGCTCAACACAACTGTAAACTAACCATAGGAAACCATAGAACACTTGATTGACCTTAGGGATCATCTTCGATTGACTTTCGGTTAACCGATGCCAAATTTTTGGGCTTAATTTAAAAGCCTAGGCCATAGACTGACCTTAGGTGTAATGACCTGCTAAATTAACTAGGTTTTTTTTCTCTCTGTATAATAATAATTATCGTGAAATTCCATTGTTCTGATATTTTCATATATAAAACTAACCATCCACCTAGGCAGTAAGAAGCTAAAATCACATAACCACCACCATATACAAGTATGTACAATACCAAAGAGCTACAGTGTTCCCAAACTATACATATATGACTATTTCCCAAAATACTCTCAACTGGGCTAGGGTTATACAGAAATAATCTAAAAAATACTCACTTTACTGACAGGGCAGTACTGAAGCCCCTCTACTTGCGAGCCTGATCTGCTTGTCTGGCTAGATCATCTGAAAAATATTAATTTAATGGGATGAGACGACGCTCAGTAAGACGAAATATGTTATTGCTAGTGTGTGGCAAATGAGTACAACACTATGAAAATTTGTTTTTATATAATCATGTATAACTGAATCTGTAATTACAGTACAGATAATTTAAACCACCACCTTTTCCATGTTGCTTAACATATCTGTATTTTAGGTTTCTATACATAATACTTTTAATATATGTACGTATATTCCCTGTTTCTTTGAAATTGTACATACATAATAATAACTAAAAACTTCCTTGGTTGGATAACTGTATGTCATGATTTAACCCCTCATGACAGGGTTGTGCGGCCCATAGGAGGGATCTATCATGGCTGGTCAACCAGGATAAACCACTATACTTCGACAGTTTGATCAGCCCTCTTCAACCCATATCTGATGGGGAGCCTGTCCACACGTGGGCACGATTGACCTATCTACAACGTATTATCTAAATAGGTGGTTGCACTCTATTCTGTATATAACAACGGTACCGTACTCTGTAAACTATATCTGTAAGGGTCCATCAGGGTTTGATGCTATATAATACATCTCTATACACAACTATCTATTTTACCATGATTTTGTAATAACTGTATCAACCGTGATGCTGTAGTAAACTGTATCAATATCAACTAGGTTTTTGAATTAACTATAAATCTGTATGTCATGGTACTGTAAACTGTATAATCATGGTATTCTGTAATTGTTATAAAACATATCTACTGTCTGTATATTCAGTAAAACATAACTCTGAAAAATACTGTAAAGCATGTTTCTGTACTATATTTATATTCTTAAGCTATATAGTAATTTAAAACATATTATTCATAATTGATAAACTGTATAAAGTTCTACTGTGAATAATAACCTGGTAAAAATATACATTTCATACTGAAAATCATTCTAGAATTACCTAGCATAACATATTTCCCTTACCTGACTCCTGCTAAAATCCCTTACTGTGAACGGTCTTACACCCGTAGGGTTCTTTAGTCAACAACATGAAAACCATATATCCCAGAACAAAATATTATTATTTCTACGTCTACTATATTTCTTACAATTGCTGGAAAGCCAAATTTTGCTTAAAAGACCTTACCTTGAATCTGGGATAAAATTCAACTTCCTTCCACCAACAATCCACTCTAGAAGACTTGAAGAGAACTTCCCCAGGAGCATCGTGGTGGCCTTAGATCGTCGATCCGATGACTAATAGGGCCGCAAGAGAGACATCTTAGGCAAGCCTTTTACTAATTCATTTCTAACAATTTTAGATAATAAATTCATGCTAGCATGTCCTAAAGGCCTATGCCACAACCAACTAGCTTCATTTGTAGGAGAAAAACATGTTACTTGTTGTGAAGCTAAATTATCAAGAGAGGTAGTATAAACATTCTCATGTCTATCAGCAGTAAAGTGCATTTTGTGATCTGTTTTATTTTCTACTATGCATTTGTCATTTTCAAAAGATACTATATATCCTATGTCACACAACTAACTTATGCTAAGTAGTTTATGCCTCAGTCCATCAACCAATAAGGCATTTTCAATAGTAAGAGAGGAATCCTTACCGACCTTACCTACCCCAATGATGCGTCCTTTGGCATTGTCGCCAAATGTCACATAGCCTCCATCCTTGGGAACAATTGAAGTGAATTTTCCCTTGTCGCCAGTTATGTGTTGTGAGTATCCACCATCTAAGTACAACCGGTCCTTGGAGGAGGACGAGCTAGGAATATCCTGCAGAATAAGCTAAGTAACTGATGCTGGTTCCCAAATTTTGTTGGGTCCACGGGGGTTAGTGGCAGGATCTCCCTTAACTACCCATACTTTCCTAATTCTAACATGCTTATCCTTAAGTGGACAATCAAACTGAATGTGACCAATTTGTTTACATTTAAAACATTTTAATCTACACTTATGTTCTTTAGGAGGAATATGGGACTTTGATTCATGTGTAAAACGTAATAAGTAAAGATCTGGTCGTCTAACATTTTCAACACCATTAAAACCAAGACCCTCTTTACTTAAGGAGTTTCTTTGGGCACCAAGTAGTTTTTCAAAGTTGCGTTTGCCCTCGGTGAATTTAAAAATGATTTTGGAGTTATCCTCCAATTTCCTTTCAAGCTCAACAATAGTAGCATATTTTTCTTTTAAAATAGAGGCATGAGAGGTTTTTGCCATATTAAATAATTTTGACCAATTTTCACATTTCTTTTTCAAATCATTATTTTATTTGGTCATTTTACCTAACAATTTTGAAACACGAATATATTCAAATAGTAATTCTCTAAATGTAGGCATGTAGTCAGAATCACAATTATCAGATGAATAATAAGAAGATAATGAACTAGAAGATGATACCTCATCCTCGTGTGCCATCAAGCAAAGATTAGCGACCTTTATGTCACTATGATCTGAATCTGAGTCGCTGCTACTGAATTTGTCCCATGAAGTCCCAACCTTCATGGCTTTCTTCTTTTTTTTAGCCTCCTTTTTCAGCAGTGGGCAGTCGGGTTTGATGTGCACCACCTTGTTGCAGTTATAGCACGTAGGGGCATTTAATTTTTCTTTTCTTTTGCTTGACTCTCCCTTATCATTAGTAGAGTCTCTATATTTTTTAAATGGCTTCCTGTTCTTTCTGAAAAATCTGCTAAACTTTCTAGTTAACATAGCCATTTCGTAATCAGTGTTAGACTCGCTGCACACACTAGATGTGTTATTAGATGCTTTCAATGCAGTCATTTTCTTAACCCTATTATGCTTATTAAGTCTTTCGTTTATGGACAATTCATAAGTAATTAAGGAACCTATCAATTCATCTAAGGTCATGGCCTTAAGGTCTCTACCCTCAACAATGGCCGTAGCCTTGGCTTCCCAAACAGGAAGTAAGCCTCTAAGGATCTTCCTAATCATCTCATATGTGGGATAGGTCTTTCCTAATGCATGCAATGAGTTTATGATGTGTGTGAATCTAGTGTACATGCTCTGAATGGACTCACCTACATTCATTCTAAAGGCCTCGTACTCACTGGTCAACATGTCTATCCAACTGTCTTTCACATCTCTAGTACCCTCATATGTGACCTCTAACTTATCCCATATTTCTTTTACAGTAGAGCAGGCCATAATCCTGTTAAATTCATTTACATCAAGACTACAGTATAAAATATTTATGGCAGTGGCATTAAGACTAACAGCTCTCATATCATCATCATCATCATACTCAACCTCAGTCTTAGAAATCCTAACTGCACCCTCAGTTTTCATAGGGACATAGTTTCCCTTAGAGACAATCCTCGACACCTTCCAATCAGTATTCTTAAGGTAGATGCGCATCCTCTGTTTCCAGAAGGTGTAATTAACACCATTGAAAAAAGGAGGTCGTGTGGAAAGTATTAACACCCTTAGAGACAATCCTCCACACCTTCCAATTAGTATTCTTAAAGTAAATGTATACCAGAAAGTAAATAAAGCAATTTTATCAATCACACAAGCTCTAGAAAGTAGTAAAGAGAGGGTGACACTCAAATATGTTATCGAGGTTCAGCCAATTGCCTATTTCCTCGCCTTGCCTAACAAGCACAAGGGTTACCACTATAACTTGCTCACTTAAATGGGTGGAGAAGCACCTATACAAACCAGGTCAATTAGCACAGGGTTGACCTCAACCTATACACCAATCCTTACGGGGTTGGATTACCGCCCCCTCAAGCCATGCCTCGAAACACTTAGATTTTTACAATCAAATGGTATAATGAAATAGTGTTTTCTTGTAAAGCAGATTTGTACCTAAATAATAAGCTCAATCAAATGCGCATCAATAGCATGATATAGTGTAAGCTCAGTGATGCAAGATGTATTCTACCAACACTCAACACAGTTTAGTCAATATGAAGCTTAAGAGTGTTTGACGCAATACAATCAGTATGATGCTCAAGAATAATCAATACAAGCAGTGACTTGGAATCTAAACAAAATATTTCAATCAACACATAAATATTCCAAGTATACTAGATAGATAATCAAACTAGTTTCAAAATGATTTTATCAATGAGATAAGAACAGAGCTAGTTTGAAAGGATTGTTTTCTTGTTTGAAAAATTCTTTACACACCAAAACGAAGCTCTTGGACACTTGTAATGAAATGCAAATATCCTAAGCTTTCCTGGTTTAATCCCACACAAGATTTATAAAGAGCAAATTTGCGGGACAAACCTAAGCTATTCTCCCAAAAATTAAATATCAAGTAAGCACAACAAAGGGAGGAATAGCTCTGGGCAACAATCAAACAAACACGAATGAAACTCTCACAATCTCAGATTTTATCAAGAGGATGCAAGTTTGAGAGTATTAGGGCAAAAAGTGAATTTTTAAGAGAGAGTTAATTTTTGCTAATCACTTTTCTAATTCTTCTATAATCATGCAAATGAAGACCTATTTATAGGCAAGTAGAAAATTATAACAGTTCGGGACACAATGGGAATAATTAAGAAAGTCCCAAAAGATTAAAATTCACTTAGCCCGTATTAACCCAGTTTTACCGCAATTAAATTGATTTTAACCGTCCGAGCTTCGGGTTGCTGAACCTTGGTTCGGTCGCCCAAACAGACATGGTCATAAAAGATTTCAAGTGAGATTTGGTCACCTATAAAAAGGTTCGGCAACCCGAATCAAAGTCAGTAGCAAATCTACGTGACTTTGGGTGCCCGGTCTTGGGTTCGAGTGCCCAAACACATGTGTTCGGTTGCCCGAGGCTGATTTGAACTGAAATTCTTGGTCGCCCAACTCGGTGAGCAGTTCCTTTCGAGGTGTTCGGGCACCTATAGGAGATAAGCATGTTTATGGTTCGGTCACCTAAGGTCCAGTCAACTTTTTGACCTTCAAGGTTCGGGCAACCGAAGAGATTTGTACTCCAAGAGTTCGGTCGCCCGACCCCTCTTGGTTTGCATAGATATGTTCAGTTTTTAGCGCAATTAATTCACACTCATATATTTTATGCTATGTGTGCATGAGTGTTGGAGCGTAGGGTCTTGCTATGGTCTATTTGAGCTTACACTATATTCTGTATACATGATGTGTAGGTGATGAGCATACATCTACAACCTAACTTACTATTACAGACCCATTTGAATTATTACAAACCGATATGAATTACAGTTACAATTACAAGTTACAAATCTTCGTGGTCTTCTTGTTTCCATAAGTGTCCTTCCTTGGGATATTAATTTAAACCTGCACAAGCACTTGTCAAACATCAAACATTAGTATTTGTCATTATCAAAACTGAGCGCGATCTAAAAGGTCAACATATTTCTTTCTTATCTACATTATCTCTTAAGAAATGATGACGTATATCAATATGCTTGGTTCTTAAATGTGATACTGGATTCTTTGAAATATTTATAGCACTTGTATTGTCACACTTTATAGGGATTGTTTGGTATTGTATTTTGAAGTCCCTTAATTGTTGTTTCATATACAAGGTTTGTGCACAACAACTCCCACCTGCTATGTATTATGCTTCATCTGTAGATAATGCTACAAAATTTTGTTTCTTTAAGAACCAAGAAACTAGTGAATGTCCTAGGAAGTGATAAGTCCCACTGGTTCTTTTTCTATCTATTTTGCATCCCGCATAATCCGCATATGAATAACTTATCATTTCGAAGTCAGTTCCCTTTGGATACCGTAAACCTAAATCAAGTGTGCCTAATAAATATCTAAGGATTCGTTTAACTGCAATTTGATGTAATCCTTAGGAGCTGATTGAAACCTAGCACACATACAAACAGTAAACATGATATCCAGTCTACTGGCTATTAAATAAAATAAGCTTCCTATCATGCCTCGGTAATGCTTGGTATCTACTTGTTTCCCTTTTTCATCATTGTCAAGACTAGTTAAGGTGCTCATGGGAGTTCCTATAGGTTTACTTTCTTCCATATCAAACTTCTTTAACATGTCTTTAATATACTTAGTTTGATTTATGAAAGTTCCATTTTTAGCTTGTTTGATTTGTAATCCTAGAAAGTAATTTAACTTTCCCATCACGCTCATTTCAAACTTTCTTTGCATAGTTGTAGCAAATTCATTACACAAGTCTTCATGAGTTGCTCCAAATATAATACCATCAACATAAATTTGTACTATAAGCATATCATTATCCTTGGTTTTTATAAATAAAGTGCTATCTATCTTTCCTCTTGAAAAATTGTTTTTGAGTAGGAATTTGCTTAGTTTATTGTACCAAGCTCTAGGAGCTTGTTTCAATCCATATAAGGCTTTAGTTAACTTGAATACACGATTTAGGTTTTTAGAGTCATCAAAACCTGGAGGTTGTTAACGTAAACTTCTTCATTTATATAACAATTTAGGAATGCACTTTTTACATCCATTTGGTACTGTTTGAAGTCTTTATTGGCTACATATGCAAGAAGCATTCTTATAACTTCCATTCTTGCTACGGGAGCAAAGGTCTATTCGTAATTGATACCTTCTTCTTGATTGTAGCCTTGTGCTACTAACCTATCTTTATTTCTTACAACTACCCTAGTTTCATTCTTTTTATTCCTAAACACCCATTTAGTTCCTTTGATTGACTTATCTTTGGGTTTAGGTATGAGTTCCCATACTTGACTCCTTTCAAATTGATTTAGTTCCTCCTGCATAGCTGTGATCCAAGAATCATCTTTTAAGGCATCTTCTATATTCTTTGGTTCATCTTGGGATAAGAAGGCATAATGGTTACAAATATTTTTTAATGAGGCTCTAGTAGTTATTCCTTTTGATAGTTCACCACGAATTTGATCTTTTGGGTGACTTTTAGCATATCTTCATTCTTTTGGTAATTCTTTATTTTCATTTGACGTTTCATTATTGTTTTCTTCTTTTATTTCAATGTCTTCCTCTTTTTGTGATAAATCTTCTTTTTCATCAATCTTAACTTTATTGTCATAATTATATGATTCATTAAACATTATGTGTATTGATTCTATAATAGTAAGAGTCCTTTTGTTGTAAACCCTATAAGCTTTACTACTTTTAGAATAACCTAGAAAGATACCTTCATCAGATTTTGCATCAAACTTTCCTAAATCATCTTTGGTATTAAGAATGAAGCATTTACACCAAAATATATGAAAGTAGGAGATATTAGGTTTTCTACCTTTCCATAATTCATACAGTGTTTTGTCTATACTTGATTTTATGGATACTCTATTTATAATATAACAAGTTGTATTCACAGCTTCTACCCAAAAGTATTTAGGTAGATTATTTTCGTTTAACATGGTTTTTGCCATTTCTTGTAGGGTTCTATTTTTTCTTTCTGCAACACCATTTTGCTATGGAGTCCTAGGTGCTGAAAAATTATGGTTTATTCCATGTTCATTACAGAATTTTTCAACACTTTTGTTTTTAAACTCCCTACCTTGATTACTTCTAAAATTTGTTACATTATATCCCTTTTCATTTTGTAATTTCTTGCATAATGTGATTAGCATGTCACAAGCTTCATCTTTGTTTGCTAAGAATAGTACCCAAGTAAATCTTGAATAGTCATCTACTATTACAAAAGCATATTGTTTGCCTCCTAAGCTTAAGGTTCTAGTTGGACCGAATAAGTCTAGGTGCAAGAGTTATAGGGGTCTTTTAGTGGATATGTATTTCTTCTTTTTTATACTTGTTTTAACTTACTTTCCCTTTTGGCATGCATCGCACATCTTGTCTTTTATGAATTTAGTGTTTGGTAATCCTTTTACAAGATTTGTCTTAGATAAATTGGATAAAAGGTCCATGCTAGCATGCCCTAATTTCCTATGCCATATCCAACTTATTTCATTCATTGTTGTCAGACAAGTTACGTTTTGACTTACTAAATTCTCAAGGTTTATACAATAAACATTATTTATCCTATGGGCTATAAACAATGTTTCATTGTGCTTAAGATTTTGGATAACACATTTTTCTTTCTTAAAAGTTATTTCGAACCCTTTGTCACTTAATTGGCTAATACTTAACATATTGTGTTTTAATCCTTTTACTAATAGCACATTATCAATAGTAAGGGAAGGTTCTTTACCTAATCTTCTAATGCCAATAATTTTACCTTTGGCATTGTCGCCGAAGGTGACGTATCCCCCATCCTTTTGTTTCTATGTTGTGAACTTGGTCCTATCATTGGTCATGTGGCTTGAACATCTATTGTCCAAGTACCATTTATCCGTTGATGGTGTAGTCCTAAAGCATACCTACAATGAGGGATTCATTGTGTTAGTATTTAGGACCCAAACTCTTTTAACTTTCTTTGTATTTTTTTTGGTTTCATTATTGACTTTCCATTCTTCTTGAACTTTAATATACTTTCTTTTAAGTGGGAAACTGAACATTACATAACCTTTAGTCTTGCACTTGTAACAAGTGGTGTGTTCATATTTGTTGTTTGAAGAAGTACTAGCATAGTGCTTGGCTTCTTTGACAAAGTATCCCATGTATAATTTTTTACTCTTTTTATTTGTTTTACCATTATAACCTATTCCTTCTTTATTTCCATGTAGTCTTTGCTGTCCAATCATTTTTTCAAAATTTTCTTTTCCTTTGGTGAAGTTATATATAATTTTCTCTTTGTCCTCGACTGATTTCTTAAGTTCATATATCTCTAAATTCATTTTATTTACATCATCTACATGAGTTTTTCCTAACTCTTAAGTTATTTCATTTACTTCCTTTTCTAACTTTTTAATACAAGAATCCTTTTCTTTTTCAATAGTTTTGAAGGATTCAAGTTGCTTCAATAATTCTTTATTTTGATCTTTTAGTTATATTTCTCTTAGAAATTTTTATGAATCTCTTATGTAAGGAGAACAACTCAGCTTGCAATTCCTTATAGGAAGGCATGCTGTCGCAAGACTCATCACAAGACTCATCGTAAGATTCTGTTGAAGAGTAGTATGAATTTACCTCTTCGTCATTCACCATGAAGCATATATTTGCCATCTCTTGTCCACTTGATTATTTTCTGTCTCGCTAGAACTTGAATCATCCCACATGGCCTTCATAGCTTCCTTCTTTTTCTTCTTGTCTTTCTTGAGCAATGGGCAGTCTGACTTGATATGCCCTGGTTTCTTGCAGTGATAACATATAGGAGGTTCATTCTTACCTTTATTTTCTTTTCTATTTGTCTCTCCTTTTTCAGGTTTCTTTTTGTTAAATTTTCTAGGAAACCTTTTATTTTTCCTATAGAACTTGCCTAATCTCTTAGTAATGAATGCTAATTCATCCTTATCTAAGTCGCTTGATTCACTTTCCTCTTCATTTGAGCTGTTACTAGAGGCTTTTAGTGTAATGGATCTTTTATGTTTGGGTTCAGGATTCCTTTCCTTTAAAACCATTTCATAAGTAAGTATTGAACCAATGAGTTCATCTAGAGAGGTGTTCTTAAGGTTTCTACCTTCTGTGATAGCTGTAGCCTTTGGTTCCCATATGGAGGGAAGGCCTCATTGAATTTTTCTAATCATTTCGTAGGTAGTATAAGTTTTTCCTAAGACACTTAAGGAATTGATTATGTGAGTAAATCTGGTGTACATACTTGATGTTGTTTCATCTGCATTCATCTTGAATGCTTCATATTCACTTGTTAACATATGTATCCTATTGTCCCTAACATCTATTGTTCCTTCATATGTCACTTCTAATTTGTCCCATATTTCTTTAGCTATCTTATAGGCCATGACCCTATTAATTTGGTTAGCATCTAAGGCACAGTATAAAGCATTTATAGCGCTTGAATTGATTTGAAGTATTTTATAATCTAAATCGGTCATATCCTTTTTCTCTTTTGAAATCTATTTTCCATCTACTATCTTAGTGGGAATAAGGTCTCCATCCATAACTACTTCCCTTGCTTTCCAATCCATGTGTTAGAGATATATTTGCATTCTCTTTTTCCAAAACATGTAGTTATGTCCACAAAAGATTGGTGGACATGTTGAGGATTGGCCCTCACCGAAGGGTGCTACTCCTATATCTGCCATTCGATCTTTTTATAGTTTCTTGTTAGGAATTACTATAACTAGACTCTGATACCAATTGAGATTGGAATAGCTTCCCAAGAGGGGGGTGAATTGGGATTTAAAAATTTTATTTCTTTTTGTCTTAGTTCTTTTGATTTATAACAATAACCGAAACTTAAACACAATCACAAATTTTATCACAATCAAAACAATATAATCAATCACTCAATCCTTATAACAATATGTAAATTTACTGAACTTGTTATAAGCCCTATATCACAATGATCTTCTTCCTAATGTTCAGCTTTTAAATAAACTTTCAGATTAATAAGTCAAGGATGATCAACCAACGTAGTCCCTTTTTGGTTTCTTCAATCAATGCAGATCAATCCAAAATAAATTGGCTTCCTGTCTATTTAACCACCAAACATTCAGAATTGAATTTTAAACCACACAGATTATATCCTTTGCTTAAAAATAAAGAGTGGGGAAGAGAAAGAAGAACATAGGGTTTTTATGAGGTTTGACTTCAACACAACCTACGTCCTTGCCCTTGGCAAAACCACTAAAGCCTGCCTTCTCCAAACAATATCACCTTGTCTGGTCTACCGATTCAGCACTCGAACCGTCAATCAATCTGTTACAAAGATATAAAACAAAGTGTACAAGAACTTGCTCCTCAAAGCGCTAATTACTACAAATTGAAACACTATGTACTTCAACAAATTTAGAATATGAATTTCAGAATGAAGCTTTAGAAATTTATCACCATGAGTATCTTTCAATGAAAGAATCAACAATTGATGCACAAACTCAGTGAGAAACTCAGCAAAACTTCAGAGATTTTCGTAAGTGATGAGAGCAATAGAGAGCTTTTAGAATTTCAGTAAGCTTTGAGAGAGTATGAGAGCTAAATTGATTTCTTGGTATCTAAAACAATGATCCTTGAGGGTATTTATCGAGGTAGAAAGACTTCTTGCTTGTTCCCCAAGTTTACTTGGAGTAAAGTCCAAGTTGTAAATTAATTTGGGCTTCAAATAATTTAAATTTCAAAAATATGCTTGTTAATAATTTTTGAAAATTTTCACGAGCCAGACGACTGTGAAATCCTAGCAGTCGTCTGTCTGTGTGTAACGTTCATATTTTTTCATACAGAAGGGTGGTAGTCGGCTGTCCTCATGTTGGCAGTTGTCTATCACTAGAATAATTTAGTTTTAAAACAACTTAGTAGGGTAGCAGTCGCCTGTCCTCAGCTTGGCAGCCGTCTGTCACCAAAATAACTTAGCTTTAAAAACAAACTCCGAAAAGTGGCAGTCGTTCGGGAGAACACACACAGATGACTCAACTATTACTAGCAGTCGTCTGTCAATTGCTTGATAGTCGTCTATCAGGCTTCTGACTTGTGTTTAAAGTCTTACAAAAATATGTCAGTCGTCTATCTTGTGGCAGGCAGTCGTTTGTCAGCTGGCTGTAAGTCATTTTTTGATTTCTCTCTCTTTTGTTTAATTAACCTTGAAATTTTAACTTGATTTAACTTTTGAAAAAATTATGTTCCAAGACTTAAACTAAAGTCTCTAAGTATGTCTTTGCCTAATGAGCTTCAATATGAAAATTCATATTTGAAAACACTTAGAAGTACTTATAAAGCTTTGTTCTATAAACACATTTGACACATATTTGCTTTGAGTCTTCTCAACGTTGCTCTTCAATCTTTCAGACTTCTATGAGCTTTCATTATGGATCTTTGGTATTCATATGTAAGTTTCCTTGTTCCTTGATCCTTGTAAGCTTTCATGTCAGGGTATGTGAAATTTAAGAAAATTCATCTTTGTCTGAAATAATATCACTTGAAAATTCATTAAATAACTTTACTTTATTATCATTAAAATCATGAGTTTGTAAGCCTAACTAGGCCAATAGTTTGTACTTTCATTCTCTAAGTATTTCATTAACCTATTTTTTTTCTTGATTACCTTCAGAAGATGTTTCCTTAACTTCATTTCTCTTACCTGAAGTATCTTCAATAGATAATTTTTCAAATTCCTTATTAATCTCAATTTCATCATATCAGTCTTTTGAGCAAGGGATTGGATTCATCCAATACAACATGAATGGATTGTACAACGGTTAATGTTCATTTATTATATACCCTGTAGGCTTTACTATCTAAGGCATATCCTAGAAAAATACCTTCGTTAAATTTCTCATCAAACTTTCCTAAATGTTCATTGTTTCTACGTACAAAGCATTTGTAGCCAAAGACATGAAAGTATGAGATGTTTGGTCTATAGCCATTCCATAATTCATATGGAGTCCTATTTAGAGATGGTCTAATTAGAACTCTATTTAGAACAAAACAGGCGGTGTTCACTACCTCGACGCAGAAGTACTTAGGTAAATTATATTCGTTAAGCATAGTTCTAGTCATTTCTTGTATAGACCTATTCTTTCTTTCAACTATACCATTATGTTATGGTGTTCTAAGAGTTGAAAAGTTATGAAATATTCCTAATGAATCAGAGTATTCTTCCATACCTTGATTTTTAAATTCTCTACCCCGATCACTTCGGATTTTAGTGATAGTATATCCCTTTTCATTTTGAATTTTCTTGCACAGTTTAATAAATTGTTCACACGCTTTATTTTTGTGACCTAAAAATAGTACCCATGTAAATCTAGAATAATCATCAATGATAACAAATGTGTATGATTTTCCTCCTAAGCTCTGAATTGGGTTTGGACCAAATTAATCTAATTGTAAAATTTGAAGTGGCCGAGTAGTAAAGATTACTTTTTTCTTCTTAAAACTAGATTTTGCTTGTTTTCATAGTTGACATGCATCACAGATTTTGTCTTTCATGAATTTCGTCTTCGGCAATCCCTTAACTAGTTTAGATATTAAGTCCATGTTTGTGTGTCCTAGTCTCCTGTGCCAAATCCAACTAATTTTATTCATAGTAGAGAAACATGTCACACAATGAGAAGTTAAGTTATCAAAGGTGGTGGTATATACATTTTCATGACGCTTAGCAGTGAATAGAATTTTGTTATTAATTTTATATTCAACAATGCACTTGTCATGTTCAAAAGATACTTTATAACCTTTGTCACACAGTTGACTTACACTTAATAAGTAATGTTTTAAACCCTAAACTAGTTAAACATCATCTATAATAAGTGATGGATCGTTACCAACTTTACTTACTCCTATGATCTTCCCTTTTGCATTATCCCCAGAAGTGACAAATCCTCCGTCCTTTGGTGTGATGGATGTGAATTTAGCTTTATCCCCAGATATATGACGTGAACATCCACTGTCTATATACCATCTATTTTTTGAGGAGGATGATCTCAAGCATACCTACAATAGACATTTAAGTAACTGTTTTTGGTACCCATTTTTTTCTTAGGTCCATGGGTGTTAGTGCTTGAATCTCCTTTAACTCTCCATATCTTCTTCATTTTGACATCTTTGTTTTTAAAAGGACAATCAAATTATATAAGATACATCCTTTTACATTTAAAGTATGTAGTATATTTATAAGAGTCTTTTGATGGAGCATAAGCTTGGTTCTCTTACAAAATAACCCATGTAAAGAAGTTTCTATTTCAAATTTTCCTTTCCATTAAAACCAAGTCCTTCTTTATCTAGAGAATTTATTTGTGCCCCAAGAATTCTTTCAAAGTTACTTTGGCCCTCTGCGAATTTATGAATAATTTTAGAATTGTTTTTCAAATTTTTTTCCAATTCCTTAATTTCTAAATCCTTTTCTTTTATCACAGATGCATGGAACTCATTCTGTTTTTCAATAAACTTTGAGAGTTCTTTAACTTTACATTTCAAATCAGAAATTTTCTTAACTTTTTTCTTAAGTAGTTTAAGTGTATACAAATATTCTTGTTGCAATTCATTATAAGAAATCATGCTATTTTTAATTTCAGAATCATTGGAATAATAAGAAGATGCCGAGAAAGATGATTGTACCTCAAGGTCATTCATTAGACACAGATTGGCTACCAGATCATCATTGGACTCAGTGTCTGAACGGCTTATGTTGTGCGTGTCCCAACCGACTTTTAGAGCCTTCTTCTTTTTTTTGGAGGTTTTCATTAGTTTAGGACATTCGGGCTTGATGTGTCCAACCTCTCTGCAATTGTGGTAAGTTGGCGGATCTTCCTTCTATTTCCTCTTGCTAGACTCTCCACTTTCTAATTTCGAGTTCCAGAATTTTCTGTTAAACTTCTTATTCTTCTTCAGGAACTTTTCGAACATCTTTGTTAGCAATGGCATGTGATCTTCTGATTTTGAGTCACTTCTTTCACATGAGATGCTAGACGATGCCTTAAGAGTTGTAACTCTCTTTGCTTTATTCTGCTTAATTTTCCTCTCATTTATTGCTAGCTCATAAGTGATGAGCGTTCCGATTAGTTCATTAACCGACATCTCTTTCAGATTTCTTCCTTCAGTAATAGTAGTAGCTTTAGCTTGCCAAATTGGCGGTAGTCCCCTAAGGATTTTCCTGATCACCTCATAAGTAGGGTAAGATTTACCAAGAGCATTTAATGAATTCGTGATGTGTATGAATCTAGTGTATATGGATTGAATAGACTCATTAGCAGTCATTTTAAATGCCTCATATTCACTAGTAAGCATATCTATCCTACTATATTTTACTTCCTTGGTGTCTTCATGTGTTACTTCTAATTTTTCCCATATCTCTTTAGCAGTTTTATGGGTCATCACCCAATTAAACTCATTAACGTCTAGTTCGCGGTATAGAATGTTTATATCAGTAGCATTTATATAAATAGATTTCCAATCATCATCAGTATACTCATCTTCAGTCTTAGTTACATTTACTTTATCAACTACTTTCATAGGAACATGATTTCCTTTAGAAACTATTCTCCATACTTTCCAATTAACATTTAAAAGATATATAGTCATCCTTTATTTCCAGTAGATGTAATTTACACCACAAAAATTTTGTGGTCTAGTGGACGAGTGTCCCTCACCGAATGGGGTTACACCGATGTGTGCCATTGTGATCTTTTACTAAAATGACGATTAAGTCTATGTAACCTCTCTCTGATACCAAATGTGAATTCTAGTGTTATCCCAAAAGGAGGGGGGGGTGAACTGGGTATTTTAAAAACTAAGTCTTTCAAGTTCTAATTTTGAAAACAATCAATTACAAACTTGCAAGTTACTTACAACTACCTCAATCTTGTTCAATTAATGAACCTAATGAGTGATTTGATCAATCAACGTAATTTACCCAGTTACTTTGTATACCTACTATATATTTAAAATATTCACAACATTCACACAAACAAGATTACGCGGAAATTAAATAGAGGTAAGGGTAAGAGAGATGCAAACTTGATTTTTACGAGGTTCGACCTACCCTAGCCTATGTCCTCGCCTTGAGAAACCCACTCAAGGATTCCACTAAAAATTTACCCCTTTAACTAGGATAGAGCTTCCCTAAAATCCCTTGCTTATAAGAGGCGTAGCTTCCTCCTTAACCCCGGTTCACAACCCGAATCGTGAATACAAAATAATTAATACAATTTATGCAAAACTCAAAATGCTTCTAACCAAACTAGTGAGTACAAGATAAATCCTAGCACATAATCATATGATAAAACATGAAGCTCAATGAGTTTATGCTGTGTGGTCAATGAATCCCTTTTATAATCTTTGTATTAATATAAATAACTATTTAGCTTCAAAGATTCAATCCAACTTGATGATCTTTGTAAAAATACTCGTAAATTAGTTTTGCTCCAAAAATCTAAATCAACAATATGATCTTCGTATATAGAAATATATTTACAATAAAATATCTTCAAAGATCTGAACACAAGTTAGTATTTTTCAACAAGATTTCTCAAGGCTATGGATTTTAAAATCTTTAGGATTTGCTTATCAAAAGTTTTTGCAATAATATCATGAGATGAAATCTTTGGGTAAAATATAAACTTGAATATCTGCAAAGATTCAGACTTTAGCAAAAACCTTTCTCAAATAAACTTTTCAAGTACTAAAACAAGTAATTTTCTTCTCAATAAAAATATTAGATATACGAGTTTGAGAGATGAAAAACCTTTGATATATATATATTGAATTCACAAATAAATCACTTATTTTATCAAACCTCAATCACCAAGGATAGCTTGCAAGATGTGTAGATGAAATCCCTCTGAAAAACTGAGATGATATGCCCAAAGAATATGAATGTAGTAGAGTATTGGCAAAATCTTTGGAATGGAGGCACATTTAGCACATGATAAGAAGATTAGTCTCTCTATAGTGTTTCTTCTTGTGTCTCTAGGGTTTCGGGTATGTTTAAATAGTTTTCTTGCTATCAAATTAAATCCTAGTTATTGGATCAATTAAAAATAAAGGTTTTGGTCCGTATTTGCATCGAGAACGTCATTCTGCATCGCAACCTTCGTTGACGAATGGGTACGTTCGTCGACGAGTGTACAACACTTGTTTATTGATGAGACCATGAGTTCATCGACAAGAGCACTATCAAAACTTTTTGGGTTCTCAGTATTTTTTCGTTGATGAGAGAAAACTATTCATCGCCAGGTGGCCTTTATGCGTTCGTCGACGAGGCCATAGGGTTCGTCGATGAGGCCTCTTAAAATTTGCCTCTAAAAATTCATTCAACCTAGAACTAATGTAAATGAATCTTTCATGAAATGCATGAGTCCTAAGGTCAGTCTAGGAAATATTTGAGCTTTGAATTATATCATATGACATATATAAATGCATTCAATTCTAAATACTCATTCCCATTGAAGATCTTGAACTTGAAGCTTGCTTTTTCATCCTTTTATTCCTCTAGTTTTATGAATTGAGCCAAGTGATATGTACTTTTGGTTCATCGTGGCTTCCATATTAAGTTTACTGTTTGAGCATTCTAAATCATGATCCTGTTCATAAACTCAATTGCACGGGTGAAAAACCAAGTGATTTGTCATTATCAAAATGGGATTGGACTCATAGAGTCAACAATGCTTGCTAAAAAAGAAATTTTAACACGCAAGTTCAAGCAAGCTATATTTTTCTAGTTTAACACTTAAGCACAGAATATTTCGACAAATAATTAGAAAAACCAACCATATAGATCTTAAAGATTTGACAATTTAAATATCAGATCATATGGCAAATTTTGAAAAATTATGGTTAAGCAATATATTTTACTTATGATATTCAAGAAAAGCATCATTCTTATACACACAAGCCACACAAAACTCCTAATCTAAGCTAAAATATGGGTGAGTACAACAAGATATGGAAATTTAATTTCAAGAGCTCCCCTTATTAATTTGAAAAGCGGGCTTAGATGAAGTTAACTACTTATACAGATACCAATTATGAAAAATTCGTCAACATAGTACAAGTAATGAATATGAGTCTTTAAAAAAAATTACTGGATATTAATCAGGACTATTTTTATCTAGCCAGTAAAATCATTCTATAAAATACACATACATCGGAAGATTGAAATTAAGTCCTACAGTGGTGTTCATATATCCAAGAACAATCCATTTCATAGTGTAAATCCATAAGAAACAGGATATGATGTTCATAGATTTCATAAAAAGTTATGACTCAAAAACAAAAAAAAATGATGCATATGAATCCACAAGAATACTATAATGAAGCTCTATTTTATTTTTAATGATGGGGCATAGCTCCCCTGTATATTAGCATACATATATACATACATTTAGTCCAAGGATGGTGTTCATTTGGCATACATCATATATTCATCCTTAAAAAAAATTTCAGCATGCAGCAAATAGGAGACATTTAGCACATAAGCATGACATTATGCATTTTGGTCAACATATGATAGTCAATCAAGGCTTATATTGAGAATTTATGCAATATCTATGCTGTAGGGGTTCAATTATGAAGATAATACAACTCAAAATACTCAATGGGTGTGTGAGACATGAAAACTCCACCTATGTCATGCATTTGTCCTAGTTTATGGACCATTATCAAACCATGAAACGTTTAATTAAAAGGATGATGTTTTACCATTTAGGTCCTGAGTGAAGTTCAGAATCCAAAGATTTGGACCAAGTGGTGTCCATGAACTAGATTTTCCTACACTTAGAGAATTTGCATCAGTTTTTAGGGCACTCTAGGAAAATTCATAGAATTTGAAAATTTGTACATGTATTTCAATTTAGCACTAAGCATATAGGATTCAAAATGTAAAATCTTATCCCATTGATTTTGCATGCATTTTTCGATAAATGTAATCTTAAAGTCCAACTCGTATGCAATAGTTTAAGTGACCACTTAAGGTAAAAATAATAAGATCAGCATTGTCACTACTATGATACTTCATAAGACTCGTAAAATAATTTTGTATTTAAAATCAGTCTTATGGAATTATATCCTCGGTCAACTAATTGGCATATATGACTGTATATGATCATTCAAGACCACATGCAAGATCCTAGATAACTACCAGAAACCAATTCATAAAGATCAGCATTAGCCATGCAGATGGCATTCAGCTCAAGCATGCAAGTACCCTAATTATCTCTACAATATGCAATTCAGTATATATCAATAATAGTTCATGATGTAAACAATATTAACTATCCATCAACTATATTTAAACATTTAGCAGGATATGGATAGTGATATGCAGTTCTCACAAAGGCATAAAGCATAAAGATATTCCTAAAATAAGCACAATACCTTATAGCGTTTATCCGATGAATTTCAAAACTGCTACTACTCTCCCTCAATAATGCGGCACTCTTTATTATCTTATGCCCTTAATTTTCAATAATTTTAGATTTAACCTTGAATACATAGGCTTAAGGAACCAAAAGGTCACAAACAATATTCATTTAGTGAATTTAGCCTATTTTCACATTTTTGCAGCATGTGAAGGGCACTAGTGTGAATGACCTTCCATTTTGATTACTTGTACATAGGTTTCTTAGACATTTTAACATTCTTTTAGATTCAAACCTAGTGCAGTCATCCTAACCTTTCAACATTATTCAAAAGCTCTAATTAATTTGATTTAAAGTCGAGAGCTAATGAGGGGAGAATGCATAAATACTCTTACACAAGATAAATCAATTGTGAATTCAGAAGAGTATTTAGACTAACTTTACTTTCTGTTTAACTCAATCGTATGATGTGAATAATAAAACATATTGCATTTCACAAATATTTTGAGGTTCAAGGTTGAGTGAGGGTTCTTGGATTAGTATTAGAATTTATCTTCAGAGAACCCATCTTTGATAACATCATCCAAACTTTCCACTAAAGATGTTTATTGAAAAAAAGAAATGTAAAAATCTAGCAACTCTAGTATTATGATCTTTCTTGAAAGCTCTTGGGTGTGTTTAGGGATAAAAGATAAAAAGTACTATGATCAATTCCCTAAATCTCAAGCTTGTGTAATGGACAAAATATGCTATAATTAAGATAATCACATTTAAGCATTCATATAGCATTAAACTCATTTAAGCACTATTCACTAATTAATTATCACTACCTCTTTTAGACAAATTCTAAAAACTAACGAAAAAACAATTTATGTAATTCCTTTTGGAACCCATTTTCCTTGGTTTCTAAGGGGTTGATTTTCTTGATAACCCATTCTTTTTTGAGTCTCAGCGGGTTAAAACCCAGTGTTTCTTTAACTCTCATGACATGTCTTGGTTTTACATATTTTCTTTTGAAAGGGCAATCGAATTTGATATGCTCTTCTTTTTGCGTAAAAAGCCCGTGGTATGAGCATATGGATTGAAGGAGATACTAGCATAATGTTTAGATGTTCTTACAAAGTACCCCATGTATAGGTTATTCTTCTTCCTATTTTCAATGCCATTAAAACCTATACCTTCCTTATCTAAGGTCATCTTTTGAGAACCTAAGAGCTTGTCAAAATTTTCTTTGCCCATAGTAAATGTGTGAATGATCTTAGATTGGTCCTTTACCTTTCTTTCTAGGCTTATCATTTTTAAATCTTTTAAGCCTTTGCAAATTGCTTGCAATTTTATGAACTCTTTAGTCATGGTGTTTGCTTTACACTCAAGTTCAGAAATACAAAGATCCTTGGTATTATCACTAGAAATTTGGCATCTTAAGACTTTCAACTTTTTTTCCAATTTTTCATTCTTGGTTTCTAATTTCATGATTTTCAATTCTTCTTCTTTATTAACAAGAATTTCATATTCTAGTTCTTTCAATGATGCCTTATTCTTGTTTTCTAATTCCTTAATTTTTACTTCTTTTTCAATCTTTTCCTTCTTTAAGATATTATAAGATTATTTTAAATCAACTACTTTTTTTTTGGCTAAAATTTTATTTTTATTTTTCAAAAATGTTTTCTTTTTAGACAACTTTATTAAAATCTTATGAGTCTTAATAAATCCCTTTCGTAATTCCTCATAAGATGGCATGCTATCATCACTACTAGATTTATCGCATGATTCACTAGAATTTTCACTAGATAAATCGCAAGAATCAGTGCATGAATTATTTTAAGAAGTAGAAGGAGATAAACGTACATCTTCGTTGGTTAGAGCAATAAAGCAAACATTTTCTCCTCCTAGATCTTTTGAGCTTGAAGCACCCAGAGTGGTAGTTACATTCTCCTTGGTCTCTCCATATCTCCTATTGAGTTTGTAATAACTAGGAAAAAGAAAATAAAAAATAATAATAATAATAATAAATATATATGTTATTTATCAATTAATTAATTAAACATTATTAAATTAATGTATTAAATAAACAAATAAAAGGAATAGTAAAAAAATTCAATTAAGATTATTTATTAAATAATTAACAAATTAATTAAACATTATTAAATTGAATTAACTAAATAAATAATATGTTAGTTATATATATGTGTGTGTGTGTGTGTGTAAGTAAGGATGAAGGTATATATATGTTTATATAATAAAGTAAAATATTATAATAGAATAGGTATATACTAAAGGCTTCTTGAAGCTTCATAATAGCTTCAAGAAGGAAAGAATTTTTCTGAGAACCAATGACGCCTCCTGCTCTCATATTTCCTTCATCTCCTCTCCCTCTCTCCTCAATTTCTCGATGGATATTTGGCCGATTGGGAAACGAAAGGTACCATTGGGTTCCTAGTTCTACCACCGACATTTATACTAAAGCAGATTTGTCGTGGGAGCAGCGTAGACATCACTCCTGAGGAAAGATATATTCCCTCTAAATCCTTAATTTCTCCTTAAATTTGCCGTTAAATCAATGATCAGACACCACCACGGCCTCTTAGTCACAATCATCGTCATTTCGGCAGGAGTAAATTTCTAATTTGGGTTTCCTATATCCCACTCCAAAGCAAGAGTGGGATTTGGGAAATTAAGTAAATTGGTTATGTTTGAGAGTATAATTATTTAGTTGGAATTTATGGGTCTAGGAAATATTAAAATAGCATTTTATTTAGGGTTGATTTAATAACTAAGATTTTTATATTAGGGCTCGGGTGAGCGCCGCAACTATCTTTTCGGGATCCCTATTGGTGTAGTTCAAGAAACTAGGTAAGGGGAAAAATATATATTAAACCAAAATTTTTATGAATTTAATGAAAAATGAATTGTGTTATATATACGTGTATATGTTTCGATACGGGTTTAAAATGTCAACAATTTAAATTATGTTTTCTGAGCTTAGGGTTGTTTATTAGATACGTATATGCGAAAATGAACTGATAAAAGTGAAAGATATTTTCAAGATAATTATGTAAGAAATGAAAGGTATATTTTCAGCATATAAATGTTAAATGTGGGTTGATTTATTTTACAGGAATTATATGTATGAATTTTACTGTTAAATTGTGTGACATGAATAAAATAGAATTTTGTGTGGAATTATGTTATATATATGAAATGCAAGTTATATATAAGAAAAAAAACTGAGTATGAAAATGATACATGAAATATGTTACATGTGAGTGTTAATGTAATCATGGAAACAACCACGAGTGAACGATGTCGAACAACCACGACTGAAAAGATGTCGAACAACCACGGCTAAAAGGATGCCAAATAACTATGGCTGAAAAGATGCCGAACAATCAAGGTTGAAAAGATGTCGACCACGGCTGAAAGGATGCCGAAACTAACTAACCATGTCGACCATGGCTGAAAGGATGCCTAAGCTAACCAACCACGGCTGAAAAGATGTCGACCATGGCTGAAAGGATGTCAAAGCTAACTAACCACGGCTGAAAAGATACCGAGTATTTATAAATTAAAATAAAAGTGAGTATGAAATTAAAATGAATGAAATGGAATGAAATGTGAAATGTGAACGATGTAAAATGGAAAAGAGCCACGTAAAGTGAAAAGCTACAAAATGTTAAGATGAGAACATGAATAGATGAGAATTATAGAACAATGATTGACAAAATAATGTATTATGATATTATCAGTATTCATGCTAGTAGAACATGTTACGTTTGGGCGGGGCAAACTCTTCGTCCGAGGGCTTGCTAAGAAAGGCGAGGGCACTAGTAGGTATCAGATCTAGCAGTAGGCTGCATAATGTACTATGATAAAGGGAAACTACTTATATGGGTGGGTAAATTTTCCTATTCTCGGGACCTTTGCTGGTAAAATTTTGTATGATTTGAGTGAGTACGTGATTACTTCTTCACTTGAGGGCTTACTGAGTAAGGTGAGTGCTTTGGTATGCTTCAATTGTGACCTTTGGTTGCCTAAAGTATCAAAGCAAAGGGGTGCTACTTGTATGGGCCGATAATCACCCCTATCCTTAGGGAAATCATGTGGGTAAAATACCTTACATGTGTTTAGTTAGGTTCAAAAAATGATTTCAGAAATTATGTTAATGATTTGCAAATGATGAATAATATATTATTTACAAATCTCATGTTGCCACACGCCGCTTTAACATATTATTTTTTTCCCTTAATAAGATATGTCTCACCCGAATACAAATTTATCTTTTTAGGACTTCCACAAGATCGAGCTTAGAGAGCTCGAGGTGTTTATAACATTTTTGGGTTATAGTAAGGGGAAAATGTTATAATTTTGATGATATTTTTGGGATGTTCATATTTTATGTTTTATGTATTATGTTTTAAGTTTTCATAATTGTGAATACTGGAAGTTGTGGATTATGTTTTTGGAGATATGGATATATGTAATTACAGGTGGATGAAAAGTTGATTTTGGTAAATGGATAGAAGTAGAAAACTCTAGTATTATATTTGTGGAGATTATATTTATGTTTTCTGCTGCGTACATGATATTAGAATGTGGATTATCAGATAAATGAATGGATTGGTAGCACTCCGGGCCCACGTAGAGGGTCGGGGCATTACAGATGTTATCAGAGCAATGTCTAGCCGAAAGTGTGATGAGATTCACATCATCTGGTTGTGGAAATGTCAGAGCATTAGGTTTTGGGTTCTACAGATTTAGGGATGATAAATGCTATAGTATAAGAACAGATGACAATGAGGATAGGAAATGAGTAGGTTAGCTATTGAGAGTTATAGGATTTTGTTTTGTAGCCTGGAGGCAGAAATCTCCTAACGTACTTTTGTGATTTTTTGAATCAATTTAGAGTTTCGAAAAACCATGGTAAATCCATCGATGGTGATGTTTCCAAGTAGAGAGACTGGAACTTGAAATTAAAATTCAAAGGTTGAAATAATTGAGTGTGAGGGGGAAATCTTTGACGGAGGATGTTGGTAATTGTTGGTGGTTCAATTAGGTGTTTGATGTTTAAATTGAGGATTGTTAGCGAGTTTAGCTTAAGTTTGTGGGGTTTCTGATTGCTGTTATTTGAGGTTTAACTTAGATTCATTGGGGTCACGAGAGATATTATTCGGAGTAATATTTATCAAATTTTGGGGACAAAATTCTTTAAAGGTTGGAAAAATGTAGTAACTTGGAAAAAGAAAATAAAAAAAATAATATATATTATTTATCAATTAATTAATTAAATATTATTAAATTAATGTATTAAATAAAAAAATTAAAAAGAATAGTAAAAAAATTAAACTAAGATTATTTATTAAATAATTAACTAATTAATTAAATATTATTAAATTAAATTAACTAAATAAATAATATGTTAGTTATATATATGTGTGTGTGTGTAAGTAAGGATGAAGGTATATATATGTTTATAAAATAAAGTAAAATATTATAATAGAATAGGTGTATACTAAAGGCTTCCTAAAGCTTCATAATAGCTTTAGGAAGGAAAGAATTTTTCTGAGAACTAGTGACGTCTCCTGCTCTCGTCTCTCGTTCGTCTCCCCTCCCTCTCTCCTTAATTTCTCTCTCCTCAATTTCTCTACGGATATTCGGCCGATCTGGAAACGAAAGGTACCGTTGGGTTCTTAGTTCTACCACCGATATTTCTACTGGAGCATATTTGTCGTGAGAGCGGCATAGACATCACTCCTGGGAAAAGGTATATTCCCTCTAAATCCTTAATTTCTCCTTAAATTTGCATGTTGACCTTATGGGTCATACCATGTTTTGATTATGACAAATACTCAGGTATTTCATGACTATCTAGTTTATGTGCAGGTTCATTTTAGCAGATCAAGTAATGACACATGAAAGTAAAGCATGAAGACCCTGAGGATTCTCTTTCATTTTGAAACTTCAATTAATGTAATATGGGTATGTAATAGTAACTAGGTATATGGTCTGTAATAATCTCTGCATGTCATGCATGTAGGTTCTTGTAAGCTCACCATGACCATAGACTGACCTTAGGGTACCGAATGTCATTAGGTTGGTTATTTCGGTGTCTTCAAAAAGACCTAGAAATGACCTAGGACACTCACTAATGCACACACACACACACACACACACACACACACACACACACACACACACATATATATATATATATATATGTTGGTCATTTGAGTAGGCCAAATGCATGTTTAAACAAGACTGAAATGCACAAAAAGTGCACTTTCGGTCAACCGTACCCCAAGGTACAAATGCCCCCGATCAACCAAACTAGGACCGGGTCAACTGGTTGACCACAACCTAGTCGACCGAACTCACATTGTTCATTTGACCTCGGTCAACCGAACTCCCTAAGGGTCAACTTTATTGACCTCCTAGTCAACTGAGCATAATTTGTATATCATCAACTTGGTCAACCGAGTTCCCATATGCGGGAACTCAATTGTCTGGTCAACCAACCAAGACAGTTCAAAATGGTCTCGGTCGACCGAACCTCGCAAAAAGGGAAAATCGACTTTGGACTTACAAGTCCGGTCGACCGAACTCCCAATTCATTTAATGCTCGGTCAATCAAACCTCTAGAACTTCGGTCAACCGAACTTGGCTCTGTCGACCGGTGCTCTCGGGTTGGACATAATTTTTTATTGCTGCTTAATTTTTTAAACAGGGTTAATGGGGTGTTAAAATGTTTTCAAAACAAATATAATAATACCTTACATGTCCTAATGGTTATAATTTTTCCTATCTCTATATATAGGGCTTCATTTGCAAAAATTAGAAGGAGATTAGCCAAAATAATTAGCAAAAATCTTCTCTATCTCAAAATCCCATTTTGCCCAAAAGACTCTCAAATATTCATTCCCTTGATATATATTGATACTATGATAGTTTATTGAGTGGTCTTGTGTTTATTAGATAGTGCTAATACTCTCATTTGATTGGTTGATTGTGATATTATTTTTGGGGAGTCAAGCAAGAGTTTTCCCACTAATTTTTATTTGATAAATCTAGTGTTGGGAAAAACTCACTAGCTTAAGGATCTTTGCATTGTCATCGCAAAGATTCCTATGGCCTGATTTTGTTTTGCAAAAACATTTTTTCTACAAGCTATATTATTCTTTCAAACTACTCTTGAGCTCATTACATTGAAGGAAAATATTTTGTGTTAAGTTCGAATATTTGATTAACATTTTGAAACCCTGAGTTGCTATTGAGATTTCATTTAGCTTGTTTCAAAGATACAACTTGTTTAGAACACTCTTGAGCATATTAGAGATCATATCTTGTTGAATGTGGCTTACATAAAAATACACATCACTGAGCTTACATTTACCTACATTGATGATGCGTATGTGATTGTGCGTATTGGGTACATATCTACTTTACTTGAGAAGCGTAATCACTGTACTGGTTACTTTGTGAAAACTACTGTTGTATTTCTAGGCATGGCCTGAGGGGGTTTGATCTAACTCGGAAGGATCAGGTAGGGGCCAGCCTTGTGAATTTGACTTAGGGCCTTCTCCACCCTGCAAGAAGAGTTTGTAAAGGTTGAGGTCAGCCCTATGCTAATTGACCTAGTTGTATTAGGTGCTGCTCCACCCGTTAAGTGAGCATTAAGTGGAATTCTCGGGCTTGTAAGCTAGAGGCGAGGACGTAGGCACAGTTGGCCAAACCTCGATAACATATCGTACGTGTGCTTTATATTCCCGCAAATTTATTTTTTGCACTTTTACTTTCAGCACATGTATGTTGTATGTTTGATTCATTATATGTAGTACATGTGTTGGTTGGGTTTATAATTAAATAGAAAGATACTAGGTTTGTGTAATGCTGCTGCTAGATTAGTTAAACCTAGGAATAATTTTAAAATACCCAATTCACCCTCCCCCCCTCTTGGGAATACACCAATTCTAACACTGCCGTTAAATCAACGATCGGGCACCACCACGGGATCCTAGTCACAATCGTCCTCATTTTGGTCAGAGTAAATTTACAATTTAGGTTTCCTAAGCCCCACTCCAAAGCAAGAATGGGATTTGGAAAATTAAGTAAATTAGTTATATTTGAGGGTATAATTATTTATTTAGAAATTATGGACCTAGAAAATATTAAAATAGTATTTTATTGACGGTTGATTTAATGGAACTAGGATTTTTATTTCAAGGCTCGAGTGAATGCCGCAAGTATCTTTTCAGGGTCCTTATTGGTGTAGTTCAAAAAATCATGTAAGGGGAAAAATATATATTAAACTAGAATTTTTATGAATTTAATGGAAAATGAATTCTGTTATATATACATGTGTATGTTTCGGTGTGGGTTTAAAATGTCAACCATTTAAATTATGTTTTCCGAGCTTAGGGCTGTTTTTTAGATATGTATATGCAAAAAGGAACTAATGAAAGTGAAAGATATTTTCAGGATAATTATGTAAGAAATGAAAGGTATATTTTCAGTACATAAATGTTAAATGTGGGTTGATTTATTTTACAGGAAATATATGTATGATATTTACTACTAAATTGTGTGGCATGAGTAAAATAGAATTTTGTGTGGAATTATGTTATTGTTAGCTTTGGTGCAACCCCAAGAGGGGGATGAATTGGGTATTTAAAATTTATCGCCTAGGTTAACTAATTTTATCAACAGTATAATACACCCTAGGGTCAGTCTACAAAATCAATAAATAAACATACACGTGCAGTAAAGGTAATGAGCATAAATGTAAAGAACACGCACAATATGTTATCGGGGTTCGGCCAACGGTGCCTACGTTGCTGCCTTGGCCACACCAGCACATTACCACTATAATGCTTACTTAAACAGGTGGAACAGCACCTATATAAACTAGGTCAATTCAAGGGGCTGACCTCAACCAACACGCCTTAATAGGATGGCGCACCTAGCTTTCCTAACCAGGTCGAAGCCAATCCGAGACTATTCCATAGGGCTAGTCTCCCTCTTTAGGCCCACGCCTGGAATACAACCAATGTGTATAAAGTTTGTACATGGAAATACGCTTCTAGATAAGCAAATGTGCTCTGTCAATATTACAAGCACGAATGATATGTAAATATGTTCAGTGCTCTAATGTGTGTTAAACACTCAATCAAGTATTATAATTAGTATAGATCTAGAGTGTATATCCAAGCAAGATTTGAAACACAATATGTGAATAACATAAAATCAGATCAGGGTTTCAAATATGCTAAGCAAGTTAAATCAAACAAACTTAATAGGATATTTCAATATACAAAGCACAGTGGAGTTATTTGAAAGACTAGCTTTTTGAAAAAGATTTTTGCACACCAAAACCTAGGTTTAGGTATCTTGCAATGACAATGCAAGAACCACAAACCTCAAAGTCTTCCCACACATTATTTATCAAATGAAATCGGTAGAAGAACTTTAATGCTAAACTCTCAGATAAAATCAATCAAGCAATAATACAAGTGAGAGTTCTAGTTGGAGGGATTAAGCACAATAGCCTTAGAGATACTCACAATGCTTAAAGAGGTCAAGAGTGTGGAGTATATGAGTGTTTGGAAATAGTATTGGCTATAAAATGATTTTTGGATTTAAGAGAATTTTGGCCTTAATGATCTTTCTAATATCCTTGCTAATTATTCCAAATGAGGGGGTATATATAGACTTCCCCCAAAATATAACCGTTTAGGACATATATGGAATAATTGTAAAAGTTTTAATATTATTTAAATAAATTAACCCCGTTTAAAAAATATTAACTGCAGCAAAAAAGAGGGGCAACCCGAGAGCACCGGTCGATCGGGACAAGTTCGGTCGACCTAAGTTCTTGGGGTTCGGTCGACCAGGACTAAATTGAACTGTGAGCTCAGTCGACTAGACTTGTAAGTCCAAAGCTTTTTTGCAAGGTTCGGTCGACCGGGACTAAAATGAATGGCACGTTCAGTCGACCAAACTTGTAAGTCCAAAGGTGATTTTTCCTTTTTGCAAGGTTCGGTCGACCTAAAGTATTTGAACTATTAAGTTCGGTCGACCAGACAGTTGAGTTCCACACGTGGGAACTCGATCGACCAGGGCATTGGTTTGTATTTTTCGCACGATCGACCAGATGGTCAACTATGTTGACCTCAAAGAAGTTCGATCGACTGGGGTCGAATGAACTAAATGAGTTCGATTGGCCGAACTGTGGTCAAACTATTGACCTGGTCTGGGTTCGGTCAACCGGGAGATGTATACCTATGAAGTACGGTCGACCGAACATGCATGTTTAATGCATTTCGGTTCAAACTCCCATATACCTTAACCCTATTCGTATTACCACACACACACACACACACACACACACACACACACACACACACACATATATATATATATATATATATATATGTGCATGTGTGAGTGTCATAGGGTCAATCTAGATCATTTGGGGACACCGAAAAAATCCGGTGTCGATCGACCCCTAAGGTCTATGTAGGTACCTAAAGTTCAATTAGGGTCAATTTGAGCATACCTACCTACCATGCATGATGCAAATTATTACAATCCATAGAAGTGCATAGTCCATAATTAATTTACATCCCACAATGAAGAAATAAAATAATGAAAATAAATACACAACACAATTCTTCATTCTTCTGCACGAAGACCACATGCCATCATGATATGTATTTTAGTTCGAAAGCGCGCACGAGGTGAACCTGCATGCAATGCTTAGTGCAACCATCAGTACCAATAGTATTTGTCATAATCAAAAAAAAAATATATATATATATATATATATATCTGTGTGTGTGCGTGTGTGTGTGTGTGTGTGTGTGTGTGTGTGTGTGTCATAGGGTCATTCTAGATCATTTGGAGACACCGAAAAAATCTGGTGTCGGTCGACCCATAAGGTCTGTGTAGGTACCTAAAGTTCAATTAGGGTCAATTTGAGCATACCTACCTACCATGCATGATGCAAATTATTACAATCCATAGAAGTGCATAGTCCATAATTAATTTACATCCCACAATGAAGAAATAAAATAATGAAAATAAATACACAACACAATTCTTCGTTCTTTTGCACGAGCACCACACGCCATCATGATATGTATTTTAGTTCGAAAGCACGCACGAGGTGAACCTGCATGCAATCCTTAGTGCAACAATCAGTACCAAGAGTATTTGTCATAATCAAAACTGGGTGTGACCTATCAGGTCAACAGTTATTTATATGAGATGAAAGATATACAGGAAAAAAAAAAGAAAAAACTGAGTATGAAAATGATATATGAAATATGCTGCATGTGTGTTAATGTAATCATGGAAACAACCATGACTGAAAAGATATCGAACAACCACAGCTGAAAAGATGTCGAACAACCACAGCTAAAAAGACGCTAAACAGCTATGGCTGAAAAGATGCCGAACAATCACGCCTGAAAAGATGCGGACCATGGCTGAAAGGATGTCAAAGCTAACTAACCACGACTGAAAAGATGTCAACCACAAATGAAAGGATGCTGAAGCTAACCAACCACGGCTAAAAAGATGTCAACCATCGCTGAAAGGATGTCGAAGCTAACCAACCACGACTGAAATGATGCCGAGCATTTATAAATTAAAATAAAAATGAGTATGAAATGAAAATGAATGAAATGGTATGGAATGTGAAATGTGAACGATGTAAAATGGGAAAGAGCCATGTAAAGTTAAACGCTACGAAATGTTAAGCTGAGAACATGAACAGATGAGAATTACAGAACAATGATCGAAAAAATAATGTATTATGATATTATCAGTATTCATGCTAGTAGAACGTGTTACATTTAGGTGGGGCAAACTCTTCGCCCAAGGGCTTATTGGGAAGCGCTAGTAGGTATTAGATGTGGAAGTAGATTGCATAATGTACTAGGGTAGAGGAAAACTACTTGTATGGTCACGTAGATTTCCCTATTTTCGGGGCCTTCGCTGGTAAACTTTTGTATGATTTGTGTGAGTACGTAATTACTTCTTCACCTGAGGGCTTGCTGAGTAAGGTGAGTGTTCTGGTATGCTTTAGTTGTGACCTTCAGTTGCCTAAAGTATTAGAGGATAGGGGTGCTACTTGAATGGGTGGGTAATCACCCCTATCCTTAGGTAATCACATGGGTAAAATACCTTGCATGTGTTTGGTTAGGTTCAAAAAATGATTTAAGAAATTATGTTAATAATTTGCAAATGATGAATAGTATATTATTTACAAATCTCATGTTGCCACACATTGTTTTAATATATTATTTTTTTTTCCTTATTGAGACGTGTCTCACCCGAATACGAATTTATCTTTTCAGGACTTCCACAAGATCGAGCTTAGAGAGCTCAAGGTGTTTAAAGCATTTTTGGGTTATAGTAAGGGAAAAAGGGTATAATTTTTATGATATTTTTGGGATGTTCATATTCTATGTTTTACGTATTATGTTTTAAGTTTTCAGAGTTGTGAATACTGGAAGTTGTGGATTATGTTTTTGGAGATATGGATATATGTAATTACAGGTGGATGAAAAGTTGATTTTGGTAAATAGATAGAAGTAGAAAACTTGGGTATTACATTTGTGGAGTTTATATTTATGTTTTACGCTGCGTACATGATATTAGAATTTGGATTTTCAGGTAAATGAATGGATTAGTAGCACTCCGGGCCCACGTAGAGGGTCAGGGCATTATAGAGTTCATCCCATATCTATTTTGCACTTGAGCATGTTGTAGACACCCCATTTTTACCCAGGCCCAATATATGTATTACTATTATAATTATTATTGTTATTTTATTATTATTTTTATTTTTATTATTTTATTTATTCTTATTATTATTATTATTATTAATTTTCACTAATCTTATTATTATTATTATTATTATTATTATTTTCTTTATTATTATTATTATTATTATTATTATTATTATTACTTTTATTTTTATTTCTATTTATATTGTTTATTATTATTATTATTATTATCATTATTATCAATACTATTTTTAATTTTTATTATCATTATTATTAGTATTTTTATCTTTATTATTACTATTATTATTATTATTTTATTTATTATTATTATTATTATTTTACTATTAGTATTTTTATTATTATTTATTTATTTATCTTTGTTATTACTATTATTATTATTATTATTATTATTATTATTATTATTATTATTATTATTATTTCCTTATTACCATAATAGTAGTATATATTATTTCCAAAAAAGAAAAATACCATAAAGCAAAAAGGAAAGAGGGAGTTAGGGTTTCAAAATAATTTTTATAAAAAGGCCCTTTACTTCTCTTCTAAAGAGGGGGGGGGGGGGGGACGCTGCACAACAGCCGGGGAGGCCATTCTAAAAAAAAAAAAACCTAGCTTCTTCCACTTCATCCCGCTGCCCTCTGCCACTCTCTCCAACACAGCGACCCTCCAACCATCCAACCTCCGCCCAGCCTCTGCAGAGTTTATTTACCACCATAAATCCGCAGCAGCTTCTCCAGCATCCTCTCTGCAACCTCGGCTGCAGAACCCCTTCCGGCAGGCCATTGGAGCCCAAACGGAGACCCACCAACTCTCTACCCCGTCACCGGCGGTCCACCACCAGAGCAACAATCTGACCACTCTCCACACCCGCGCACAGCAACACCAGCAGACCACCAGGCCTCTCCTCTGCTCCTGTCAGCAACTCCTCACCAGTCCCTGCCAGCACCACTCCGGCAAGCTTCCAACGAGATACCAGCCAAGCATCCCTGCTCTGCTGCACAGCAACCCGAACCACCCAGTCCTCTCTGCTCCAGATTTCCGGCCATCACCGTCTCAAGTCCCGACTGTACCCCCCCTCGCTGTAAGCAGCCCCTCCACGCTCACTCGCACACACCCACCCACGGCACACACTCACACACACAACAAATACACACACGCTCACTCGCACACACACATACCAGTAAATAAACGCACACACCCAGAAAACACACACACACAAACCAGCATGCACAGCACACGAAAACTTTTTATTTATTTATTATTATTATGGTAGGTTTTTTTATGATGTAATATTATTCATGTGTTTTAATTCGTTTAGTCATAGGCTTGTATTTATTTTTTTGTTTTTGTCATGTTGATTTTGTAATATTTTAAGTACAACGTATTTAGTTGGCTAGTATATTTATCCATGATTTCTTTGTTGATTATGTAACATTCAATATAGTTATTCTATTTGCTTGTATTATATTTAGTTTTCTTTGTACTATGTTAGGATTTAGAGTTTATTTTTTTTATCATTATAATCTTTGATGTGTAATACATTTATCTTATTGGCTTATATGCTTATTTACATTTCTTTATTTTTATTGTAGTATGTATCGGGTAATATATTCATTTCACTTACTTGCATAATTATTTAGGTATTCTTAATCGTTATTGCATTATATAAGGTTGCTCCCCATATTTATCATTGTATATCATTGCATATTAATGTTGAAGTTGACTTGTTGCCATATTCATCTTTGCATATTGATTTTAGCATTGAGTGTTTCCATAATTTCATTATTCATTTTATAATTGATTTGTTATTAATAATAGGATTGAGTGTTTCCATAATTTCATTATCTTGTTGTCATATTCATAATCGTGTAAGTACATACTAATTTTAGAATTGATTTGTCTCCATATTGTATAGTTTACATATTAATTGTAGGATCGGATTGTTTCCTTAATTTCATTAATTATTTTCATATTGTACATTTCATCATTAATCATACGTTATTATTAAAGTATGTATTGTATTATTTAGGTACGCCTATGAGCACTAATATTATTATTGTTATAATTATTATATACATATACATACGTGTGTTAATATTGCATATCCTAGTACGTGGTATCATTATTATTATTATTATTATTGTGCAAATATATATATATATATATATATATATATATATATATATATGTTAAGGTAGATGGTATTATCACTATTGGTGTATATATATATTTGAGTTACGTGTTATTATTACCATATATTAGAGTACATGTTATTTATTATCATACGTATATATATACATATGATGAGGTATTATTATTATTATTGTTAGTACTATCATTGCTATTATTTTTACCGTTATTTATTATTATTATTATTATGATGTTTATTATTATCATTATTATTATTATTTTATTATTATTTAATTTATTGTTATTATTATCATTATTATTTTTGTTATAAAATATTTTTTTTATTTTCATCCCTATGATTTTACTGCGAGGGTATGAGCCTTCGGGCATCATATACCCTAAGCTCTGAGGGAATATATATATGTATATATTATCTTTATTTATTTATTATTTTATTTATTTTTTTTTACATGTATTTATAAATTCATAAAAAGGAGTAATTTAAAGAATTATTAGATTAACTTAGGGATAATTTCAAATTAATTAGGTACCGTTCGTAAGAACGGGCGTGTAGGGGGTGTTTGTACCTTCTCTTCGCGTAACCGAACTCCTGGCCCCAACTCTGGTAACGTAGACCGATTCTACCCTAACGGGGTAGTAATCATGTGTTCTAACCGCACTAAAGGTAAGTGGCGACTCCGATATCCATGTTTTTCCATTAAATATTAAATTAATTTTAATATCGCCGCCCGGGGCACATGCGCGTACGGGACGTCGCGACACATGCCATGATTTCCTTAAAGATGTTGGCATCTAAAGCACAATAAATCATGTTCAAAGCACTTGAATTAATTTGCAATAAATTCATATTATGCTCATTTAACTCATTCTCTAATTTGAGAATTTCAATATTATCAACAATTTTTATAGGCACCGAATTCCCTCGAGTTATTATTCTCCAAGTCCTCCAATCCATAGATTTGATAAAAACACTCATTTTTAATTTCCAAATAGTAAAATTTTCACCACAAAAAATTGGAGGCATAGAAAAAGATTGTCCCTCACAAAATAGGGATACACCAACGTGAGTCATCGTGATCTTTAACAAATGCGTTTAAACTTTCGCAACAAAGCTCTCATACCCATTAAGATTTATGGTGTATTCCCAAGAGGGGGGGTGAATTGGGTATTTAAAAATTCTTTCTAGGTCAATTTATCCCTATTTTAATTTCACAATCAGTATAACACAACATAGGGTGTTAACTTTGGTGTATTCCCAAGAGGGGGGTGAATTGGGTATTTAAAAATTAATTCCCTAGGTTCAACTTTTCTAGCAAGCAATATTACACAAACCTAGGGTCTTTCTACGTATTCACAATCCCAATCAAATATTCAAGTGATAAATGTAAACATACAAGTGCAAAAAGTAAATTGTGTAAAATAAAATCAACACCAGATATGTTATCGGGGTTTGGCCAACTGTGCATACGTTCCCGCCTTGGCACACCCACACAAGGATTACACTAAGACTCACTTAACGGGTGAAGCGACACCTATACAACCAGGTCAATTAGCATAGGGCTAACCTCAACATTTACAAACAATCCTTATCGAGCTAGATTACCACCCCCTCAGGCCACGCTTAGAAATACAACAGTATTTTCTCAATATAATCGGTACGGTGATTATGCTTTCATGTAAAGCAAATATGTACCAAAATATAGCACAAACAAATATTCACTCACAGATGATATAGATTTAATGCTTAGGTGAGATCCAATGTATAAACTCTCTAAGATGTGTGAGTGTATGTATATGTGAGAGTTCAACCTTTGATTCAAGATAGGATATTCAACACACAATTGATCAAAGTAAGTTTAACACAATCCAAATCAAATATCTTAAGGGTATTCTAAACGTAAAGCATTATAGATATTTTGGATTGAAGCTAGAAAAAACAATATCAAGGATAATATGCAAGCTTGTGTAAAATAATATTTTTGCAAATCAAAATCCACAAGCTTGATGAGTTTTGCAATCAAGATGCAATGACTCACTAGCTATAAGGGTATTCCCACTCAAAGATTTATTATTTAAATCGAGGAGAAAACCCTAGCTAAGAACTCTCAACGAAAATTAATCAATCAACAAGCAACAAAAGTTTTAGCAATGTAGAACACTCAATAACACTCTTGGGAACTTGATCTATCAAGGGAATAGAAAAATAGAGTGTATGGAAATAGTATGAGCTAAATAGGATTTTGAAACTTTGAGAGAGTTTTTGCTTGATGATCTTGCTAATCAACCCTTAATTTTGCAAATGAGAGGATATATATAGGTAAGGACGAAATTATGACCATTGGGGACTAAATGGGCATTATTAGAAAAGTTTAAAACAGGTTTAGAAAAATTAACCCGATTTACCCCTTTTAATTTTGAGTAAAAAAGTAATTTACTTCGCGAGATTCGGGTGCCCGGTTTGAGGTTCAGGTGCCCGAATAGACACACTTAAAAAATCACTTTTTAAAGGTTAGGGTGCCTAAAGAAACAGTCAGTAAAGTGAACAAAAGTTAGTAGCATTTGTCGCGTGGTTCGGGTGCCCGATGTTAAGTTCAGTATCCCAAACCTGCCAATTCAGTCACTCAGGGCATATTTGAACGTGGGATTCGAGTGCCCGGGTTGGTGAAAAGTTGTCCGTACATATGTTCGGTCGCTCGAGGGCGATAGGGTCAATACAGGTTCGGTTGCCCAAATTGCTGACTTTCCAACAGTTTGGGCGCCCGAGGAGTTTTGAACTCTTAGGGTTCGGTCGCCCAACCTCTCTCATATTAAGCCATTTTGCCCAAATTTATTTCAACTAATTTCCCTGATTATGTAAGTGATATGGGGACTTATTAGTACATATGTCTTGGGACCTAGAGTCTTTTCAAGTACGCCCAAAAACCTGGCGTCGGTCAACCATCGGTGACCAAAGGGTGCCCTAAGGTCATTCAGTCCCTATGGTCTTGTTAAGCATTAAATCCCATCATGCATGCAGATGCGTTATTATAGACCATATAAATTATTATAGATCAATTAAAAAGGAATGAAAATACAATAAAGAATAGGTCTTCATTCTTTTGATTCTTCAGATGCCATAAATGAAGCTTGATCTTCATAGTCCGTATGACTTGCTTGAGTTTTTACCAACAGTGCATGTTAAGGATAAACCTGTTCAAGAAGGTCAATGCATAGGTGAGAAACATTGATTTTTTTCATAATTAAAATGGGATCAGACTCATAGAGTCACCATTCTCCCCCTTTTTTATGATGACAAAACGACTTGCAAAAGTGGGCAAAGCCAAACAGGGTCCCCCTAAGAATATGCATAAAATTTGAATTTTAAGTGCAAGCATTTGAATAAAGACAAACATATGCAAATCAATTTTAATTGTCAATAAGGCTCTATTCTGATCTATATTAAGATGTATTTAGCTTTCCCAATTTTGTATTAGACATTTCTCCCCCTTTTGGACATCAGCAAGAAGGGCTAAGGTAGGAAAGTAAACACAAGATATTCAGATCTAAGATTTAATTTTGGGAAAAATTTTTAAATTTTTGGTAGCATGTTGTTTGAAAATAGAGTAATTCCCAAAAATAAATCAAAGACTTGAATGATTACAGGAATAGCTCATTAGTAATGCATGCAAGATATTTAATTTACTCCACAATAGTGCATGCCATGATTCAAATACATCCAACATTCATGATCAGTATGAAGCACACAACTTAATATATATTAAGAACATGAATGTAAGTGTTAGAATTGTTAAGGAATTTCAGAGCTGGAGAATTTTAAGTTAAGTTGCTCCCCCTAACAATTTGAAGATGTGGTTTAATTGAAATGAGTTGCTTACACAAATCAAGATTCATTTCATTTTGCCTACAGTATAAGTCATTCATTTTAAATCCTTTAACTCAACCATACTGATAATTTATCAACTATATTATGATTAGTATGTTCATCCCTATCATCCACAGATGCATCTTAGAAAATATATTGAGGCATAAACTAATACTCATAAACTAGAACAATCTATGTCTATTCGTAGACCTTTAAGCACTGGATATGATGTTCAAGGTTCTTCTGAAAAGCCTCAATATTTCAATAAATTATAGTGATGCATATAAGATCTTCAAGCTCTTTCTCTAGGGATGGAGCTTAGCTCCTCTAACTACCTGATGATTATGTAAGGATGAAATTTAATTTTCAATTTAAGTTTCCACTCATCCTTTCAAAAATATTTTAATGTAAATTTTATCATAATCATCTTTGGTTGTCAAAACAAACATGTATTTCCACAAGGTATAGTATAATGAAAACATGTCAGCCTGATACCAAGTGTTACAACTACATGGTAGTGAGGCTACCAACTGTTAAAATACCAATTGTTAAAATACTACTAGTTATAAAGGCATGTTGTTTTTTAGTATGATATCAAATAAAGATTTACCAAAACATGCACATTGATACCACATAGTTAATGTATTTTCCAAATGATATATAGAATGAAAGCATAATACATATTTATTTCTTAAGGTCTAATGATTTTAATGTTAAGTGACTCCCCCTAAGACTATGCATTTTCTTTGTAAATCAACTTGAGTAAATTCAAATATTATTTAAGAAACATAACTCAAGTTTTAAGAAGTTTAGCATTTAGAAATGATATAAGGTTATGTGCAATAATTTTCAAAAATTTTGGCAGCATTTTGTTTGAAAATATGATCAATCCATACGAACCTGCCAATATCTAAGCACTTTAAATATATACGCACAACTGGCTCCAAGGAATTTAAAAGTTTAAATCGAATGAGCTAAGCATAAATATTTAAAATCTAAGATCAAATTTCATCTGCACACAAGGTTTTCAATTTTAAAGGTCATTTCAACCTTTTAGGTAAATGTCTATAGAAAACTCAACAGCATATCGGTTGTAAACAAGACATTTCCTAAAAAATTTGTACCTGATAATGGGTTGTTTTCAATAGATAAATCATATAAAACATGCAACAACCTAATATCCACAACTAGCATGCAAATTATATCACTGCATCCGCCATGCAGGAGGCTTTCAACACAAGCATGCTTGCCAATAATTCAATCAACAACTCATAAAATAAATGAACTATCCAATGGATGATATAAGCAATAGCTAACAATGGATAGTTATGAGATTAGTGCAGAGTTCTTCTCACAAAGGCATACAAACATATAGGCATAAATAAGAATTGAGAGCATTTAATGTATATAATCATGAAAGAATATATGCTCCCCCTGAGTTATGCACTTATTCAATTTATGCCTTTTCATAATTATCAACTTTCTTTAGCCAAGGTTATTAAGATTTTCAATGAATTTAGACTTGGCATGAATGCTTTAGGCTTATTGGATCAAAAAGTCACAATGATTATTTTTTTGAGAGTTTTAAGCCTATATTGTCTCTATTGATATGAGTTTCAATGTGTGTGAGAGGCCTAAGTTCAAATGGCTTTGAATGTTAAGGTTCGTGCATAGGTTTCTTTGAATTTAGTTCTATTTTCTAGATTGAAACCTATATTAATCATTTTAGCCATTTAACTTAATTCACAAAGCTGAAGCTCTAAAGGATTTGATTTAATGTTTGAGAGCTTATAAAGGAAATTTTGGGATTAATACTCTTGAAAAATTAAAATTTAAGTTGTGTTCAAAGAGTATTCATTATGAATGGACATGATTCAAGATATTTGCATGGAAGAAGGAATGTCCAAACAATTTAGATCAGGAGCAATTAGAAGAGTGTGAATTTTGGAACATTGCTCTTTGGTGATTGGAAAGTATCCTTTAGAAATGATCACAAATTTGAAGCAAGGATACAAACCAATGAGAGGATTTCAAATTTAAGCTTAAAGGCAATTTTTGATTTAACAGTGAAACTTGAATCCCCTAGTGGATGCCTTTACTTTTGATAAAAAAATATCTTTTAATAAGCACTAGAAATATTTGAAATTTATGATAAATAGTGCTTCAAACCTAAAGGGATGACTAAACTAAGGTTAAGGCTTTTATATTCAAAAATGAGTTTAGGTTTAACTGATATATATATATATATATATATATATCGAGATGGATTCCCTAAAACTCAAATGTGTGCAATGGACATAATATGCTTAACTTAAGATTTGTATATTCAAGCATGAATTAAGCATCAAGAATTCTATACCTAACAAGGATGCTTTTGTCCATTTGAAAGCGGATTTTAATTAAGCTATAGCCAATGATTTTATATTTTAACCAATGAATATATGCATTAAGTTCAAATTGGTTATATACTTGCATTTGCAAATTGGCTTGATTTCTCAAAATACTTAGTATATAAGATTTCATATAGTGGACATATACTAAGATTTTACATTTTTAGCCCGAACCACTTCCTAAGCCTTTAGTCAACACTACCCCATATAACTAATCCTAACTGCTAAGGAAGAATTATGTGATCATGTAATTCCTGTTTGAGTAAATTCTTCCTTGAATTTCATGGGGTTTGTTTTCTTAATCACACATACCATTTTTCTATCTTTTATTCTCGATGGGTTAGAAGTAGGTGGTACTTTAACTCTCCAAACTTGTTTGCATTTAACACTTTTCCGTTTAAATGGGCAATCAAATTTTATGTGCCCTTTCTTTTTACACAATGCACAAAAGGTGTGGGTACAAGGGCTAGAAAAGGTACTAGCATAATGTTTCGATTCTTTTACAAAGTACCCCATGTATAGGTTTTCGTTTTCCTATTTTCAATTCCATTAGAACCTAAAAACCTATACCTTCTTTATCTAAGGTCATCTTTTGTGTACGTAAGAGCTTGTCAAAATTTTCTTTACCTCTAGTGAATGTATAGATGATCTCAGACTAATCTTCTACTTTTTTTCTCTAGATCTTGCATTTTTTAATCTTTCAAGTCTTTGCAAACACTTTGTAATTTAATAATCTCTTTAGTCATGTTATTTGCTTTGCATTCAAGTTCTACAATAAGAAGATCTTTACTATTATCATTTGAAGTTTGAGATCTTACTGCTTTCAATTCTTTTTGTAATTTTTCATTCTTGTTTACTAACTCTTTGATTTTAAAATCATTTTCCCTTTCAACAAGAACTTTTGATTCACATTCTTTCTCACATGCCTCATACTTGTTCTTCAAAGCAGAATATCTTTTGTTAGCTTTAACAAGTGGCGTATGAATTCTAACATAGTCAATTTGTAGTTCTTCATAAGTGGACATGCTCTCGCTATCACTACAATCACATGATTCAGAATCAGATGCATTATTCAAATCATCACATGAATCATTGCCAAGATTATCTAATAACATAGAAGGAGGCGGGTTTACCTCATCATCGGTTAGAGCTATGAAGCACGATTTACCTCCTTCATGGCCTTTTAAGCTGGAGTCACATGGAGCTATAGTCTTTTCATGCTTAGATGCTCCATATCTCTTTTCAAGTTCCTCCCATATTACTTTAGCGTTTTGACATGCCCTTACTTCACAAAAGATATTAGTATCTAAAGCATAAAATAAAATATTCATGGCATCAAAATTTATTTGAATTAAACTGATTTCATTATCATTCAGCTCAATTTCTGATTTTGGGATTTCAATTATTGACACTTTTCATAGGTACGATATCCCCTTGAGTAATGACTCTCCAAGTCCTCCAATTCAATGATTTTATAAAGATAGTCATTCTAAATTTCCACTCAAAAAAATTTTCACCAGAAAACATTAGAGGGTTTGCAGAGAACCTACCCTCACATGATTGGGATACACCAACAAGAGCCATTTTGATCTTTTTACAAAATAACTTTTAAGTTTAAATAAAGAGGCTCTGATACCAATTGTTAGCTTTGGTGTATTCCCAAGAGGGGGGTGAATTGGGTATTTAAAAATTAATTCCCTAAGTTCAACTAATCTAGCAAGCAATATTACACAAACCTAGGGTCTTTCTACATATTCACAATCCCAATCAAACATTCAAATGATAAATGTAAACATACAAGTGCAGAGAGTAAATTGCGTAAAATAAAATCAACATTAGATATGTTATCAGGGTTCGGCCAACTGTGCCTACGTCCCCGCCTTGGCACACCCGCACAAGGATTACAGTAAGGCTCTCTTAACGGGTGAAACGGCACTTATACAACCAGGTCAATTAGCACAAGGCTGACCTCAACCTTTACAAACAATCCTTACTGGACTAGATTACTGCTCCCTCAAGCCACACCAGTATTTTCTCTATATATCCAGTATAGTGATTATACTTTCATGTAAAGCAGATATGTACCGAAATATAACACAAACGAGTATGCACTTACAGATGATATAGATTTAATGCTCATGTGAGATCCAATATGTAAAATCTCTCAGATGTGTGAGTGTATCTATTTGTGAGAGTTCAACCCTTGATTCAAGATAGGATATTCAACACATAATTGATCAAAGGAAGTTTAACACAATCCAAATAAAATATCTCATGAGTATTCTAAATGTAAAGCACAATAGATATTTTGGATTGAAGCTAGCAAAAACAATATCAAGGATAATATGCAAGCTTGTGTAAAATAATATTTTTACAAATCAAAATCCACAAGCTTGATGAGTTTTGCAATCAAGATGCAAAAACTCACTAGCTATAAGGGTATTCCCACTCAAAGATTTATTGTTTAAATTGGGGAGAAAACCCTAGCTAAGAACTCTTAACGAAAATTAATCAATCAACAAGCAACAAAAGTTTTAGCAATGTAGAACACTCAATAACACTCTTGGGAACTTGATCTATCAAGGGAATAGAAAAATAGAGTGTATGGAAATAGTATGAGCTAAATGGGATTTTGAAACTTTGAGAGAGTTTTTGCTTGATGATCTTGCTAATCAACCCTTAATTTTGCAAATGAGAGGATATATATAGGTAAGGACGAAATTATGACCATTGGGGACTAAATGGGCATTATTAGAAAAGTTTAAAACAGGTTTAGAAAAATTAACCCAGTTTACCCCTTTTAATTTTTAGTAAAAAGTAATTTACTTCGCAAGATTCGAGTGCCTGGTCTAAGGTTCAGGTGCCCGAATAGACACACTTAAAAAATCACTTTTTAAAGGTTCGGGTGCTTGAAGAAACGTTCGGTCGGCTAAAGAAAAGTCAATAGCATTTGTCGCGCAGTTTGGGTGCCTGATGCTAAGTTCGATAGCCCGAACTTGCCAATTCAGTCACCCGGGGCATATTTGAACGTGGGATTTGGGTGCCCGGGTTGGTGAAAAGTTGTCCTAACATATGTTCAGTCGCCCGAGGGCAATAGGGTCAATACAGGTTCAGTTGCCCGAAGTCTGGTCAAACTGCTAACTTTCCAACACTTCGGGCGCCTGAGGAGTTTTGAACTCCTGGGGTTTGATCGCCTGACCTCTCTCACATTATGCCATTTTGCCCAATTTTACTTCCATTAATTCCCCTGCTTATGTAAGTTATATGGGGACTTATTAGTGCATATGTGTTGGGACCTAAAGTCTTTTCAAGTACACCCAAAAACCTGGCGTCGGTCGACCTTCAATGACTGAAGGGTGCCCTAAGTTCATTCGGTCCCTATGGTCGTGTTGAGCATTAAACCCTATCATGCATGCAGATGCGTTATTACAAACCATATAAATTATTATAGACCAATTAAAAAGGAATGCAAATACAATAAAGAATAGGTCTTCATTCTTTTGATTCTTCAAACACCATAAATGAAGCTTGATCTTCATAGTCCGTATGGTTTGCTCGAGTTCCTACCAACGGTGCATGCTAAGGATAAACTCGTTAAAGAAGCTCAATGCACAGGTGAGAAACATTGGTTTTTTCATAATCAAAACGGGATCAGACTCATAGAGTCAACATAGGGTTTTTCTAAACAAGAATGAATCCCACAAATAATAATGTATGCAAATATTTAAAATAATTATAACATTGAGCACAAATTGAACATGAGCATACAAGTGCGGAAAGTAAAGTAAGAAAATCAAATAAAGTAGGGAAGAGGAAGCGCAAACACAAAGTTTTTAATGAGGTTCGGAAACTCTCACCTACGTCATCGCCTTAGGCAAACCACCCAAGGATTTAACTATTCACTTCTTAAAACTGGGATGGAGCTTCTCGTTACAATCCACTTCTTACCAGGGCGAAACTTCCCTTTACAATCCACTGCTTACACGAGACGTACCTACGTATCTACAATCTGCTACTTACATGAGGTGTAGCTACCTCTTTACAATCTGCTGCTTTCGCACGAGGCATAGCTACCTCACCACGACTCACAATTCGAACTGTAAATACAAATGATATAAGGAATGAACTTTTCGTACAATGAAATGTTTCTCAATAAGCTAAGCTGTACAATGTAAAAACCTTAATGCACTCTCAAATGATTTATAAAATTTGAAGCTTGATATTCCTCTCAAAAATATTTTTCAAGTAAAAAAGAGAGAGTGGAATGATTTGCTCAAAGCTACCTTGTAATATTCAAAATATTTTCCCCAAAATATTTTTCAAAATGAAGAGTATGAGAAGATTATTTCTTCAAGATTGATCCTTAAAAACAAATAGTAAAAAGTTTCTCAAGCAAAATATATGGAAGAGAATATATGCTCAAGCCTTGCTTGTATAACCCAAAAGGATTTCCCCAAAAAGATTTTCAGAAAGAAAGAGTAGGGGGAAATAGATTTTGATCTTCAAAGAGAGTATAAAGATGAATAAGAATGAAAGAATTTTCAACAAAGCTTTCTAAGTATCTCTCTTATCTTCCCAAATTGTATAGACTTAGTATTTATAGGCAAATTGGAAATATAGTCATTTTATGGCCGTTGGGGTATTAAAATATGAATAAATTTGAAAACTAACCGTTTTTCGGCCGTTGGGGCGCTTTTTGCGCGGATACCCTTCAGTTTTGTAGACATAACTTTTTCTGTACAACTCCAAATTAAAAATTCTTGGTATCCACAGAAAGCTAAGAGAAAATTCCACAATATTTATGTTGAATACTTCTTAAGATAAGGATATTTGGATTGATAAAATTGCTTATCAATGATACGGAAGAAACGTGAAGGGAATTTTTCTCCTGTGGAAATCTTTTAGTATTTTGCGCATAACTTTTACTATATTAACTCCAAATTGAATGTACTTGGTATCAACAGAAAGATAAGGTAAAATCCCACAACTTTTATGTTCAACACTGTTTAAGATAAGGAGTTATTGATAGAGAAATGTGATCATCAATGCGACAGAAGAAACATGAAACGCTTTTTTTGAAAAAAAAAAAAACTTGTTTTGGAAAAAAATGTTTTCATAAAAAGTTTATGCCCCTAAGGTCAATCTAAAGTCACGGTCATTTTGTGAGAGTTTCAATTATAGTCATATGGTTATGCATGCACAAATTGAAACCTAATTACTATTACAACTTAAAGAATAAATAAAATCTTCATGCTTCTGCTTCTTAATATTCCATGAAATACGCCATAATTTGCGCACGATTAGGTACTCCTAGGCTTCAATTTTGCATCCCTCATTTGCGTCTTCTCCAACATAAATCTGTTCAAAGACTAAACACACAAATGAGATGTTGTGGTTTGTCATGATAAAAATAGGGATTGGACTAAAAAAATCAACACAATATACAAAATATAAATCATGCACAGGACAGTAAATAGAAAAGAAGGGATGAAAAGCTTAACAATGTTGTTTTAATATGGTTCAACATCAAGCCTACATCCACACCTTGAGACCAATTCAAGGATTCCTCAATCCACTATAAATCTCCTTCACTGGCAGAGAGCCTTTACACTTTGCTCATGAAGAGATGTAATGTTCACTAAGAACCCTTGCAATCCAGTTCACCAAGAACCTTCACACAAAAACCAAATCCTTTACAACAAGAGGATGAGAATAATACAAAGCAACTGATCCTTGAATAGGCAGATATTTAATACAATACAAAACCTCACTCAACTCTCTCAAAGTAATGAATCAACACAAAGATTATAAAGCAAAAGAGAAGTTGAGCACTTGAAATATGAAAAAAAAATGAAGTCTGCTTAGGAATGATGTATAACTATTAAGATCAATCATAAAACAAGTCTTTGGACTTGTATTTATAGGAGAAAATGGGCTACTAGCCATTTTATGGCCGTTGGGCATTTAAAATAATAAAAAACTATACAAACTAGTTGTTTATAATCATTGGGGCAGAAATCTCGATGCAAACCATCAACGGTTTTTCCAAAACCATCGATGGTTTTCCTAAAACTGTCAAAGTCATCAACATGAAAGTTGTGAGATTTTTTCTTAGATTTTCATAGACACAAAGATCGCCCTTTTTTAAAAAAGTAATTTTAGTAAAAGTTATGCTCCAAATACCGAAAGGTGTTCATAAAATTTGATAGGTGCATAACTGAGGTTTTAAACCCAGCCAAAAAGTCTTTTAATCACTTAAAACATTCTTGGACAAAAGTATATAAAATATATAAAGTCTAATGAAGATTAAAAACTTGTCCAATTGAACTTTTCCTCAAACATAAGATATCTTGATTTATGAAAACACAATTGAAAGATCATTTGATATCTTATACACTTAAAATGTTCTTTTACAAAAATAATGAGAAAAGTTCCTTGCGTTCTCAACTTATGGTTTATTTTCCTTGCAGTATCAATCATATTATATATAATAAATTGAGCAATCCTATAAATTCAAATGTCCTAGTGTGCATATACAATGCTCAACTCTCGCTCAAAAAATTATGCAAGAAACACACCCATAAGAGTTACAACATAGACTACCTCAAACACTCCCTAAATTCATATGAGACTACATTTAGCTTCCTTTGGTCATGCTTGGATCCTTCCGAGTACGTATCCATTTGATCTTTCCTTCTTGACATCTACTTGGTTCGATATTTGGCTTCTATCTAGTACTTCATGTATGAGTACTTGTACTAAACATGATATGTAAAGATAGGAAAACACTAGGAACAATATACAGGTTAATATCATCAAAACACTTTAAATAATGATGGTGTAGCTACTAAGGCTAACAAGAATGCTTAATTTCGTTATATGATGCTTCAGATGAAATAACTCGTGAAAAATTTGTATGAAATAAATGAACAATAATAAAAAAAAATTCGGTTCTATTTGCTTATGGAAATAGTTTTATTTTTTCATTTATAATTTTTCAAATAATTACAAAAATGTCACGTTGTTTTCCAATTTTCTAAATTTATATAAAAGAAAACTGTAAGAACCCGAACCATGACAGGTGGGTTTAAATAAATAAGAAGCCAGAGTTTGTCGACGAAGGCCTTGTATCTCTTGTCGACGAAGTTCAGAGACTCGTCGACGAGGAGAAACCGAGGGGTTTCAAAAAATCGGAGATCCTAGACACGTAGACAAGGTCTTGGTCTCGTCGATGAGAAGACTATAGAGCCTCATTGAAGAGGACGTAATTTGTTGATGAGAAATGGCCGGGTCAAAGGGCTATAAATAGAAGTTTCATTACTTCCAAACTAAGAAAACTCAAATATCTTCTCTCTCTCTCTCTCTCTCTCTCTCTCTCTAAAACTCTCCCTACTCTCTATCTCTCTAGATTTCTTTTCCATTCATCACGAGAATCGTAAATCTGAAGTTACCACGAGGATCGTGGAATGATTCTCTATACGTTCTACGGATCGAAATCCCATTTCGAAGATTTTCGGGTTTTGGTGTAAAATCGAGGTAAGGCTCAGTTTTCAGTTCTAATCCGGTAGTTTTGTAGAGAACAGTATTATGAGCATATTATGTACTGTTGGTTGTAGGTTTTGGAACCTGGTTCTCCGTTTAGGGGCCTTAGAGTTTAGGATTTGCTATTTGAGGGAATTGTATTTATATTGGTTATTTTTGAAATCGAACTCGGTAAAACTATGGTTCATGGTCCTGTGTATGTTTTGGCTACTCATTTGGGGTGATCTAATGGGGAAAACTATGGCTTTTTCATGATTACAATTTTGGGAAAAAGGGGGCGACGGGCTGCATCCCTGGTTTTGTTGAAAACTGAACGTATATATTGATTTATATTGTGTTATAGGGATGCTCGTGCCTTGACTTGTTTAAAATGTATGTGTTTGGAAAACAATGATTTTAGATTACCAAATGAGTGTGGTTTGTTTGGTTATATGAGCATGCATGTGTGTGTGTGTGATTGGTTGAAATGCTTGTAGGAACGTGGTTCGAAAACTGTTCTAGGTACTAAGAGTGTCCAGCTCTATATTTGAGGGCGTATGAAATCGTTGGCTATAGATTGGCAGAGTGTCCGACTCTATATGTGAGGGCATGAGCCTATTCCGGTAGATCAAGCCGAAGGGTGTGGATCCACCAGTTTAGCACCAGTACGATGCCATGGGAGTCGGGGACTAGCCATGTGCCGGTGGCGCCGTGTTCGTAGGTTGGCTATGGGACAACGCCGTATGTCGCGGGCCAGCTTCGGGCCGATGTGTGTGACGACACCGAAATTGCTGATCATGTGTGTGTGTGTGTGTGTGTATGCATTGTTGTGAAATTAGTACTAGAACTGCATTTAACTGCGTGTATGTTTTATCATGATAACACTCAAATGCCACACACCGATATAACACGTGCTCTTCCTTACTGATAGATGTCTCACCTGTGTATGTACATTTTTACAGGTCCTTCGAGTAACCGAAACTAGTGTCCCGGTGCAAGGAGCGTAATGGCTGGTGTACTGCGGTTAGCGCTTAGGTAAGTGCTAGGACTGTGTTTTGATGGGTTGCCATTTTGGGATGTGATGGGCACCCAGTTGTACGTTGTATGATAACGTCTGTTTCTGCTCTTATATAGACTCTGGTATGGTATTATATGTATATAGAATGACCGTATTTCCATTGCGTATATTCTTTTGTGTTTGGATGTGTATAGGGTGCCTAGGAACCCCACATGGTTGAACCCTCATCCTTGTTCTATATCTTGGACGTTTTGTGTGATACAGGAACTGGTTGGTTTACATTTTCACCCCTAGGTCCCATTTCTAGGTTCGGGGCATGACAGCTTGGTACCAGAGTTAAGCAGGTTGTTAGGTCTTGTAAACTTGGTTAAGCGGAGCTGTGAGTACATACCAGAGTATAGGATGTTGGATATGGGTAGAGTTGTTTAAGGGTTGTTCGATTGCTAGACCGAGATTTATCGATGGTATTCCATATTTTTCCTGGGATGACGATTCCAGTAAAAGTAGGGCGGATTATTGATGACTTTCGTGTCGGTATGATAGGACAGACCTGGACCTGGTAGGGAGTAGTTAACACGATTAGTTTAGATCATTGTGTTAACTGTATGTGTTATAGATATACTGATAGATTCCTATTGTGCTGCAAAATGGAGCCCAAGAATAATGACCTAGGAAGTGGCTCTGAGGAGACTGCGAATGATGAGTCTCCCTTTGTGCCTCGAGGTTTCACGAGACAAGTGTTATGACAGATCAGACAGAGTGTGAGGAGATGCGAGCGCTTTCCTACTGTTGTGGGGTGCACTATTGAGAGGTTCACACACACACATCCTCCGACGTTCTCTGGGGGACCTGATCCAACGATAGTAGACGATTGGGTGGAGAAGACTGAGAGGATCTTGGAGGTTCTGCACTACACTGATAGGCAGTAAGTCTTCTATGCTACCTTCCAGCTATCTGGGGAGGCGGGCCGATGGTGGACTGCAGTGAGTCATTTGGAGAAGCAGAGAGCCAGTCTTGAGGAGATGACATGGGGCAGTTTCAAGGAGGTATTCTTCAACAGATACTTCCCGGCTTCTGTACGTGATGCACAGGCGGATGAGTTTTCTGCTCTAACTCAGGGGAGTTTGACGGTGCAGGGATATGCAGCTTGGTACATAGAGCTATCCCGGTTTGCGCCGTGCTTGATCTCAAGTGAGTATAAGAAGACTTACAGGTTCAAGAAGGTCCTGAGGAAAGATATCCGTAGACTATTGGGTATGCTTCAGATCCGCGAGTTCTCGGTGTAGGTAAATAAAGCCACGATGATTAAGACCGGTATCCGAGAGGACGAGGTGGATCAGGAATCAAAGAAGAGGATAGTTCCTTCTGGTTCTCAAACGGGATCTCATCAGGGATCGTGGAAGAAGAGAAACAAGGCCTCGGGTTATCGCCAGAATACTGAGCGCTAGGATTCTCAGATGAGCCAGACTAGTGGTCGTTGTACCAGATGCCACAGATGGCATGAGGGTGAGTGTCGGTCATTTGAGGGTAACTATTACAACTGTGGCTAGCCAGGTCATATGTAGATGAGCCAGACTAGTGGTCGTTGTACCAGATGCCACAGATGGCACAAGGGTGAGTGTCGGTCATTTGAGGGTAACTATTACAACTGTGGCCAGCCAGGTCATATGTTTCGTGATTGTAGTGCACCGAAGTGAGATGTGCCTACATCCAGTATGAACTAAGGGAGCAACCAGATACCTCGGGGAACCGTTCAGACGAATACAACTCTGGCCAGAGTATATTCCCTTACTCTAGCGAATGCTAAGTATGTAGGGAATGTAGTGACAGGTACCTTATATTGCTTTCAAATAAGGCTTCTGTTTTGTTTGATTCGGGTGCAACCCATTCCTTTATATCTATGAATTTTGTTGGACGGTGTGGGGTTGAGACCCAAGTCATGAGCAGGGTGTTATCGGTGACTACGCAATCTGGGAGTGTATCATTCTGTAGAAGAATGTTGGAGGATTGCCCAGTGGTAATTCAGGGGAAGCTGCTATCAGCGAATCTTGTGGTATACGACATGTCGGGGTTTGATATTATAATGGGGATGGATTGGTTGTTCTCCAATTATGCGGTGATCGACTGTCGCAGGGAGGTAGTAGTTTTCAGACCTCCTAGGGAGTAGGAGTATGAATTCGTGGGATCATGTGTGCATCCAGCGCCATAGATACTATCAACACTACAAGCGAGGAGGTTACTCTTGGACGGGTGTCAGGGATACCTAACTTGTGTGCAGGAACCGTTGCGGGATGAGTTGAGGCTCAAGGACATTCGGGTAGTCAGCGAGTTCCTGAATGTGTTTCCAGATGATTTACGTGATTTACCTTCGGATTGTGAGGTGGAGTTTGCAATAGAGTTGCTACTTGGTAAGGCATCGATCTCTAAAGCTCTGTACCAGATGGCTCCAACTGAACTTCAAGTGTTAAAGGAGCAGTTGTAGGAATTAGTGGATAGGGGTTTCATTCAACCTAGTGTTTTGCCCTAGGGAGCTCCAATATTGTTTGTGAAGAAGAAGGGCGGGTCGATGCGGATGTGCATTGATTACCATGAGATTAACAAAGTGATTATGTAGAATCGCTATCCTTTACCTCGTATTGATGATCTTTTTTACCAGCTGCAGGGGACGCGGGTCTTTTCGAAGATCGATTTGCGGTCAGGATATCATCAGGTGAGGATGAGGGCTGAGGATGTAGCGAAGACGGCTTTCTGAACCAGATATGGCCACTACGAGTTCTTGGTTATGCCATTTAGGTTAACAAATGCTCCGGCAGTGTTCATGGGTTTGATGAACTGGGTTTTCCATAAGTACCTAGACCGGTTCGTGGTGGTGTTCATTGATGACATTCTAGTATACTCGAGGAGTACAAAAGAGCACGAGAACCATTTGAGGTTAGTATTACAAATTCTTCAGGAGAAGAAGTTGTATGCTAAACTGAAGAAGTGTGAATTCTGATTGATTTAGATGGCGTTCTTGGGCCATATGGTGACTGGTGATGGTATCTCAGTTGATCCTAGCAAGATCGAAGCAGTGGTCGACTAGGCCGGGCCGAAGAATGTGCAAGAGGTTTGGAGTTTTCTAGGACTGGCGGGTTATTATCGTCTATTCGTGGAAGGTTTTTCTAAATTGTCAGGGCTTCTAACTTGATTGACCAGGAAGGGAGTGAAGTTTGAGTGGACTAGTGATTGTGAGCAGTGTTTTCAGAAGTTGAAGCACCGGTTTGTTACTTCTCCAATGTTGACCATTCCTTTGGGAGATGGTGGATTTGTGATTTATAGTGATGCGTTTCTAAATGGTTTAGGATGTATGCTCATGCAGCAGGGTAAGGTAGTAGCATATGCTTCTCGGCAACTAAAGGAATATGAGAATAATTACCCTACACATGATCTAGAGTTGGCTGCTATTGTATATGCACTAAAGATCTGGCGACACTACTTGTATGGTGTGCAATGCAAGATCTTCACTAACCACAAAAGCCTCAGGTATTTCTTCACGCAGAAGGAGTTCAACATGAGGTAGAGGCGGTGGCTAGAGTTGATTAAGGACTACGATTGCACGATCAGTTACCACCTGGGGAAGGCTAATGTGGTAGCCGATGCGTTAAGTCAGAAGTCAGGACCTGCGACTATATCTTCAGTTGTAGCTCAGCATCACATCATACAGGATCTGGAGAGTTCAAGAATAGAGTTCGTGTATGGTGATCATCAAGTTTTCATTGCTAGCTTGGTGATATAGCCGACCTTGTATGAGCGTATAGAAGTCGCACAGGCTAGTGATGCAGAGTTAGCTAAGATTATGGAAAAAGTACAGTAGGGACTAGCTACAGAGTTCTCTGATAGAGGTTTACTGAGGTTTGGGACCAGGCTATGCGTTCTGAATGATGATGAGATCAGAAAGACGATTCTTGAGGAAGCGCATCGTTCCTTATATACAGTACATCCAGGTAGTACGAAGATGTATTAGGACTTGCGCGAGACCTTCTGGTGGTTTGGTATTAAGAGGCAGATTGCTCAGTTCGTGGAGCAATGTCTAATGTGTCAGCAGGTGAAAGTTGAACATCAGAGGTCAGAAGAACCGTTGCAGCCTTTGCCTATCCCGGTGTGGAAATGGGAACACATTTGTGTGGACTTTCTTACTAGATTGCCACCAGCACTTCACGGGCAGAATGCTATTTGGGTGATCATGAATAGATTGACGAAATCTGCTCATTTCATAGCGATGAAGGTTGGCTATCCTTTGAGTAAGCTAACTGAAATGTACTTGCATGAGATTGTGAGAATGCATAGAGTACCAGTGTCCATTGTATCAAATCGAGATCCGAGGTTTACTTCTCGATTCTGGACGAGCTTACAGGAGGCACTGGGAATGAAGCTTACTTTCAGTACAGCATTCCACCCCCAAATTGATGAACAGTTGAAGAGGACGATACAGATCTTGGAAGATATGTTGCGAGCTTGTGTGCTAGACTTTAGTGGTAGCTGGATACAGTTTATGCCACTAGTAGAATTTGCGTATAATAACAGCTTCCAGGCTAGTATTGGGATGGCACCTTTCGAGGCTTTGTATGGTTGGAGGTGTCGATCTCCCTTATGTTGGGATGAGGTTGGTGAACGTCAGGTGTTAAGATTTGAACTTGTGCAGCAGGCGTCTAAGAAGGTGGGTTTGATCCCGGAGAGGATTAAATCAGCTCAGAGTCGGTAGAAGAGTTATACAGATGTTCGTTACCGTAATTTAGAGTTCGAGGTAAGGGGTAAGGTATTTCTGCGTATCGCTCCGATGAAAGGGCTGATAAGATTTGGGAGGAAAGGCAAGCTGAGCCTAAGGTATATTGGACCATTTGAGGTTCTTGAGCGAGTGGGTCTGGTAGCCTACAGGATTGCACTACCCCTAGCACTCTTGAGGGTACATAATGTGCTTCACGTATCTATGTTAAGGAGGTACGTGTTGGGTCCTTCACATGTTATCAGCTACGATGTGTTGGAAATTGGGGATACTTTAGTGTATGAGGATATACCTGTTCAGACTCTGGACCGTAAAGTTCAGAAGTTTCGTACTAAAGAAATACCGTTGGTGAAGGTATTGTGGCGGAACCACGAGATTGAGGAAGCTTCTCAAGAACTGGAAAGAATACCCCGGAAGTATCCACAGTTGTTTTGGGTACTTGTACGTTATCGTACTTTGGGTTGGGATAAGTGGTTAGTCGTCGGGAGTGTGTATATTGTGAACTCCTGAGACGGCTGTATATGAACCATGGTATTCCTCTGCCATAAGTGAGGGTATGTATGTGTATGTTGATGATGGGGTTGTGCTGTCGTAGTCCCCAGTTTTCTTCCTAGAATTGTGTATATGTATTCAGTTGTATGAGTTTGTGAATGAGAGATGGCAAATTTCGAGAACGAAATTTTTGTAAGGAGGGGAGATTGTAAGAACCCGAACCGTGACAGGTGGGTTTAAATAAATAAGAGAGGGATAAAATTTGAATTTGAACAGGCTTCGTCGATGAAGCCAGAGTTCGTCGACGAAGGCCTTGTATCTCTTGTCGACGAAGTTTAAAAGCTTGTTGACAAGGAGAAGCCGAGGGGTTTTGGAAAACCAGATATCCCAAACTCGTCGACGAGGTCTTGGTCTTATCGACGAGAAGACTATTGGCCTCGTCAATGAGAAGTGGTCGGGTCAAAGGGCTATAAATAGAAGTTTCATTACTTCCAAGCTAAGAAAACTCAAATATTTTCTCTCTTTCTCTCTAGAACTCTCCTACTCTCTATCTCTCTAGATTTCTTCACCGTTCGTGCAACAATCATAAATCTGAAGTTACTACGAGGATCGTGAAAGGATTCTCTACAAGTTCTACGGATCAGAATTCCATTTCAGAAATTTTTGGGTTTGGTGTAAAATCGAGGTAAGGCTCGGTTTTCAATTATGATCTGGTAGTTTTGTAGAGAACAGTGTTGTGAACATATTCTGTACTGTTGGTTGTAGGTTTTGAAACTCGATTTGCTGTTTAGGGGCCTTAGAGTTTGGGATTTGCTATTTGGGGGAAAGGTAAGGGGAATTGTGTTTATATCGGTTATTTTTGAAATCGGACTCAGTAGAACTGTGGTTCACGGTCCTGTGTATGTTTTGGCTACTCATTTGGGGGGATCTAATGGGAAAAACTATGAGCTTTTCATGATTACAGTTTTGGGAAAAAGGAGACAACGGGCTGCATCCTTAGTTTTGTTGAAAATCGAACATATATGTTGATTTATATTGTGTTATAGGAATGGTCGTGCCTAGACTTGTTTAAACTGTATGTGTTTGGAAAACCATGATTTTAGATTGCCAAATAAGTGTGGTTTGTTTAGTTATATGAGTATGCATGTGTGTGTGTGATTGGTTGAAATGCTTGTAGGAACGTGGTTCAGAAACTGCTCTAGGTACTAAGAGTGTCCAACTCTATATTTGAGGGCGTATGAAATCGTTGGCCATAGATTGGCAGAGTGTCCGGCTCTATATGCGAGGGCGTGAGCCTATTCCGGTAGATCATGCCAAAAGGTGTGGATCCACCAGTTTAGCGCCGGTACGATGCCATGGGAGTCGGGGACTAGCCATGTGCCGGTGGCGCCGTGTTCACAGGTTGGCTATGGGACAACGCCGTATGTCTTGGGCCAACTTCAGATCGATGGGTGTGACAACACCGGGATTGCTGATCATGTGTGTGTGTGCGTGTATGCATTGTTGTAAAATTAGTACTAGAACTGCATTTAATTGCATGTATGTTATATCATGATAACACTCAAATGCCACACACCGATATAACCTGTGTTCTTCCTTACTGAGAGGTGTCTCACCCCTACTGTACGTACATTTTTACAGGTCTTTCGAGTAATCGGAACTAGCGTCCTGGTGTAGGGAGCATAGTGGCCGGTGTACTGCGGTTAGCATTTGGGTAAGTGCTAGAACTGTGTTTTGATGGATTGCCATTTCGGGTGTGTTGGGCACCTAGTTGTACGTTGTGTGATAGAGTCTGTTTCTGCTCTTATATAGACTCTGGTATGGTACTGTATGTATATAGAATGACCGTATTTCTGCTGAATATATTCTGTTGTGTTTGGATGTGTATAGGGTGTCTGGGAACCCCACGGGGTCGTACCCTCATCCTTGTTCTGTATCTTGGATGTTTTGCGTGATTTAGGAACTGGTTGGTTTACATTTTCACCACTGCGTCCCATTTTTCGGGTTCGGGGCATGACATATATTGTTTATTATTTTTAAAATTTCTAACTCCTACTTTGTTTGTTGTGGTATGAAATTTAGATCTTGAACTTTAATTTGTGTGAATTATGTGTTAGAGTTTCTTCTAAATCCACATAATTTCAAATTCAAACCCCAAAATCTATGATCCCACATACTACCATATATAATTTATATATAAAAAAAAAAGAAATAGAAAAGAAATTATCTTTTTTATAATTACTTTGAAATATAAAAAAAAAGGAAAAAAAATTTATTTTTCCCATTTAAGCATACTTTTTATTTTCGATCTTTTAAATATAAATCTTGAGAAATTAAAAAGAAAAAAAAAACTAAAACTATTATTATTCTTTGAAAAAATTAAAAAATGAAAAATAAAACATACTTCCCACAAAATTTATTAATATAAAACTATTAATATAAAATTGTCTAATGTTATATTTATGGTTGAATAATCATTTGGTATTAGCCAACTAGCCTAGGCGGCTACGATGTTGTTCCTTGATCCATCTTTTTCCAAGCAATTATTGGTAGGGCAATAAATTAACAATGCCTAAAACTAATAGTCTCCGGAATAAAGTACTGGTTGCCCGAATTTCATGGTTTCAAGGCATTCGGACAATTATTAATTTCAAGGGCAAATTAAAGACGTTGATTTCATCACAAAATTTGGTTGACAAAAAATAAATGAATCCTTTTTTAAAGTTTTAAAATTCTTACTACCACCTTTGAGATTGAAAAAATTACAAATTTCAATTGAGATTTTACAAGTGCTTTGGACCTTCATTTACATTTGACTTTCCTTGAACTCAACAGTATATTAAGAAAATTAAATATAGGGATATAAAATATTAAGGGTAGAAGATACTAAGTTTTCCTTAAATTCAGCAAAAAAGATAGGGACCTCCCTCCCCCCGGGGCCCAGGGGTAGGTTTGAAAAATCTCATTAACCCCTCTTGATATTTCAAAAATATCACAGACCTCTCATGAGATTTGTTAAAAAGACACAAAAATTCCCTCAAAAATTTTTTTTTTTCTTGTAAAATACGAGATGAGGTCTTGGAATTCTTGAAACCTTAGGAGAGGTTAGTGTATTTTTACCTAAAAATTAAATATTTATGAAAGTTTATGAGATTTTTAAAATTTCATGAAAAGTTTGGATTTTTCTGCTAAATTTTAAAGGATTGGAGGTCAAAAATATAAAGGTAATGTATGTCTTTTTGTCAAATTTGTAATAGGTTATTACTGTGTTTTTTTCCTTTGGTTTAGCTATTAACGGCCACGACCTGTACTAGGTCTATCTACCCAACACAAAATAGGCCATTTTCCTTTTTAAATCACTTCCCGCCTTTTTGAGAATTCGAATCTAAAACTTTTAATATTAAATTTTCAAACCTTGGCATTATTAATTGTTAGGGTAACATTTGGTTAGCTTATGAAACAAAATATTCTTAAGAATAAGTTGGAATGTAATGAAATATTTTTGGCAAATAGAAGTAATTATTATTGTGACAACCTGTTTATCTGATCATATATTAAAGCATAAAAAATAAAATAATCAACCCGAACCCAAGGGTAACAGGGACACCAGTCATATACAACGGAACATAAGTAGCAGTAAATGTAAATCATCATTCTCATAACCACAAAATATATAATACCAGAGTCAAATATAGTCCAAAACACAGTGTTTATATACAAACTCCCAAAAATACAAAAATATATTTAGGATCCCACATCAAAATCTCCTGATCCTAGTTCAAACTTACCCTCCTAACGAGGTAGCACAATAGACCCAATGGTGGCATCGTCCCGCCGGTCCTTCTGGGTTTCCTGAAAATTATTTAAGTTCGGGGGTAAGACAACTCAGTAAGGGAAAATAAACTAAATACAACTGTGTGACAGCATAAATATTTGATACAATTATACATATACGGTACATTCAATATACCTGAAAACATTCATCATATCATACTAAATAATCATATACTTTCATTTTTTCTAATCAATCATACAGTTCATAAAATGTTTGATATAATTGATAATACTGAAAATTCACTCAGGGTGTATAGCTAGCTGATGTCATGCATTACCCCACATGACTGGTTGTGTAACCTGAAGGCGAGACTCGACAATGGTTGGCCGACCACTGCTGAATCAAAAATGTCTGTAAGTACGATGGGCCCACCACATCCTGATCCAGACTGCCAGGTGGACGTCTACAACTCTATACTAAAAGCCACATCAACAATCCATCTCCCACCTTGTGGGGCGATTAGCACAAGTCTAAACATAATATCTGATCTATATAGCAATGATACCGTGCTCCTATAACTGAACTAAACTAACATCTGGGTTCTGATAATATATAATACATGATAATATACAATTTAGCATAAATAGATTGATAGCATTTTCTATGATAACAAAATACATACGGCCTTGCGCTCATTACTTTCACATTTGTGGCCTTGCGCCAAAATCATACATATACATATAGCCTTGTGCTGAAACCATACATCATACACGGCCTTGCTCCGGCTATCAATCACTGCCTTGCGCCAAATAGTTCATACATATCATTCTGAATAAATAAGTCATTTATCATGTATTTTGAAACTATAATACACTGCAATATTTCATAACTTCTGAAAATCATACTTCATTCATAAAATTGCCATAACATAATACTTATTATGTAAAATAATATTCATGTCACACAATGTTAAGTAAAATCATACATTTCATTCTAAAATCATATTTCCTATATAACAGCAGCATTTTCCCAAATATGCATTTTCTCAATAATATTCAAATATAATACATGCTTTCCTGAAAAATTAATTTGCAAATTAAATAATAATAATTTGCATGGAAAATAACTATTTTAGTTTATTCCCTTACCTGAAACTGAAAAGAAATCCCCTAAAATGCACTCGTCCTGCACTCGCAGGGTTCCCCATTCAACACCCTGAAAACGAAACTCTCATAACTAAACTTCAATATTTTTATATGAGTAACATTTCCTATAATTATGGCAAGACCAAATTTTGCATAAAAAGTCTTACCTTAAACCAGGGATGAATTTCAACTCAGTCCCACCAACGATCCGCTCCATTAGACTTGGAGAGAACTTGCCTAGGAGTGTCGTGGTGGCCTCAGATCGTCAATTCGGCGAACGACGAAACTGAAATCGAAGAGAGAAGAGAGAGAAATCATATAGGAGAGAGAGAGAGAGAGAGTATTTTTTTTCTAATTTTTCCTACGTAAAAACCAAGTTTTAGGCTATTTATGCTATGGGATTTGTCGATGAGCCATGTCACCTCGTCGACGAGATCAAGAGGCAATTCATCAACGAACTCTCCTCTTCATCGACGAAATTCAGAGTTGCCCAAAACCCCCTCTCGGTATCATTACATTTTCATTTTCGTCTCTCTTAATTATTATTTAAATACCATTATTCCTTGGGTCATTACATTCTCCCCTCCTTATAAAATTTCGTCCTCGAAATTTACTAATTCATACAACTCATCATCCCTTAAAGGCCAAATGGTCTACTTATTTTATTACTTACCCTTACTTATAGCGGAGGAATACCGTAGTTACATTCCGAGTCTTGGGAGATTACATATACAAATTAAAATTTCCCCCAAAACAAAAATACCACTTACTAATTAAAGTATTACAAGTACCTGCAAAAGAAATACTACCTATTTATTTACATTTCCTAATTACATCTGAACTTCTTGGAACAATCGCGGGTACTTCTGTTTGATCTGTTCCTCAAGCTCCCAAGAAGCCTCTTCTACTGCATGATTCCTCCATAGAACCTTTACTAGAGGAATCTTCTTATTACGCAATTCCTATTCTCTTCTATCCAGTATCTGTACTGGTACCTCCTTATAAACTAGTGAATCATTGAGCTCTAATTCACCATAACTGATAATATGAGAAGGGTCTGGGACGTATTTCCTTAACATAGAAATGCGAAATATGTCGTGAGCTAACCTGTAGGTAACCGGCCCCTCTTTCTCCAAAATTTCAATCGGTCCAATGAACCTAGAACTAAGTTTACCCTTTCTTCCAAATCTCATTACTCCTTTTAACGAAGTTATCATCAGAAATACATGATCACCAATATCAAATTCTAATTTCCTGCAACGATTATCGGCACAACTCTTCTATCGGCTCTGAGCTGCACTGATTCTATCCCTGATGAGTCGAACCTTATCGTACGCCTACTGCACAAGCTCTAGTCCCACAACTCACTGCTTACCCATCTCGTCCCAATACAAAGGAGATCAGCATCTTCTATCGTATAAAGCCTCAAATGGTGTCATCCCAATGCTGACCTGATAACTGTTATCATACGCGAACTCTACCAGTGGCATGAACTGAGTCCAACTACCCCCAACATCTAATACCCATGCTCGGAGCATATCGATGGCAGCCCTAAGACAAAATCCATAGATATATGATCCCACTTCCACTCAAGGATAAATAGTCACTGCAATTGACCTTCCGGCCTCTAGTGCTCAGCTTTACCTGCTTGCACATTAGACACTGCGCTACATACTCGGCAATTTCCTTATTCATACCATTCCACCAATAACACTCTCATAGATCTCTATACATTTTCGTACTGTCGGAATAAACTGTACACAAAGATCTGTGAGCCTCCTCTAAAATAATCTTCTTGATGTCAGCATCAACAGGAACACATAATCCAGAACAGAACCGTAAAGCTCCATCATCTCAAATGCAGAATTCCTCTCCCTGACCAGCCTGCACTCTGACTAATACTTTTGCTAATTCTGGGTCTTCCTTATGAGTAACTTTAATTCTTTCCTACAAAGTAGGTTGCACTACTAAACTGACGATACATACTGGAGGATCACTCTCTACCAACTCCATGCCGAGTCTCTCCAGATCCATAATGATCGAATATTGGATCTCCATAACTGCTAACACTGGTCTCGCAGACTTCCTGCTCAAAGCATCAGTTACACCATTTGCTTTCCCTGGGTGATAACTAATGGTACAATCAAAATCTTTAATTAAATCTAACCACCTTCTCTGTTTCATATTCAATTCCCTCCAAGTGAAGAAATACTTCAAACTCTTATGGTTAGAGAAAATCTCACACTCCTCACCATACAGGTAGTGCCTCCAAATCTTCAATGTGTGTACCATTACAGCCAATTCAAGATCATGGGTAGGGTAGTTTTTCTCATACTCTTTCAATTGTCTGGACGCATACGCCACCACCCTGTCATGCTGCATCAATACACAGTCACGTCCCTTTAAGGACGCATCACTGTAAATGACATAACCCTCACCCCCTAACAGGATGATCATTACTGGTGCTGTGACTAGCCTCTGCTTCAATTCCTGAAAACTCTGCTCAGAACTGTCGTCCCATTTAAATCTGGCATTCTTCTTAGTCAATCGTGTCAGAGGCGCCAATAAAGCTGAGAACCCCTCAACAAAACAATGGTAATAACCAACTAACCCAAAGAAACTCCTAATCTCTTGGACATTCCTCGGTCAAGCCCAATTCACCGCCGCCTCAATTTTATTGGGATCCATAGAAATTCCGTCTCTTGAGATAACATGCCCTAAAACCATAACTTTCTTGAGCCAAAAGTTGCATTTACTAAACTTGGCATACAACTTTTTCTCCCCGAGCGTCTGCAAAACCTACCTCAAATGTATCTCATGCTCCTCATAGCTCCTCGAATAGACTAGTACATCATTAATAAAAACAACAACAAACTGGTCTAAAAATGGATGGAAAATCCTATTTATTAAATCCATAAATATCGCAAAAACATTCGTCAGACCAAATGGCATAACAAGGAACTCGTAATGCCCATATCTGTTCCTGAAGGCCGTCTTCGATACATTGCTCTTACCTTTACTTGATGATAGCCTGACCTGAGGTCGATCTTAGAATATACCCGTGTACCTTGGAGCTAGTCAAACAAATCATCGATAGGGGGTAGGGGATACTTGTTCTTGATTATCACTTTATTAATCTCCCTGTAATCTATGCACATCCTCATAGACCCGTCCTTTTTTTTCACAAATAGTACTGGAACTCCCCATAGAGATACACTAGGTCGTATGAAACCCTTATCAAGTAAATCCTGCAACTGATCTTTCAATTCTGCCAATTCTACTAGCGCCATTCAATACGGTGCTTTAGAGATCAGCGCTATACCTAGTAGTAGATCAATGGGAAAATCTACCTCACGATCAAGTGGCAAACCTAGTAATTCATCTGGGAACACATCGATAAACTCCTTTACTACTGGCGTACTGGTGAGCTTCACTTCATTCGCTGTTGTTTCCTTCATGAAGGCCACAAATCCCTGACAACCACTCAGGAGCAGTCTCCTCGCCTAGATAGCTGAGATCATCTAAGGTAGAGATTGTACTTGTGACACTGTAAATCTGAATTCTGATCTTCTTGGCGATCTGAATATCACTTCTCTTATGCAGCAGTCTATATTGGAAAAGTTAGCTGCTAGCCAATCCATTCCGAAAATGATATCAAACCCGTGCATATCCAACACTACCAAATCAGCAAATAAAATCCTTCCCTGAATATTAAATGGACAACCCTGAAGCATCCTACTGCACCTCACCGCTGACCCGGTTGGTGTAGTCACTAATAATTCAATTTCTAATAATTGTGTATCTGTCCCACATAATTTAACACACTCCATAGATGCAAACGAGTGTGTGGCCCCTAAGTCAAATAATGCAATAACTTTAAATGAAAACATATGAATCGTACCTGTCACCACGTCACCGGCTGCCTCAACATCACCTGGCGTCAGAGCAAAATCCCTGGTTGGAGCCATATTCCTCTACTGCCCTCCACATGGCACCTAGTAGCCTCCTCGAGTAGGTCTAAGAGCAGGAGCAGCACCAATTTGAGCCTAAAAATCCTTCATCATATGCCCTGGCCCCCCATACCGATAGTAAATACCTCGCTTGACCTGACACTCCCCCAGGTGTCTCTTCCCACAAGTCGGGCAAGCTGGAAGTGGCTGCATACCCTGGAAATCGCAAGTCCTTGTCTCTTGCCTCCAGTCTCTATAGTAGCCACCTCTCTTCCACAAACCACTGCTAACTCCCTACTCGGAACCAGAAGGTGTAGATCTCTTCTTCTGCTTCTGCTCCTCAACCTCCAACCGTTCCCTAACCTCTGCTATAGTGGCCCTATCAACCACCGCAACAAAATCCTGTAACTTCAGTATCAAAACCTGCTTATATATTTCCCTCCTCATACCTCTTTCAAACTATTGTACCTTCTCCACCTCATCTAGAATAATGTACGAGGCAAAGTGAGATAGTTCGATGAACCTTTCCGCATACTACTATACGGTCTGCTGTCCATGCTTCAGATTCAGGAACTCCTCTATCTTAGCTTCGCTGGACGAGGCTGGAAAATACCTGTCAAAGAATATCTCCTTAAATCACTCCCATGACATCTCCATAAGTACTGTCCTTAGCTTTTCTAAGATTTTCACCGCCATCCATCATCTCTCAACCTCTCCAGTCAATCTGTATGTAGCAAACAACAACCTCTACTCCTCTAAACACTGCAACACTACAAATACTTTTTCGATCTCTTGCACCTAGTTTTCAGCGACTCCAGAGTCAGTTCCTTCTGAGAAAGCCAGAGGATTCATCTTAATGAATTTCTCGATCGAGCTACCATAGCCTGCTAAAAGACCACCCTATTCCCTTGAGCTCCTGGTAATTTCAACTATGACTTGTTGTGCCACACTGCGCAAAACTGCATCTAAATCACCGTCTACAACGCCTGAGTGTCCAGCACCCTCATTTCCACTAGCATAGGCACTACTGCCTCCATGTTCCATCCTGAAAAACAAAGAACTTAACTTAGAACCCTATCACCCTAACATATCACCCAACTAGTGCAATATTTCCTTAATTAATTCATCACTCCTTATCTTAATTCAAGGTTCAATCCTGCAACCTAGATACCTAACCCGACGATAATTTACCATGACTTTCTTGAAATCGTCACTCTAGGAAAATCACATTAACCACCATGGAAGTTCTACATCTAGACTACAAAACTAGACCTCAAATTCCCTTATCCTATACTCTAGTATTATTACTGCTGCATTCTAGAGTCTATAGATCCTAGTATCCTAAGCTCTGATACCAAACTGTGATGACCTGCTTATCTTATCATATATTAAAGTATAATAAATAAAATAGTCAACCTGAACCCGAGGGTAACGGGGACACCTGTCATACACAGCGGAACATAGGCAGCAATAAATGTAAATCGTCATTCTCATAACCAAAAAATACATAATACTAGAGTCAATTATAGTCCAAAACATGGTGTTTTTACACAAACTCCCAAAAATACAAAAATATCTCTAGAATCCCACATCAAAATCTCCTAATCCTACTTCAAACTTACACTCCCAATGGGGTAGCACAACAGACTCAACGACGGCCTCAATCCACCTGTCCTTCTCGGTTTCCTAAAAATTATTTAATTTCGGGGGTGAGACAACTTAGTAAGGGAAAATAAACTAAATACAGTTGTGTGGCAACATGAATATTTGATACAATTATACATATACGGTACATTTCATATACCTGAAAACATTCATCATATCATACTGAATAATCATATACTTTCGTATTTTCTAATAAATCATACACTTCATAAAATGTCTGATATAACTGATAATATTGAAAATTAACCAAGGATGTATAGCTAGCTGATGTCATATATTACCACCTATGACAGGTTGTGCAACCCGAAGGCGGAGTCAAAAATGTCTGTAAGTACGATGGTCCCGCCACACCCTGGTACGGACTGCTAGGTGGACATCTACAACTCTACAATGAAAGCCACATCGACTATCCATCTCCCACCCCCTTGTAGGGCGGTTTGCACAAGTCTGAACATAATATCTGATTTGTATAGCAATGGTACCGTGCTCCTGTAACTGAACTAAATTAACATCCGGATTCTGATAATATATAATACATGATAATATATGGTTTAGCGTAAATAGATTGATAGCATTTTCTATGATAACAAAATACATACGGCCTTGCGTCGATTACTTTCACATCTATGGCCTTGCGCCAAAATCATACATATACATACGGCCTTGCACTGAAACCATACTTTATACACGGCCTTGCTCTGGCTATCAATCACTACCTTGCGCCGAATAGTTCATACATATCATTCTGAATAAATAAGTCATTTATCATGTATTTTGAAACTATAATACACTGCAATATTTTATAACTTCTGAAAATCATACTTCATTCATAAAATTTTCATAACATAATACTTATTATGTAAAATAATATTCATGCCACACAATGCTAAGTAAAATCATACATTGCATTCTAAAATCATATTTCCTGTATAACAGCTGCATTTTCCCAAATATGCATTTTCTCAATAATATTCAAATATAATACATGTTTTCCTGAAAATTAATTTTCTAATAAATAATAATAATTTGCATGAAAAATAATTGCTTTAATTTATTCCGTTATCTGAAACTGAAAAGAAACCCCCTAAAATGCACTCGTCCTGCACCCGCAAGGTTCCCCGTTCTATACCCTAAAAACAACAACCCCAGAACTAAACTTCAGTATTTTTCCGTGAATAACATTTCCTATAACTATGGCAAGACCAAATTTTGCATAAAAATTATTACCTTAAAACTAGAGATGAATTTCAACTCAGTCCCACCAACGATCCGCTTCGGCAGGCTTGGAGAGAACTTCCCCAGGAGCGTCATGGTGGCCTCAGATCATTGATTCGGTGAACGATGGAGCCAAAATCAAAGAGGTAAAAACTGAGTTTTAGGCTATTTGTACTATGGGATTCGTCGACAAACCGCATCACCTCATCGATGAGGTCAAGAGGAAATTCGTTGATGAACTCTCCTCTTCGTCGATGAAATTCAGAGTTTCCCAAAACCCCCTCTCGGTATCTTCTCGTCGACGAAACGCATCCTCGTAAATGAGCCCAAAGTGCAACGTCGTCAACAAAGTCTGCTACCACCTCTTTACTATTCCCATTTTCTTCTCTCTTAATTATTATTTAAATATCATTTTTCCTTGGGTCATTACAGTTATTCTTTGTTTAGAAAAGGGAAAGGCATTTTATGGTAAAATTTAGGAATGATTATTTTTTTTCTTTATTCCATATCATGAATTTATAAAATGTTTTCGATTGTTTTATGTCAATAATATATTTTGTACACAAACTATCATAATGTTATATTAGAACTATATTATTCTTAAGAATAAGCTTTTTTCAAGTGCAGTGAAACTTGAACACAAATAGTATAACCTCAACACATGAAGACACATTGGCCTAATTGCGTGAATGTCGCCTAATTATTGACCATTGGCCTAATAGCATTAATGTTGCCTAATTATTGGTCATTGCCCTAAGTATAAAAAATGGTTAGCTATAAACATGACCCATAAGGTCACCAAACACAAATAGGTTGGTCTAGAGGAAAGAACTTGAGTATTCTTAATTACCAAACTAGGATGTAAGGTCCTAATTTGGGGGAGGGCTCTAGAAGGAAAGAAGTTATTAGTCAAAGACATAATAAATACTAGTATCAATATGATCCTTTTATGTTAGGAAGTTATTTAAATTTTTACTAATTTGGGGTAGGATTGTTAATTAGTGAGAATTTGTTTAAATATTGAGGCTATTTGTAACCTTAAAGTTGACTTGGGATAGGGATAAGCAACTTTGATTTAAATCTTGCTAGTACACTCAAGCACATTTGAATCAGTCCAACTGATGTAGGACGGGAATGATCTACCTAGTCCTACAGTTCAACCCTCACACAAGCACATACACTAAAAACACTCTGAATTAAGAATTTAATTCCCCAGCATAAACATTATAAATTAGACTATATTTCACGTACTATTGAATTTTGAAAGGGTTTATAATGTTGTCCAAAAAGTAAGTCCCATTTGGTCTTTCACAAAGCAATCAAGTTATATGCAGAATAGATGCTATTTCAAAGTTTCAAGAATGTAAGTTCTATGTTAGCACAACAATATTCCTACAATTGATATTAGCTAACAAGTATCAACATTGAAATCTAAGGATTCAAGTGGCTTCTTAAATATAGGATTTCAGGTTTTCAAGCAAAGGCATACACAATATTAAGTAAGGGTTCAAACAAATACTGAGTTACCAATAGATACGTCGGATGACTTGACATTGCTCAACACGAGTTAGACAACGCCGTGAGTCCTTAGTACAATCTTTAAGTCACCAAGATGAACACAGCAATGTAGTGTAGGGATATTGGTTGTGTACGTGGTTGTATAAGGAGAAGTGGTCATGTGGTGTTTAGATGGGAGTGGCCGCATGGGTATGTTAGGATAGGTGGGGATTATCAAAGTGCTTGATAGGGTGGTCTCTCACCACGTGATCACCAGAGAGAACGATTGTAGCCTCACACTGCATAATCAAAATGATTGAATAAGCTTTAAGCTTTAGCAAAGAAATGCTTTTCAATATTCAATATCAATTCTCTGCAGAATTCTTATAATGATTTAAAATATAAAGACTTAACATAGGGGGACAATGCATTAACACACTTACACTTCCCACACAAGCATGGGAGACAAGATAATTAACTACTTATTAACTACTAACATTATAAACACTCACAACTTACTATGCTCACAACTTACGGAGCATGCACATCCTTCTTAGTTGACTTAGACTTATTATAATTTAAATATGGAACATATGCCAAAGAAGGCCCAATCCGTGTGGGGCCTATGGAGCTTTGTGGGGCCCACTTCAGTCTTGGACTCAAACTTGCTGCAAAATATGGACTAAGGTCTTCTTGTACCGAAAGTCTTGAAATAACATATCCAAGAAAAATAATAATAAAGTCTTCAAACAAAGTCTTCCATCATAAGTCTTCAAATAGTTCATGTGTACCTACAAACAACTATAAAAAAAAGTGGACATCGGGAGGCCATCCACGTGTCACCATATCTGCAAAAGAGATAAACAAGGCGTGTTGCTCCCCATCATCTCTCCCAGGCCCAAAAGAGTTCTTCTCCAAAGAACGAGAAGTGATGTACTAGAAGGAGAGAGGTGCTTCTCCAACTGAAAGGAGAGAGGTGCTCCACCTACTGAAAGGAGATAGATGCTCCAACTATTGAACAAAAAGAGTTAGTAAAATCCTCACAACGGGTTGCTTGAGGTAAGGACATAAGCATGTTGCCGAACCTTGTACTTGGTGAATGTACAAGTTTATAATTCTGGAAGTACAAGAGAAGGATGCAAAATGGAATTCGTAAATACACTTCAAGCTTGCACCAATCGGTGTATTCCATGGGAATTAGGAGAGCAAACTTGAAGACTTTATTCATTTTTGGGTTAAAATAATTAATTAGGTATAATTGTGTATGCATCTCATGATTTAATTTGAAACTCACACTTGACCTTAGACTGACCTTAGGCACTCTATATTTCATGGAAAATCATTTTACAAATGTGCAAAAATTATTTCGACTACAAAAATCTCTTTTGAAATGAAAAACTCCAAAGCAAGTTTTTCAAAGACCCCTTTATGTTTCTTTGTTTGCATTAATGAGAACGTTTCGCTATCAAACACTCCTTATCTTAAATAGTATCCTAGATGAAAGTTGTGGGATTTTATCTTAGCTATCTTTTGATACTAAGCACATTTAATTTGGAGTTATAAAGAAAAAGTTATATCCAAAATACGGAAGGATGTTTGCAGCAGAAAAATTCCCTTCATGTTTCTTTCGTCTCATTGATGAGCAATTTTATCAATCAATCACTCCTTATCTATAAATGTGTTCAACATGAAAGTTGTGATATTTTCTCTTAGATTTATTTTGATACCAAGAACGTTTAATTTAGAGTTGTATATAAAACGTTATGTCTAAAAAACTGAAAGGTATCCACACAGAAAGTGCCTCAATGGCTAAAAAACAGATATTTTTCAAATTAAATTATATTTTAATACCCCAATGGCCATAAAATGGTTAGTTTTGGTTTTTACCTATAAATACAAGCCTAAATCACTTGAAAAATGCTAGATAAAGGGATTGGAAGCATACTTGCATACTCTTTGATTCCCATTCATTTTGAAGTTTAATTTCTTACTTCTCCTACTCTCATCTTGAAAAATCTTTTTGGAGAAATATTTTTGTGGGTTATACAATCTAGGCTTTGAACATATATCCATTTCATATATATTGCTTGAAAAGCCTCTTGTTCTTGAGATTTCTAAATTCAAATTTATTTGAAGAAATCATTTTCTAGATTTCTCCTACTTCTCTTATTTGAAAATATATTTTTGGAGAAAACTCTTAGGATTTTTGAAGAAAGCCTTGAGCAATATATCCACTCATATTTTTCTTGATTAAGAGGATTATTTTTTGTTTATGGTGTGTGGCTCTTATAATTTGGATTTCATAAACAAAGAAAGAAGAAAAACATAAAGGGGCAGCACAGTAAGGACTCGCCGATGAGTGCCCTGTGCTCGTCGACGAGTAGATCCCGAAAGCAGAAAATTTTCAAAGATCCCGAGACATCGAGAGTAGAAAATGGGCTCGTCGATGAATTCTTTGTTCTCGTCGACGAGTAGTCTTCTATGGACCGTCAATAAATTCCCTGTACTCATCGACGAATGCGCTTGGGGTGCGAGCAGTTTTTTAAATTTTGAATTTGAACGTTTGGGGTGGTTAGGTAATCGGAGGGAAACCTCCGAGGGACTGTTATACATTTCATTCAAGGTGTGTATTAATAGAGTGTGTAATCATTTGAGAAGTGTATTTTGTACTTTTTGATTTCCTTAGTGAAATTGTTGTGTCATTGCTTCCGTGGATGAAGGCTGTGCATCTTAATTAATCGATCCATATCACAACAAATTGGTATCAGAGCGAAATTGTTATGGCATCGACATCGTCTTCTGCAAGATTTGACATCGTTAAATTTGATGGAACTGGGAACATTGGTTTATGGTTGAAGAGAGTGAAAGATGTTCGTGTACAACAAGGAATGGGAAAGGTATTACTTGGTGTTCAATCAGATGGAATATATGAGGTAACATGGGGAGATTTGCAAGTAAAGGCTGCTTCTACAATATGCTTATGTTTGGCTGACGAAGTACTCTATCGGGTGATGGAGGAGGATTCTCTAGTGGCTATATGGCGAAAATTAGAGAGCCAGTACATGTCCAAATCTCTTAATAATAAACTTTTTCTTAAGCAACATTTGTATTGGCTTAAGATGGTTGAAGGATCAAACGTAGATCAACATATTAATGCCTTCAATCAAATAATTAGTGATTTGATGAGAGTTGACGTTGAGTTTGATGAGGATGACAAAACTTTGATGTTGTTAAACTCTTTGCCCTCAACTCATACCTATGATAATCTTGTAACCATTTTTACATGGGGAAAAGAAACTCTTGATTTTGAAGAGGTAACAAGTGTTTTGCTAAATTTTCATCAAATATTGAAAATATGTGATGAAGGAAAAGGACTTGTGGTAAAGGGTAATAACGAGCAAGGCAAAGGAAAATCCAAACATGGATCAAGTTAGAAATCCTGAAATCAATCCAAGAAAAAGAAAAAAAAAATCTTGTATTATAAATGTGGTAAAAAAGGGCATGTGAAACCGGAGTGTCCGGATTGGAAGAAGGGAAATTTTGAGAAACATGAGGGTACTTCAATATCTATGAATGTTGTTTAAGAAGGAAGTTCAATGTGTAGTTATGGTGATGTTCTATCAGTTTCAGCGGGGTTGGATAATCTAACGGACTCTTGGATACTTCACATGACATGTTAGTGAATTCTGGATCAATTCTCATGGGTAATGATACTTCTTGCAAGATAACTGACATAGGAAATGTAAAGATAAAATTGTTTGATGGTGCTGTAAGAACATTGTGTAATGTAAAATATATACCAGAGTTGAGAAAAAGTTTGATATCACTTGGTACTTTGGATTGTAATGGCTTTAATTACAAGTCCAAAGGTGGAGTTCAAATGGTATGGAAAGGTAATCTGACTGTAATGAAAAGGTATAAACTAGATGGGAATATCTACACATTGTAAGGAACTACCATTGAAGGTGGAGCTGCAGTCATAGATGATGAATCAGATGATACCATCTTGTGGCATATGTGCCTTGGGAATATGGGGGAACACGACATGAAAGGACTAAACAAGAGGAAATTGTTGAAGGGCTTGAAACCATGTCAACTGGAATTTTGCAAGATTTGTGTTCTTGGAAAACATAATAGGGCAAGGTTCAGATCAACTATACACAAGACAAAGGGAATTCTTGATTATGTGCATTCAGATATTTGGGGCTCGGTTAGAGTTGCATCAAAGGTTGGACATGTGTATTATGTGAGTTTCATTGATGATTACTCACGGAAGGTCTGGGTTTACTTCATGTGTCACAAATCATATACATTCTCCAAGTTTAAGATTTCGAAGGCTAAAGTGGAAAACCTAACAAGGAGGAGAATCAAATACTTAGGGTCAGATAATGGGACCAAGTACACTAATTCTCGATTTATGGAGTTTTTTGCGGAGCAGGGCATCAAGAGACACTTTACAGTTCGCCAAACACCTTAGCAAAATGGTGTGGCTAAACGAATGAACCGAACTCTTTCTCAAATGGCTCGATGTCTTAAATTAAATACAGTGCTACCGAAGAACTTCTAGGTCAAGGCACTGAGTATGGCTTGTTTTTTGATAAATCGATCACCAAGGGCGTCACTAGAGGGTAGAGTGGCAGAATTCATTTGGACGAGAAATGCAGTAGAGTACTCCAAATTGAAGTTATTCGCGTGTCCATCCTATTCATGTATCTAGTAGGGAGAGGTCTAAGCTTGACCCAAACTCTCGTCATTGCATCTTTTTGGGATATCCAGAGCGTGTGAAGGGGTACAAGCTATAAGACCTAGTGGCAAACAAGGTGGTGATTAGTAGGGATGGAGTCTTTGATGAGAAGGCTATGGTGAAGCGTACTCAACTTTGTGATGAACAGAAACAGGAGCAAGAAAGTTAGGGCAGTGATGAATATGTTTTGCAAGTGGAGTTGGAAGCTCACGGCAACCACAATGATCATGGTCCTATGGGTGTAGGGAGCTTTAGCTTGGGAAACCAACAAGTCGACGATATTCCTATACGGGGATCCAGATGTATTATGAAACCTCCACCAAGGTACGGATTTGAAAATATAGTATCTTATGCTTTCCTTACTAGTTGCAACGATCCAACTACATTTCAAGAGGCAGTGCACAGCTAGGAGAAAGATAGATGGATGGGCGCGATGATTAAGGAGATGGAATCACTAAATAAGAATCAAACTTGGGATTTGGTGGAGCTTCCAGATGAGAAGAGACGGATAGGCTGCAAATGGGTATATAGGAAGAAGGAGAAACTTTCATAAAAAGAATGAGAGAAATTCAAGGTATGGTTGGTGGCAAAATGATACTCACACAAGAAGAGGATAGATTGTAACGACCCCGACCCGCCACGTGGGCCCAGAGTGCTACTTTAGTGACGTCAGTGTACCTAATACCTTATTCATCAAACATAACATACATATACTCTACGGAAATAAAATATAAAATCCTCAAATTACATTACCAGAGTTCTAACTATCTTTATACACGAATATATCCATTTTCACATAATTACATCCCATAAAACTAAACAAAAATAAAATCTCTATCTACACACTACCTACATAAAATTTACACCACTAGCCCAACTCCTCTAGCCTGCTAGACCCGATCTCTAGGATTCCCTAAAAATACAGTTTGTAAAGTAGTGGTGAGGCACAGCTCAGTAAATGGAAAGACTAAGTTAATGTCAGTGTGTGCCCAACATGCATTTAGTGTACAGGAAATAACCAGTTCACTAAATAGATAAACACAATTATGAAAACATTCTTATTTTACACTCATACACACAATTAGCCGAGGACAGGAAAGATTACTCACCCATACAAGTAGCTTCCCTCTGCTCTAGTACCATTACTGCTACCAGGGCACTCACCTTTCTCAGTAAGCCCTCAAAATTATCTTATTAATTAACCGTATTCGCATAAATTAACAGATATGCATATAAGACACTCCCTATGACAAAAACACCATTTACTTCCCCATGGCACAGGTTGTGCGGCCCAAAGGTTGAACTAAGCCTGGGTGATCAGCCTAAACAAAATAAAAAACAACATCCTCTGCAAACACATCTGCAAACATCCACAGCAAAATTGTAGGTCCGACGCCCTTACTTCAACCTCACGCAGGTAGTCGGCTGGACCCCCTACACTTCTATCCAGACAGTGTGGGTATACATGGTTAACTAGCAATGGTACCGTGCTCACAATACATTGGTCCCCAGGGTTCCTAAAGCATATCATGCAATTTAGATAATATAAATCATCATTTAAAACATCAATTCACATATATTTCCTATTATTTCAAAAACCTTGCCCCCCGCCACAAAACACAATCGGGTATATAGCTATAAATTAAAACTTGGCCCTCGGCCATCAAATAATAATCATAGCCCTTGGCCAATCAAACAATGCCCGACTATCGACCGTTAATTCAAAAACCTGTATTTCATAAACAGTTCCAGTATTTTCAAGAGAATTTCCAATATTTCTCGAATAATTCAGTATTTCAAAATCTCAAATTCAGATATATAATAATCCATACAAATTAAATCATTTGCCACACATTTTTCCACATTTTAACATATCCATATAAACAAACAAGCTTTCCACCATTCATTTTATTCAAAAATATCATACCATATATCCTATGTTTGTAAAAAACATTTCGAACGGTTGGTTTTCAAATAGCCTTTAAATTCCCAAATGAATAAATAATAAATAAAGAAACATAACAATTAAATTGATTCAAATTTCATAAAATTACTGACTTAACTTAATCCTCTTACCTGATTCATGAAAAAGCCCGCTAACACCCTGGCATACGCCCCAGGTGTTCAAAAGCCCCTAAACTCTGAAATTCAAATTTCACCATATTATTCATCATAATTCTTAGAGTAACTTTCCTTAAAATTTTTCCTAAGTTTTGAATACCCTAAATGGCTTAATAAAAGCCTAAATTATCAAACTTACCCCTGATTTAAGATTGGTACCCCGAAGCTCCAATTCGAAAACCCGCTCCGGTTAGATTGTAGAGAATCCCACCACGAGTCTCCTGACAATTTTCGTTCGTTAATGGGGCTTATAGTTTAAGAGAAATTAAGGTAAGTTTTATATTTGATCTTACCCTAGGAAATATGCTTACACCGCTCCCACGACAAATCTGCTCCAGTAGAACTGTCGGTAGCGGTGTGTAAAACCCAACGATAGTTTCAAACTTTTGATCGACCGAATAACGGAGATGAGATGGGGAGTGGAGAGAGGAGATGAGGAGGGGGCGGCTGCGTCCTTCGTCTCCATTACTTCTTCTTGAAGGATCTCATTATAATATTATATTATATTATATTATTTAATTAATATCATTATAATATTATATTATTATTATATTATATTATATTATTTAATTAATCTTATTTATTTATTTATTTTTAATTTTAATTTTAATTTTTTTAATTATTATTATTATTTTTTTTTTTAGGATCACTACATTCTCCCCTCCTTACAAAAATTTCGTTTTCGAAATTTGTTAACTGTTAGCAATTATCTCCTTAACTCACTACCACTGTCTATAGAAGAGTCGGTAGCCACCCACATAACGGCCCCGTCCCAAGTTTATTAACTACCCTTACTTATGGTGGAGGAATACCGTGGTTACAATATTATCTTTAGGAAATTACAATAACCATAACAAATTTTCCCAAAGACTATCCATAATTAAAACTATACACAACTAACCACAATACCTACTCTAATCCTTCTATATACAATCATACCCTTACCCATCTGGCACTAGCCCACGCTGAACAGTTGCGGGTACTTCTGACATATTTCCATTTCTAACTTCCAAGAAGCCTACTCAACTGCATGATTTCGCCATAGCACTTTCACTAACGGTATATCCTTTGTACGCAGTTCCTATATTTTTCCGATCCAAAATTTGAACTAGTACCTCCTCATAGGCTAGAGTATCCCTGATCTTCAACGACTCATAACTGATCACATGTGAGGATTTTGGAACGTACCTCCTCAACATAGACACGTGGAACACGTCGTGTATCCTGGACAGCGCTGGGAGTAATGCTATCTTATTCGCCACCGAACCAATCCTCTCCAGAATCTCGAACGGCCCAATTTATTTAGGGCTCAACTTGCTCTTATTTCCATACCTCATCAACCCCTTCATCGGAGCAATCTTTAAGAATATCATATCACCTACTTCAAATTCTAGCTTCCATCGATGAGTATCCGCATAACTCTTCTGCCGACTCTGGGCTGCCTTGATCCTTTCCCTAATAAGTTCGACCTTTGTAGAGGCCTGCTGAACAAATTCTGGTCCCAAAATCTACCGCTCGCCTACTTCATCCCAGTACAATGGAGATCGGCACCGACGACCATACAAAACCCCATATGGTGCCATTCCAATGTTGGCTTGGTGACTGTTATTGTATGCAAACTCAACCAATGGCAGATATCAGATCCAACTGCCCCCAAAATCTAACACACATGCCCGTAGCATATCCTCAAGAATCTAAATGGTTCGTTCAGACTGTCCATCTGTCTGAGAGTGAAATGTAGTACTGAAAGTGAGTTGAGAACCCAATGCTCCCTACAAACTCTTCCAGAAACCGGAAGTGAACCCCGAATCCCAATCTGAAATGACGGACATGGGCACACCATGTATTCTGACTATCTCCTAAACATAGAGTTCTACCAGCTTATCCATGGAATAATTGGTTCTAACCATAATGAAATGGGTAGTCCTCGTCAATCTGTTAACCACTACCCATATGGCATTCTGCCCACGCAACGCTGAAGGCAATCTCGATACAAATTCCTTTGAGATATGCTCTCATTTCCACGTAAGGATGTCCAGTGGTTGAAGTGGTCTCGCTGGCCTCTGGTGTTCTACCTTCACCTATTGACATGTCAAGCACTGACCTATATATTTAGAAATTTCCCTCTTTATGTTACTCCACTAGTCTCTATACATCTTCGTGCAACCTAGGTGAACATTATAGAGAGAATGGTGAGCTTCCTTTAGTATCATCCTCTTTATCTCTGAGTCATCTGGTACACACAATCAAGTGTAAAATCTGAGAACTCCATCCTCAGAAACATTAAATTTTGTGCATTGCTCATCTTGTATCTTCTCTGCAATCACCATCAACTCTGCATATTTCAACTGAACTGTTTTGATTCTTTCCCGTAAAGTTGGTTGAACCACTAGACTAGAAATGAGTGCCTGATGATTCCTTTCTACTAATTCTACACCCAACATCTCCAGTTCCATCATGATATGATGAGAAGCCATAACTGCTAAGGCTGACGCACCTTTAGATTTCCGGCTCAATGCATCAGCTACCACATTCGCCTTTCCTGGGTGATAGCTAATGGTGCAGTCGTAATCCTTTACCAACTCAAGCCATCTGCGCTGCCTCATATTCAACTCCCTCTGGGTGAAGAAGTACTTGAGACTCTTTTGGTCAGTAAAGATCTCGCACCTTACACCATAAAGGTAGTGCTACCAGCTCCAAGTTGTGCGTAGAATAGTTTTTTCGTACTCTTTCAACTAGAGAGACGCATACACGATGACTTTCCCCTGCTACATTAGAACACAACCAAGTCCCTTCTGCGATGCGTCACTGTAAATTACAAATCCACCCTCTCCTAATGGAAAGGTCAATACTAGGGCAGTAACTAGACACTGCTTCAACTCCTTGAAACTCTGCTCACATTCGTCGATCCAGTCAAACTTCGCATTCTTCCTCGTGAGTCATGTCAAAAACCTTGATAATCTGGAGAACCCCTTGACAAATCAACAGTAGTATCTGACAAGACTTAGAAAACTTCTAACTTCCTGCACGTTCTTCAGCCTTGCCTAATCAACTAGAACCTCTACTTTGCTTAGATCCGCTGAAATCCCTTTCTTGGATACCACATGACTCAGAAATGCAACCTGCTCTAGTTAGAATTCACATTTCTTAAGTTTAGTAAATAACTTCTTTTCCCTAAGCACTTGAAGTACTAGTCTCAGATGAGCTTCATGCTCCTCAGGGCTCCTCGAATATACCAAAATATCATCTATGAACACAATAACAAATTAGTCTAAGTACTCGTGGAATACCCTATTCATCAGATCTATAAATACCACTGGAGCATTTGTCAATCCAAACGGCATAATCAAGAACTTGTAATGGTTGTACCGAGTCTGAAAAGCAATCTTCGAAACATCATCTGATCTAACCTTCACCTGATGATATCAAGATTGCAGATCGATTTTAGAGAAAATCTGCATACCCTGAAGCTGATCAAATAGGTCGTCAATTCGGGGTAATGGATACTTGTTCTTCACTGTTACCTTATTAATCTCTCGGTAGTCAATGCACATCCTCATTGACCCATCCTTCTTCTTCATAAACAAAACCAATGCACCCCTAGGCGAAACACTCGATCTATTAAACCCCTTGTCTAAAAGCTCATGTAGTTGCTCCTTTAACTCCTTTAATTCAGCTGGAGCCATTCTATATGGGGCTTTGGAGATTGGTGCTGTCCTTGGGATCAAATCAATTGCAAATTCCACCTCACAATTAGGAGGCAACCCTGGTAAATCCTCTAGAAAAACAACAGAGAACTCCCTTATCACTAGGATATTTTCCAACTTGAGTTCCTCCTTCGGCACTTCCTTCACCACTGCAAGGTAACCCTTGCACCCTCCCAAAAGTAACCTCTTCGCCTGGATAGTAGAAAGGATCTGTGGTGTCAAATGCACACACAACCCAACAAATACAAACTGCTGCTCTCCTGGAGGTCTGAATACCACCTCCTTCCTACGATAGTCAATGCTCATGTAGCTGGATGCTAGCCAGTCCATACCCAGAATAATGTCAAAACCATGCATATCAAGGACTATCAAGTTAGCAGGTAGCCCTCTCCCCTGAATCTCTACCGGATAATCCCTAATCACTTTGCTACATATTAACACTGATCCTATCGGTGTGTCCACTCCTAACTCAGTCTCTAACAGTTGAACCCCTAATCCACATAGTTTAACAAATCCCCAAGACACAAACGAGTGGGTTGCACCCGAATCAAATAATACAATAGCACTATTTGATAGCATGTAAATAGAATATAACCCGACTTAGACATTTCACCTTCAACATAATTATTGCAAATATGGAATAATGGAATTGATATAATATATAGGTTCTAATTTAATACTTCATATCCCAATTCTATCACATAAACATTGAGGTAAAATCTCCATCCTAACATTAACTTCACACATATACCCACTCATCCTAACATTCCAACCTAATTTCGTAAGTTCATGTCCCTCAACCTAGAAATGAAACCATCGATGGATTTACCATGGTTTTCTGAAACTCGCGACTGATTCAGAAAATCTTAGAAGTCTATCAATAGATTTCTGCCTCTAAGCTTCCAGACTAAAAACCCATTTTAACCTACCCACTCCTATCCCTATCCTATCTCAACCTATACTTTGGTAATTATCAATCCTCGAAGTCTGCATAAACTAACAAACCTAGGCTCTGATACCACCTATAATGACCTCGACCCACCACGTGGACCCAGAGTGCTACTTTAGTGACGTCAGTGTACCTGATACCTTATTCATCAAATATAAAACACATATACGCAGCGGAAATAAAATATAAAATCCTAAATTACATTACTAGAGTTCTAACTATCTTTATACACGAATATATCCATTTTCACATAATTACATCCCTTAAACTAAACAAAAATAAAATCTCTATCTACACACTACCTATATAAAATTTACACCACTAGTCCGGCTCTTCTAGCCTACTAGACATGATCTCTAGGATTTCCTAAAAATACAGTTTGTAAAGTAGGCGTGAGGCACAGTTTAGTAAGGGAAAGACTAAGTTAATGTTAGTGTGTGGCCAGCATGCATTTAGTGTATAGAAAATAACCAATTCACTCAATAGATAAACACATTTATGAAAGCATTATTATTTTACACTCACACACACAATTAGCCGAGGGTAGGGAAGATTACTCGCCCATACAAGTAGCTTCCCTTTGCTCTAGTGCCATTACTGCTACCAGGGCACTCACCTTTCTCAGTAAGCCCACAAAATTATCTTATTAATTAACCGTATTCACATAAATTAACAAATATGCATATAAAACACTCCCTGTGACAAACACGTCATTTACTTCTCCATGGCACGGGTTGTGCAGCCCGAAAGCTGGACTAAGCCTAGGTGATCAGCCCAAACAAAGTCAAAAATTCTCTGCAAACACATCTACAGGCATCTACAGCAAAGCTGTAGGTCCGACGCCCTTACTTCAACCTCACGCAGGCAGTCGGCTGGACCCCCTACACTTCTATCCAGACAGTATGGGTGCACATGGTCAACTAGCAATGGTACCGTGCTCACGATATACTGGTCCCCAGGGTTCCTAAAGCATATCATACAATTTAGATAATAGAAATCATCATTTAAAACATTAATTCACATATATTTCCTATTAGTCCAAAAACCTGGCCCCCAGCCACAAAATACAATCCGGCATATTGCTATCAATTAAAACTCGACCCTCAGCCATCAAATAATAATCCTGGCCCTTGGTCAATCAATCAATACCCAGCCACCGACCGTTAATTCAAACCCCTGTATTTAATAAACAGTTCAGTATTTTCACAAGCATTTCTAGTATTTCTTAAACAATTCAGTATTTCAAAATCCCAAATTCAAATATATAATAATCCATACAAATTAAATCATCTGCCACACAATTTTCCACATTTTAACATATCCATATAAATAAACAAGCTTTCCACCGTTCATTTTATTCAAAAATACCATACCATGTATCCTATGTTTGTAAAATCCATTTCGAACGGTTGGTTTTCAAAATAGTCTTTAAACTCCCAAATGAATAAATAATAAATAAATAAATATATTTATATAAACATAACAATTAAATTGATTCAAATTTCATAAAATTACTGACTTAACTTAATCCTCTTACCTGATTCCTAAAAAAACCCGCTAATACTCTGGCCTACGCCCCAAGTATTCAAAAACCCCTAAACCCTGAATTTCAAATTTCACCATATTATTCGTCATAATTCTTAGAGTAACTTTCCCAAAAATTTCCCAAATTTTTGAATACCATAAATGGCCTAATAAAAGCCTAAATTATCAAACTTACCCCTAATTTAGGATTGGTACCCCGAAACTACAATTTGAAAACCCGCTCCGGCTATATTGTAGAGAATTCCCCCACGAGTCTCCTAACAATTTCCGTTCATTAATGGGGTTTAAAGTTTAAGAGAAATTGAGGTAAGCTTTATATTTGGCCTTACCCTAGGAGATATGCCTACACCGCTCCCACGACAGATCTGCTCCAATAGAAATGTCTATGGTGACGAGCAAAGTCCAACGGTATTTTCATATTTTTAATTAGCCGAATAACAGAGACGAGATGGAGGAGAGTGGGAGAGAGGAGAAGAGGAGAGGGGGGCTGCATCCTTCGTCTCCATTACTTCTTCCTAAAGGATCTCAGATCCTTCAGGTTCTTTTATATATATATATATAATATTATTATTATATTATATTATATTATTTAATTAATAATATTTATTTATTTATTTATTTATTTATTTTAATTTTAACTTTAATTTTAATTTTAATTTTAATTTTTTTAATAATAATTTTAGTTTTTTTTTAAAAAAAATTTAATTTTTTTTTTTTTAGGATCACTACATAGATTATGATGAGATCTTTTCTCTAGTGGTCCGACATACTTATATTAGAATTGTGTTGGGATTGGTAGCCCATTATGATCTTCATTTGGAACAAATGGATGTGAAGATGACATTTCTTCATGGTGACTTGGAGGAACAAATCTACATGGTACAGCCAAAGGGATTCATTGAATTGAGAAAAGAAAAATTTATTTACAGGTTGAAGAAATCTCTTTATGGGCTGAAATAGTCTCCAATGCAATGGTACAAACGGTTTGATTCGTATTTAATTAAGATTGACTACAAAAGATGTGAATATGACTACTGCATATATGTGAATAAGCTTGAGGATGGTTCTCTTATTTTCTTGTTATTGTACGTCAATGATATGTTGATAGCTGCAAAATATTTAACTAAGGTGAATTAGTTAAAGTACCTATTATATAGGGAATTTGATGTGGAGGATCTTGGCTCGGCCAAGAAAATACTTGGGATGGAGATTCGCCGAGATAGCACTACAAGGAGGTTATGGCTATCTCAGGGCGATTATATACAAAAGGTGTTGGACAAGTTTAGCATGACTGATGCAAGACCGGTGTGTACACCTCTTGTAAATCATTTCAAGTTGTCTACTACAGATTGCCCATGTATGAATGAGGAAATCTAGGACATGTGAAAGGTCCCCTATGCTAGTCCTATGGGAAGTTTAATGTATATCATGCTGTGTACGAGGCCAAATTTGGCTCATGTAGTAAGTGTGGTTAGTAAGTTTCTCTCTAATCTAGGAAGGCGACATTGGGAAGCCTTCAAATGGATACTCGGTTACTTACGAGGTACATCGGGATATGGCATTATGTTCAGCAAGCAACAAGGTTGTCCTTCCATTATGGGGTTTGTTGATGCTGATAATGCTGGAGAAATAGATGACATAAGTTTTACAATGGGATATGTATTTACTCTTGTAAGAGGACCGGTATGTTAGAGATCCATGGTACAGTCTCTGGTAGCATTATTGTTAGCTTTACTATAATCCCAAGAGGGGGTGAATTGGTATTTTAAAATTTAATCCCCTAGGTCAATCCACTAGCAGTAGTATTACATAAGCCTAAGGTCAATCTAGTGCGTATAAAATAAATCAGTATATATATTCAACAGAAATTAAATTGCACAAGTAATTTAATTAAGCATGCACAATAAAGTAGTAAATAGAGATGACACCAGAAATGTTATCAAGGTTTGGCAAACTGTCTACCTCCCCGCCTTGGCTCACGAGCACATGGATTACACTATAGGCTCACTTAACGGGTAGAGCGGCACCTAAATACAACAACGGAAATTAGCACAGGACTGACCTCAACCTACACAACTAATCTTTCCGGGCAAGATTATCGCCCCCTCAAGCCATGTCTGGAATGCAATAGTATTTCAATACAAATCGGGTACAGTGATTGTGCTTCTCAATCAAGTAGATATGTACCAATGACAATCAATCAAACGCACATCAACAATATAGAAATTGTAAGTTTGGTGATGTGATTATGTGCAAACAACACTCAATAATGTATAATCTCAAATATGCACAAGAGTGTTCAAATAAGCTATTCTTTGAAACAAGAAATAATAAATCTCAATATTAGATTAGGGTTTCAAAGATGCTGGTAAGAGTATTCAAACAAACTCAAAAATATTTTCCTTAATGTAATAAGCACAAGAGTTGTTTGAAATTAAGCTTGTAAAATTCCTCGCACACAAAAACTATTGCTTAAGGAATCTTGAAAAAATAATGCAAAGACCCTCAAGGTAATAAGTTTTCCCCACACTAGATTTATCAAATTAAATCTGTGGGAAATCTCTTGCTTCACTCTCAAAATCAAATACAATCAATAACAACACAAATGAGAGTTTTAAGCAATCTAAAATGGGACACTAGCATATTAGGGACTCTCACAATACTTGGATGATCAAAGAGATAATGTATGAGAGTATTTGGAAGTAGTATTAGAAAAATAGGCTTTGTAAATTTGAGAGAGTTTTTTGCTAATGATCTTGCTAATCAACCCTTAATCAAGACAAATGAATGAGTATATATAGACAAGGGGGGAAAATTAGCTGTTAGGGACACGCTGGTAATTTTCAAAATTATTTAATTATATTTAAAACATTAACCCCTATTTTAACCTTAATTACCCGCAGTAAATTTAAGCCATCCTAAGACTTTCGGTCGACCAAGCCCAAGGTTCGGTCGCCTGAACAGACACAATGAAAAAGCAGGTTTTCCATGTTCAGGTGCCCGAATTTATATTCGGGTGGCTAAACAAGGCGATATTTTCGAACTACTCGAGGTTCGATTGCCTATTCCTGAGTTTGGTAGCCCGAAATCCTCAATTCGGTAGCTCGAAGCTATATTGAATGTAAATGTTCGCTAGCTCGAACTGTTGGGAAAAGTTCGAATAGGATTTCGGTCGACCAAGGAAAATGTGCTCTTTCGAGTTCAGTCGCCCGAAGGTCAAGTCAACATGTTGACTTTTTCACGGTTCGGTCGACCGAGGAAAATATACTTGCCAACTTTGGTTGCCATAACCCTATTGGATTTTGGGCTAAAGTCCTATATTCATGTGCATTCAAGTGTGAGGACCTAAGGGTCATTTGAGCTTACAATTACCTACATGCATGACACACAAAGATTACTACAGTCTCATTTGAAATTTTAATTAATACAGACCCAATAATATTACAACAAATGATATATATATATATATATATGTGTGTGTGTGTGTGTGTGTGTGTGTGTGTGTGTGTGTGTGTGTCGCGTCTTCATAATTCTTGAAGTTGTTGCATGCTATTTATGTGATCCAATTAGTATGATCCTGCATACAAACTTAAAAGTCAACAAATACAAAGAGTATTTGTTATTATCAAAACTAGGAATGACTTATAAGGTCAACATTCTCCCCTTTTTTATGATGAAAAATACACCATGCAAAAATGGGTACAGTCAAGATAGACTCCCCCTGAGTTTATGCATAATGGGAAAATTAAAAGATTTTAAGAAAAATTGATCATACCAAATTTTTCCTAATTTCACCCCCTTTTGGCAACAGAAAAAAGGGATCAAATAAAATGCTCAAGTATAAAGAGAGGCAAATGGGAATACACAATCATATACAAGAGATAAGTTGGGAAGATTTGTAGAAATTTCGACAGCATGCTATTTGAAAATAAAGCATTTCCCAAAAATTTCTGTATACAAGTGACCTGATTGAGTAATATATTGACAATATATCCACAACTACTTACTCAAACAGTCCAGTATTCATAAAACATAAATATAATTATCAATATGCAAGAGATATGATAGTTATGCATTTCAAAACACAAACAAACTCATAAAGTATAATGCAACGATTGATTTAAAATGATACGAATTGTTATACCAATTGTTAGGAAGCTCCCCCTAAGTTTGTGCACTCAATAAAAATCTAGGAAGCATCTCTACTATGCATTAGACCTAACTCACGTCTAATTTGTATGAATCTATCTTCTGAAAGTGGTTTGGTGAAAATATCAACCCACTGCTCATTTGTACACACAAACTCAAGTGCCACATCTCCTTTCTGCACATGATCACAAAGGAAATGATGTTTAATCTCAATATATTTAGTTCGTGAATGTGAGATAGAGTTCTTTGAAATATTGATTGCACTAGTATTATCACATTTAAATGGTGTTGCATCGTAGTGCAATCCAAAATCTACAAGTTGTTGTTCATATATAGAGTTTGAGCACAACAACTACCAGTTGCAATATATTCTGCTTTGGCTATGAATAAGGCAACTAAGTTTTGTTTCTTAGAGAACCAAGAAACCAGAGATTGTCCTAAATAGTGACAAGTGCCGCTAGTACTCTTCCTATTAACCTTACTACTGGCAAAGTCAACATCAATATAATTAACAATCTCAAATGTCGTATGCTTGGGGTACCATAAGCCTAATTCTACAGTTCCAACTAGGAACCTAAGAATTCTTTTGACTGCTACTAGATGAGACACCTTAGGATTGGCCTGAAATCTAACACATATGCATACACTAAACATGATATTAGGTTGACTAGCATTGAGGTATAGAAGACTACCAATCATGCCACGATATAATTTCACATCTATAGGGATTCTTTGCTCATTTTTATCAAGTTTGATGGAAAAGCTCATAGGAGCACCAAGAATTTTACCATCTTCCATATTAAATCTCTTTAACAAGTCCCTAACATATTTAGATTTGCAAATGAATGTTCCATATTTAGCCTGTTTAATTTGCAGTCCTAAGAAGAAACTCAATTCACCCATTATGCTCATTTCAAATTCACTTTGCATACATTTGGCAAACTCATTACACAAATCATCATTAGTTGCTCCAAAAATAATATCATCAACATAGATTTGAACAAGGAGCATATCATCATTTTTAGATTTGATGAAAAGTGTAGTGTCAATTTTGCCACGGGTAAACCCATTTTCTAATAGAAAACCACTAAGCCTCTCACACCAAGCTCTAGGAGCTTGTTTCAATCCGTAAAAGGCTTTGGACAACTTGTATACATGATCAGGATATTTATGATTTTCAAAACCAGGCGGTTGTTCTACATACACCTCTTCATTAATGTATCCATTTAGAAATGTGCTTTCAACATCCATTTGATACAATTTAAAGTTCTTAAAAGCGGCATAAGCAAGCAACATACGAATGGCTTCGATTCTAGCTACAGGAGCATAGGTTTCATCAAAATCTATCCCATCTTCCTGATTATATCCCTGGGCAACAAGTCTAGCTTTATTTTTGGTTACTACCCCATTCTCATCTTTCTTATTCATATATACCCATTTAGTTACAATAATAGTATGTTCATTTGGCCTAGGAACTAGGGTCCACACTTTACTTCTTTCAAATTGGTTAAACTCTTCCTGCATAGACTTACCCAAGACTCGTCTTCTATGGTTTCAAAATATTTTTGGGCTCTTCTTGGGATAAGAAAACAAAATGACTCACTAGGTTTCTTGAGGACCAAGTAGCCACATGACGTGAAGGTTCACCTATGATTTGATCTATAGGATGGTTCCTAAATGAATTTTCAGTCCCTAAGTAGCTCCTAAACCTCACTCTCATTTTTATTAACTTTAGATGATTTATCATTTATTTCTGAATTTTCATTTACATTTTTTTCAATAGATAGTTTGTCTAAGCATTTTCTAATATCAATATCATCTTCATCATCTTTCTTAGAAAATGTATTAGATTCATCAAATACAACATGAATAGATTCAATGACAGTTAAAGTTCTTTTATTAAAAACTCTATATGCTTACTATTAAGAGAATAACCTAAGAAAATGCCTTCATCAAATTTAAAATCAAATTTTCCTAGATGCTCATTATCCCTAAGCACAAAGCATTTACAGCCAAACACATGAAAATAGGAAATATTAGGTATATGGCCGTTCCAGATTTCATAGGGCGTTCTATTAAGAGATGGCCTAATTAACCATATTCATTACATAACATGCAGTACTAGTTGCTTCAGCCCAAAAATATTTATGTAGCTTATGTTCATTTAGCATTGTCCTACTCATTTCTTGTAATGACCTATTCTTTCTTTCTACCACACCATTTTTTTGAGGGGTCCTAGGTGCAAAAAAGTTATGTGATATGCCCTCCAGGTCACAATAATTTTCTATATCATCATTTTTTAATTCAGTACCTCTATCACTTCTCATATGAGTTATCTTATAGCCTTTTTCATTTTGAATTCTCCTGCATAGCTTAGTAAGCTGTTCACATGATTCATTTTGCATGTGAGAGAAACAGCACTCATGTGAACCTAGAATAATCATCAACAGTAACAAAGGCATATGATTTCCCACCTAGACTTTGCACTAAATTAGGACTAATTAAGTCTAAGTGAAGCATTTCAAGTAGTCTAGTAGTAGATATGAATTTCTTTTTCTTAAAGCTTGATTTTGTTTGCTTACTCATTTAACATACATCATAGATTTTATCTTTCACAAATGTTGTTTTAGGCAAGCCTTTCACTAAGTCCTTTCTTACTAGTTTTGACAAAAAATCCATGCTAGCACTAAGCGCCTATGCCATAACCAACTAACTTCATTTATTACAGAAAAACAAGTTACTTGTTGCGAAATTAGATTATCAAAAGTAGTAGTATGTACATTTTCATGGCGATCTGCAGTGAAAAGAATTTTATTATTTGATTTACTTTAAGCTATACATTTATCATTTTCAAATGATACCCTATAGCCATTATCACATAATTGACTAATGCTCAACAAATTGTGCTTCAAGCCATCAACTAGTAAAACATCATCAATGACAAGAGAAGGTTCCTTACCAACCTTACCTACGCCAATGATTTCCCCATGGAGTTATCTTCGAAGGTCACAAGCCCTCCTTATTTAGGAACTATGGATGCAAACTTTGCCTTATCGCTAGTCATGTGACGGGAACAACTGCTATCCAAGTACCACCTGTCCTTAGATGATGATGATCTCAAGCACACCTACAAAAACATTTATGTAACTGAAGCTAGTCCCCAAATTCTATTGGGTCTGCGAGGATTAGTGACTGGATCACCTTTGACTCTCCACACCTTTCTAGTTTTTACATGCTTATTTCAAAGTGAACAGTTAAACTGGATATAACCAATTTTTTTACATTTAAAACATTTCATTCGACACCATGGATCTTTAGGTGGGATTTGGGATTTTGATTTTTGTGTAAAGTGTCCCAAGTAAAGATCAAGTCGTCTCACATTTTCAACACCATTAAAACCAAGCCCCTCTTTGCTAAGAGAGTTTCTTTGGGGCCCTAGGAGTTTTTCAAAATTTAGTTGGCCGTCAATAAATTTAAAAACAATTTTGGAGCTATCCTCCAATTTTCTCTCAAGCTCGGCAATTTTCAAATCTTTTTCTTTAATAATTGAAGCATGAGAATTCTTTGCAATTTCAAACAATTTTTACCAATTTTCACATTTCTTTTTCAAAACATCATTCTCCTTGGTCATTTTGTTTAACAATTTGGATACATGAATAAATTCATATTACAGTTCTCTAAAAGTAGGCATGCTATCAGAATCACAATCATCATCAGAATAATACGAAGATAAAGAACAAGATGATAATACCTCATCATCTCGTGTCATTAGGCACAAGTTTGCAATCTCATAGTCGCTTCCATCTGAATCTAAATCGTTGCTGTTTTATTTATCCCATGAGCTGTTTGCTTTCATGGCTTTCTTCTTTTTTCCTAAGCTCTTTTTCAGCAAATGGAAATCCGATTTCATATGCCCAACCTTGTTGCAATTATAGAAAGTGGTAGCATTCGGTTTTTCTTTTCTTTTACTTGACTCTCCCTTCTCAAATGCAAACTCTCTAGACTTTCTGTATGGGCTATTGTTCTTCTTGAAGAACCTACTAAATTTTATAGCAAGCATAGCCATGTCATCTTCATATTCAGGTTTACTGCACTCACTAGAAGCATTAGTAGACATTTTTAATGCAGTCACCTTTTTCATCCTATTGTGCTCATTCAGTCTCTCGTTAATAGCTAACTCAGAGGTGATAAGTGAACCTATTAATTCATCTAATGACATAGCCTTTAGGTCTCTAGCCTTAGATATGGTTGTAGCCTTTGCTTCCCAAATAAGAGGCAAACCCTTAAAAACTTTCCTAAACATCTCATATGTAGGGTAGGTCTTACCTAATGCATGCACTGAATTAATTATGTGTGTGAATCTAGTGTACATGCTATGAATGGACTAACCAGTGTTTATCCTAAATGCTTCATGCTCACTGGTCAACATATCAATCCTACTATCTTTTACATCTCTAATACCCTCATATGTGACATCTAACTCATCCCATATCTCCTTAGCAGATGAACATGTCATAACTCTATTAAATTCATTCACATCAAGACCACAATACAGATTATTTATGGCCGTAGCATTTAAACTAACAACTTTCATATCATCATCAGTATATTCTCCTTCAATCTTAGGAACTTTAGTTTCACCTTTAGTTTTCATAGGAACATAGTTTCCTTTAGAGACAACTCTCCATACATTCCAATGAATATTCTAAAGATAGATGCACATCCTCTGTTTCCAAAAGGTGTAATTGACAGCACTAAAAATCGGAGGGCGTGTGGAAGAGGGTCCCTTAGAGAAAGGGGTTGTAGTGCTATGAGCCATCTAGATCTTTTGCCGAATAACTATTAAGTCTAAGCTACTAGGCTCTGATACCAATTTTTAGCTTTACTATAATCCCAAGAGGGGGTGAATTGGTATTTTAAAATTTAATCCCCCAAGTCAATCCACTAGTAGTAGTATTACACAAGCCTAAGGTCAATTTAGTGCATATAAAATAAATCAGTATATGTATTCAGCAAAAATTAAATTGCACAAGTAATTTAATTAAGCATGTACAATAAAGTAGTAAATAGAGACGACACCGGAAATGTTATTGAGGTTTGGCAAGCTGCCTATGTCCCCGCCTTAGCTCACAAGTACAAGGATTACACTATATGCTCCCTTAATGGGTGGGGCGACACCTAAATACAACCAGGTAAATTATTACAGGGCTGACATCAACCTACACTACAATGACCTGCTATAATTTAAATTATTTTTTCCCACATATACTGTTATTCACATATAAGCTAAAATTACACTGCTCTAATACCTTCTAATTTAGGTCTAATTATCCACCTAAGTAGCGAGAAGTTGTAGTCATATATCCACAACCATACACAAATATCTTACAATACCAGAGAGCTAGATTATCCTCAAGTTACACGTATATAACTGAATAGAGCTATACAAAAATATTTTCTACCCCAAAAGACTCACCCTTCTGATAGGGCAGAACTATAGTCCCTCTACCTGCGAGCTTGATCTGCTCGCCTAACTGGATCACCTGAAAAAATGTTAATATAATGGGATGAGACAACGCTCAGTAAGACGAAATCTGTTATTGCTAATGTGTGGCGAGTGAATTACATTTCTACAATCATGAATAACTGAATATGAGAATACAGTTACAAATAATATATAATACCACCTTGTTCATGTTGCTTAACATGACTGTCTTTATAAGTTTTCTATTCATAATACTTCTACTATACATAAGAACATCCTCTGTTTCTGTAAACTGTATGTACATATAAATACTGAAAAACTTTCCCTGTGGATAATTGTATGTCATGATTTAACCCCTCATGACAGGGTTGTGCGGCCCATAGGCGGGATCTATCACTAGCTGGCCTACCAAGATAAACCACTATACTTCATCAGTCAGATCGACCCTCCTCAACCCATATCTGATGGGGAGCCTGTCCACAACATAGGCATGATCGATTTATCTACCACGCATTATCTAAATAGATGGTTACACTCTGAACTATATATAGCTACGGTACCATGCTCTGTAAACTGTATATGTAATGGTCCATCAGGGTCTAATATTATATAGTACATCTCTATATACAACTATCTGTTTTACCATGATTCTGTAATAACTGTATTAACCATGATGTTGTAGTAAATTGTAACTATATTAACTGTATTTCTAATATTAACTGTAAATCTGTATGTCATGGTATTATAAAATTGTATAATCATGGTATACTGTAAAGCATATTCCCTATCTGTATATTCTATAAAACATAATCCTGAAAATATTATAAAACATGTTTTTGTATAAATATTGTAAAACATGATTCTATACTGTATCCATATTCTCATGCCACACGGTAATTTAAAATCTATTAAACATATTTGATAAACCATATAAATTTCTGTTATGAATAATAATCTGGTAAAACAAATAATTTGTATTGAAAACATACTAAAATTGGCTAGCATAGTATATTTCCCTTACCTGATTCTTGCTAAAATCCCCTACTATAATGAGTATTACACCCGCAGGGTTCCCCACTCAACACCCTAAAAACCAAATATCCCATAACAAAATATCATTATTTCCTTGCGTACTACATTTCCTACAACTGCTGGAAAGTCAAATTTTGACAAAAAGACCTTACCCTGAATCTAAGATGAAATCCAACTTCATCCTACCAATGATCCACTCTGACAAACTTAGGGAGAAATTCCCTAGGAGTGCTGTGGCAGCCTTGGATCGTCGATCCGGCAACTACCGGGGCCAAAATCGAAGAGAGAGAGAGAAGGGAGAGGCCATAGAGAGAGAAAAGAGAGGGTTTCGATCGATTTTCCTGCGTAAAAACTGAGTTTCGCACTATTTACACAGCGGGCTTCATCGACAAGCCACATCACCTCATCGACGAGCCACATCACCTCGTCGACGAGGCCAATATGAAATTTGTGGACGAACTCTCCCCTTCGTCGATGAAATTCAAAGTCACCGGGAACATCCTCTTGGTATCTTCTCGTTGATGAAACATGTTCTCATCGATGAGACCCTCTTGTACCCTCATCGACGAATCCCCTCTATTCGTTAACGAGGCCCTGATAAAATTTCTTGGGTTATTACATACACAACCAATCCTTCTGGGCGGGATTACCGCCCCCTCGGGCTATGCCTGGAATACAACAGTATTTCAATATAAATTGGGTACAGTGATTGTGCTTCTCAATCAAGCAGATATATACCAATGACAATCAATCAAACGCACATCAACAATATACGAATTGTAAGCTCAGTGATGTGATTATGTGCAAACAACACTCAGTAATATATAATCTCAAACAGGCACAAGAGTCTTCAAACAAGCTATTCTTTGAAACAAGATATAATAAATCTCAATATTAGATTAGGGTTTCAAAAATGCTGGTAAAAGTATTCAAACAAACTAAAAAAATTTTCCTTAATGTAATAAGCACAAGAGTCGTTTGAAATCAAACTTGTACAATGCTTTGCACACAAAAACTATTGCTTAAGGAATCTTGCAATAACAATGCAAAACCCTCAAGCGAATAAGTTTTCCCCACACTAGATTTATCAAGTTAAATCCATGGGAAACCTCTTGCTTCACTCTCAAAATCAAATACAATCAATAAAAACACAAATGAGAGTTTTAAGCAATCTAAAATGGGGCACTAGCACATTAGGAACTCTCACAATACTTGGATGATCAAAGAAATGAGTATATGCGAGTATTTGGAAGTAGTATTAGCAAAATAGGAATTTGAGAGAATTTTTTGCTAATGATCTTGCTAGTCAACCCTTAAGCAAAACAAATGAATGAGTATATATAGACAAGGGGGAAAATTAGCCATTAGGGATACGCTGGTAATTTTAAAAATTATTTTAATTATGTTTAAAACATTAACCCCTCTTTTAACCTTAATTACCCGCGGTAAATTTAAGCCAACCCGAGACTTTCGGTTCATAGAGCCTAAGGTTCGGTCGCCCTAACAGACACAATGAAAAAAAGTAGGTTTTCCATGTTCGAGTGACCAAATTTATATTCAGGTGGCTGAACAAGACTATTTTCCAAACCGCTCGAGGTTTGCTTGCCTGTTCCTAAGTTCGGTAGCCCGAACTCCTCAATTTGATAGCCTAAAGCTATTTTGAACGTAAATGTTCAGTAGCCCGAACAGTTGGGAAAAGTTCGACTAGGATTTCGGTCGACCGAGGAAGATGTGCTCTTCGAGTTCGGTCGCCCTAAGGTCAAGTCAACGTGCTGACTTTTCCATGGTTCGGTCAATCGAGGCAAATATACTCTCCAAGTTTGGTCACCCGAACCCTCATGGATTTTGGGCTAAAGTCTTATATTCATGTGCATTCAAGTGGAGGACCTAAGGGCCATTCTAAGGTCATTTGAGGTTACAATTACCTACATGCATGACATGTCGAGATTATTACAGACCCATTTGAAATTTAAATTAATACAGACCCAATAATATTACAACAAATGATATATATATATATATATATATATATATATATTTCGCATCTTCATGATTCTTTAAGTTGCTGCATGCTATCTATGTGATCCAGTTAGTATGATCCTGCACGCAAACTTGAAAGTCATCAAGTATAAAGAGTATTTGTCATTATCAAAATCGGGAATGACCTATAAGGTTAACAATTATCCATGACTGAGGCAGAATATATGGCAGTTGCCGAAGCTGCAAAGGAAGCCTTATGGCTTACTGGTTTAGTCAGAGAGCTGGGGTTACAATAAGATGGAGTGGTGCTACATTGTGATAGTCAAAGTGACATTTACTTGGTGATAAATCAGATATACCATTCTAGAACCAAGCACATTGATGTGAGGTTCCACAGGGTTTGGGAATTGATTTCTTCATATGAGCTTGTGTTGGAGAAAGTTCACACGTCTGAAAATGCAGTGGATATTCTGATGAAATCAATTACTTTTGAGAAGTTCAAGCATTTCTTGGACTTACTTCATGTCTCAAATTGATAGAAGGGAGACAAACCCAACAGAGCGTTTCAAGTTCAAGGTAGAGCAATAAAATGTTTTTTGGGATTCTCCTAATGGTCGTATAATCGCCAAGGTGTAGATTGTTGTTTATAGTGTGTGGCTCTTATACTTTAGATTTCATAAACAAAGAAGGAAGAAAAACATAAAGGTGCGACACAGTAGGGACTCGTTGATGAGTGCCTTGTGTTCGTTGATGAGTAGATCCCGAGAGCAGAAAAATTTCAAAGATCCTAAAATATCGAGAGCAGAAAATGGGCTTGTCGACAAATGCTCTATTCTCATAGACGAGTGGTCTTCTATGGATGGTCGATGAACCCCCTGCACTCATTGACAAATGCACCTGGGCTGCAAGCAGTTTTTAAAATTTTGAATTTGAATGTTGGGGTGGTTGGATAATCAGAGGGAAACCTCCGAGGGACTGTTATATATGTCATTATGGGTGTGTATTAACAGAGAGTGTGATCATTTGAGAAGTGTATTGTGTACTTTGTGATTTCCTTAGTGATATTATTGTGCCATTACTTATGTGGATGTAGGCTTTATCGAACCACGTAAATCTTGTTGTTGTTCTTGTTTTTTATTACTTTTTGGTTGTGTTTCATTTACTTGTTGCATTTATTCCACTGTACATCTTGATTATTCAATCCATATCACAACATTCTCATCTATGAGATTGCAAAGGTCAATCACTTTGAGAAAAATCATTTTCCATACTCTCACTCATTTATTTGAAAAATATTTTCACAGTGTTCCACATACTCTACTGAGTTTCATTTGAAAATAATTTGAGAGTGCATATTAGGATTTTATTTGTACAAATTAGCTTATTTGAGAAGCGTCTACTTGTATGAAAATTTCCATATCATTTGTATTGGCGGTTCATATTGTGAACCGTGGAGAGGTAGCTACGCCTCATGTAAGTAGCGGATTGTAAAGAGGTAGTTACACCTTATGTAAGCAGCGGATTGTTAAGAGGTAGCTACGCCTCGTGTAAGCATCGGATTGCAAAGAGGTAGCTACGCCTCGTGTAAGCAGGAAATTGTAAAGGGAAGCTTCGCCCTATGAAGAACCGGATTATAATAGGAAGCTCTACCTAGTTTTAAGGAGCAGATAGTGGAATCCTTAGGTGGTTTACCCAAGGCGAGGACGTAGATGGGATTTGACGAACCTCATTAAAAATTTTGTGTTTGCACTTTCTCTCCCCAACTCTATTTAATTTCCACACTCATATGCTTTCATTATTGTGCTTGCTTGAATGTTGTTTGTATTTAAATTGTTATTGCTTTAAGAAGTATTAGTCAGACCCTAGGTTGTGAAATACTAATTGTGATTGAATTAGGATACCCGACCTAGGAATTTTTAAAATACCCAATTCACCCTCCCTTATTGGGATTACACCTAAAATCACAGATTTAAATACTCATTGTGATCGATCAAACTCTGTTGTAGCTATAAATTCATACTTGATTTAATTTCCTGGGATTGTTTGGCATTGGTAGATTAATTATTTAAATACAAGAATAAATATTTGTGCGATTGAACATATTGTTATTAACATTAATCTGCTAAGAATAATTTTATTAATATTGAGATTTGGTTTCATATTTAGGATTGTTGATTGGTATAGTTTTTCGCTGAATAGATTTCTGTGGTGATTAAAGTATTTAGAGTACGTAGTAAATAAGTTTTACAATTAATTAAGTTTCCACACAAAAATTTTAAAATACCCAATTCACCCCCTCTTAGGATTACACCTTCACTTTCAGTGGCAACTCCATCAAATCATCAGTAGTATTATTACCCCTCGCCGACTAATCTAAATCCATCTCTGGAACGTTGTGACAATGAAAAGGTTTGTTCACATTACCAAAATTTATGATCAACCCTACATCTGCAACGCCGATGATGCTATCACTAAAATTTTTCATAACGTCTGGTTGACGTTACCAAAACCCTTTTTATACTATGGTCCAACACTTGGATACAAGTACACTAACCCCTTTCCATAGAAAGTAATTGCCTTAAAAATAAGTACTTTTTGTTTAATCTTTGTACACTCTCTAAAGATGTAACATGGTAGCCAAATAATTAACCATATAGCACATCAAAAGCCAACATGCATTGGAATAATGCCTTGCCCAAAGACCGTGAGTGTAGTCTCAAGACATGAAGACACTAGCCCAATGACACAAATGTCACCTAGTCATTGGCCTATTGCTTGAAAAAGTATCAAAAGATCAACCATAGACATGAAATAACAAGGGTCGTCGATTGCCCAACACAAGAAGGGCCAAGTGACATGATAGGACTTACAATATCTCAATTATCTAACCAAGGTCAAAAGTTATGATCTAGGCAAACCTTCTAAAAGGAAACAAAAATTATTGGTTTAAAGGGACAATAAATGTCATTACTTACATGATTCTTTTCTATTAGGTATGTCCTTGAATTTGTACAAATGTAGAATAGGATTAGTAATTATTAAGATTTTGTGCAAGCATTTGGGGGGGTGGGGGGGCATAGGTAGCCTCGATGTTAATTTTGCAACATCTTGAACAATTCAACGAACCCATCTCTCTCTCTCTCTCTCTCTCTCTCTCTCTCTCTCTCTCTCTCTCTCTCTCTCTCTCTCTCTCTCTCTCTCTCTCTTCATTGCATCCTTATTCTTTTTTATCCCTTCCTCACCTTTTGAGTTTATTCACCTCCCTTCATTTTTTCCTCCTTATATGATTCTTACCATTTCTACAATTCTAATCCCCTACTTCACAAGGTACTTGTGACACCCCGAACCCGCCAGGTGGAACCCAAGTACCACGTTGTTCAATCCTCCATCTTTGATACCATAATTAACATACACGCAGCAGAATATAAATAAATAACCTCAAATAAATACCTGAGTTCTATATAACATCCAAAAAATGAACACTACAACATCCAAATATCATTATCTACAACCAGCATTTAGAACATAACCCTGTACAAATATTTCTGTATATTTACCAGTATCTCATAATACCCTAAAAAGAAAACTACCAAAAACAGTCTCAGCCCAAGCCTTCAAGTCCGATCTCCATGATGCAGACGAAAGTTCTCGAGGATTGGGAAGATTACCCGCCCATACAAACGGCTTCCTTCTGCTCTAGTACCTAAAAAATACCTACCAAAGCACTCACCTTACTCAGTAAGCCCCTAGGCGAAGAATTACCTCGCCGCCAGTATACACATTGTTATTTTTATTAAAGGCAAAGGTTTTCAAAGATCGAGATGATTACCTGCCCATACAAGTAGCATTCATTTGCACTAATACAAAAAAACTAGCTATCAGAGCACTCGCCTTTCTCAGCAAGCCTCCGACGGTATGTTTACCTCACTGCATGCACATATATGCATTCATAACATGCTATATCATTATTATTATGTCATAATTAAATTCACATGCACATAACATATCCACACAGGAATCATGCATCTTATACTTCGTCTTCCAATGTCCTCAGTACGTGACTCACACAGAGCAACTACGTACATATCAGTATGTGACCCACACATGCACCTACGTACTTTTTATCTACACGTGGCCCACATAGGCACCACTATCCATACATGGTACATAATATGGCCCATACAAGTGCCATTATCCACACAGGATATAAAATGGCCCACACAGGCACCACTCCGGCTTCGTTTCGTGACACGTGGCCCACAAAGGCACCACTATTCACCAGTATCCAATCCCCATGACCTACCCGTAGTACATCAGTAGAACAAGCTCCTCAAACCTGTCAATGTCCTACCCCATATAAATGACAATATGACGAACTCCTTGACCTGCCAATGTCATATCATGCTTTATATTTACGCAATATAACAACCTCCTCATGCCAATGTTATATTGTGATGCATACGAAAAATCACACCAGATAATTCACACAGACGCATCAATGCATTTCGACACAGGAATTCAACATATCGATACATTTCTACATGGGAATCAAACATAACAATTCATTTATCATGTCATAATTATTACAAACATTCCCGAATGCAAGCCCAAATAGTACAGTAATTCATATTCAACTTATTAAGAAAAATTGTTCTTATGCCACACGAATTTAATATCATATGCAATTATCTCAAATATAAACCTTAAACAAAATCATCATTTTCCAATACTCAGGTTGTTTTGAAAATCATATAGATAAATACTAGGTTTCATATGTTTGTAAATAACCGGTTCACCTTAATAAAATACTGATATAATTTCATTTCCCCTTATTCGACCTTAGAAAATAAACCCGCAAGCACGCTACACCACTCCTGTGGCGTCCGTGCAAAAGCCCCTATGTCCATAAATTTTAAACCAATCATCTCAATCTCGTAACACTTCTTAATAATATTCCTTAGCCCATTTCCCTCAAATAATCATTAAAACCCAAAAATACAACCTTGCCCTGATTTTGGAGCTATCCCCGGAACCTCAAACCAAAATTCTGCTCCACTAGATTTGTAGAGAATTGTTCTAGGAATACTGTGGTGGTTCTTGATTGTTAATTTAACTTAAAATTTAAGAAAAATTGAGGTAAGAGTGAGAATTTGCCTTACTCTAGGAGATATACTTACGTCGCTCTTACGACAAATCCACTCCGGTAGAAATGTCGATGGCAAAGAATATAGTTTAGTGGTATTTTCCAATTTTCAATCGGCCGAATATTTATCAAGAAATTGATGAGAGAAAGTGAAATGGACGGAGTGAGCACAAGAGAGAGAGAGAGAGAGAGAGACGCAAAGCCTAAGCCTCTGTAGCTTCCAGCTGAATAAAATTCCATGAAGCTTCTGAAAGAAGCATTAACCATTTTTTTTTCTTTTTCACTTTATCCATATATATATATATACACGCGCGCACATAACCCTCATATTTCTCAATTTAATTAATTTTCCTAATATTTTTAATTAATTTATTTTTTTATTTTTTTATTTAGTTGTCACAGTAGTATCTTGTGCAATAGGACATTAATCCCTACACTCCTAAAAGAGGCAAGCATAAAATCTCACACAACTTTTACCTTCTTCACATAACCAATCATCAAAAGGTATTTGTACACAAGTTAAATAATTACAATAAAAATACATAAACAACAAAAAAATAGTTTTTTCTTTTCTTTTCTTTTTTCTATTCTTACTTTTGCAAATAAAATCTTCATGGGCCTTATAACATTACATCGGTTGTATCCTGCAAAAGGTTTTCACAGGGCGATTTCTTTTTGAGGTTTGTTGACTTGTAAGCGCCAATACCAAATTGTAATAACAGAAGCCATAAATTATCCCAACCATTCCACACCCCCTCCCTTTTATACTTTATGAGGAGGAACAGCTATAATTAAATCCCCCGCACGAAACCCACTGCCCCCCTTACCCATAATCATAAAAGATAACCCTTAACTTTATTATTATTATTATTATCATTACTAGTTGTTGGCACGTGCCATGCACATGCTCCATGGCTTTTGAGTGATAAATATAATAAAATATTTTTATTTTAATATTTTTTAAAAAAGTTATAGTTAATCGGGGATATTTTTTTGAAATATTCATGAGTAATTGAGACTTTTTTTAAAAAATTATTGATAGTTATAGGGACATTTTGGAGACAATAAAATTCAGACCAAGAAAGAGAAATCTCCTTTCTAATATTGTAAAAATATTATTTTAGGAAAATTATGGACAACTAGGGGTATTTTTCAAATATTTATGAGTATATTTTTAAAATATACATATATAATTATATGAACTTTTTAAAAAATTTTATGGGCTGTTATAAGGACATTTAGGGGATATTAAAATATATATGGGTAGTTATGAAACTTGTATGGATAGTTGTAGGGGCATTTTGGGGATGTTAAAAATGAGACCAAGAAAGGGGAATCCTCTTTCTCATAGTACAAATTAATATTTCATATTTCAAAAACATACATGGATAATTAGAAAAAATTTTATGGGTACCTGTGAGGACATTTTGGGGGTATTAAAATGTATATGAGTAGTTTTAGAGACTTTTTTGAAACTTTTATGGATAATTGTGGGACATTTTGGGAATATTTAAAATCATGCCAAGAAAGGGGAATCCTCTTTCTAATAGTACAGATTACTATTATTATTAGATTCCACAAGTAAAACTCTTTTTCTTTTTTTATTGTTTATTTTGATTCTTTATTCTTATATATACTAATTAACACTCTTCCTATTGAAAAATGTTCAAGTTAATTACCTCAATTATTATAAAATTTCATTCAAGTGAATTCTTCATATTTTTCTTTCTCTTATTTTTCAAATTTTAAATGGCGCCTAAGATCCCTCAATAAATATTCATTTTTTAAAATTTTATATATAGAGAAAATGTAATGAAAAAATTTTCCCTCTTACAAACAAAATACTTAGTCCGAATAAAACCAAAATGTTTGGAATTGAAATTACAAAAAATAAACAAATAAATAAAATCTATACTCTATTCATTCCAATCTAGATGAAGTGGCAAACATACTAAACACATGAATTCTAAAACAAATTTTAAAATGGGACTTACGTGATGAGCCTATGCCAATCATTGGTGCATGCAAGCTAAGCTAAGCTAAGCTAAGAAAAGTCCATTGCAAGGTGTTGAGAGTCAAACGGGTGGTTGCCTCTTCCTCTTGTCTTCTCATCCCTTACCATATAGATATCTTTAGGCCATCAATTGCGTGGCCCCAATGACTTTGCTGCTAGTGTTTGTTTAGTCAGCAATTGAGTTTGGTGATGATTAAACAAAGTGATCTTTGCTTGTACACTCAACAAGCCAGCACTAATTTTAGTTGTTACGCCCATTTATTGATTTCATCAAGACTTGCCACATTGTTAGGTACTTGTATTATGAGAGGCTCTTTCCTTTTTTGCCTTTTGGTTTGATCAGCAGTGAACTTCAGCTCTGATTATGTAATGGGAGAGATATTCATTTCTCATTCTTTTCCCTACCACTCCTATCACTTGGTATACTGTTGAGTATAAGAACTTCTTTTGTAGTTACTCACACAACCACATTTGTGACTAGCTAAAAAATTTATAGTAACATTTCTTTTCTTTATAGAAATAGGTATGCCTATTTGTATTTTTATTTTTTAACTACAATTATTATACTAATAGCGACACTTTTAAACCATTTCTAGTAACTTTTTAAATAACCTCATTAGTGAGATTTGGCCCGTAGCTTGAATCTTTTAACACATTTAATTACTGTTCACTTTTTTTTAGCTACAATTTTATTTCATTATATACTAATTTTTTTTCCTAGAAATTAACCTTCAAAAACATTTAACAATTGCTTTCCCCGTAATTGCGTGGATTAAAGCAATTCATGTAAAACTGAACAGTATCTATCTACATGAGGATAGGGATGGCAAAACGGGTTAACGGGCTGGGTTTGGGTGGACCATAAACGGGTAGGGGTTAAACGGGTTCGGGTTTGAGTTGACCTGTTTATTAACGGGTGACTAATATGTAAACATAAAACTGCCCGTTTAATAAACCGATCACTTGTTTAAAAATACAATTTATTTATTTTAAAAAATTTAAAACATTTAATATAGGAAACGACCCAAATGGGCACAAATTATGCTATACAAGAAGTCAAAATCCATTCCAAGGTTTCATAGCAGACGATAGGATTCTAGAAGCTCTTATTGGGACTCCCATTGAAGTTGTTAGCCTTGGTGGCTACATGATTTAAATTGTCATGTTTTGATGATAACAACCCATTACTAGTTCTAGGTATGCTAATCTTTACATATCAAGTTGTGATAAGTACAAACTCAAATGTAAAGATTAAGTAAATTCTTAATAGGTTAGACATCATCAAAAGGGGGAGAGATTGTTAGTCTTGGTGGCTACATAATCATGTTTAATATGTTTTGATGATATTAAGCTATTTATGGTTCCTTGTGTATTCCATCTTTACAGATCATGTTTAGTACAAGAACAAGTGACATATACATGAAGTGTTGGATTAAAGGCAAAGATCGAACCGAGTTGACGTTCGAATAGGAAATATTAAAAGGCCACTCACTCAAAAGAACTCAAGCACATCCAAGGAATCTTAATGGTAAATTATATGTGTTAGCCTTAGTGGTCACACCATCATTGTTTAATGTGTTTTGATGATATTAACCTATATGTTGTTCCTAGTTTTTTCCTATCTTTGCAGATCATGTTTTGTACAGGTACTCGTATATGAATTATTGGATCGAAGGCAAAGATTGGACTGAGTAGACGTCAAGAAGGAAAGATCAAATGAAAACGTATTCCGAATTACCCAAGCACGACCAAAGGAAGCTTACTTGTAGAATTATTTGTAATAAGGATTGTGTGAGGTAGTATGTTTTGTAACTCTTGTGAGTGTGTTTCTTGCATGATTTCTAAGTAAGAGTTGAGTAAAGAACATGCATATACTAGGACACATGAGTTTATAGGATTGCACTAAAGACATAAACACAAACTCACCTTTCATGGCTTTCAAAGTTAAACTTAAAGAGCTCATTAAATGAATCCTAAACTCAAATATGTTTTCTAAAGAGACAAGTTTTCAAACATCTTGGTATTTTGAACATCTTCATACTTAGTCCCAATTTTATCAAAATGAGTCTTGTGTCCTAAAGGTTTAAAGAAAGTCAAGTATATTTATAAAAGGACATACTAAGCATATAAGATATCAAAATGGGTTTTCAAACATGTTTTATTAATTAAGATATCTTATATTCAAAAGAAAACTCATTTGGACAAGTTTTAATCTTCATTAGACTTAATATATTTCATGTACTTTGTCCAAGAATGTTTCGAGTCATTAAAACGCTTTTTGATAAGGAAAAACAAAGCAATCGTCACTATCGTAGTGTAGCCTTGAGTCCTAAATACCTTTCAGTATTTTGGGCATAAATTTTTCTTAAAAAGTCCAAATGGGATGGTCTTGGTGTCCCTGGAAAGTTAAGACAAAATTCCACAACTTTCATGTTGACAACTTTTTCTAATTCAGGGAATTCACCAATGAACACAGGGGATTCGTCAACAAGGTGCAGTTTATGAATAGTCGATGAGTATAGGGGCCTAGTCGATGAGTCCAACGGGCAGAATGACGCTAACGGGCGGAAAACGGCTAGTTTACCAAATAAAATATCTTTTCTTCCCCTCAACGACTAGTTAACAGATCCTAGGGCTCTTGGATTATAAATACAATCTATTAGACTTGTATTAACATGGTTTTGAAAGTCTTTGATCATTGTTAGTAAAAAACATCATTTTATACAAAACCTAGCACACTGCATATTAGTTCTTCATTACATGTGCTCATTTTCTCTTACTCACTTATTGTGTTTGATTCAATTCTTGAGAGAATAGTGTGAGGTTTGAATTGTAAATCATATTTGCTCATTGTAAGGAGCATTCTTTGTAATCTTCCATCTTCTTGTAAAAGGTTCTTTGTGAACCAAGTTGTAAAGTTCTTTGTGAACCGAATCGTTAAAGGCTCTTTGTGAGCGGTAGGAATTTGTTCCTAAGTTTGTAAGGCTTGCTCCGCTGTAGAAGGAGCAATTATAGTGGATTGTGGAATCCTTGGCTTGGTGCTAAGGCGTGGACATAGGCTTGGTGCCGAACCACGTAAAAATACCAGTGTTGTTCTTTCTCTCCCTTACACTCTCTATTTTATATCTTGTGCATGATTTATATTTTTATTGTGATATAATTTCTTGTATCTTACCAAGAGTTTTTATTTTGTATAAAAATATGTATTCCGCAAAAAGAGTCTATTTACCCCCTCTCTAGACTATATACTCTAGGCTAGGACTCCCAACAAGTGGTATCAGAGCAAGGCGCTTGTATTTTTCGGAGTTAAATCCAGAGCGTAAACAATCAATGGAGTATTCAGTGAGCACCCCTTCATATGGATGATCCATATATCAACCACCGATGTTCAATGATTCCAACTACCATGTGTGGAAAAATAAAATGACCATCTTCATTCAAGCATACGACTTGAATTTGTGGGAGATCATCTCCAAAGGAAACTTCTCAATTACAAAGAAACATGAAGATATTCCAAAGGCTTTATTGGAACAATCACCAAGCGAAAAAAGGTTAGTTGAACTCAATTTTAAAGCAATGCATATTATTTATTGTGGTTTAAATGATGTTGTACATAGTTTTATTTGCAAATGTAAAACCGCAAAAGAAATTTGGGATGTACTTGAAAACATCTATGGAAACCCATATCAAAATGAACAAATAAAAATATGCATGCTAGTTAGAGAATTTGAGTTGTTTAAATTAAATGATGGTGAAGAAATTTCTTCCATGCTCACTCGGTTCACACACCTTATAAACAACTTGAAAGCATTTGGTAGAATTTATTCATTAGAAGATTATATTCAAAAAATTCTCCAATCTTTACCTAAGTCATCTATGACCATTGAAGAAGCAATAAATCCATAAAAACCTAAGATAGAAAATGGTCTTGTCTTAGAATCATCTTGTGCTTCATGGCTAACGAACAAGAAGATGAAGTAAGTTCGGATAAGGAGGATTATGCACCTTCATAAGATGAAATTGTGAATAGTTTTGTTAAATTGTTTGATGAATTACTTTTAGTAAAAAGGAAGAATAAAAATGTTGAGAAAGAGTTTGCTTTGTCAAAACAAACAGATTTTTCTTTGAAAGAAGAAAATGAATCCCTTAAAAAGAAAAATGAAGAGTTTGTTTTAAATTCTCAAAAAGAGCATGAAACTTTAAAAGAAAAGATAGAATATTTGGTAGGAAAATTGTCAAAATCCAAAGGCAAGGAGCCTTGTCTTTGGTCTATCTTGAAAGAAGAAAATTGCTCCTTAAAAAAGGAAAATGAGGAGCTTATAGAAAAGGCTCAAAAAGACCATGGATCTTTTCAAGTTGAGGTGAAAATTTTGAAAAATAAAATTGAAAATGTTTTGAAAGAAAATACTATCTTGAAAAAGAAAAATGAAGATCATGGCAAAGTAATAAGAGGAAAAGAAAACTCCAAGAAATCTTTGGGAGTTAAGAAAAATAATATTTCCAAAAATAATTCAAAATCCTCTCATAAATCACAAGGTTATGCCTTAATAAGTAAAAATAATGCAAATAAGTCAAGACCATCACATGAAAATAAGATTTGTTTATATTATGAAAGAAAGGGTCATATTAGATTTTTTTTGCCCATTTAGAGGAGCTAGAGGTAAAGAAAGAAAAATGGAATGAGTTGTAGAGAAAACCAACCCCTTGGGATCCAAGGAGGAATGGGTACCAAAAGAAACACATGAGCTCTTTGAATTGTTTTCTTAGGACCTAAGATTAGGAATTAGGTTTAGGCAGATTTAAACCCCATCTAAATAAAAGTATTTAATAACGTGAAAAATCCCAAAGTTTGAATTGTTTAAATTACTTTGTTGTGAACTTTTGAATAACATGCCAATATTGATGAGTTCAAATTATAAAACCAATGTGATGCTTTAATTGTATATGTCATTATCAATTGGTTCCTTTTTGAAAATGTTGGCTATTATTTATGGGATAAATACAATGTGCTCCAAGCTTATTAAATGGAAATACCTTATTTTTCTCATATAAGTTACTAAGGTTTTGAATTTAAGTTCAAAGGCATGCTAAGAGATGTATTTCTTAGTCACATAATTCGTTTTGATGATATATGCTCTTGTTTGAATACATAGTAGAATATCTTAACATAGCATTCATGAATTGAATTTTAGTAAAAATAATCATAACAACAAGTGGCATTCTAAAATGAAGCATTTATTTGTGATATCATATGTTTGAGGAATACCTTCCCATTAGTGGCAAATTAGGAGAACATGTCTCCTATTTTCTTTTCTAAGAGCATTGTCAAATAAAGTCAAGTTAATTGGAAAGGTATATCTTCCTCCTACTTTATCTCATGCCATGATTCATGATTTACATCTTGTGTTAAATTCATTAACAAATCATAGGTTATATTTGCATGCTATCTTATGAGATATCTTAAAAGAAAAATTTTTTTACTCATAAGATTCTTGTTAGGTTATAAGGGGTAATAATGTTTTAAAAGCTTAAATAGTGTTTTGTGCTTAAAATTTTAAATTTTAGTATACATTATTATTATACTAAGAACCTAAGGAAAATCAAGTCAATATGAGAACTTTAGTGAAACACCCAATCTATTTCGCTTAATATATATATATCATTATGATTGGTTATTATATGATAGTATTGGTTATTGCATAATTAAGTAAACCCCCTAAATGAACAAAGGATCTTAACTAGTTAAATAATTTTTTAAATGCTATATACATATGTTTTTGTATAAATATCTTAAAATATAGCATATTTTGTCCATCATACAAAATTGAGCTTTTGCGAATTAATTATAGACTTTGCACATATAGCCCTAAACTCATCTTGAAGCTTAAATGATTAATATATTCAAAAGACTATAAATTTTTTGTGCTTGGGCTGTGTTAGAATTGGTGTATTCCCAAGAGGGGGGGTGAATTGGAATTTAAAATTTATTGCCTAAGTTAAACCAGATAAACAGTAGTATGTACACAACCTAGAGTCAATCTATGCAATTTCCAAATGCGTAGATAAATATAATGAGGAAATTAAGTCATACGCATCATTCACCCATAACATACATGTGCGGTAAATATAAAGTGCGGAAATGTAAGTGAACACACGATATGTTATCGGGGTTCGGCCAACTGTGCCTACGTCCCCGCCTCAAGCTCGCAAGTTAGAGGATTCCACTAATAGCTCACTTAAAGGTGGAGCGACACCGTTTACAACCAGGTCAAATTATCACAGGGCTAACTTCAACCTTAACCAGGTCAATTAGTGGGGCTGACCTCAACCTACACGCCTTAATAGGACGACGCACCTAACTTTCCTAACCGGGTCTAAGCCAATCCGAGACTATTCCAGGGCTAGTCTCCCTCTTCAGGCCCGTGCCTGGAAATACAATAGTATTTAAAATACAATCAAATGGTACAATGAATAAGCTTTCAAGTAAAGCAGATGTGTACCCAGATATGCGCAATATCACATACACCACAATATGATATAATATATAAGCTCAATGTGGTCTAAGATGTCAACTCTCAAATAGATTTACTATCGTTGTAATGAGTGCGTGAGAGTGCAAATGTAAATGATCTTTGTATCACAAGATATTCAATCTAAGTGTTCAAACAAAGATATTATCCAAACTTCATATATTTCAATCAACAAGTTTTCTCAATATATATATATGTATATGAAGCTCTAGCAATGTATAAGTTTGGTTTGCAAAAAGATATTCAATCTTTGTATTCAGCAAAGGATATATGAGTTAACGAGTATTGCAACAAAGATTTTATCACATAAGCAAATATCCCATCAAATATTTTCAAGATAAAAACACAGTAGATATTTGAGAATGTTTTTGCAACCAAAATACAAATGCAAACTTCTTAAGACATTGCAATGAATATGCAATACTCAGAAGTTCTATATAAGTCTTCTTAGGAGAGACTTATTAATAAAATCCCCTAAGAATACTTAAGGTTTAGCTCTCAAAAAATAAGTCAAACAATCCAAAGATAGGAGAGCAAACCAATCAATACGAACACTCAAAAATCAACTTACAAACGATGTAAGCAATATGGGAAGGTAAGATTGAGTGTGTGGAGCTTGGAAATTAGTATTATAGGGTTTTGATATTTCAAGGAATTTTCCCTAATCAAAGTGGCTAATCGCCCTTAATCTTTGCAAATGAACACATATATATAGGCAAGGGAGAAAATATGACCGTTGGGGACCTATTGGGTATTATTAGAAAAGTTTAATGATCTTTAAAGCATTTTAACCCTGTTTAAAAAATATTAACTGCGGTAAAAAATCAGGGCAACCCGAGAGGTCCAGTCGACCAGAAAGGTTTCGATCGACTAGGTCACAAATGGTTCGGTCAACTAGGGGATTTTTTGAACTGAAGGATCGGTCGACCATATATATGTGTCAAGGGCAGTTTTTCTAAGTTCGGTCGACTAGGGGGGGAAATGAACTAAATGGTCGGTCGACCGGGATAGGTGATTTTTCCAAACTCTGAGGTTCGGTCAACCAGGCCGTTTTGAACTGGTTGGTTCAGTCGACCAGACCGCTGGGAATTCTCCCGAGGACCCTCCGGTCGACCAGGTAGTTGGAGTACAAAAGTGGTCGGTCGATCAGGAGGTCAAAATGTTGACTCCCAGGTGGTTCAATCGACCGGGGTCAAATGAACTGTAGGGGCTCGGTCGACCAGGGCCTTGGTCAACAGTTGACCCGGACCGGTATCGGTCGACCAGGCTAAAATGAACTGGCTTGGCTGGTCGACTGAAAGTGCATCATGTGTGCATTTCGGTCCCATTTTGAAACAAACAAGCCTTATTCAAGTGTCTAACAATCATATGTGTATATGTGTGTGTCCTAAGGTCACTTGAGTCCAATTTTGAATACACCGAAAAAGTTCGGTGTTGGTCGACCAAAGGACGACCGAAGGGTACACCCTAAGGTCATTCTAAGGTCATTTCTTATTTATGGTTTGTTTGAACTTACGTATTAACAAGCAGGTTATGTGTGTGTGAGCTTATTACAAACCAGACCCCTAATTACTATTACAGACCCTTTACATCAAAGAAATACGACAATTAAATTATAACTAGGGTCTTCAAGATCTTCATTTTCCTCCAAGGGTCTCCGAGTGCCATCATAGGATACCTCCAAGATAAACCTGCACATCAACTCAGCAGACATTAAATACATGAGTATTTGTCATAATCAAAACAGGGATATGACCTATAAGGTCAACAGGCTGTATAATTGAGGGGAAGCAGAAAATTTAAAGTTCATCTAATAAATACTTTAGTGTATTGTGCTCATTTTAGAAATATCTTTTTTTTTTTATATTGGATGCTTCGTGTGAACTGAACACTTACTATCCACTACTTTCTCAATGTTATATTATTTGATGAATAGTTTATATTGATTGAATATACTGAACTGCATGCCTGATTTGAACGTCATCTACTTGGCCGATGCAGATTTGTGTATTGCATACTGGTAGTTGACTAGAGTCTTGCATGTTGAATTCATTGATCTATTTTAGACATACATGCTAGCTAGTCAACTAAAATTATGACTTCATAAGACTCATTTTTAAATTCTAAATACTTTTGAAAGTCTTAAGCAGTATCAGTATGGTGACCAAGTTGAACTTAGTATTTTAACCTTAAGTGGTCACTTAGACTGGCTCATGCACATTGTCATTAATGAATATTTATAAATGATGTATGATAAAAAGATCATTTGCATGAAGATTCATTGGTAATTATCAGTTTTTGCATGTTAAATGATCATGGCTTGAAATCCATTGCATGTGGGTTGAACTTTATAAATTTTTTATAATGCATGCTGAATAATTGAATAGGTAGTGGTGTATGTTGAATCCTAAACATTGTATGTTATATTGAAAAATATGCAAAATTTTCAATAATCCTTTGAATTTTCCTAGAATGCTCTAAATTATACACATGCTCTTTACCAAGTTGTTTGGACACATATACTGTGCTTAAATTACAAGCATGAATATTTTGTGCTTATTTTGAAAATGTCCATTCTTGAATTATCATTGAATGATTGATCTACAACAAATGGTTTAACTTCTGAATCATCATTCATGAGTTTGGAAGGAAGCCAATCTAGGCTTTTCTAATATTATGGTTGAGCACCCAAAATTTTGGTATATGTGTTTAGCACACACTCACCTCACCACCATGAAATCTTATATTAAGGGTGAGAAATAATTTTTTGGTAAAATAAATTGTGCCTCTCTTTTTTATACTTGGTCGACCGAACCTTATAATTCAAATTGGCCACGGTCGATCGAACCATATAAATGGTTAATCGGCCCTTTGCCTTGATGGACTGGACCCACAAAGGGTTCAAAATCACCCTGAGACGATTGACTGAACCTGTAGTTCAAAAGTTCCACGGTCGACCGAACTTGTCAATATGGTTGACCGAACCCTTTATATGGTCGACCAAACCTTTCGGGTTGAAAATTTTTTAAAGGGCTAAAATGTCATTAATTTTTAAATTAAACTTTTCCAAAATATCGAGCGTGTCTCCAACAGTCATATATTCCTGAAAATCTATAAATACCCCTTCATTACTCCAGATTAACAACTTTGATTAACTTCAGATTCTCTCTAAACCTTTGTTAATCAAAGTTTCCCCAAAACCAATTTTTATTGATAAAATCATTCTTTTGAGGCAAAATCTTTTATACAAATCTCTCCAACTCTCTTTCATACTTTTATTTCAAAATCATTTTTGAGGAGAGTACTTATTTAGGGTATTTTATTTGCACATAATCTCATTTATCTTTTAATCTTTAAGAAACAATTTTGTGAGTATTACTTGAACTTAAATTCCTAGATTCTCCAAATATCTTTATTTGCAAAAACATTTATAGGAGAATAATAATATTCATTTTTCATATATATTCTATTTGTGCAAAAGCGATTTGAAGAGCAAACCCTAGGTTCTCCGGTTCGTATTTGAAAAATATTTTTAGGAGCATATTTTATTAGAGTTCAAATCTTTGAAGCATTTTTATCTTCAAAGATTAGAATATTTATTTTTAAAAACACCCTTTTCAAAGATTAGAATATTTATTTTTAAAAACACCCTTACTTTACTGAGAATATTTCATATCATTAAAAAGTGCATGTTTTGAGCCTTAAATTTGTACACATATGCTTTTTAAAAAGTATTCTCTGTTGTACAAAAATTTGTTATTATTGATGTTGTATTCTCGACGAGTTGTCAGAAGAGGAGACGTACACTGTGAATAGTCCTGGACTTGTTCAAACCTGGTTAAGAGAGCACCGGAATGCTCAGACCCTGTTAGGAAAGCATTGGATTAGTTCAGACCCACTTAAGAGAACTAGGAGATGCACCCTCCTGAGAAAGTGTGCATAGTGTTGGCTCCACTCGTTAAGTGAGTTGGGGAATGTATGCCCCATAAGGACATTGTAAACGGCTTCTGCTCCGCCCGTTTAAGTGAGCAGGTTTAGTGGAATCCTTGGGGTGTATGCCCAATGCGGGAGACGTAAGCTGATTTAGCCGAATTTCGATAGCAAATGTCGTGTGTCGCTCTCTCTCTATCTCATTTACTTTCTTCACTTTAAATTTCACATGTGTATGCTTGTTTACTTACTGTTATAATCATTTGCATGCATACATTTAAATTAAATGAGATATATTGCACACGTGTATGTCTGAACTCATGGTTTAATTATTTCATATACATGAATGTACATTGAATGAGATATGATATGTGGTAAATCGGCGTAAATGTTTAATTTAATCAAAATATTTTTAAAACTCAATTCACTCCCCTCTTGGGATCACACCAATTCCAACAACATTAAGTATAGGCGAATGACTGGTCTACGCACAGGCAAAAGGCAGTCAAGGATTCGTGCAGGAAGTGATCAACGATGATCGGCATTAGACAAGTGATGATCTGGGAAGTACCAGCGCCGTGAAGATAGTAATTATATTTATATTTTTTGTAGGGAAATTTTAATTTATAAAATTATAAAAATTTATAGTTATAAAATTTGATGTGTGTTTATTTATTTTTTAAATAAATTTAAAACTATCAATAAAAAATTAAAAATAAAATTTATGTATTATGGATTTTGAATAAATAGAAAAATTTTAATTTATAAAATTATAAAATTTATAATTATAAAATTTGACTCTTGTTTATTTATTTTTTAAATAAATTTAAAGCTACTAATAAAAAACTAAAATAAAATTTATGCAGTACAAATTTTGAATCAAAATAACTAATTTTACATAAAAAATAATAAAAATTTAATATATTAATTATTATAATTTAATTCACATTTTTCCGTGCATGCAAACTTTTTTTATATATATTTCCCTACCATTTTTCTTAATTCATTTGAAAAATAAATAATAAATAGAAAATATTTTTTGTTTTAAATAACACTTAAAAATATATTTTTTATTTACAAATTTTTATTTAAATCTTGAAATTTGAAAAATAATATATATTTTATTATTATTTCAATTTAAAAAAATTTATGTAATTAGTAAGTAAGATGTCCTTTTTTGTCTTAATATTACCAAAAGTAAATTAGTTCAATTTTTTTGCTATTGTATTCATTTGTATATAATATTGAAATTAAAAAAGTTACTTTTTTTAATTCATTTGAAAAATAAATAAAAAGTAGAAAATATTTTTTGTATTAAATGTCACTTAAAAACATAATTTTTATTTACAAATTTTTATTTATATCGTAAAATTTGAAAAATAATATATATTTTATTTTTATTTAAATTTTTAAAAAATTTTGATTGTGTGTAGAGGGGATGTTGACTTTAGTGTAATACCAAGAGAGGGGTGAATTGGATTTTAAAATATTTTGGCTAAATTTAAATATGTGCCGATTCACCACACTTCATATTTTAATATACACGTGTGTATGTAAAATAATTTAAATGTGTACATGCAAATAATTGTAATAGTGAATAAACAAGCATGCACAAATAGAAATTTAAGTGCTAAAATTTAAATGAGATAGAGAGGGAGTAACACACAGATTTGTTTTCGAGGTTCGATCAAACTAGCCTACGTCCCCACCTTGGGCATACCCCCCAAGGATTACACTATTTTTGCTCACTTAAATGGGCAGAGCAAAAGCCATTATAACCTTTCCTTACGGGACAAGGTAAACCTCAGCTTAATTACCACGCTGAGTCCAACTGATCCTCCTTACGGGGTGGAGACTCTCTAGTTCAATTTCTCGGGCTAAATGGAATCGGTCTGACTTTACAGGGCTAAGAATCCCTAGTTCAATTACGGCGTGAACCCAACCGATACAATAAAAATATTTTTGTACATGATAAAATATTTCTAAATACAAGCAGAGATGTACAACGTTTAAACTTTAAATACACGTACTTTAATATGATATGAAATGTGTTCAGTAGAGAAAGAGTTCTTAAATATATTTAAACCCTAATAAGAATTTTTTTTCCAAAAATATATTTCAATAAAAATATAAGAGAACTTAGGATTTTGTTCTTCAAATAATTTTTGCACAAATAATATATAGATGAATATATATAAATGAGAAATATGTTCTCCAATAAATATTTTTGCAAATAAAAAATATTTGGAGAATTTAGGAATTTAAGCTCAAGAAAATATTTGTGTTATAATAATTTTCTCCCAAAAGTATTTATCAAAGAAATAACTAGGAGAAAACCTAAGCAATACTCTCAAAAATGTTTTTCAAAGATTATTTACTAAGTGAGAGTATATGCAAGTAAAGTGTCTTAAATAAAATACTCTTCTCAAAAACAATTTTTAAATAAAAGCATGAAAGAGAGTTGGAGAGATTTGTATAAAAGATTTTGCCCCAAAAGAATGATTTTAACAATAAGAAAACGTTTTGGGGGAACTTTAAGTAACAATGGATTAGAGAGAAATTTTGGATTAATCAAAGTTATTAATCTAAGTTATGGAGTGGGTATTTATAGATTTTTAGGAAATCTGACCATTGAGGGACAAGTTCGGTATTTTAGAAAATTTTAATTAAAAAATTAAAGTTGTTTTAGCCTTTAAAAAATTTCCAACCTGAGAGGTTCGATCGACCATATTAACAAGTTCGGTCAATCGTGACAATTTTAAACTATGGATTTGGTGGACCGTTTCAGGGCGATTTCGAACCCTTTGTAGGTTTGATCGACCATAGCTTAGGTTCAGTTGACCGCTCTTTGAATTTCGATCAATCGAGCTCATTTTGAACTATGGGTTCGGTCAGCCGGGAAAGTTAGGAAAAGGTACTTTTGAAGTTCGGTTGATGGAAGAAGCTTAGTTAAAAAATGGGTCGATCGACCAAGTCAGGTCAAATATTTGACTTCTACTTGTCCGGTCGACCAAAGCATTTATAATGCAGATCGGTCGGTCAACCGAGACTTAGTCAAACATTGACTTTCTGGCCTACGGTCTGTTCGGTCGACTGGGCTTTTAAATTAAGCCTAAAAATCTGGCGTCGATCGACCTCCAACTTTGTTTTTGCCCTGATTTTGACTCTAATCAATTTAAACCCTTTTTGTATGATTTAGTTGTTAAGAAAAATGTTTTCTGTGAAGTGTGGTGGTCCCTAGGGTCTATCTACGATCATTCTGAACTTTCATCCATATTATACAAATGCATGCATTATTACAGACCAAATAATAAATATTAAATGCAATATAACTAAAATCAAAATGTTTTCCTCTTTTACTCTTCACTTCATGGAATGCGCCAGTTGAAGTAAGCTTTAAGTCTTCTGGCTTCCATTTTCCCTTTTGCTTTATGTGTGTGTTGAATAGTAAACTTGTTGAATGACTTAAAAACACATATAAGTAACTTGTGTTTTGTCAACATCAAAATAGAAATCGAACTCAAAAAGCCAATAAGGGAGGCGGAGGTCTTTAGGAGGAGGCAGGGGGGAGGCTTTGGTGTGGGTGTAGGTGAAGAGCCGACTTTTGAAAAGTCGGTTCTCAAATTATTTTTTTTTAATTCTAGCTAACAAGAGTTGATGGCTGACATTTTTTTTTAATTATTTTAAAGCCCAAACCGACTTTTGGAAAGTCGGTTGGGTACATTTGTGTAAATTTTCCCCATTTTCTTCATATTTGTGTTTTTTGATTTTTTTTAATATTTTCGTAAAAAAACTCATTATATATTTGTCTAAATTTATAAATAAAAAAATAAATTCAATATTCTAACTCGTAAGTTCTAAATGTAAACAAGAAAATAAATAAAAATAATTACGGAATGTGTTAATAAATTTACTAATAAACTCATTACCTCTACTGATTTAAACTAATTTATGTTGTTGATAATATTTATTATCTATTTGCTAAAAAAAAATATTTATTTTCTATTTTCCTTAATTGAAGAAGAAGAAAAATAAGATACACAATCAATGAAGTCAAAGGTAATGTAGTCATGCCTCCAGGCATATGGCCGGGTGGTAAGGGCGGGTTTGGGAGGGCCGCTTGGAGGTATAATCTCGGGTTCGAATCTGGTTGATGCACTTGAGGAGCCAGTGGTTGAAGCGTCTTATCGTTTCCCATGGATGGTGGCGCGAGATGTGTCTTGGGCTCGGGTTGGGAGGGCCACTTGTCGGTATAATCTTAGGTTCAATTCCTACCACTTGTGCTACATATCCGGATTTATCTCCTATGTGGTGGCTGTGTGCTTAGCTGGCGCAGGTGTGAGACTAGTCTTGGCAAGGGCTGACGCCCATTGATCCAAGGAAACTTGACGTAATAAAAAAAAAAAAAAAAGGTAATGTAGTCATGAATAGTACCATAGTATTGGTTTCACTTTATATATACCCATGAATAGTACTTTTTTCTTGAGTTCATGCATCAATGAATAGTACCATGCTCTTGATTTCATTAATGCATCAACAACTAATACCATATTTTTTACATTCACTAATGCACCTATAAGTGGTACTATTCGACTTCTTCTTAATTTCATTAATGCATCCATGAATAGTATCCTACTCTTCAATTCATTAATGTAATCTCGAATACTATTCAATTTTTGGCTAGTAAAATTTTGAGTAAAAGACATTTGTCTCTTCTGAGGTTTGGCAAAAGATAAACTTTCCCTAAAGTTTCAAGTATTCTATAGATTTTTTAGAAAGATACACATTTCTTCTTAAAAGATTTATTTTTTTACAAAATATAAAGGGAAGTTTGTGTCTTTTTGACAATTAATTGGTTTCTAAATAGTCAAAACAACTCAATACATTGCAAACTCAAATAATCAAGAAATAATTTAAAAAAACAAAAGTGAATTCTTGCACGAATCAAATTAAGAGAATGTTTATCACCAACGTCTCTATCTTAAAAGAGCTTGGTTGATGGAAAAGGAGGGAGGGAGTGATAGAGAAGTGTGAGAGAAGAAGAAATTAGAAAAAATAAAGTAAAATAAAGGTAGAGAAGAAAATTAAGGATGAAGGAGAGATAATTGGACATTTCCTTTTTCATCAACCCAATTATTTTGAAATGTTAAAAAAAAAAAATTTTAAATTTGTTAATATGAAATTCTCACTTTTCATATTACTCACGTTTTAATTTCTTGGAAGCCATTGAAGGAGTCTCAGAGGTCAGATTTGGAGGCCCTTCTTCTAGAGAAATTAATAAAATAAAATAAAAAGAATTAATTTTTTGTTTGGTCGGATGACTTGCAAATCTGTGATTAATCTTGAGCTAAGTCATATTTAATTATTTTTAATAGATGGATTATCTCAACTCAATCTCAATTTAATTTTTAAAAATTTTAAAAAGTCGGTCGGATGACTTGCAAATCTGTGATTAACCTTGAGCTAAGTCATATTTAATTATTTTTAATAGATGGATTATCTCAACTCAATCTCAATTTAATTTTTAAAAATTTTAAAAAGTCATACCTATTAATAACATATTTCACAAGCAAGCACAGCTAGCTGTAATGCAAATTACTCAACCAAAGCAGGAATAATTCATGAGAAGAAAATTCAAATTAATAATGATAATAATAATAATAATAATTCAAATTAAGGGAAATAAATATTGAGTACTAATTTAGTAATTTACAAAGTTCCTGTCCTTCCACTGGGTTTTTTATTCATTTCACCGTTTTGCCCTTCCTAAAACAGGTAATACCAAACCGCGTCGCGACACCGTGTCACAACTGAGTCGCAAACGCTCGCCCCTGACTCGTCAACGAACTCTTCAGGTAAAATAACCGTGTCAGCGTCCCACCACCTGTCGCCGTCGCCTTCATCGAGGTTTCCCAACGGCGAGCTTGCCTTCCGCACGTCGCCCACGGTTACATCGCCGGAAAAATTATCTCCGACGTACACCTTTTGGACGCCGACGGAATCGATACCCACTACCATCCCGGACTGAGGCTGCCACTCCGCGTGTATCGCCGGAGTCCGGCGGCTCATTCTCGCGTCCCACACGCTTATTCCGAGGTTCTTCGAGAGAATCTCCGGCGAGGACATAGAAAAGGCAGCCGGAACTTCATATTTCTCGGCGAGGAACGAGCTGCTGATCTTACGATCTCGGTTCAAATCCCAAATTGAAATTAGGCTACTGGATGAGTTCTCCACGTCTAGTCCCAAACCCAGGCCGTCCCAGAGCTTCACGACACTCTTGCCAGTGGCGAAATCCGACCACGAGAAGCGATCACCGACGTTGCGCCGTCGACGAAGCCTCAAATTACGGTTTTGCCACTTGTAATCGCTAGAGCCCGCAACGCGGAAATCTTCGTCGGTGGGTTCCCCCCGATCGAACGACGGCGAAGGCTCTTCTTCTTCGTCCTCTTCCGACGTCGACGAGCTGGTCTCGTCTTCGTCGCTGTAATCGTCTTCCTCTGACTCTCCGAGGAGAGGCTCCGTAACCAGAGATTTAGATTTACATCTCCGGCGTCTCACGACCAGGACCTTTATTCTGTTAGCTATGCCGCTGAAAGCTCCGGCTAGTGCAAGAATCAAAGCGACCCATTTCCAGAAATTGTAAGAATTGTAGATAATTTCCATGCCGGAAAGAGAAGAAAGCCCAGAAACGAAGGAAGGGCTGTTCAGGCAGTTTATCCCGGGTTCTAATTCGCTTAATCCACAAATTACTTGAGCCTCCATGATCTCCGGCGACGATTGGATTAACTCTTAGAAGCTACTCAGACGTACTCAGAAAAAAACTCAGACAGGTCGATTGAATTGAATTGAGAATTGGGAAAAAGTGAGAAACAGAGAGAACCTGCGAATGAAGAAGAAATGTTATAGGCCGAGGAGGTTTGTAAGGTGGGGGGAGGGGGTGTTTATATAATAATATAAGCAGAAATGCTCAATTGACGTGGACGTCAGAGATTGGTCGGGAGAATCCGATTAAGATCCACGTCAGAAAGGTCCAAAACTTTCTGGAGGAGGGAGGAGATTGGGATGGGTAAGGGTGAGTCAGCATATGCCATGCGCTGATCAAATTGCGTGGGTTGAAAGCTGACGGGAGGATCTGGACCGTTGATTTTTCTTCTCGTGATTGACGGTGTGTGTGGTTGGACGAAGCCAGTTGACGTTTGCACCACGCAGATCTCGACACGTGTGACAGCGCATGCCATGAGCTCACTGCGTCTGCATTGTATAATTCGTTTTTTTATTATTATTTTTGGCTTCATCACTTTATGGCTGTCTTTTTTCTTTTTTTTTTTTTCTGGTAATAAACTTATGATTGCGTTAGTTTATGTGCGCAGTTGCTGTGGTGGGATCCACCGCCAACATAATCCACGGTCGGCTAATAATTCCATTATTAATAAATGCCTCAACTGTTACTATTTTTTACTATATTTTTAAAAATTTTTGAACGGGTCTTATTTTTAAAATTTTTTGAAATGTCATTAATTCTGCATATTTTATTTAAGATATTATTGAAAATGAAATATTAATTTTGAAGATCTAAAAAAAAATTATGAGTTGCAAATCATACACATTTATGTCATTGCCTTTTCATGTTGAAAGCTTTTTTGGGCCGCCACCTTTATATAAAAACACATACATAAAAGGAAAATATAAAAAATAGCAACAATTACTTTTTTAAATCTATTTTTAAATAAATTTGAATTTGAAATTAGTACAAATTCCATATATGTTAATTTTCAAAAATATTGGTTTTAACAAAATTTTGTATTATGTTATACTAAAATTCATACAAATCCAAATTTAGAATTGAAATTCAAGTTCCGAAATGTAGAATTTAGATATTTTAAAAATATTTTAAATGATTTTTTTTTCATATTAGCCTATTTAATATATGTATATGTATATATGGGTGTGCATATGTATATAAACTAATATTGTAAAAAAAACTGCTCTTAAAAAATATAATTAAGTAATTAATTACGACAACAATATAAGAGGAAAAAAAAATATTAAATGAGGTATGAACTATGAAGCATAGAGGTGGCAAAATGGGTCGAACCCAACAGGTGACCCGTGACCTGTCCGTTTAAGTCGGATTTGTGTTTAATACAAGTCAATACGTTTATAAATGAGTGAATTCGAGCCCGACTCGTTTATTAAATGGGTTAGGCAGGTTCGGGTCGAGTCACCTGGTTTATGACCCATTTAAAAATAACATGAAGTGTTTTTTTTTTTAAATGTCATTTTATATGAAATATTTAAAAAATTTTAAAATAAATATATTTTATTTTTTGAATGGGTGACCCGTTTATGACATATTTATTAAACTAGCAGGTTTGAGTTTATATAGTAAACACCCGTTAATAAAAGGTTTAACCTGAATCCGTTTAATCCCAACCCATTTATGATATGTCTGAGGGTCACTTCTTTTTTAAGATTTTGAAAAGCTTGCTTGGAAGTTAAACTAGCCGCCTAAATTAAATTTAGCAGGCATAACATTATAGAATGGTATTTGTATGCACTATTAATAAAAAGAATAGTCCTTGAAGAATAGTCTTAGAATTATTTTTTTTCAATCTTTATTTCCCCTATAACTATTTTTTCCCTAAAACTGTGAAGCACATGCATATGTTGAATTTTTCCCGACTCTCACAATCCCATTCTGAAAGTATTGTATAGATAAGAGAATAAGGACGAATCTATAATCTTAGTGAATTAGTCGAGTGTTCAAAGACATTTAGACATCATAACTTAAAAAATATATATATCTTTGAATCTTTAGGCCACCTTCTCCCCGCCGCCCATTTTTTTCCCTCTCAACAAGCCTACTAGACTTTGAACATTTTCAAGAATTTGATTATCTTTTTTTCGTTTTGAGGTCGGAAGAGGAAGTAGGATAATCTCATATTTCTTGTGAATAAAGGATTCACTCAAAAGTCAATCTCATTCTCATGTTGGAATATTACATTAAAATCTCATTCTTATATGTTTTTCAGACCAAATCGTCTTTCTAATTTTGATTAATTAGACATTGCACTACTAGATTTTGTTTGATTTTGTTTTTCAAATAGATTTTCTTTTTTTTAACTAATAGGGTAAATCATTTATCTTGTAAGGATTGTAAAGTTATATTAGGTGAAAGCCTAACCACACAACATAGAGTCTTAGTATTATATATGTATTAAAAAATGGAAAAAAAAATGATAAAATAAACCAGTGTAGGAGAACTAGATGATGAAACCTAAAATGAGAAAATATAACAAAATCTAAAGATAAAATGATCAAAGATGGGGATTAGACCTTAGAGGATGAGACAAATACAAATACTCTTTAGAATAGGTTAGCTAGTTCTATTAAAAAGATAACAAAAAAGATTTTAGGTGAATCAAAGGGAAGATTCTCGAATAGCAAAGAGAGTTGGTGGTGGGATAAAGATGTACACAAAATCATAAAGACAAAAAGAATTTGGTATAAAACATGGCAAAAATGTAGAAACAGAGATAACTTTGAAAAATATAAGGATGCAAGAAAAGTTGTAAAAAGTGCCGTTAGTGAAGCTAAATATAGATCATTTAATAGTTTGTATGATAGATTATGTACAAATGAAGGGGAAAAAGATATATTTAAACTTGCTAAAGGTAGAGAAAGGAAGAGCAAGGACTTGGTAAAATGTATAAAAAGTGAGGATGATATTGTCTTGGTTAAGGATGAAGATATTAAAGAAAGATAGTGAAGTTACTTTAGTAAGTTGTTTAATGAAAACCAAATAGAAAGTTTAAACTTAGAATTATCAAATGAGGAAAAGACTAAAACTATAAGATTTATTCGTAAAATTAGAGTTAACGAAGTTAAGTTTGTACTAAAAAAATGAAAAATGGGAAAGCTATGAAACCAGATAACATTCCAATTGAAGCTTGGAAATGCTTGGGTGATAACGAAATTATATGGTTAACTAATTTATTTAATACAATTGTAAAAACTAAGAAATGCCAGATGAATAAAGGAAAAATACTTTAATACCTATATACAAAAATAAAGGAGATATTCAAAATTGTAATAACTATCATGAAATTAAACTTATGAGTCATACGATGAAACTATGGGAAAGAGTAGTTGAACAAAGATTAAGGTTAGAAACGAAAATCTCAAAAAATCAATTTGGTATTATGCCTGAAAGATTTACCACATAAGCTATTTATCTTTTAAGAAAATTAATGGAAAAAGTTTAGGGAAAAGAAGAGGGACTTGCATATGATATTTATTGACCTTGAGAAAGCATATAATGGGATACCTAGGGAAGTTCTATGGTGGGTTTTAGAAAAAAAGGGTGTTTGTTGTAGGTATACTGATGTCATTAAGGATATGTACGATGGAGTAAGGACTAGTGTAAGGACTATAGATGGAGAAACTAGAGAATTTCCAATTACCATAGGTGTACATCAAGGATCTGCTTCGAGTCCTTATCTTTTTGCTTTAGTGATGGACCAATTGACTAAGAGTATTCAAACGGAGGTTCCATGGTGTATGTTGTTTGCAGATGATATTGTATTAATTGACAAAACTAGGGATGAAGTAGAGGTTGAGTTAAAATTATGGAGAGAAGCTATGGAATCTAGAGGCTTTAAGATAAGTAAAAATAAAACCAAATATATGAAATGTAATTTTAGTAATGATAGGAGGAATATTGGAGACAAAGTTAAACTTGATGATGAAGAAATAAATAGCACTTGTAGATTTCAATACCTTGGATCTATTATGCAAGCTGAAGGAGAAATTGAAGATGATGTAATGCATAGAGTTAAAGCTGGTTGGTTAAAATGAGAAGTGCTTCAAGTGTGTCATGTGATCGTAGAATACCCTTAAAATTGAAAGGAAAGTTTTATAGGACAGCTATAAGACCAGTTATGCTATATGGATCGGAATGTTGGGCGACGAATATACATAATATTCAAAAAGTAAAAGTTGCCGAGATGAAAATGCTTAGATGGATGAGTGGTATAACATTGAAAGATAAATTAAAGAATGAACATATTCATGGTAAGTTAGGTGTAGCTCCTATAGAATATAAGATAAGGGAGGGACGACTCAGATGGTATGGACACTTGCTGTGATGACCCAAAAATATATATATATATATATATATATATATGATTAAAGTACAATAATAATAAAATAATAAAAATAGTCATTAAGTTAATATCAATACAGAAGTGTTTTTCTGTAGGATCCTTGATTCCATGTTTGATGCCTAAGAAAGACCTTGTCTTAGCGAGTGCTCAAAGACCATTGCGGCTCAGTCGCTCCCTAGAAGTCGGCCTGGTCAAAATGGAATTTCATAGGATAAACAGGATAGACACTGTTTGTACACGTAAATAAGTATATATACATAAAATAGTATTTTGACAGACATAATTTATAGAAATACATAATAAGATGATAATAATATATGTATCATATGTGGGGTCCATAAGATTATGTGGGGTCCACATGAGTCCCAGAGCCACAAGACTGTTTATATACGTAAATAAGTACATAAAATAATGTTTTAACTGATATAATTTGAAGAAATATATGATAAAATAATAATAATATAGGTATCCTATACGGGGCCCACAAGACTGTGTGGGACCCACAAGACTGTGTGGGACCCACATGAGTCCCGAAGCCGTATAGAGGTTTACACAAGTCTCAAAACTATGTAGGATGTATAAAATCGTATAAGAGTTATTCGAGTTACGTAGGATCCATTCGGGTCTCGAAGTTGTGTGGGGCCCACATGAGTTTTCAAAATTTAAATTTAATTCTTGTTCAAAAATAAATAATAAAATAAATAAATACTAAAAGTAGTTTAAAATTAATAACAATGATAATAATAATGATTAGGAAAAAAAATAATAAAATAATAAAATAATAAATTAAGTAATTGATTAATTAATTAGGTAAGTAATTAATTAAAAATTTATTTATTGGGAATGGTGGCAAGCACTCCCACATGGCCTCCATCCCCATCCCATGCTCAACCCATACCTTACCCATCCCTTGCCCATTCCTTTAATTTTTAAAAATTATAATTTTACCAATCTCCCCACACTTTTATAAATTTCATTTCTTCCCCAAAATTTTCCTATAAATAGGAAGCTCTCAACCTTCATTTTTCACAACAATTTTCCAAGGAAGAGAAGAATTAGTGAGTGAAAGAAATTGTGGTGGAGAGAGAATTTTTGAGTAAATTCTCAATCACCCACTCTTTCCGATCTCATTTCTTAGAGATAATTACAGTGTTCGTAAGGAAGAAGGTAAGTAAATTTTGATTATGTTAGTTTTTTTTTATTTTAAATTCATACCCGAGTTTATTTTGTACGTAAATTTTAATTATGTTACTTAGTTCCACAAAATTTCTATGAGTTTATTTTTACGCATATTTAATTATACCAGTTCTATCTTTAATATACTTGCATCTATATTTAGGTTAAGAAATGTTCTAATCCCCTCGGGTAAATTTTCAGCATTTATTTCTATTCAAAAATAAAATTATATATATATGTTTAACACAAAAATTGTGTGGCATGAGTTTATTTATACGTTGCATTTTTATGAAAATATGAGTAAAGATGAGATTTTCACGATATTATTTTTAAATTGCATAAATTATAATAAGATGATTTTAAAACCACTTATGGCAACGAAAGTTTAAAGTTACAGATGCTCGGTACCGCAGCTTAAAGTTTATACGGATCAGAGTGCACCCACACTATTTACAGAGTGGTTATTTATGTTAGTGGATTTCTCCTGAGTGCACACCTGGTTCCGGACCAGGACTTAATAAGGAAAATCTCACTTAGAGTTTACGTACGTTAATTTAGTTTGGTCGGCCAGCCAGCTAAGTCCAGTCTTCGGACCGCACAACCCAGTCATGGGGGTAAACATGACTTACAGCAAACAGGCCTAAGGGTGGTTTTTATAATATATGTTTATACATATTTAATTACGTATACAAGTTACTGATGATTTGAAGGAAAAGTATAAGTTTACGTGAAAATGATCATTCTGGTGCTTAAATGACGATTTAAGGAAAACGTATAAGGAAAAGTATATGTATGTTTATCATTAAATGTTTTTACAGTTTTAAAATTAAAAGTTTAATTTAACAGTTATAATATATGATTATAAAAATTTACTGTTGAAATTGATGACAAAAGTTTTATGCAAAAATTTTTAAATTTATATCTATTCTAAAAGCAGTCTTGAAGTTATAGTATTAAATATTGTTTTACGAAATTCTTTAAAAGCTCATTTTAACCACACACTAATAATAATCTTATTTACTTACTGAGCGTCGTCTCACCCCAATCATATTTTATTTCAGATAACTCTGAAGGACATGTCAGAAATCAGGCTTAGCAAGCATGCGGGTGGGGATTAGAAAAATAAAGATTTATTAGAAATATTAGTATGGTTTCAGATATTTATATTTGTGTAATTTGTCTTCTTTTGAAATAAATGATTGTAATATGGAATATTAGCGCTCTGGTTTAATAAGAATTGAGTGTATTTTGCTTCCGCTGTAAATCAGTAGTAAAAAGTTAATATCCCAGGCCCCTCGGGGTCGAGGTGTTACACTTGCAATGTAGGCCTTTTAGTGCATCTGTAAGGAAGAGTGACTTAGTTACTATGAGGGGCAGTAGAAGCGGTAGGGGTAGACCTAAAATAACTTCAAAGGAGAGAGTGAGTAAGGATTTAATATCCTTGAATCTATTAAGAGAAATGGTCCATGATCGCATAAATTGATGTAAAAGGATTCATATAGCCAGCCCCACTTAGTGGGACTAAGGCTTGGTTTTGTTGTTGTTGTTGTAGACATTGCACTACTACTTAATACACTTACATAGATTGAAAATGGGAAGAATAAGGTTTTGGTGAGACTTTACAAATATGATATGTTGAAACTCAAGGTTATATTTGATTTATGGAATAGTTATTCATATGAATAAGATGTGATGTAATGCAAATTTGAAATAGATATTTTTATATGATGACATAGTTATTTCTTTTTATTCCTTATTATTTGATCTAATATGAAATAGGAAAAAAATAGACATTCAAATAATGAAATTTGAGAACAGTCATCCTTATCATAAAGTCAAACAATTTATTGTTATTTAATTTTTGTTAATAATATATTTTTAATTTTTGTAAATGATCAGATTGTTCTATTACAATCATTTCATTTATAAAAGACATTTCAAAACTAAACATAACCTAAGGGAGTGTTTGGTTCATGGAATTTAACATTCCTTCAAAATTTCCAATTACTAGTGTTGAGTTGTGACTCATATTCAAAGGGTATACTTTTAGAATGTTACAAATTAGAGTCATGGTGCAATACAATTGCATATCACATGAGGGTACAATATGTTAGAGTCATGGTGCAATACAACTGTATATCATATGAGAGTATTTTGGGGTTTCAAATGAGGGTTAAAATCCAACTCGGAAGGGAGTTTTTCATTGATAGTGAAAATTGTGAAGGGGCTCCGTGGACGTACGCATATTGCTAAACCACATAAATTAATTTTCTTCTTCTCTCTTTGATTTTCTCTAATTTTCGTATTTGTTGTGTGTGTGCACACATAATCTTAGGATGTAATATTTTCTCAACAATTAGAATTAGACAATTCGTAACTCTAGGCAAGTGACATTGTCAAGTAAATGTGTGAAGTTAATTATCCTGACGTGCTAATAGTTGGAGGATTAAGTGTATGATTAAGGCTAATAAGGGTCATCTTGACCAAGTAGATGGATTCGAATAGCATCAAAATATGGGAGGTAGTATTGGTTCAGAGGCATGTGGATCAATCTGAGCTAGGCATGTAAGGTGTGGGGGTAAGGCCCGCTTGAGCAACTGTTGGAGACTTAGACTTGCACCCATGAGGAAGACAACTTCCATAGGGGGGGGGGATCAGTTGGAATTCACAAATGAAGGGGAGATTGTTGAGAATTCCCTTAATTGTTGAGTGAGGATAAGTAGGGTGAAGACCTGATTCGAAAAGTTCAGTAATAAAGGAAACTTCAGCCTATGATAGATGCAAGTAACCAATCTGATGCTTCAATAGAAGATTTATAGGGCTTTGACAGGAGAGAAACCAAAAAGGTAGTTTCTTATTGATGGTTCAAATTGGACTTAGGTGTTCATGCATGTGTTCTTGCGAATGTTGATCATGTAGAAGAGGAGTAGTGGATCCTATGAATGCTAATCTCATACGTAGATGGTTAGATTCATATGGTTTCATGCTCTTTCCCATGGTTGAGTAGTGACTCCTCGTCAGTTTCATGACATGAAGGTGACTAAGATTTGCGTCTAGATTGCAACAAGGACGCCGAGGGGGGGGGGGGAGAAATTGTTGAGATTTGCAAGGAATTTGTTGTGAATTGTGGCTCATATTTTAAAGGAAAGCATAAAGGAAATCAGGGTGCAGCAGTGCAACAAGGCAAATCGTCGACAGTTTCCCTATAACCGTCAACAGTTTGGCTCGAGATACCCAACGCAGATTTCAAATTTTGAATAAATGGACGTTAATACAATTGGCTTTCAGGGGAAACCTTCGAGGAGGCTTATATATACATCGTATATGTTGTATATGGTTATTAAAGTGTGGTTTAGAGTATTATTAAGAGGGTTCTTGTATTGTTCTTGTAATTTACACAAGAAGATAGTGAATCCTTATCGTTTGCTTTCGTGGATGTAGGCATTGTTGAACCACGTAATTCCTGGTGTCATTGTTATTGTTATTGCTTTATTTACTTGTTGTGGTTGTGGAATTGTTCTGTATTAATTCACCATTTAGATTGCTGCATTGTGTGTTTAATCTTTTACATATAAATATAAATATAAATATAAATATATATATATATATATATATATATATATATATATATATATATTCCTTTGTGCATATTTGGGGCTTTAACACAACGATTGGTATCAAAGCATTGTTGTAATGGCATCTTCATCTGTGAAATTTGATGTTGTCAAGTTTGATGGAACCAAGTGTTAAGGGTTTTCTTCCCTTGTTTAAAAGCTCAGTGTGAGCATAAGGAATTTGTTCCTGTGTGTAGGCTTTGTGTGAGCAAAAGGGATTTGTTCCCATGTGAAAGCTTTGGGTGAGCGTAAAGGGATTTGTTCCCTTGTGGTATAAAGTCTTCTCCATCCTTAAAGGAGATCGTGAGAGTAGATTGGGAATCCTTGAGTGTATCTCAAGGCGTGGACGTAAGCAAGGGGTTGAACCACGTTAATATTGTTTGTTGAGCTTTTCTTTCCTACTCTTTAATTTATATCTTGTGCATGATTTAAATTATATATATATATTGTGATATAATCATTTGCATCTTACCAAGATTTTATATTTTGTAGAGAAAAGCAAAAATACACAAAAAGAGCCTATTCACCCCTCCTCTAGACTCAACTTTAGGGCCAACATGGTGATTTTTTATTGGGTAAAATCCAATAACACCCCCTAAAATTTTCAAATAAGACACTCTACCCCATGTATCTTTGAAAACTACCAGAAAGCCCTTAGAGATTTAAATCTATTGACAATGTAAACCTTTCATTGGTTGACCATTAGTCAACCGTTGAGTATATGTAAAAAAATAAATAAATTTTTACTCTTAATAAAATAATATTGACTTAAATAAAATAAATTAAAAAAAATTGGCCAATGTAATGTCTTGAAACTACATAGTGTGATGCAAACATAACCTATTCTCAAATTGGACGATTAACTGGTCCAATTGCTTTGTATCAATATAATAAATTGACATAAGTATTATAGGGACCTGATCCAAGAAAATAAAAGGAAAAAGAAAAGGGAAAAGGAAAAGAAAAGAGGAAATTAGTTTGGCACAGGACCAAACTGTCGACAGTTTTAGGGAATCTCAAGAAACTGTCGACGGTTAAAACTACCGAGAGGTTTCTGAGGAAGAATTTGGTTTGGAAAATGGCCAAACTGTCGATGGTTATGGGAAACCATTGATGGTTTCGTGTGGGCCAGCTTTCCTATAAATAAAGTTGAACTCATTTTATTTAGAAAAAAAATAATTTCTCTCTCTCTCTCTCTCTCTCTCTCTCTCTCTCTCTCTCTCTCTCTCTCTCTCTCTCTCTCTCTCTCTCTCTCCTAGAGTTTTGAAGTTCTCTCTCTCTAAGGCTCTCTTGGGCTTCCCTGTGCTCTTCGATCCTCTCTCCTTCCTCCCGGATCGTAGGTCATCAATCCTCGATAGATTTAAACGGCTAGGGTTTCAAGTTTCTGAAGGTTTTAGGTGGATTTTTCAGGAACATGTAAGGGGATTAGATTATGTTAGCTCTTTTTGAAATATGAACCGATTAAACTGATGTATATGATTTTATAAATGGTATATGTTATTTTCTTAACGAATTGGACTTATGAAAATGATAGTTTTGAATATTATACGTAATTGAGGAAAACTAAAGTGAATAAGTTGATCATCTCCTTTTTCCTGTAAAACATATAGTTTGAGTTAAATTAAACCCTAGATATGATCATACCCTTGTTTTCAGAAAATTTTATATTCCCCAAGCATTTTATTATATTATGATTTATCAATTAAATTTGTGTGGCATAAGAACGAGTATTTATGGTACGATTAAATATGATAGTTTAATCAGATGATTTTATCAGTATATGTTATAATAGATCGATACGGTTATGAAATAATGATATGATGGCTATATGCTGGTTATGATATATTGATATGGAGGCTATATGCCAGTAATGATATAACAAAACAACGGCTATATGTCGGGTTATGGAACAGCGGCGCGATGCCAAGATACAATATGACAAGTTTTATACTGATACACGGAAATGAGATTTTAATACAATTTTTATTATGTAAATTGCAATATATGGTTTAAGAACCTTGAGGGATCAAATGTAATGTGAGCACGATATCGTAGCTATAATCAGGAGGGAGTGCAACCACACTGGTATGAAAGTATGGTAGGGGATAGTCGATTTGGCCTGGTTAGAGTACTACTCCTAAAGGACATGCCGGAGGACCCCTCCTGAAGGACATTCCGGGGGACCCTACTGAGGTACATTTCGGGACATGGTAGGAAAATCGTACTTACAAATAAGTTGGATTGACTTAGCATTGGTCGGCCAGCCAGATGCTAAGTCCAGCCTTCGGGCGGCACAACCTGTCAGAGGAAGCATGTCGTTAGTCCAGTGGCCCAAGATGTTGGTTCTTCTAAGCATATATTTGTGAATTTATGAGAAATGGGCTATATTGAGCCGAATTATGTTATATAGGAAAATATATGTATTTTCAGTTATACAGGTGAGTACAGTTTTCAGATATCATTTCCTGTTCAATTAAATAAATGGAAACATTATGTTCACACTAAAACTCATGTTAGCCACACACTAATGATAATCTGATCCTCCTTACTGAGAAGTGTCTCACTCCAATATTCATATAATATTTCAGGTCCTGAGATGATTTTATTGAGAGTTTCATCTCAGGTTTTCCGTCGACAGTTTTCGGGGGGTCTCAATAAAATCATCGACGATTTTGTGTCTATGTTGGATGTTTAGGGTTTATATTGCAATTTAAGATATTAAATGGGTCTTTTAGTGTTATAAATGCACCAGACATGTTAAGATATTAAAAATTCTAAATTCATTTCGGTTATATCTTTAGGATAGACCCCAAGGATAATAATACGAACGCCAAAGGAAGCAGTAACGAGGGGATGCCAAATGAGAACGACAATGGTTCTACATTGGTGATTTGGGACTTCGCCCAGTAGTTCATGGCTGAGGTCATGCGGGGTTCTAGGGGACTGAACCGCCTATCACCGACCTAGGTTGTACCAACGATCAGTTCACCTGGATGAATCCCCCATCGTTCTTAGGAGGAGCCAACCCCATCATAGCTAAGAATTGGGTGCAAGAGATAGAGAAGATTTTGGTAGTGCTGCACTGCACCGATGAATAGAAAGTTCTCTATGCCACGTTTAAGCTGACAGGAGAGGCTGAGCGGTAGTGGTTGGCTATTAAGATGCTAGAGTAATAGAGGCTGGTACTTGCAGCGTTGACTTGGGATCGATTTAGAGAGAGATTTTCTTCGATCAGTACTCTCCTGCCACTACCAGAGACACTAAGGCGGAGAAGTTCTTGAACCTGACCCAGGAAAATCTAACTCTTAAGCAGTACGCCGCTCGGTTTGTGTAGCTGCCACGCTTTGCTTCATATATGGTACCTAACAAGTTTAGAAAAGTGTGAAAGTTCGAGAGGGGCCTGAGTCAAGAGATCTTTGAGCAGGTGGCAGTTTTGTAGGTGCACAACTTCTCAAAACTGGTGGATAAAGCCACTATAGCGAAGACGAGTCGATAGAGAGGTGTAGGGGGTATAGAACCCGAAGAAGAGACACATGCCTTCTGGTTCTCACACAGGTGCGAGGTAGGGTTCTTGGAGGAGGTATGATAATGCCAGAGGCCAAAGACAAAAGATGGGTAGCGGGGCATTTTAGGGTACCCCAACATACCCTATTTTCCTTACCTGTGACAAAAGGCATTCGGGGGAGTGCTGGAAAGGAAGGATGGCTGCTATAGGTGCAGTAAACCCGACCACATCGCTCGTGATTGCCGTGGGCCAGAGGGCAATGCATCTACACCTCATCAATACCGGGGAGGTAATCAGGCACCGCGCGAGAACTACCTGAGGGGTACTGCCCAGGCACGAGTGTATTCCTTGACTCTGGGTGATGCAGAGAATGCAGAATACGTAGTGACAGGTAACATTTATATGTTTTCAAATAAAACAATTGTATTATTTGATTCAGGAGCGACACACTCTTTTGTATCTTGGGGGCTTATCAAATTGTATGGGGTAGAAACTCAGTTCTTAGACGCCGATATATCAGTAGTCACACTGACAGGGACAACCATGATATGTATAAAAATGATTAAGAATTGCCCATGTTAGCTTTACCATGATCCCAAGAGGAGGGTGAATTGATATTTTTAAAATTTATCTCCTAGGTATTCCTCCTAACAGCAATATGTTCACAAGCCTATGGTCAATCTAGTGCAAATAATGTAAACATACCAGAAATTAAATAAAGCAGTTTAAACAATCACACAAGCACCGGAAAGCAGTAAAGAAAGGATGACACGTAGATATGTTATCGAGGTTCGGCCAACTGCCTACGTCCCCACCTTAGCTAACCAGCACAAGGATTATCATAATAACTTGCTCACTTAAACGGGTGGAGCGGCACCTATACAAACCAGGTCAAATTACCACAGGGCTGACCTCAACCTTTACACCAATTCTTACCGGACTAGATTACTGCCCCCTTAGGCCACGCCTGGAATCTCTTAGATATACAATCAAACGGTACAGTATATGGGTACTTTCACGTAAAGTAGATTTGTACCAAAAATGCGTACAGACACAAACACCACGGATGATTTAAAATGTAAGCTCAGTGTGGTCTAAATAGTTTCAACTCTCAAATAGATTTTCTATCGTTGTAATGAGTGCGTGAGAGTGCAAACCTAGATGATATTTGTATCACAGGATATTCAATCTAAGTGCTCAAACAAAGATATTATCCAAACTTCATATATTTCAATCAAGAAGTTTTCTCAATACATATGTGTATATGAAGCTCTAGCAATGTATATGTTTGGTTTGCAAGATATATGAAATCTTTGTATTTCAGCAGATGATATAGACTTGTATGGATATTGCTACAAAGATTAATATAACACACACACAAATACCTTTTCACAAATATATCAATATGAATACCACAAGATATTTGAGTATGTTTGAAAGTATTTTTGCAAGCCCCAAACAAATACGAACTTCCTAAGTTATTGCAATGAGAATGCAATACTCGGGAGTTCACCACAAGTCTTCTTAGGGTAGGCTTATTGGCAAAGCCTCCTAAGAAAACTTAGGTTATGTTCTCGAAGAAAAATCAATTCAAATATGCAACAAATGAGAGAGCAAACCTCTAAGCAGTAATACTCAATACACTTACAAATGATATAGATAAATGAAGAAGGTAAGCTTGAGTGGATTTCCAAAAGAGTATGAGCAATGAGAAGCAAAATAAAGTATTTTTGTTTGAGAGAGATTTTCTTAATCTTTTTGCTAATCAATGCTTAATCCACCAAATGAAAGAGTATATATAGACATACTGAAAATTTTGACCGTTGGGGACCCATTAGGGATTATTAGAAAAGATTAATGACATTTAAATCAATTTAACCCTGTTTAAAATTATTAATCGCGGTAAAAAAATAGGAGCAACCCGAGAGGTCCGGTCGACCAGAAGTGTTTAGGTCGACCAGGACTCAAATGATTCGGTCGACTAGAGGACTTTTGAACTGAAAGGCTCGGTCGACCGGAGAGGGAGATTTCCCAAACTTCCGAGGTTTGGTCGACCGGGCCTTTTTGAACTATACGGTTCGGTCGACCAGACCGCTGGGAATTCTCCCGAGGACCCTCCGGTTGACCAGGTAGTTGGAGTACAAAAGTGGCCGGTCAACTGGGAGGTCAAAATGTTGACTCCCAGGTGGTTTGGTCAATCGGGGTCAAATGAACTACAGGGTCTCGGTCAACTGGGACCTTGCTCAATGGTTGACCTAGGTATGGTTCGGTCAACCAGGCCAAAAATGAACTGATTTGGCCGGTCGACCGAAAGTGCACCAAGTGTGCATTTCAGTCTCGTCTTGACACAATCAAGCCCTATTTAAGTGTTTAACAAATATATGTGTAAGTGTGAGTGTCCTAGGGGCACTTGGGGTCCAATTTGAAGACACCAAAAAAGTCTGGTGTCGGTCGACCGAAGGGTACACCCTAAGGTTTTTCTAAGGTCATTTTTGGTTTGTATCTAGTTTGAGCTTACAAAATAAATCATGCATGTGATGTGTGTGTTTATTACAAACCGAATACCCTAATTACTATTATAGACAAATTTCATTAAAAATTATTACAAATAAGAGCATGAATTTGTCTTTAAGTTTTGAGCTTTCACTTGCCATTGATGATATGCTAATATGATCTTGCACATGAATTAGATATTTATTAAATACAAGAGTATTTGTCGTTATCAAAACCGGGCGTAACCTATAAGGTCAACAGCCCAGTGGATATTCAGGGAAGAATATTGCCTACTAGCTTAATTGTATTTGATATGCATGGATTCGACGTCATTTTGGGGATGGACTGGCTAGCATCCAACTATGCAAGCATAGACTACCATAGGAAAGAGGTAGTGTTCAGACCTCCTAGGGAGCAAGAGTTTAAATTCGTCGGGTCATGTGTGCGTTCTGAACCACGGGTTCTTTCAACAATTCAGACAAAGAGGCTACTCTGGGGGGATGCCAAGGGTACCTAGCGTTTGTGAAAGTAGCACCAAAGAAGGAACTAAATCTGGAAGATATTCCCATAGTAAGGGAGTTCTCGGATGTTTTTATGAAGGACTTACCAAGCTTGCCTCCTAACTGTGAAGTGGATTTTGCCTCTGATTTACCTCCAAGGGTGGCACCAATTTCTAAGGCTTCATATAGAATGATTCCGGCTAAACTAAAGGAGTTAAAGGAGCAACTATAGGAACTACTATATAAGGGATTTATCAAACCTAGCTTGTCACCCTGGGGAGCATCGGTGCTGTTTGTGAAAAAGAAGGACAGGTCGATGAGAATGTGCATCGACTATGAAAAGTAAGGTGTACTCCCAAGAGGGGGGTGAATTGGGATTTAAAAATTTCTTTTAAACTCTTTTTATAAATTCTTTCTCAACTAATTTTTGAATTCATCAGACACACATGTATGGTTTGATTTTCAATCTCAAATTCAGCCAAGACACAATTTAAACCAAAAACCAATAGAACGATTCAATCAATCAAGATAATGCTTCACAATGTGAATTGCTATAACAATTTCAACAAGTTTTCAAGATTCGATCTCTTGATGTTGAGTTGTAGCTAATGAATGAAATGTTTAATAAACGTACTTCCATAGAAGGTTTCCGCAAGATTCAATCAATGTACTCCCCTTTTTAGGTTTCTGCACTTCCCAATTACAAAATTATTTCCAGCAATTTAAATAAACATCCACGCAGTATATATGTTGTTGACTCTATGAGTCTAATCCTATTTTGATAATGACAAATCACTTGGTATTTGACCTATGCAATTGAGTTTGTGAACATGATTATGATTTAGAATGCACAAACGGTAAGCTTGATATGGAAGCCATGAGGAATCTAAAGTACATATCACTTGGCTCAATCCATGGAAATAGAAGAATAAAAGGATGAAGAAGAAAGCTTCAAGATCTTCAATGGGAATGGGTATTTAGAATTGAATGTATTTACATATGTCATATGATATAATTCGAAGCTCAAAAATTCCTTAAACTGACCTTAGGACTCATGCATTTCATGAAAGATACATTTACATTAGTTCTAGGTTGAATAAATTTTTAGAGGCAAAATTTTTTGAGGCCTCGTCAACGAATCCCATAGCCTCATAGACGAATGCATGAAGGCCACTCGACGATGAATGCCTGAAGGCCACTCTGTGATGAATAGTTTTTCCTCGTCGACGAAAAAATACTGAGAGCCCAAAAAGTTTAGACAATGCTCTCATCAATGAACTCATTGCCTCGTCGACAAATGAGTGTTGTATACTCGTCGACGAACGTACCCATTCATCGATGAAGGTTGCGATGCTGAACGCATCTTAGCGAGGATACGCATGGAAATTACTTAATCTAATTGATCCAACGGCCAGAAATTAATCTAGGGCCAAGAACACTAATAAAAATAATCTCTAAACTCTAGAAGAACAACTTTTTGCATATTATTGAGAGCGTTGATCTTTTTGCCTATATTCTGAGAGCCTTGAACACATTGCTAAACTTGTGCCTGCACTCCAAAGATTTTACATCCAATTTTGGGCATTTGTTACATTGATCAAAAGGCATTCACTCACATATTTTGCAATCGTCGTGGGTATTGAGGTTTAAGTAGTTTGAGCATTCAAATCCTATTTTCTTGTTTCCCACATTCATTATATTTAATATTTACTTGGGAGCAAAAATATTGTTGTGTATTTTATATTCATAGATTGAATAAAATACTTGAGAAAAGTTTTCTAAAACTAAAATCTTTGAGATATTCAAAACTATATTTTCATTTAAAGATTTGGTATTTGGTTATTACAAAAACTATTTGATTGCAAATTCTAAGAGCTTCTAGATACATATTCTTGAAGAATTATTTTTTTAATATTGTTTAAATCTTTACAATATTCAAAGTCATATTTTTTATTCAAAGATTTAATCCTACAAGTTATTTGATAGCAAGAACTTAGATCTGCATATTATTCTAGACTATTCTTTTAACGATCTTATTTGTTACTCTTACATAAAGTGAGTTGAAATAAAACCCTAAGATCTCCAAAGTTTTTATTTTTAAGGAATTATTTTTGGGAAATATTAATTAAAAATAAATTTGGGAAGCATCACATTACTCATATAATGATCTTATTGTTACATACATATTGATTTTCATGTTTTATCATATGATTATGTATTAGGATTTATCTTGTACTCACTAGCTTGGTTAGAAGCATTTTGAGTTTTACAGAAATTGTATTCATTATTTGTAATCACGGTTCGGGCTATGAACCAACATTGAGGAGGAAGCTACACCTCTTGTAAGCAGCATATTGAAAGGGAAGCTTTGTCCCAATTAAAGGAGCGAATTTTTAGTAAAATCCTTGAGTGGGTTGCTCAAGGCGAGGATGTAGGCTGGGGTAGGCCAAACCTCGTAAAATCGAGTTTGCATCTCTCTTACCTTTACCTCTATTTAATTTTCACATAATCTAAATTGTGTGAATATTGAAAATATTTTAAATAGATAGAAGGTCTTCAAAGTAATTGGGTAAATTAGGTTTATTAATAAAATCACTTACTAGGTTGATAAATTGAAAAACATTAAGGTAGTTGTAAGTAGTTTGCAAGTTTGTAATTGTTAGTTTCAAAATTAGAACTTGAAGGAATTAAGTTTTTAAAATACTCTATTAAAGAGAATAGGGAAGAGAGTGACAGCGGAATTTTTACAAGGTTCAGCTATACCCGCCTATGCCCTCGCCTTAGGTATACCACCCAAGAATTGCGCTATACCACTCCTTTTAACCGGGTGGAGCAAACCGTTTACACACCCCTTCTAGTAGGATGGAACCCTCCTCTCCAAGTGATTACCCAAGCTCAATACAACGATTCAACAACCTGAACCATTAAAAATAATAACAAAAACAATAGCTTTTTGTACGAGAACAACTCTCAATAAGAGCAGATTAGTACAACTGATTAGCACAATATATTTCAATAAAAATTCAATATAGAAATATGAAGCTCAAGAATTTATCACTGGGGTTCTTTAGATTTGAATAAATATCAGTTAGAGTACAAGAACCTCAAGCTTTAATTCAGCAAATACTCAGCAAATAGCTTCTCAGAAAATATTCAGTAAGAACTCTTTGAATGTGAAAGAATTTAATCAATAGCTGATTTTTTTTTATCTTTTTTGGTGTATGTAATCCTTGATTTTACCATGTATTTATAGAGTTTAAAAGTATTTTTCGTATTGCCCAAGTTGCTTGGAGTATTCCCCAAGTTTTCTGAAAATTTGGTGGCCAAGAAATCACTTTTGGAAAGTTTCCTAGCTGTTAAAGTTTGAATTTTACGAAGGTCAGTTGCCTGTCAAAAAGTGTCAGGTGCCTGTCACTTAAAAATCTAGCATATTTCAAAGTCAATTCTATGTCAGTCGCCTGATTGTGTTCAGTCAGTCCCCTGACTCAACCTCAGAAGCATGTTAGTTGCTTGAGAAGAATTTGTGAGGCGCTTGTCAGCTTCGACCACCTTTCCATATTTTGGTCATAACTTTTTCTATACAAATTCAAATTAGACATTCTTAATATAAACAGAAATTTAAGAAAAAATCCCACAATGTTCATGTTGAACACGTTTTAAGATAAGGAGTGTTTGATAGAGAAAAGGGCTCATTAAAGTAGATATAGAAAGAAGAAGGGAATTTGGAGAATCCTGTTTTGGTGCTTTTCATTCCAAAAATAATTTTAACTTTTTTTAAATAACTTTTAACCTTCTAAAAATGTTTTTCAAGTATTTTAAAAGGTATTTAGGTCTAAGTAACTAACCTAAGAGTTTCATGCATTTATATTGAAATCGTTTCAAGTACTTACATGAGATTTCTTAAAAGAGTATAACTTTCTAAGTGTTAAGTCTTCATGTATTTGCTTTGCTTTCAGTATCTTCATGTATTTGCTTTGACGTCCTTCATAGCTCATTGACTTAAGTACATACTTCATCAATATCTTCTAGCTTTAAGTATAAGCTTTCAATAGACCTTTCAAGCACTTGGTCTTTTATCAACATTCTTGAGTCCTGAAACTTCACTTAACCAAATATGTTAAGTTCCTTTGCTTTGTTATCATCAAAACAAGACTTTAAACTTTGTGAGGCTAACAAACTACCAGGAGATAAATAAGGTGACGATAAGGAACAAGTACCCGTGACTAGCTTCAGGGCACACAAGTTTTCTCCAAGATCGATCTTCGATCCGGGTATCATCAGGTTAAAGTTAAATCAGAGGATGTACCAAAGACTGCGTTTTGAATCAGGTATGACCACTATGAATTTTTGGTTATGCCTTTCGGATTGATGAATGCCCTGGTTGTATTCATGGATCCGATTAATAGGGTTTTCCACTAGTATTTGAATCAGTTTGTAGTGGTGTTCATTGATGACATTCTGGTCTATTCGAGGAGTCCTGAGGAGTTTGAGACACATTTGAGGCTAGTACTTTGGCACTCAGAGAAAGGAGACTTTATGCCAAATTAAAGAAATGCGAATTCTGGTTTGAACAAGTTGCATTTCTAAGACAAGTAGTATCCAGGGAAGGTGTTTCAGTGGACCTGAGTGAGATAGAGATATTAGTTGATTGAGCGAGACCAAAAAATGTGCATAAGGTCAGAAGTTTCTTGGGTCTGGCAGGATACTATCAGAAGTTTCTTGGGTTTGGCAGGATACTATCGCCGGTTCATAAAGGGATTTTCTAGACTATCAAGTCCTCTAACACAGCTAGCGAGGAAGGATGTGAAGTTTGAGTGGACTGGTGAATGCGAGCAGAGCTTTCAGGAATTGAAATAGTGACTGGTCACTGTCCTAGTTTTGACCATTCCATCAGGTGATGGTGGATTTGTGATCTACAGTGACGCGTCTCAGAAAGGACTCGGATGTGTTCTGATGCAGCAGGGAAAGGTTATTGCATACGCTTCTTGAAAGCTCAAGGAATACAAAAAGAACTATCCCACAGATGCGCTGAGTCAGAAGCTAGTGAACGTGTCGGTATCAGCAATGATAGTTCAGCATCAGATCAGGATGGACCTGGAATGACATGGTGTGGAGATAATGGAAGGAAATCACCAGGCATTCATTGCTTACTTTGTAATTCAGTTGACCTTACTAGAAAGGATCAGAGCAGCTCATATGAGAGATGCAAAATTAGTGAAGATGATGGATAAAGTACAGAGTGGGTTAGGTGTTGATTTCAATGTCTTAGACGACGCGGTGTTGAGGTTTCACACTAGGATATGTGTACCAAATGACGCGGAGATTAAACGACCCACTCTGGAGGAGGCACATTGCTCTCTCTATACAGTGCATCCAGGAAGCACTAAGATGCACATGGATTTACGAAATTTCTTTTGGTGGAATAACATGAAGAGGGAGGTTGCCCGATTTGTAGGACAATGTCTGACATGTCAACAGGTGAAGGCCGGGCACCAGAGGCCAGCAGAATCATTGCAACCACTTCCCATTCCTGAGTGGAAGTGGGAGCACATTTTCATGGACTTCATCATGGGATTACCATCAGTACTTCATGGACAGAACGCTATCTGGGTAGTTGTTGACTGTCTGATGAATACTACCCATTTTATTCCTATTAGAATCAACTATTCCATGAACCGACTGACAGATTTATATATTCAAGATATAGTGAGACTGCACGATATACCAGTGTCTATTGTTTCAGATAGGGACCCCCAGTTCACCTCTCAGTTTTGTAAAAGTCTGCAGAGAGCTTTGGGAACTCAACTTACTTTCATCACAGCGTTTCACCCTTAGATAGATGGATAGTCAGAAAGGACAATCTAGATATTAGAGGATATGTTGAGAGCGTGTGTTCTGGATTTCAGAGGTCGTTGGCTTTAGTATTTACAGCTATTGGAGTTCACCTACAATAATAGCTATCAGGTTAGTATCGAGATGACACTGTATGAGGCATTGTAGGATCGAAGGTGCTGATCTCCATTGTACTTGGATGAGGTTGGTGAATGGCAGAATTTGGGGTCGGAGATCATTCAGCAGACTTCTGAAAAGATCAAGCTTATCAGAGATCGAATTAAATTAGCTCAGAGTCAGCAGAAGAGCTATGTTGATTCACACCAACGAGAGCTAGAGTTTGCAGTAGGGGATACAATATTCCTAAGGATTGCTCCAATAAAGGGGGTTATGAGGCTTGGGAAGAAGGGTAAACAAAGCCCTAGGTATATTGGGTCATTCGAAATACTAGAGAGACTTGGTCAGGTTGCATATAGAATAGCGTTATCCCCAGCATTATCTAGAATGCATGATGTTTTCCATGCGTCGATGTTGAGGAAGTATATCCCAGATCCCTCACACATGATCAGTTATGAATTCTTGGAAATCAGTGATACCTTATCCTACAAGGAAGTGCCAGTTTAAGTTTTGGACCATAAGGAACAGGAACTGCGTACTAAGAAGATCCCGTTAGTGAAAGTGCTTTGGCGTAATCACGCAGTGGAGGAAGCTTCATGGGAGTTGGACGAGGAAATACATCGAAAGTACCCATAGCTATTCAGTGAGACCTAACACTAGGCAGGTAGGTACAACGGTTCAAGTAAGAATTTGATTGTATATATACTGTGTTTTGTGCAGGTTGTCCAGTTAAATTGAGTGTTTGTAAATCCATAGATTTCAGGTTAGTGTTATTGTAACCACGGTATTACTCCGCCATAAGTGAGGGTAATTAATAAACTTGGGATGGGGCTGCCATTTGGGTGGCTACCGACTCTTCCTAAAGTCAGATGATCGATTAGGTAATTCCATGAGTGATGATAAGTATGAGCTAACAAATTTCGAGGGCGAAATTTTTGTAAGGGGGGGGGGGGGGGAGAATGTAGGGACCCAAACCAAGAAAATAAAAGGAAAAAGAAAAAGAAAAGAGAAAAGAGAAAGAAAAAAGAAAATTAGTTTGGCACAAGACCAAACCGTCGACGGTTTTAGGGAATCTTAGGAAATCATCGACGATTAAAACTACCAAGAAGTTTTTGAGGAAGAATTTGGTTTGGTAAGTGGCCAAACCATCTATGGTTTCATGAAACCATCGACGGTTTCGTGTAGGCTAGCTTGCCTATAAATAGAGTTGAACTCATTTTATTTAGAAAAAAAATAATTTCTCTCTCTCTCTCTCTCTCTCTCTCTCTCTCCTAGGGTTTTGAAGTTCTCTCTCTCTAAGGCTCTCCCAGGCTTCCTTGTTCTCTTTTATCCTCTCTCCCTCCTTCTGGCTCATAGGTCGTCAATCCTCAACAGATTTAAACGGCTAGGGTTTCGAGATTCTGAAGGTTGTAGGCAGATTTTTCAAGAACAAGTAAGGGGATTAGCTTATGTAAGCTCTTTTTCAAATACGAACCGATTAAACCGATGTATATGATTTTATAAACAGTATATGTGATTTTCTAAACGATTCAGACTTATGAAAATGATAGTTTTGATTATTATACGTAATTGGGGAAAACTAAAGTGAATGGGCTGATCATCTCCTTTTTCCTGTAAAACATATAGTTTGAGTTAAATTAAACCCTAGACATGATCATACCCTTGTTTTCAGCAAATTTTATATTCCCTGAGCATTATATTATATTATGATTTATCAATCAAATTTGTGTGGCATTAGAACGAGTATTTATGGTACGATTAAATATGATAGTTTAATCATATGGTTTTATCAGTATATGTTATAATAGATCGATACGGTTATGATACAATGATATGACGCCTATATGCCAGTTGTGATATACTGATATGGTGGCTATATGCTGGTTATGGTCTAATGAAATAACAGCTATATGTCGGGTTATGGAACAGCGACTCGATGCCAAGATACAATATGACAAGTTTTATACTGATATACAGAAATAAGGTTTTAATACAACTTTTATTACGTAAATTGCAATATATGGTTTAAGAACCCTGAATGATCAAATGTAATGTAAGCACGGTACCATAGCTATAATAAGGAGGGAGTGCAACCACACTAGTATGAAAGTGTGGTAGGGGATAGTCGATTTGGCCTGGGTACAGTACTACTCTTGAAGAACATGTCGGGAGACCCCTCCTAAAGGACATTCTGGGGGACCCTACCGAGGTACACTCTGGGATAGGATAGGCATATCATACTTACAAATTAGTTCGTTTAACTTAGCATTGGTCGATCGGTCAAATGCTAAGTCTAACTTTCGGGCAGCACAACCCGTCATAGGGAAAAACATGTCGTTAGTCCAGTGGCCCAAGAGGTTGGTTCTTCCATGCATATATTTGTGAATTTAGGAGAAATGGGCTATATTGAGCCGAAGTATGTTATATAAGAAAATATACATATTTTCAGTAACACAGGTGAGTATAGTTTCTAGATGTCATTTCATGTTCAATTAAATAAGTGGAAATATTATGTTGACACTAAAACTTATGTTAGCCACACACTGATGATAATTTGATCCTCCTTACTGAGAAGTGTCCCACCCCAATATTCATCTAATATTTCAGGTCCTTTAGGGAACCGAGCCTAACGTACTGCGGGTTGGGATTAGTATGTCAATAGCGGTTGTCAGAGCTGGTGAGACACCAGGTGTTTTGTTTTTAATTTTTCGGTTGTGATATAATGACAAGGAGCTTTGTAATTATGTTTGGGGACAATTAGAAATTTGGTAATGTGTTTTGGGTAGTTTGTTTTCCGTTGCGTAGTTTTGCAGTGTATGCCTGAGCTATTAAGTAAATCTAAGTGGAAGGTTAGAGAAGGAGATGTAAAATTGTGTTATGATAAGATTAAAAGATTTGGTTATTAATAATGTGTGGGATGTGGAAAATTTGCAAAGGATTATGGATTTTAATAAAGCGGAAGAAGTGATGGAAAGAGTTGGAAAACCTAGAAACTCTTCAGACATCCTGCTGTGGCTCTCAGAAAAGAATGGTTGCTTTAATACAAAGTTGGCATGGGATGCTATCAGAGTTAGAGCTCCAAAGTTTGATTGGACAAAGTGGGTTTGGAACAAATGGTTATAGAAGAAAATTGCTATCTGTATTTGGAAGGCTGCTTTTGAGTGCTTAAGCGTTGATGAAAAGGTGAGAAGGGTGGGGGTATCACTTGCTTCGGCATGTGATTGTTGTGAGATGAGGCAATCAAAAGTTTTAGAGCATGTTTTGAATAAGAGAGATCTTACTATTGATGTATGGAGGAAGGTTTCGGTGGAGGTAGATGTACCTTTCCTTAGGCACCAAAGTTAGAAAGAAAAAGTCCAAATATGGTTTAATAGGGCTTCCCGATACTTTCTATTTGGAACATTGATGGATTTGATTCCTTGTTCAGTAGTTTGGAGGTTGTGGAGAAGGAGATGTGTGGCTAAAATGGAGGGGAAATTGAAGAGTTGTACAGATGTGTGACGGTCCATTAATAATTGGGTGGTGGTTTTGAGTAAGAACATGACAATTATGACTCATTTAAATGATGGTAATGTTCGGATATTGTAGAATCTGGAAGTGCAGATTGTGAATAAAAAGAATAAAGCTATGCAAGGTGTGAGATGACTAAAACCAAGGCAAGGGAGGTTGAAACCAAATATGGATGGAAGCAGCTTGGGGAACTCAGGGCCGGCGGGTGGTGGTGGCATCCTTAGAGACTGTACAGGTTCTTTTATTTTTGGTTTTTCAAAATATTTTGGTTCTTGTTCTAATGATGAAGATGAATTGAGAGCAGTGATAGAAGGAATAAAGTTTTGCTAACAATTGAGTCATACCAGTATTGACATTGAATGTGATTCGAATATTGTAGTAAATTAGATAAGAACTAGTAAATACTCTTTATGATATTTGTGGGATTTTTAGCAGCAGCTTATTGGTTTATTGGATAGAGTAGATTTTTCTATAAATCATATGTATAGAGAAGGGAATAAAGTGGCAGATGCTTTGGTTCGGCAAGGTGCCATAGGGAGGAATAGTTTGTTTACAAATAGTAGTCAACTTCCTAGAGTTATCAAAGATTTGTATAGATTGGATAAGATGGGTACAACTTATAAGAAGTATGTTTAGTTAGTTTTCTTTCGGTATATGTTTAGTTAGTTTTCTTTCGGTATTGGTATAAGTTTGTTTTCTTCTTTTGTTTGGTTTGATGCATGAGGTGTTTTATTGGTTATTATGTAAACACCAAGTTTCCTTTTGTTTTCACTGTATTCCTCCACCATAAGTGAGGGTTATTAATAAACTTGGGACAAGACTGCTATATGGGTGGTTTTCGGTTCTTTCCAAAAAAAAAAATTAAAAACAAAAAAAACAAAGAAAAAAAATATCATAAAACAAATAAAATATAATTCAATATTTTTAAATTCAAGTAACCCACCAACCATAATGCTAAAAAAACAAAAACTAAAATTTCAAAACTCAAACTTCATAAATTAAAATTATAAAGTTGAATGTTAGTTGTTCTTTGTGTAAAATGAGTGGTAAATAGATAAAGAACACCTTTGATTTAACCAATTCACCAATCTTTTAAAATTTTAACCAAGTTGTTATGTTGTTTAATATGGATTCAACAGACTCAGAAAACGAGTGACAATTCGACCAACTTGTCGATTGATATGAGTCGATTTTTTAAGTTATATTTTAACTTTAAAGATATATTTTGTCATTTAATTCGCATGTAAATTGTACATAACAGTGTTTGGAACAATAAAGTTATTCAATTATTTTCTTCTAAATCATTAAATTAATTAATTTACATATATTTTTAATTTTTAAAATAATAATTTAATTATATTGTCATACTTATGTCAACTGGTTGACTTGACCCAATTGGACTGGTTAATTCGAGAACTAGGTCTCAAATTTAATTACGAGTTCAATTTTCAAAACATATTGTGTTGACCTTATAGGTCACGTCCTGGTTTTGATAATGACAAATACTCTTGTATTTAATAAATATCTAGTTCATATGCAGGTCCATATTAGCAGATCATTAATGACACTTAACAGATCAAAAGCTTGAAGACAATTTCATATTCCAAATTGTAATATCTCTAAGTGAAATTTGCCTGTAATAGTAATTAGGGTATTTGGTTTGTAATAAGCTCACACACATCACATGCATGATTTATTTTGTAAGCTCAAACCGAACCATGAATGAGACAGGACCTTAGAAAGACCTTAGGGTGCACCTTCGGTTGACCGACACCGGACTTTTTCGGTGTTTTCAAGTTGGACCCCAAGTGACCGTAAGACACACACATATTCACATACATTTGTTAGGCACTTGAATAGGACTTGTTTGGTTCAATACGGGACCGAAATGCACACTTGGTGCACTTTCGGTCGATCGAAACCTGTAGTTCAAAATACCCTGGTTGACCGAACCAGCCCTGGGTCAACAGTTTGACCAAGGTCCGGTCGACCGAACTTCATAGTTCATTTATTGCTGGTCGACCGAACCACCTTGGAGTCAACATTTTGACCTCTCGGTCGACCGACCACTTTTTGTACTCCAACTACCTGGTCGATCGAAGGGTCTTGGGAGAATTCCCAGTGGTCTGGTCGACCGAGCCCTTCAGTTCTAAAAGGCCCGGTCGACCGAACCTCGGGAATTTGGAAAATCACCTTGCTTCGGTCGACCGGCCACTCAGTTCAAAATACCCCTGGTCGACCGAGCCATTTGAGTCCTGGTCGACCGAATCATTTCTGGTCGACCGGACCTCTCGGGTTGCTTCTATTTTTACCGCAGTTAATAATTTTTTAAACAGGGTTAAATTGTTTTAAGTGTCATTAAACTTTTCCAATAATCCCTAATAAGTCCCCAACGATCAAAATTTTCAGTATGTCTATATATACTCCTTCATTTGATGGATTAAGTACTGATTAGAAAAAAGATTAAGAAAATCTCTCTCAAGCCAAAATACTTATTTTTGCTTCTCATTACTCATACTTCTTTTGAAACCTACTCAAGCTTACCTTCTTCATCTATCTAAATCATTTGTAAGTGTATTAAGTATTATTGCTTAGAGGTTTGCTCTTATTGTTTAGAGCGTTTGAATCGATTTTTCTCTCGAGAGCATAACCTAAATTTTCTTATGAGGCTTTACTAATAAGCCTACTCTAAGAAGACTTGTGGTAAACTTCTGAGTGTTGCATTATCATTATAATATCTTTGGAAGTTTGTATTTGTTTTGATTTGCAAAAACATATTTCAAGCTTACTCAAATATCTTGTGGAATTTATTGAACAATTTGTGAAAAGATATTTGTGCTTGTTACACTAATCTTTGTGGTATTATTTATTCAAGTATATATATCATTTGCCGAAAACAAAGATTATCTATTTTGCAATCCAAGCATATACACATTCGTATGATTGACACATTCTATTGATTGATAATGTTGAGGCTTGTTTGATACTCTGTGTGAACACGCTTGACTGAATATTTTGAAGTACACAGATTATTATTATTGACACTCTCACGTACTTGCTACACTGATAGAAAACGTTGTTGAGAGTTGACATATTTAGGCCACACAGAGCTTACATTATTAAATCATTTGTGGTGTTTTGTGTTTGTGCGCATTTGTGGTACAAATTCGCTTTACGTGAAAGCACTCTTGTATTGTACCTTTGATTGTATATCTGAGAGATTCCAGGCGTGACCTGAGGGGGCGGTAATCCAGCCCGGTAAGGATTGGTGTAGAGGTTGAGGTCAGCCCTGTGGTAATTTGACCTGATTTGTATAGGTGTCGCTCCACCCGTTTAAGTGAGTAAGGTATTGTGATAATCCTTGTACTGGTTAGCCAAGGCGGGGACGTAGGCAGTTGGACGAACCTCGATAACATATCTGCGTGTCATCCTCTCTTTACTGCTTTCTGGTGCTTGTATGGTTGTTTAAACTGTTTTATTTAATTTCTGGTATATTTACATTATTTGCACTAGATTGACCCTAGGCTTGTGAACATAATGCTGCTAGGAGGAATACCTAAGAGATAAAATTTAAAAATACCAATTCACCCCCCCTCTTGGGATCACAGTAAAGCTAACATATTGTACTTAACTAAATATTTTTTGACTTTATTTATTAAATTAATATAATTTTTAAGCTATCTAATCACAAGTGAATAAAAAATGGTAAAACTATCATTTTATTTAATTTTTTTCATGTATACTTAACAGTTGACTAACAATGACTAACAATCAATAAGAAGAAGGTTTACCTTGCCGTTAAATTTAAACCTTAGAGAGAGTTTTTTTTAGTAACTTTAAAATCCAGGACATTAAGTGTCATTTTTAGAAAGCACAATAGGTGTTATGAATTTTACTCTTTTTTATTTTATACTCTTACCTTATGTTTAGAAACAAAAATTTTAATTTTAATATTTAAATTTATATAAATTTAAATAAAGCATAATATAAAATTATATTATATCTTTTTTAAATTAACAAAAACTTAAATTCAAACCTTAAAATCCATTTTTCCACAACCACCCTAGCATTAATTAACTTACCTAAAAGCAGAATAGGAGGCATAGTGTTGCAGGCATTTATTTATTTTGCAGACATCCTCCTCATAGAAGACATTAATGGTGGACCTGTAATCTCCCACCAGCTGTTGGCTAATGCTATTTAAGAATGTTTCTCTAAGTGCGAATCACGTGCACCTCTCTACTTTTTTTATTTTTTATTTATTTTTTTTATTTTTAATAACTCGAGAACTCCAACTATCATTATATCACTTTGAATACTACGGTACGACACCAAATTCAAAAGGGTGAAAACCGTCCGCCCATTGATGTACCTTGATAATTTATCAAAGTGGCCTTAGGATCATCAATATCACAAGTCGTCCTTATTACTTGAGCCAACCCAACTGAACTTATTACTATTTTTTTAAATCTTGATTTCATGTAAAATATTAAAATAGTTAAGTTTTAATCCTATTGTTGCTTCTATTAATGAAAAGCATAAACATTACATCAACTACTTCATTGTTTGCTTGTTTATGCATCACCTCATATCATAATTGTTAGTATCGGAGGAGTCCAAAGATGTGTTTGATATACATGGGTGAGCACCAACTTGATCCAAAAGTTTAAGCCTATTGAGTCTTGGGTTACACTATGTATATAAGTACCCATCAAATACTCACTTTTTCTAATATGAAACGAACTTCACAAGTGGAAGCTCCACCACATGTGAGTTTCAACTACTCCCCTTGAACGGAAGTCATCTTCTCCTTTACGGGACAAATTTTCCAACAGTTTGTTCAAGTGGGTCGTCTTACGTGTCTCGAATTGTATTCCAAATGGCGCCTCCAAACCAATCCTACCTCCCACGTCTTGACCCAATTTGGATCCATCTTAGCAGCTTAGATGATCCTTCTTAGTTTCGGTCACATACTCTTACACCTAGAGTTATGAACCGTTAGCTTTGATACCACTTGTTAGTATCAGAGAAGTCTAAAGACGTACTTGATACACATGAGTGAACACCAACTTGATTCAAAAGTTTAATCCTATTAGGTTTTGAGCTACATCATGTATATAAACACCCATCAAATACTTACTTTTTTCAATGTAGGACGAATTTCACAAGTACAATTCTTAATAATAATATGAAAATTTAAAATTTATTAAGACAATGCCTCGCAATATATATTTTATACTTTGAAAAATTTAGAAAAAGTTTAATATAACTTTATGCTATATTAATTTCCTTTAAGTGCACATACATTCAACTACAAATACAAAATTCATATTTCAAATATTTTATATATAAGAGATCACATAGTGATCGATTAAGTGAGTATGACTAAGTATAATTTGTTAATATTTTAGTCTCTCCTCAATCGTAGTGTGAAATTTTTTTTTTGACTCCAACTTGGAAGGGTGGTTGTTTTATTAGTCAATCACTTATCATACAAGCATAGAAAATTATGCGACCACCTTTTGAACCTTTAAAGGAATGAGTCCATTCCTTTATTTGCTTTTGCTTGAGAGGCTACGTCTCTCTCTCTCTCTCTCTCTCTCTCTCTCTCCTCTCTCCTCTCTCTCTCTCTCTCTCTCTCTCTCTCTCTCTCTCTCTCTCTCTCTCTCTCGTTTTGAGTAATTAAAAATAAAAAATTAAATTTATTTATGTTTTTCTTTTCAATTTTTATATTTTAACTTCCAAACAGGCCTTTAATATTATAATTTGTAAAGTAAATTACAAAAATTGGTGAAATATGGGTGACTGATTAAGAATTTTTATCTAATTTTGACTATTATAATGACATTCGTAAAAAAAATGAAATGCGCACAATAATAAATTCTAACCTTGATAACAAATAAAGATCATATAATTTTTTTTTTATTATATTTCATTCTCCATTATTTCACTACTACATACTAGACAAGCCGTAAGAATTACTTTTAGGAGAAAATAAACTTATTCTATGTTTGGAAGACGTATTTAATTTGCATTTATATTTATTTGAATATAATATAATATAAATTGCATTGAATTTGTATTTAAATAACTCAAATTCAAATTCAAAACTTGAAATCCATGTTCCCAAACGCTATTTTTTTTTTTTTTTTGGCATTTAAAGGCAATCAATTTGAAACAAATAATATATGACATTCTAATCAAATCAGAAGAAATCTAGTACCAAGCTTATATAAGACTCTTGTTCTTTAACCTTAATTACAATTAATCCCAACCGTTGGATCTAAATTAATCTTGAACCTAGATAACTCACCAGAATATAATAAAATATAGATTGAAAATGGATAAAAATATACACCTAAAACACCCCCTAAAATTAAGAGCCAAACAAAAATAAAAAATAACCTAGAAACCTATGAAAAGTGACCAATAACATTGAGACAGTGTTTGAGCATGGATTTCAAGTGACTTTTGTTTTAAATTTAGATATGCATAAATTTTTTTAAAAAAATTTAATATAATTTAATATTATATTTTTCTCATAAATTTACAAAAATTTAAAATTCAAGACCCAAATCGTTAGACTATATTTGAAGAGGCTTTACATTTAGATTAATATTATATTTGAATAAAATGTAATGTACAATTATTTTTATAATTTATTTAAATTTACCCGAACCTAAATTTGAACCTTCAATTGCGTGCACTACTTCAAAACATAAGATGAAGGCTGGAAGGATTGCCTTTAGTGCTTGAGTGCTTGGTTTGATAAGAAGAGAATGTGACTTTTGAGGTCAATAATGTTTTGAGTTGTCTTCTTCTCAAGCCCTCTTATTCTGTGAAATGGCGACTCTTTTCAGTAGTGTCCTGTGAATGGTGCTGTCACTGCTGTGATGCCATTTAGAGAGGAAGGAAAGGTGCTTTCGGCCCTTCAGAATATTGAATTTAATTATGCAGAGAAAACAATAGAAAAAGATGGGGGGGAGAGGCATTGTTTGGCTTGTTAGGATTCCTTTTTTCGATATCAACAACTAATTGTAATTTTTGCATGGAAATTTGATTTATTTATTTATTTATCAAACAAGTATTGAGAAACTAAAGAAATTTTTTTTTTTTTTTTTAAAAAGAAGGGCGACACTTCCATTTATTTATTAATATACCATCACTTTCGGCAGAGGAATGCCGTGGTTACAAGAGATGTAATGAGAGATAACATATAAAAAAAACTTAAAAGCCTCCCAAAAATAACACCAACGTGCAACCAAAACAGGACTACAAATCCAAACAAATTAAAGCAAGGACCTACTAACCAATAAAACATTCCACGCATCAAACCAAATAAAAGAAAAAAAATTACAAACATATATCAAAAGAAACTAGTTAAACATACCTTATATATGCCGTACTCATCTTGTCCAGTTTATACAAACCATTGATAACTTTACGAAGTTGACTATCATTTGTACACAAACTATTCCTCCTCATAGTATCTTGTCGAGTCAATGCATCTGCCACTTTATTCCCTTCTCTATACAAATGATTTATAGAAAAGTCTACTCTCTCCAATAGATAAAAAAGATAATCAGTAATAACAATAAACCTAGAAACCAGTAGTATTGGTTACCTTGTAATTGGCCCCTACTTATGGTTTTCCATTCACCCCTTATGAATGTATTTACATTTAAGTGTGTACTAGTAAATAGGTCATGTGAGTAATATTATACAAAGTTTTTATAGTTTTTAATAAATCTTAAATATATTTTTAAAATGGATTGATAATATATTATCATAATTTAATTTATAGATATTAAATTGTGAATATTAAGTTGTTTATAAAATTAAGGTAAAATTCAGTATCATCTCTCATTTCCTAAATTTTAGAATTAAATTTATTGGCAAAATAAACCTTTCGCTTGTTGATCATAAGTCAACTGTGAAGTATATGAGAAAACGAAAAATGAATTTTACCCTTTGTAAAATGATGTTTTGAAATAACAACCATTTTTAATAAATTAAATTAAGAAAATTGGCTAGTATGATATTTTAAAATTTGAATAAGCAAATCGAAAATCTAACTTTATAAAATATGCATTTTTTGAAACCTACCAAAACAACTCAATATGAACAAACACTTATTTTAAATGTGTCATAAGAACCTTTAAAAAAAAAAAAAATGCACAAGGAGGGCTTAATAATTTATTTTACTTGAAAGGTGGCCTCCTGCTAGCACTCTAGCACCGTGGTAGCAGAAGATTCAGCATTAAGATACACTTGCAATTTCAACACATATATTTGCATGCATCAAGTTGACACATAACAAAGTCTTGGTTTGTAGATAAAATTGTTCTATTGAATTTAGAAAGATTTGGACAAAATAAAGAACTATTCCATTCTCATCTGCATGCCATTGGCTCTAGGTAAATCATGATTTTTGTTTGAAAAAAAAAAGAGAAATTTATTTTTTATTCTATTTTATCTTATTTTTCTATTGGAAAAAATATTACAATAACGAATTACAAGTGACGTGGCATCCCATTATCTATTGGAATTAGTTGACTTTTTCACAATCAATAAATTTTAAAAAATCATGTAACGCCACATCACTTATGATTTGATCTTGATCAACTTTTCTTGTGACAAGTAGAGTTTTCCCTATATCAAACACTATTACAAACAAATTTGTATTAATTTGACCCAAAATTAAGAAAATTTAAGTGTAGACGCCGCATTTTGTCCGGCCATTATATAACAAAACTTTAGGAGTTTTAATTTGTTATTTATCTTTTTTAGTCCTTTTTAGCTAGTAGTTATAGGTGCCATATAAGATCTTCATATAGTCAGACCTCTCATTTTGATTCTCTCATATTCACCCCGCTTTGAAATAAAATTCATTTATGGGCCTTTTTGTGCAAATTGTGTTTTTTACATTCATTTCATACATAAGCATTTACAAGTATAATATTCAAGGAAAATTCAAAAAGAAAAGTTGATCTTCTTTCTTGGGTTGTTGGCATTGTGCCTTGTTCCTCCCTTGGGCCAATTTGTGATTTAAAGACCCATAAGGTCTAGACGTGAAATGGCAGGCCTTTTAGGCTCATTTTGAGAAAATTAAGGCCCATTGTGGGCCTAACTTTTGAATTGAAACCCAATTTTGGGCTGAGGACGGCAAGGGCCCAATTAGAGGCCTTCATTAAGAAGGCAGACCCTCACACTTCCCCATAAACCCATGACATTCAACTGTGCTCCATTTCCCTAGGTCCAAATTCCCACATAAGTTGGTTCCCTTGGCCAACCATGTCTTGCATTTCCTATGAGCTAGTTCCCATGCTAGCTGGCCTATAAAAAGGGGCTAGGGACTTTGAAGAAAGGGAGCTAGTTGTATTCAAAACAAAAAAGAGAGTCTTTTAACTAGAAATCAGTAAGAAAGAGCGAGTAAGAAAGCAAGAGACCTTGGGAGCTTTTGGAGAAAGGATTCAAGCACAAGTCATTTACAAAGAGTGGGGAAAGTGTATTTAGAAAAAGTGAGGAGAAGCCTAGAAGAGAAATTAGAAAATGGAACTAAGAAGAATGCTTTGCTGATAAAGAACAAAGGTGGAAGGAGGAGAGAAAGATTTCGGAGGTAAGTATACTAGCGCTATCTCATTATGGCAAATGCATATGCTGTTTTGATTAAGATAAATGTTGTAGAATGAATGGATATTAAGGTTCATTGCAGGACTAGTAAATTGTGTAGACACCCTAATTTTTACGAGGCTGATTTCTGAGGAGACCCGGTATAATTGAAGTTGACTTCGAATCCCGGAAATTGGAGGATCCTTTCAAAAATCCAAATGAGTTATTTACAAAATTAAAATTCTTTTATTTGAGTCCCAATATTTTTAAGTTGAGCCCGATATTTTCAAAAATGAGTCCCGTTGTTTTTTAATCGAGTCTTTTAATTTTTAACTTGAGTCTTTCCATTTGAGCCCCTATTTTTTAAATTGAGTCTTTCAAATTTTTGAATTGAGTCGTTTAATTTTAAAATTGAATTCTTTAAATTTAGCATTTTATTGAGTCATTTTTTTTATCAAGTCGGGGTCCTTTCATTTCTAGGAATCAAGTTTTTTTTTTTTTTCTTTAAACCGAGTCTCTTTTTTTGGGAAGATGAAATTAGACAACAGAAAGCACAAAAGACATAAAAAAAAAAAAAAACAAAAAAGAGAAAATACCAAGCAAATAAAAATAAAATGCAAAGAAATAAAAAATCAACACCGGAGTCACATGCATCATACCCGTAGGAGCCTACTCAACAGAGTTGGCAATCAGCAAGATGGAAGTTAAAGAAATTTCAAAAAATAAAAATAAAAATAAAAATAAAGGAAAAAAGGCATGTGCGTGTGGGTGGTTGCAATATTCCCTCGCGGGGAATAAAGGAACAGGCTAGGAGGAGGGAATAAAAATTCTATTGAAGGAGGCATTCTCGCGCCAAATCTGCACCACTTGGACTCCGATCTCTGTCTCTCCCTAGTATATCCATTTCTCTCGCTGCCTCAGTCCCCTCAGGCTCTCTCTATCTCACTTTTTCTCCCGCTCGCAGGCTCTCCCATCTCTCTCTATCTCTCACCAGCTCACGGAGGCTCTCGATCCCTCTTCACTTCTTCTTCTTAATCCCTCGTCCCTATTCGATTCTCACACTTATCTCGGCATCTCCCATCTCTCCCTGCTCTCCCATTCTCACACTGTTCACCTGCCTCTCCATCCTCCCACCGCCAACCTTCCCTGCAGCTCCAACATTCACGACCGCATGGGGGCCTCCACTCGCACTCATTCTACGACTGCTTGCCTCGGTGGTTTATCCTTCACTATTTTCGCCACTTTGTCAACCTGATTTGTTGAGCTTTTGTCCTCATTGGTGGCAGGGTGCGATCTGGTCATTTCCGTTCCCAGTGCCGGTTCAGTGGCCGTTTTACGAGCAGCTCTCGTCGTCGAATCCCGTCAACGATTTGCGGTTGGTGGTGCGGGTTGGAAAGTAACTCTCCCAGGCTCATGGATTTTCATCTCCACCATCGTTGATCTAGGAAATGCGATACAGGTGAGACAAAACAAAAATTGATTTATCTGTTTATGGTTGTTGGAGTATAGCTTCACAGATTGAGAAAATGGAGTTAAACTCTAAAGAAGTATATGTCAAAGTAGGTGTACATGAAGAAAATTAGTTATTCTTTTTGTTATTATATTTTAACTTTATAAATACCTCTTTGTACCAAATTAATTCATTAAATAAAAAATTCATTTTTCATTTTCAGTTTCCTGCTTCAGTTTTTCTACTTCAGTTTTCTGTTTCATCAGAAATTTGACATGGTATCAGAGCAAGATTTCTAATTCTTGCTTCCACACATGTAATTTTTTTTTTCTATCTTGCTCCGGAATTTTTTTTCCTACAAAATTTTCTGCTTTGGAATTTTCTGCTCCTACATTTCTTGCATACATTCTGATCTGAATATTTTTTTCTCATTCAAAATTTCTGCTTTGGAATTCTATTCTTGAATTCTGCAATTCAAGAATTTCATGATTCTTGTATTTTCTGATTCTACAATTCAAACTCCTATAATTCAAGAATTTTTCTTGAAAAATGGCTGAATCAAATCCTCCAAATGCTTCAGATTTTTCTCGTTTATCAGCTGATTCCCCTATAAATCCTTCAGATGATTCTTCAAGCCCATATTATCTTCATCCCAGTGATAATCCAGGCTCTATATTGATCTCAGAAGTTTTTGTGGGAGACAACTACATTGCTTGGAGTCGATCGATTACTATGGCTCTAACTGTCAAGAGCAAAATAACTTTCATTGATGGTTCGATTTCTGCTCCTCCTGCAAATCAGCATGTTCATTATACTGCTTGGCTTCGTGCAAATAATTTGGTTCTTTCTTGGCTTATGAATTCTATTTCTAAGGATATTAGAAATAGTTTGCTTTATGTAGCATCTGTTGTAGATCTCTGGAATGAATTGAAAACAAGATATTTGAGAAGTGATGGCTCAAGAGTTTTTCATCTTGAAAAATCTTTAAGCTCCATAACTCAAGGTTCTTCATCAATCATTGAATATTTTAGTGCATTCAAAACCTTATGGGCCGAGTATGTTAACTACAAGCCATTACCAACTTGTAGCTGTGGAAAAATGGCATCATGCACCTGCAATCGTTTTGATTTCTTGCTACTTCGCCAGCAATCTGACTATGTGTTAAAGTTCTTGATTGGGTTAAATGATTCCTATGCTTCGGTAAAGAGTCAATTACTTCTTGTTTTCCCATTACCAAGCATGACTAAAGTTTTTTCTTTATTGCTTCAAGAGAAAAGTCAAAGACAACTAACAAATTCAGTATGTCATGAAACCCATGCCCTGTTAGTCAAACAAAATACTCATCAATTTTTTCAGACAAAGGTCTCCAAAGACAAGCAGAAGAAGTCTTCTTTATGCTGCACTCATTGTGGATATAATGGACATACAGTGGAAAAATGCTTCCAACTTCATGGTTATCCTCGTGGTTGGATTGGACCCAAAGGAAAGAGAAATCTTCCCACTGCCCATGCTGCCATTTCATCTGGAGAAGTTTACATTCAAAATAGTAATGAGAATCAACGTTTTTCTTTAACTTCTAAGGAATTTACTAAACTACTAGCACTTGTAAATTCAAATCCATCAATTACACCAGCTGTGAATCTTGCTACTTCTCAATCCTGTGGTAAATTACTATATTCTTGTTATTCAGTTTCTTCAACTTCACAGCATAATTTCTCTTGGATCTTGGATACTGGTGCTATAGATCACATGATCTGTTCACCCCACTTATATTCTTCTACACCCAAGCAAATTAATACTTCCATTAATTTGCCTAATGGCATTTTTGTCCCAGCTACTCATATTGGCATTGTCTGCCTTTCGAAAACATTATTTTTGCAAAATGTGTTGTGTGTTCCAAGTTTTTCATTTAATTTGCTATTTGTTTCCAAATTAACAACAGAATCTAATCTTTCAGTATTCTTTTTTGATTCTTATTGCCTTTTACAGGAACAATCAACAAAGAAGATGATTGGATTGCATTTGAAAAGCATGGACTTTACCATTTATCTTCAACTACCTCAAAAGAAGCTACCTGCAATCCACAACAGTTTAATTCTTCATTTTTTGTTTCAGCTATTAATCAACCTCAATTAGATCTCTGGCATTACAGATTAGGACATGTTTCTACCTCAAGATTACCTTTTCTTCAACAATTAGAATCATCCATTTCTCTTAGTTCTTCAGATGTTTGTGATATATGTCATTTAGCAAAGCAAAGAAAGCTTTCTTTTCCTGCATCTCAATCTTTTTCTAATAAAATGTTTGATTTGATTCACTGTGACATATGGGGTCCTTTTGGTATTATTTCATATTCTGGTTATAAATTTTTTCTCACTATTGTTGATGACTTCACAAGATGCACTTGGGTTTATATGCTCAAAACAAAATCTGAAGTTCCTTCTATGCTCAAATATTTTTATAAAATGGTAGAAACACAATTTAATGTTTCTATCAAAACATTAAGATCATATCATGGCCCAGAATTTTCTTTAACCCAATTCTATAATGATCATGGCATCATACATCAAAGAAGCTGTGTGAAAACTCCACAAAAAAATGGAATTGTGGAGAGGAAGCATCAACATTTGTTAAACATTGCTAGAGCCTTAATGTTTCAATCAAATATACCTTTAACTTTCTGGAGTGATTGTGTGTTAACTGTTGCGCACATTATAAACAGAATTCCCACCCCCCCTCCTCAACAATAAAACATCATTTGAAATGCTTTTTAACAAAGCACCTAATCTCTCCCATCTCAAAGTTTTTGGCTGTCTTTGTTTTGCCTCAACACTTACAAATCACAGACATAAATTGATCCAAGAGCCACAAAATGTCTTTTCTTAGGCTATCTATTTGATATAAAGGCTGTAAGCTGATGGACCTCAATACAAACAAGATATTCATCTCCAGAAATGTAGTTTTCTATGAAAACAACTTTCCTTTCAAAGCTCTTCCACCTATTTCATATTCTCAGACATACTCCTTTCTATTTCCTCCAACTAATTCTAATTTTTTTTTTTTTGATCAAGTACAAAATAATCAAACTTCTCCTTCTCTAATTCAAGAAAATCAAAACCTATCTTCTAATGACTCAATTTTACATTCTCAGTCATCTTCTTTCCCCAGTAGTCAAGATTGTTTTAATATTCCTCAATCCTACCAATCTGTTCCTAACACACAGCAACTAAGAAAGTCTTCAAGGATTAAACAACGATAGTTTTTTTGCAGGACTATTATTGTGGTAATGTTTCTACTGTTTCAAACACAATTCCATCATTTGCTTCTGCTGGTTGTTCTGTTAATTCAGGTAATCTCTATCCTATTTCTGATTTTCTTTCTGTCCATCGATTATCTACATATCATAAAGCTTTTCTAGCATCCATTTCAGACTTCCAAGAACCCAAAACCTACAACCAAGCTAACAAAATACTTGAATGGCAAGTTGCTATGCAAAATGAGTTAAATGCCTTAGAGTTAAACAAAACTTGGGAACTTATTACTCTTCCTAAAAACAAACAAAACATTGGCTGCAAATGGGTATTTCGAATTAAATACAAGGCAGATGGCACTATCGAAAGGTACAAAGCCAGATTAGTGGCTAAAGGCTACACTCAACAAGAAGGCTTAGATTTTTTTGATACATTTTCTCCAGTAGCCAAGATCACATCTATAAGGTTGTTTCTTGCTATCGCAGCAATTACAAATTGGCATATTCATCAACTAGATGTAAATAATGCTTTTCTACGTGGTGACTTACATGACGAAGTTTATATGAATTTGCCCCCTGGATTGGCTGTTAAAGGAGAACACAAAGTTTGCAAACTTCTCAAAAGCCTTTATGGTTTAAAACAGGCCTCTAGACAATGGTTTGCAAAACTATCTACTGCTCTACTTGAATATGGTTTTACTCAAGGAAATTCAGATTGTTCTTTGTTCATTAAGAAATCGGAATCCTCTTTTATAGTACTCCTAGAATATGTTGATGATGTTTTACTGGCTAGTGACAGTTTACTAGAGATTGACTTGCTCAAAAATTTCCTACATGACAAGTTCACAATTAAAGATTTGGAGGAACTCAAATATTTTCTTGGCTTGGAAGTGGCAAGGTCTAAAAAGGGCATATCAATCTGTCAACGAAAGTATGCCTTCGATATACTTCAAGACACTGGAATTCTTGGTGCTAAACCTACTGCATTTCCAATGGATTCAAATCTTAAACTTACAGCAACAGATTCGAATCTTTATGAAGATCCTTCAGCTTATAGAAGGATGATTGGAAGATTATTGTACCTAACAATCACTAGACCTGATCTTGCATATTCAGTTCAAGTTCTAAGTCAATTTCTTGCCAAACCAGCTGTTAGTCATTACCAAGCAGCTATTAGAGTTCTCAGATATCTAAAGGCTACACCTGGACAAGGTCTTTTCTTCTCCTCTTCATCAGAATTGCAGCTAAAAGCCTTCTCCGATAGTGATTGGGTAGGGTGTATTGATACTAGAAGGAGTGTAACAGGTTTTGTCATTTTCCTGGGCAACTCTTAATCTCATGGAAAAGTAAAAAACAAGCTACCATTAACAGATCTTCTGCAGAAGCCGAATATCGAGCCCTTGCTACAACAACATGTGAAATTCAGTGGCTTCTTTTTGCCTTACAAGATTTACATATTAGCCACCTATAGCCAACACTACTTTATATAGATAGTAAATCAACATTATCTATTGCTACCAACCCAGTCCAGCATGAGAGAATAAAACACATTCAAATTGATTGCCATCTTGTTAGAGAAAAGCTGCAGCAAAACATTATTAAACTTTTTTTATATTCCTTCAAGATTGTAGCTGGCTGATATATTCGCAAAGCCTTTAGGCTCTCTTTAGTTTCATCACACTTTTCGCAAGATGAACATTCTTAATATACATGTTCATCTTGAGGGGGGGTGTTGGAGTATAGCTTCACAGATTGAGAAAATGGAGTTAAACTCTAAAGAAACATGTGTCAAAGTAGGCAAACATGAAGAAAATTAGTTATTCTTTCTGTTATTGTATTTTAACTCTATAAATACCTCTTTGTACCAAATTAATTCATTAAGTAAAAAATTCATTTTTCATTCTCACTTTCCTACTTTAGTTTTTCTGCTTCAGTTTTCTGTTTCATCATAAATTTGACAATTATCTCGTACTAGTATATGCTTGTTTTAATTCATGGAGGACCTGTTATGGAGTTCATGGCCTAATTACTATTTTAGGATGCAATTTTTTGAACTGGTTACATTCACGCTCATTAAAGCCTCTTATTATGTAAGCATGTGTAATCGAGAAGGGCAATAGAGGCACTGAACACACACCCAGAGCGTTGTTCTCCTTGCTCTCCTCCCTTCATTCTCGCCTCTTCAACACCACCCAAACAAGCATCGGTCCCATATCCATCCTCTCCATCCCGAAAACCACTCTTTCCATTCTCTTGCAGCTCCAGCGACAACAACCTCACCCACTCACGACCACATTTGCACTCGCAGCACACACCTCCATCTTTGGCCACCCACACCTCTCTCGCGAACCCCACCGTCTCTCTTTCCCTCTACCTCTCCCTCTCAACACAGAACCCTCGTCCTTCGCCCAAAACAGAACGTCCGGCGGTGCTCTCGGAAGAGCCGAGCCCTTTTCTGCCTACCACCATAGATCCATCCACTGCCGGTCCTTCCTTTGCCGATCATCTTCCTCATCCTAATCTTTCTTCGGCCGCTGCGCATTTTCGGCACTCAATCCTTCCTCCTGCCATTGTTCCTTTCAAAAGTTGCAGCAGATCTGCGACGTCTTCGTCTTTGTTTTCGTTCTCCATTGTCATTGACGCCCTCAAGATCTTCAACCTCCAACATCTCTGCACTGCGTTGACGATGGCTCTTAGACCCCATAATCGACGACCTCCGACTCCGCCTTTGTCAACCGCCGCCCACTCCTCACCCGACAACTCAGACTTCGTCGGAGCCCTAGTGAACTTTCCATCCTGCGTCGTCTCTCACCTCTCACTGATCACGGATATGATGAGGCTCACTCTCTCCATCGCCCAGCTACAAACCTGCACGCCGCCTTATGGCTGTCGCGACGTCTCCAATGGAATGAGGCGAATGAAAAATGTGATTTTGATTTTCAGAAAAAATGGTGTAATGAAGTCGGGCTTAGGAGCTCGGTTACATGAGAGGAAAGTATTAACACCCCTATTTGCCCGTTCTTACAAATGGAATCTAATTAATTATAAAAGTATCTCAAAGTAAATTCGAAAAGTCTTTTACGTTACTCATTTTGAGAATTTACAAAATACAAATGTACATGAATGAAAAAGCTCATACCCTTTTGTTGCAATCATAGGAAATGAAAAATCGAGAAAATATCTTATACAAAAAATAAATGTAATGATATAAAAATAAAATATATAATATAAAAATACTTAAAGAAAATAAATTCCACAATTTTGAAGAACGCACACCATGATAATAATAGTAATAATAGTACCTAACTTAAATATATGTACATAACGTAATAGTAATAATAATACATACCTTAGCATATATATATATATATATATATATATATATATATGTTTGAGTTACATGTTATTATTACCATATATCAGAGTACAAGTTATTTATTATAATAATAATAATAATAACACGTACTACGATATATGATAACACAATTCTAAAAATATATGTATGTGTATGTATATAATGATAAAGATAACAACTGTAGCAATAATAATATTAATATTAACAAGTATATCTTAATAATATAATACTTGTCTTAATATTAACATACAATTAATAATAATATGTACAATATGGAAATTATTAGCCCGGGTGCGCGTCTAGAGGGGAGGGGGGTGAATAGACATTCTCCGCACTTTTCACGGATATGAAAATTTTCTACTATTACAAAATTATCATGGTAAGATGCAAGAGTATTATATCACAATTTATATTCAAAGCTGAAAGTTAAGGTGTAGTCTCAAGAGAGGGGGTGAATTGAGTTATTAAAATTTTTTTTTGACTCTTATTACAAATTTGCAACCTTTTGTTAATTTAGTGAACACACAAGTTTGTTTTAACTTCCAATGCTTAGTTAGATTAACCACGACTTAAATATCAACACAACCCAATAATTCTCAACAATATCAATTAAACAAACATTAAACCATTCAACCACAATATCTCAATCAAGATATGATATGTAGTACTTTTGCAATTTTTAGCTTTTACAAGATCTCAAAGTAGAGTTTGTTTGTCACCTTGTATATATGAATTTGATTCAAGCCTTGTATGAATGGATTGTGTTTCCTCAATACAAAACATATCTCAAACTTCTAACAACTCAAACTTTAAATAAACTTTTAGTTAATTTGTCTTGGGTGTTAACCAATCAACGTACTCCCTTTGAGGTTTCCGCAATTTATATTGATCAACTAACGTACTCCTTTTCGGTTTTTGCAATCCCAAAAACAAATTAAACCTTGGTTTATTTAATTTTCAATCCAAATAGTATATATGATCAAGAATTAAAATCCAACCACGCAGTTGATATAAACAAAAAAATTAAATGAGAGTAGGGAAGAGAGTGAGATCGAGATTTTTTACGAGGTTCGACTTATACCCAGCTTACATCCTCGCCTTAGGCTAATACCACCTAAGGTTCCCACGATACCACTCCTTTCTAGGTGGAGTAAAGAGTTACAATCCCTCCTTCAGGGTGGAGTCCCCTCTCCAAGCGATACCCCACGCTCAGTCACTCATTCAATAGGCTAGAACAACGCCTTTTCAAGTGATATCTCACGCTTCGTCTAACAACGATTCAAGAACCTGAACCGTCTACAAAATAAGAAACAAATATTGGTATACAAAGACACTCTCCAAAAGAGTAAATTAGTACAATTGAAATCTATATGCTTCAAACAAAATCACAATATGGAAAGATAAAGCTCAAGAAGATATCACTAGGGTTCTTTCTTAGTTCTAAAACTCAGTTAAGAACACAAGAATCGTGGCCTTTAAATAAGCAAAATCTCAGTAGTGAAATTTAGAAATTGATTGCACAAGAGAGATTTGAGAGAATCGGGAGATTTGAGAGTAAGAAAGCTTGATTGTTGTATTTTCTTGGTGCTTTTATTTCTTAGCCTTAGGGGGTTATTTATAGCTGAGAAATCAAGTCTACTTCGTGTTCTCTAAGTGACTTGGAGTGTTTACCAAGTTTATAGAAAGTTTGGAGCATAAGAAATATGAATTTTAATTTTAAAATATTTTAAAATTATAGCCGTTAATAGTGTTTAGTAGATTGAAGTATTGGGTTCAATCTTCTGAAGTTCTTTAAAACACTGAAATCTAACTAGAAATAGGGTCAGTCGACTGGGCTGACATGGTTCAGTTTACTGAAGTTTGGGTTTAGCCTACTGTGGATACACTACCTCTTCAAAAATTCATCCAAAATTTTTTTAGTAGATTGAACTTAATCTTTAGTCATTTGAGGAAATTCTTCAGTCTCTTGAGATTAAACTTCAGCCTTCTGACAGTTTCGACCCCCCTTTAGTATTTTAGTCATAACTTTTTCTATACAACTCCAAATTAGATGTCCTTGGTATCAATAGAAAACTAAGAGAAAATCCTAGAACTTTCATGTTGAACACTCTTTAAGATAAGGAGTTTGTAATAGAGAAAAATGTACATCAATTCGGATATAGAAAAAATAACAGAATTTTTGGCAAATCCAGTTTTAGTGCTTTTCATTCCAAAAATAATTTTAACATTTTTGAAATAACTTTTGACCTTATAAAAATATTTTTCAAGTATTTAAAAAGGTATTTAGGTCTAAGAAATTAACCTAAGAGTTTAATGCATCTATATTGAAATTGTTTGAAGTACTTATAGAAAGACTTCTTAAGACTTTGTATTCAAAGCACTTAAATCTTCATGCTTGTCTTTCTTTGATTCCATCTTGTCTTCAAGTTTCAATATACTTTAAGCTTTTAGCAAATTCTCTTTAATATTCATGCTATAATGATCTTCAAGCTTTGTTAGATCATCTTGAATCCATGCCTTAATATTCTTTAAACTTCATTTGATCATCTTTATTTGGAGTATAAGTTTTCAATGATCCTTGTGAGCACTTGACCTTGTATTCACATACTTGAGTCCTAAAATATCATCACTTAACCAAATATGTTGAGTTCCTCTAATTTATTATCATCAAAACAAGATTTTTAAGGCTTGTAAGGTCAAGAATCTCTCACTTTTTAATGATGACAAATAAGGAGCAAAAAAAAAATTGAGCAAACCTTAAAAAGATTCCCCCTTACAATAAGTATAAATTTAACAATATTTGCAATATCAAGATCAATTTCAATATTAATTTTAATATCATGCTCATATATCAAATCACATCATTCAAGATCAAGATCACATCATTCAAGATCAAATACTTTCATAGTTGAGTTAATATACTTGCTTAGGTATGCAGTATCATGCTCAATTTTTACCCAAAACTTCTTCCCCTTTTGACATCAATCAAAAAAGTAAGATATCAAGAAAAATGTATAAATACTAAGGCAATGAGCAACCATAAGCAAAAGTATAGATCTAGTGAAGGCTCAAAACAAAAACTTTGCATTCAACATGCATAAAAAAATAGACAATAAGTTCCCAAAGTAGAATGAGAAAATACAAAAGATTGTATATAATAATTTTCAATTATCATAATGTTCAATGATTTTAAGTAATGAACATAAATCATGATATCATTATTTATCAAGTCTAAGTCCCCCTGAATGTAAAATGTATTTCATATTCAATAGGTTTATAATTTCATTCTTGAAGTATAAACTATGTATTTATGAAGGTGCCAAGAATACCAATCATGCTTTTAAATTTATCATGTCATGCTCAAATATCAATTAATTTCATGTAAGTGCTCATGGATACCAATATCAAGAATAATACCAAGAACAATCATCAATATCATAACATGCTCATATTTAGTTTGTTCACATTCAAATTTTGCTAAACTTTCTCCCTCTTTTTATATTAACAAAATGATTAAACTGAAAGAAATCTTATGATAAGGTACTAAGGACCAAAATTTTTTTAACAAGGTCCATAAGCCAGAATTTATCATAACATATTTGTCCATTAGTCAATTATGCAAGAGATATATAATGTGATCCATCATTAGCATGTAAACTGATATGGTCAAGAATTAATTTCATACTTATATATCAATATCATATGAAGATTCATGCTTCTTAATCATGCTTAATAATTTTATGCTCAAATTTGCAATGTACAGTGAGCCATAAATCATCAATATAAGTCAAGTCATTATCTTGTCTTTGACAATATCAAGATATCATACATGTCAGCATTTTAGCAAAGTCATAGCTAGTATTTAATTCATATTATCATATTATTAGTATCTTACCACATATGCATGTCAGAATATCAGCGTTTAGCAAATAAGTATGTAGCATATCAACATATCATATAAGCATGGAGCATATTATTATCATTTGGGCATTATGCTACAATTTTGCTCAAATTGTTCTCATGTTGCTCAAGTATCTCTCATTCTCAAATATCTCTCACTTTGCTTAAATACCTCTTATTTTGCTCAAATACCTCTTATTTTGTTCAAATATCTTTTCTTAATCAAAATACTCATGCAATAAGCTCAATTTGCTTCAGATTTTCTTTCTTTCGATTTCATATGAATTCCCAAAATTAATATTGCTTTCCAAATCTTAATACTTTCTAAGTTAAGCCTTGTACGAATCATCCTATGATTTTGGCCAACAATGTCATTTTTTTTTTTATTTGTTTCAATGTTATAGTCGCCAATATGCTCTTAAACTCTTCTTTGAGATTTTCCATTTCAACTAGTTCAATATCCTTGTATTGAATTGGATTAAGTAGCTTTCTTAATTTCTAAAAGGGAGTGACTAATCCTAATATCTTTGGAGTCCTTAGTTTGTGAACTAGGATTTTTATCTAGGTACCCATACTTTTTTGGCTCCGGATGGTTTAGAAGAAGTTGATTCTTTTATTCTCCAAACTTGTCTAATTTTCACATCTTTCCTTTTTAATAGATATTCGAACTTAATGTATCCTTTCTTCTTACATAAAAAACATGTAGTGTGAGTATAAGCATTAGAGGAGGTTCTAGCATAGTCTTTAGAGGCTTTCGTAAAGTATCCCATATAGAGGTTTTTTTTTCCTTATATTTTCAATTCCATTGAACCCTATGCCTTCTTTATTCAATGACATTCTTTGTACACTAATCATTCTATCAAAGTTTTCTTTTCCTCTAGTGAAATTTTAAATAATTTTAGCTTGATCCTCATTTTTCCTCTTAAGATCACTAATTCTTGAGTCTAGAGTATTTTTACCCTTTTCTTGCAACTTTTCTTGGTTTTGAGACATCTTGATAATTTTATTTTCTAGTTCAGAAATATATAAGTCTTTTTCATTATCCATAGAAGTTTTGGACTTTATATCTTCTAGTTCTTTTATCATCTTCTCATTCTTACTTTTTGGTCTATTGATTTATAAATCTTTTTCTCTTTTAGCAAGTTTTAGAGATTCCAACTTTTTCATTACACCTTCATTCTTATTTTTCAATGATGTATATCTTTTAGTCATATTAACTAAATTCTTATGCATCTTGAATAGTTCATTTTGAAGTTCTTCATAAGAAGATATACTTTCATCATTGGATTTTTCTGTTGAATCATCACAAGAATTATTAAAAGATTTGGATAAGGAATTTTGTTCTTCATCATTATCCCATGCCATAAAACAATCATCCTCTTGGTTACTTGATTCATTATCTGAACTACTTGTACTCATATTATCCCAAGTAGTTGCTTTCATTGCCTTTTTCCTTTTCTTTTTGGAATCTTTCTTTAAGTTGTGGACAATCTGATTTTATATGTCCAACTTTCTTACAACTATAGCATGTTGGAGGTTCGGTCTTTGTTTTCTTTTTACTAATTTCCTTGTCTTCTTCTTCATCTGATTTTGAGTTCCAGATTTTTCTAGTAAATTTATTCTCCCTTCTAAGAATTTTACAAGTTTCTTGGATATGAAGGCTATTTTATTTTCATCAATCTCCTCTTCATCTTCATCACTGGAGTTTTTGTTTGATGCTTTAAAAGCAATGGATTCCTGAGCTTTAAATTTTCCACTTCTTTCATTTATAACCATCTTGTACGTGAGAAGGGATCCTATGAGTTCATCTAGTGAGGTAGTCTTAAGGTTTCTACCTTCCATCATGGCTGTAACTTTTGGTTCCCATACAAGTGGAAGTCCTCTAAGGATTTTACGTATCATCTCATAGGTAGAATATGTTTTCCCCAAAACGTTTAATGAGTTTATGATATGTGTAAACCAAGTGTACATGTTTTTAATTGATTCGTCAGGATTCATCCTAAAAGCTTCGTATTCACTAGTCAACATATCAATTCTATTGTCTCTAACATCTACGGTACCTTTGTAAGTTACCACAACTTTATCCCAAATTTCCTTTGCCGTTTTACAAGCCATGACTTTATTGAATTCTCACAATATAAGGCGTTTATAGAACTAGAGTTGACTAGCTTGCAGCATTTTATGATCTATTTCGGTTATGTCTTTTTCTTCCTTAGAAATTTCTTTTCCATCTATTAGTTTTTTAGGGATTAAGTCACCATATGTGACAAACTTCCATGCTTTCCAATTTATGGTTTGAAGATAAATCTTCACTCATTGTTTCCAAAAAGTATAATTAAGTCCACAAAATATAGGTGGTCTAGTTGAGGATTGACCCTCTCCAAAGGCAGCTACTCCTACATGTGTCATGTATTAAGATTTGTTATAACCTGACTCTTATACCAATTGAAAGTTAAGGTGTAATCCCAAGAGGAGGGGGGGGGGTGAATTGGGTTATTAAAATATCACAAAATTATCTTGACAAGATACAAGAGTATTAAATTTCAATTTATATTCAAGGAAAATAATAACAAGCAAGCAATATGAAAGTGGAAGGATAAGAAAAGCTTAACATAGTGATATTAATGTGCTTCGGCACCAAGCCTACGTCCATGCCTTGAGACCACCTCAAGGATTCCCCAAATCCACTAAGCAACCCTCATTCACTGGTAGAGAAGCCTTTACAATCGAACAGCTCACTAAGAGCTACAACAAGGTGCTCACCAAGAGTCACCTTACAAAGGCTCACAAAGAACCCTTTACCACAATGAATCAAAACAATGAGATATTACAACATAATGCCCTTTCTTGAGCAGATAGTACAAATTAACACCTTATACTACTCCTCTCTTTGCAAATGATGTGTAAACAAGAGTAAGGAGCAAGAGAGCACAAATGAAACCCTAGAGTGAGTGCTTAATGAATGTTCTCGACAACCAAAGTGCTTACAAAAATCTTATTGAAATAAATGCAAAGGCTCATATTTAAGGCCAAAGGGATAAGCAATACTCTGGATAGTCGTTGGGCATTAATGGAGAAGAGACAAGGTGAAAACTAGTCGTTATTATCCATTTAATGCTTTCTACTTGAGGCTGATGGTCGAACATACATCTTCAATCGACCATACACCTTCAATGGTTGACCATTCCCCTACAACAGTTGACCATTCACCTGATTTGTGAAAACTACTAGAATGTCTGGTCGACCATTCCCCTATAGTGGTCGACCATTCCCATGGTCTGTGAAAAATTTTAGCTACTGGAATGTCTGGTTGACCATTCCCATGGTTTGTGAAAAATTTCAGCTACTGGAATGTCTGGTCGACCATTCCCTTGTAGTGGTCGACCATGCATCAAGTCATTCATACAATAAGCCTCTAAATGATCATCCTAATGTAAGGACAAGTTCCAACTATTAAAATTCAATCTAATGATGCATTAGGCGTTTGATAAAACCACTCATTTTGACATCTTCTACACTTAATGTGACTTGGTGTTCATGTGAAAACATGTTTTGATGTCCTATACTAATATGAACTAGATGCATATGCACTTGCTCAGCTCTTTCTAAATAATCTTACCAACATCCTAAACAAAGGAGTTACAAGAGTGTCCTACCTCACACACTACCCATCATACATATAAACAAATTAAGACTTTGCATATGCTACCGTTGGTTGTGCTTTGAGTGATTCTTGTGGCTTTGACCCTGACTCTTGCGTATTGCTTCTTCAATGATTCGTTTGCTCATTGCCTCATCAAGACTTGTTTGATAATTTTGCTTTCTTTGGTAATGTCCTGTTTTTCTGAATTGAACTTAAGTAAATAGAATAGTCAACCAAGGGACACTAATAAAACCAACTAGAATGAGAAACCTTAGCCACTAAGGCTAATAGAAATAATTAAAGAAAAAAACAATTTTACAATTAACATGTAAACTATACAATATGGAAAGCAAATCGATTCTAAAATTAGTATGTTATTACACGATTATGAGTATGACAACAAAATAATGAAATTATGGAAACAATCAATTCTAAGATCAATATGTAGATATGCAGGGATAAATATGGCAACGAATTAGCTTTAACATTAATAAGCAATAATATACAATGATAAATATGGGAGCAACATTAAATAGTACAATAATGATTAAGAATACCCTAAATGATTATGCAAGTAAATGAAATGATCACATTACACATTAAATGATACAATAATAATAAAAATCCCTAAATAACTATGCAATCAAATAAGATAAATATATTACCCATTAAATGTCACAATAAAAATAATAATTAAACCTTCCCCCCCCCCCCCCCCAAAATAATTATACAAGCAAATAAGGTGAATATATTACCCATTAAATATTACAATAAAAACAAAGAACCGTAAATAAGCATATAAGCCAATAAGATGAATATATTACACATTGAATATTATAATGACAACAAAATAAACCCTAAATACTAACATATTACATATTAAAATTAACAATAATGACAAAAACCCTAAATATAATACAAGCAAAAAGAATAACTATTACATTTTAAATGTTACAAAATCAACATAAAAATCATAAATATTTAAATACTGATACATACAACAAAAATAAAAACCTTACAAAACAAGTACTAAACATTTAACAAATAACAAACCCTAACATATAACAACAATAAAAAAAACCTTAATATTTAAATATTACACATTAAATAAACATAACAATAACCACAACCCTAAATATGAGAATTGAACAATAATAAAAATCCTACACTAACAATATTGACATTACATATACGCAATGAAAACTACAAAAATCTAAACCGGAATATCTAATGAACATTACAAAAATAAAAACCCTATAATAACAAAATTGCACATTTAAGATACAATAAATAATAGCAAAAATATAATCATAAGTATATAAAAAAAACCTACATAAGTATTTCAAACATAAAACCCTACAATAACAAGATTATACAATAAACACAAAACATATAACCAAGAACAATAAAAAACCTGAAATAGATATTTCAACCATAAAACCCTACAATAACAATTTCAATAAACCCGAAAATATGAAGATTGAATATTAAAACAAATATAAAAACCCTTCAATAACAATTTTAATATATACAACAATATGAAGATTGAATATTAAAACAAACCCTTTAATAACAATTTTAATATACACAATAATGATAAAATAAAGAAAAAATTTAAACTTTAAAACATAAGGTGTGTGTGTGTGTGCGAATGTGAGGGTAGAGGAGGCTCACTATGTAGGGGGGTTATGTTGGCTATGAACAGCTACAGACAGCAAAAGGGAAAAGTGGCTGTGTGCTGTGTGGCCGTGGGTAGCTGTATTGTGAGGATGGTGGCTGTGGATTGTTGCAAGGAGTTGCGAGAAAGAAGAAGAGGGCTGTGACCCTAGAGTGTAAGCTTGCTTGGTTGTGCCTCCCTTGGTCTCTTCTTAGTATGTGCCCGCAAAGACCATCTGTTGTCGTGGATGGAGAAGGAGATTGATGGGAATGTGTGCACGATAGCCAGAGATGGGGTTGCCGCTGCCGGAGGTTGGAGATGGTGTGTTAGCTTTGGTGCAATCCCAAGAGGGGGGGGGGGGTGAATTGGAGATTTAAAAAAAATGTCCTCCTAGGTTAAACTAATCTAGTGACAGTATAATGCAACCTAGGAGCAGTCCAAGTATATATGAAATTGTAGATATGATATATTAAACAAGTTTTAGTACATGCACCACAATTTTAGTATTTCTTAACTAGATACAATTTAATGACAATCAGATATGCAGTATATTCAATGGGGAAATTAAATCAAGCACAAAGCAAAATATAATGCAGGAAATGTAAAAGTGACACCGAATATGATATCGGAGTTAGGACAATCCTGCCTACGTCCCCCTTTGGCTTACCAGCACAAAGATTACACTATGTGCTCACTTAATGGGTGGAGTGACACCTAAATACAATCAGGTTAATTAGCACAGGGTTGACCTCAACCTTTACATACAATCCTTAGTGGGCTGGATTACCATCCCCTCAGGCCACGCCTGGAATACAATAGTATATCTCAATAATAAACTGAGTATAGTGATTCTGCTTCTCAATCAAGCAGATATGTACCAAATGTAATCAATCAGCCACATATCAACAATATAGGAAATTGTAAGTTTAGTGATGTGATTTTGTGCAAGCAAACACTCAGCAAATTATAATAACAAATATGATCAAGAGTGTTCTAACTAGCTATTTCTTTGAAACAAAGTATAACAAATCTTCATAATAGATTAGGATTTCAAAGATGCTAATCAAACATTCAAACCAACTCAAAATATTTTCCTCAATGAAATAAGCACATTAGTTGTTTGAAAAAATTATAGCTTGTAAAATATTTTGCATACCAAAAATATAGTTACAGTAATCTTGCAATAACAATGCAAAGATCCCCAAGCTACTGAGTTTATCCCAACACAAGATTTATTTAACTTAAATCTGTGGGATAAACTTTGTTTAAATCCCAAAAATAAATAAGTCAATCAAGCAAGAGTGATGGGAGTAGTAAGCAATCTATACAAAGTAATAACACAAACAAAAGGCTCTCACAATGCTAAGATTGATCAAAGGAATGAAGGTATGAGAGTATTTGGAACTGTTATAGGCAAAATAGGATTTTGAGTTTGAAAGGATTTCTTGCTAATGATTTTTGTTAATCTGATGCTAATCCACACAAATGAACTCCTATATATAGAAGTAGGGCAAATTATGACTGTTTAGGACATGTAGGGCATTATTAGAATTATTTTAAAATAATTTAGAAATTTTAACCTTATTTAAGCATTTTAACCTCGGTAAAAAAATAAGCAACCTGAGAGTTTTCGAGTGGCTGAACCTTGGTTCGGTCGCTCGAATAGACTCAGTTAAAAAAGCAACTTTTAAATGTTCGGGTGCTCGAACCTGGGCTCGGTTGGCTAATCCAAGGCGAAAATCATTTTGTCTGTATTTCGATCGCCCGGTCTATGGTTTAGTTAACCAAACTCATGTATTCAGTCGCCTGAGGACATTTTGAACGTAAAGTTCGGTTGGCTGAGTTGTTGAGAATGGTCACCTCAGTGGTTCGGTCACTCGTGGACGGTGCATTCATTTTGGTTTGGTTGCCTGAAACCAAGTCAACATTTTGACTTGTCCACGATTCGGGCACCTGATGTGTTTTGAACACAATGGGTTCGGTCGCCCGACCTCTCACAAATTTTGCATATTAAGCCCAATTTCAAAACATAAGATTCCCTAGATAATATATGTGATAATGGGGACTTTCCTAAGTATTGTGCAAGGACCTAGGGTCTTTCTAAGGTCTTTTGAGGACACTGAAAAAATCCGGCGTCCGTCGACCAAATACTTAAGGTCTTTCTCAGGTCTTTTTATGGTTTTGAACTTACAATTACCTACATGCATGACATGCAGAGATTATTACATACCTTTTCCTACATTTACTATTACAAACCAATAAAAAATGAATGCAAATACAATTAGAAAAATAGGTTTTCATTCTTTGGATTCTTCAGATGTCATAAATGAAGCTTGATCTTCATAGTCCGTATGATTTGCTTAAGTTCCTACCAAAAGTGCATGCTAAGGATAAACCTGTTCAAGAAGCTCAGTGCACAGGTGAGAAACATTGGTTTTATCATAATTTAAATGGGATTAGACTCATAGAGTCAACATGGTGGTCGTGTGTTACGTAGAATGGCCGAAAAGATGGAAAGGTGGCTTTCGTCGTGCCCTCTTTGCTGCTGTGGGTCAATTGGTGGAGGAGAGTGAGGTCGTGTGCTATGTATGCTGCTGGAGGATGGCTGTGGAAGGAGTGGTTGTGCTGTTTTTCCGGCGAAGTGGGAGTGTCGTAAGGGAGGCCAGTTGTGGGTAACGAAGACTAGAGGTCATTTGCAGGGAAAGGATAGGCCGTGAGGCTGTGGCCAGAGGGAGAGACGGTTTAGGAGGGTGGCTGGCTATGTGAGAATGAGGGAGATGGGCAGTCGTGGCTGGCAGGGCCGACTCTTCACAATATAGAGTCCTAGGTGAATGATTTAATTAGGAGCCCTTAATATTTTGTTTAATTTTTATTTTTATTGAAAATTAATTTTTCTAACTTTTTGAGATGCAAAATCACTAATTAAAGTTTTATATTCAAGATTACATTGAGACTTGAAAAATAAAGAATTAAATTACATTTACTTTACTTTTCAAAATACAATTTCATTTACTTTTGAGATAGTGAGAAAATCAATGAATGGGAAAAGATGACATCATAAATAATGTTAACATTATAAAAAAAAAATTGGGGGCCCCAACTTTTGAGATAGTGGGAAAATCAATGTATGGGAAGTGATGATATCATAAATATGTTAATATTAAAAAAAAATTGGGGGCCCTAGGCAAACTGCTGAATGGCCTTATAGTCCGGCCAACACTGGTGGCCGAGAATAGGGAGTGATGGTGGGTGAGAGAATAGGAAAGAGTAAGATTGAATAAGTGTGATAGGGATGGAGATGATGGCTGCCCCTGTGCATGGAAGTTGCGAAGATGGAGAGGGAGAGAAGAGAATGTGGTATGTGGCCCCCTTTTCTTTCTTGTCTTCCTTCATATTTATAAGCCCAAAGAATACCTAAATATCTAAAACCCTAAGCTCCCCCGCGCAACTTTTTTTATTTGTCTTTTCTTTTATATAAGGCCAAAAAAAAAAAAAAAAAAAAAAAGAATAAAGACTCAATTTTCATTAAAAAAAAAAAAATTTGGGGCTCACTAAAAAAAAAAAAAAAATAGACTCGATCTGAAAAAATATAGGGACTCTATTTAACAAAACTCAATTAAAACACTGGGACTCGGTTTTAAAAACACCGAGACTCAATTTAAAACTTCATGACTCAATTAAAAGATACTAGGACTCAATTTAAAAATTTCGGGACTTAATTAAAAATACTAGGACTTATTAAAAATACTGGGACTCAATCAATTTTTTCAAAAGGGGTCCTCCAATTTCTGGGATTCAAAGTCAACTTTTATTATGCTGGGTCTCCTCAAAAATGTCTGGTTAAAAATAGGGTGTCTACAACCGCAGTACAGTGTGAGCCTCAGGGTGAGTTTCTTTCTTGCTTTTATTCCTCTAGCTTCTTTGCTTCGATTTTCTAGGCCTACTTTTGTTCTCATCATGGCGATGAGATTTTGGGGTGTTCTCCAAGCTTATTGATGCTCACGGTTTGGTTGCAAAAGGGGTCACCTGCACACACTTCATGCACATACTTGCTCACACACCTCATGCACTCAATCACATAGACCTACACACACACACACACACACACACACACACACTAAAATACACATTGCCTGCACGCCTCATCCACGACTTCATGCCCATCCACTGTGCACTCTCTCATACATACCTCTAGTGATGCCACTTGTGCATGGAACAATGGCGAAACTCTTGTCTCTATTCCTTCCTTTGCCAACACGCCAGAGTCAATATATCACCCAAACTACCAGGTTACAGATAAGGAGCTCTCCGAATATAAGAAGGATGCCAATAGTTTTGGTTCAGACCCAACAATTGTTGGGTCGAGATTGAAGTCTACGTTAGAGACGCATAGGGTGTTGTAGAGATGTCTGTTTGTTTTAGCTCTGATTGGGACATGCATTATGATACCCCATGGAAGAAAGACTTAAAAAAGGATTTGATGTTACTATCCATATCAATAAGGTGCACTTTTCTTTTCGGGAGCCTTCCCATAAAAACTCCACGGTTAAGCGTGCTTGGCTTGGAGTAATCTTGTGATGAGTGACCTTCTGGGAAGTTTTCTCATAAAGTATGTGAGTGAGCACAAAACACACTGAAAATGATACGTGTTGGTCTGTGGGGACAGTCATTAGTCCGATAAGGCCTGCCCCCCTTTTGTCTAGTCCAGGTAGAGGAGGAGAGATGCAGTGCTCCCTGACAGACCCAGGTTGTGGCATTACAAAATGGTATCAGAGCAATTACCCAACCAGAAATGTGATTAGATTTACATCGCCTGGGTTTGAAAATGTGGGTTCACAACGAGGACGTTGCGTTTTGTAAGTGGGGGAGAATGTGATACCTCGTGAAAGAAAGGCTTAAAAAATGATTTGATGTTAGTATCCATATTAACAAGGTGCATCTTTCTTTCAAGAGCCTTCTCATAAGAAGTTCACGGTTAAACGTGTTTGACTTGGAGTAACCTTGGGATGAGTGACCCTTTTGGAAAGTTTTCTCAGCAATGTGTGAGTGAGGAAAAAACACACTGAAAAAAACACGTGTTGGTCTGTGGGGCTATTCATTAGTCCAATAAGGTCTGCCCCCTCTTGTTTGGTCCAAGTGGAGGACGAGAGACACAGTGCTTCCTAACAAACCCAGGTTGGGGCGTTACATGCACGGTGATCGGTGATGGTGTTCTTCTTCTTCATGCAGAAGAAGCTCTTTGTTCCAGGATGGTTTTTGCAGTTGGGAAGGCATTTCTCATAATGAAGATTTGGGATTTCATGTCTCTCATTTTGACAGGCTTGGAATATCAAAGACCATTTATCAAACTTCTTGCCAGGATGGTTTGGTATGCTTGTCAAGTGGATGCATGAAAAGTCATGCTCTAAAAAACAAAGCCATCTTTTGTCATCTCAGTACTTTTTCTTTTGTTAGCCTCTTGCACTAGAACTTTTAAGCACTCTGCGACTTAAAAACATATTAAATACTCACCAGCTAACCCACTGGTTCCTCCATAAACTAGTTTGGTCCTAACCGGACCTTAAACTGGTTCCCTCTAAGACTGGTCAATGTTTGACCGGTTCACCACTTGAACCAGTTTGCACCGATGTTCTCTTTCTCTTTTTTTAAAAATGTTTAGATAATTCATTTAAAAATCCATAAAAATTATAAAAATTACAGAAAAATTTCAAAAAAATCAGGAAAATTGAAGAAAATTCTAAAAATGTTTGTCAGCCAGTTTCCATTGCTTTTCATCTTAAAATAATTTTTATGTTAAAAATCACAAAAGATTTAAAAAATACAAAATTTCACAAAATATTTTTGGATTCCCATACACTATGTTTTCCACAAAAACATTATTTTAAAAATCCACCTTTTTAAGTTCGGGCACCTCGGGGCAACAAGACACTTGGTTGTGTTTCTACCCCACGCCGAGGACGTTGCGACAACTTGGAGACTCCACTGGATATGTTAAGAGTCGAGCCAGTAATTAGTTGAAGATTATCCTAAAACTCAAAATTTGATAAGCTTTTGTGAGCACTCCATTTCATTTTTGTAAAAATATATAATTTGATTGTACATATGTAAATAATTGTGAATATAGGACTAATTGTATATGCTTTGCTTACTTTGGTAGTTGAATAAGCATGTGATTAGTTCCGAGTGCTTTATTTCCATATTAAGCATATGATTGATTGTGAATACCTTGTCACGCATGTGTATAATTTGATATATGGATTAGTTGTACTTACTTTCAAGCATGTGATTATCTATGAATATTTTGTTTGAATAAATATGTGGATAAATGTGAGGTAAGGGGATCGGGTTAAAATTGAACTCACACACTTTCATAGCTCTATACTTGGGCTTTTCCAGCTATGATTAGAAAGGAGTGTAATAGTGTCAGTCCCTATATGGCAGAGTTTATAGGGACTCGCGAATCACTTCGCTCAGTGCGAACTTTGCCTGGACCTTTGTGAGGGAGGATGGAGTTTCAATCTGGGGACCTTTTTCAATATGGATAAAGCTTAACCACACATAATCATCTGGAATCCCTTGCCTAGGGTAGAGCCTTAGAGAACCCCGTGTGTATACCGACCCATTCACTAGGGTTGGAACGGAAGCCACATCCTTCTCCACATGTGGTAATCTATGATTGTTGTATATATGTTTTGAAATGCTTTATGTTGTGCATTCTGCATCCACTCAGGCATCCATATCACTTGGCAAATGCTTTGAAAAAGTCCAATTCATTTGTGAAAAAGCTAAATTTTATCTCCTAAAGTACCCTACCCATAGGAAAATGGATCATCCTCGAAATCATGAATGGATAGGGTTTTTCTTGGAACTCTAGCCAAATGATTACTTAGGTTGCATTACATGCATCCATGCATAAATTCACACATGATTTGTGCATGCTCTTCTCTAATGGGCCGGTAATCACATTCCAACTTCCTGTAAAATCAGGCCAAATTAAAGTCCGGGATCCCAGCATTGAGCCTACCTCTACCCTACAACACCAAAAGAAAAGGCAGGATCATGTGGAATAAGTTGGAAATACGTATAAAAGCTCTTGAGTAGAGTTAGGAGAAGATCTATGGAGAAATTCAAGAGATTAAGGATCAGATGATCAAATTAATAGGGATAACCACCTCTTCGTGCAAGACTGTGCAACCCCCAAGATAGGCTGCTAAAAGCAAGCTCGTGCTTCCACTGCAAACTGTACCTATTTGTGAACGTCCTTCATCACAATTGGTGGAGTTGCTGGCTGGCTTAGGCTTGAGCTTGCACACATTTGTCCTGACAACCCAGGACTCAAGTTCTCAACCTAAGAGAGATGTCTATGCGTTGCTAGTCACTAATGTTGACACCATAGAAGAAAAAGTAGTTGAAGAAGTAAGCAAAAGACAAACCCCTATCTTAGGAATGAGTCATGAAAAGGGAATAGAGAAAGAGTAGTTGCTACCTTTGGAGGGAGCAAGCGTTTTTGATTCATTAGCCACTGGTAACCCTAGTTTGGTGCCAGACTCTGTTCTTCCCCTGAAGATCAACATCCCAGAGTTTGAGAAGTTTAGTGAGTCTGAATGCCCCTTAGCTCACATTGGGATGTATTTCCAAAAGATGGCAGCACATGCTGACAGCGATGATTTACTCACCTACTATTTCCAATATAGTTTGATTGGGAAGCTTTAAGCTAGTACAACTGAGTAAAAAAACATACATAGAAGGATTTAGCTCACACTTTTATCACTCATTATAGCCATAATGCAGCTTTAACTTCAAAGAGTATGGAGGAGAAGACGAGTAGGTACTCTTATCAAGGGCGAGATATGACAACACAGGGCCACCCCTTGGTTAAAAACAGAAAAGCAATTTGTCTATATGATAGCCCTTTTGAAAATCCTCATGTTGACCATCTTCTTAGAAGTATCCCTCAAAATGGTCCCGATTGGGCAATCACCAAAAATCAAATTGAAGGGGCAATCAATATAGGGAAAGTGAAGTGTGCAGAAACAGAGCTAAGCTTTTCCGATTGGGCCAATAGAAAGAAAAAAAAAAGAAGCTCAGATGATCTAAGAATGACATTATCAAGGGGGGCAGACACTAGGGGCTTAGGAGCAATTTTGTTAAATAGATAGCGCATGGGGGCGTAGGGCCTCAGATTGTCTCTTCCATGCCCACACCAACCCAGCAAAATGTTCAGACACAAGGAAGAGGTCCTAATAGGGTGGAATCAACTCCTAAGTCCTATTTAGAACTGTTCCCTCAATTGTTTGAAAGAAAGCTCATCTTAGTCATCACTAGGATAGCTATTTGGCATCTCTTTTCGTAATGGTATAACTCGAATGCTTGGTGACCGTATCATGTCAATACCCTGGGACATACCATCGAGCGTTGCTCAGCGTTCAAACATAAAGTACAATCATTAAAAGACGCAGGGTGGTTGCATTTTGATGATAAATTGTCTAAAATTTAGAGTGAACCTCTACCCAATCACGGGGAAGGAAGTGGTAAACATGCTGTAAGAAGGTTTGGGAGCCAGGGTCAAGCAAAGGAATATAATAGATGTGGCCTAAATGAATTGGTTTACCTTTTTGCTGCTAGAGCACAAGTACAGATTGGCAAAATTTTGACTATCTCGTCCACTTCATATGGTACTTTTGTCTTCTTTATTTTCATTTTCTCTTTGTAATCTCGTGACATTTCTATCTCAGAGAATTTCATTCTCATCAATGAAATGAGGCTATGCACTTTCGTATTGCATCAAGAGTTCAATTGCAAAATTATGTTTGCTCATGTTTCATGTGAGAATAAGGAAAATAACAATACCAGTATTCATGAACCTGAGACAGATGTCAGTGTAAGCTAGAAAATGGAGGTTAAAGAAGATGAAACAATTTTCCTCGTTCTGTGGATTCACACGTCAAAGAAGCATTTTACTCAAAAACCATGAAATGGTAGTTAATTGTTCCACAAGTTCATGTGGTTCACCACCTTTGTTTTGATCAAATGATAGATGGTCATCCTTGGTTGACTAGTTTTCCCAAAAGAACCAAGCAATGATTTATAACTTATTACACCATTTTAGCCTTAATGTCAAATCTTTTCTTCTAAAAAGTCATTTCCCTAAAGATTAAACAGGGTTCGAGGTTTTCAAGGGTTTGAAAAATCATGCAAGACAACAATTAGCTGCTAAAATGATGGCATGCCATTTTTCTGCTACCCAGAAAGAAGATCAAGAAAAACCTCTTGCTAACCCTATTGAGCCCGAAATATTCAATTCTTGGTCTGAACCGTCAAAGGATCACACCCCCACACTGGGGCAATTTTAAAAGGATTTGGTCCCAAAGGGAGTTCAATCTAAAATAGAGCTAAAGATTCTTCCATAAAAAGATGATGAAAGGTGCAGTAAAAAAGAAGATGCGAAAAAGAGAAAAAAAAAGAAAAGAAAAAAGAAAGAGATAGAAAAATCGGGGACATACATCACATGTGATCCTTGGCTAATGATTACCCTTGATAACATCAACAAAAATTGAGCCTTATTATATCTCTTTCTTCTTTGACCTTGTATCCCCAGCCTACACTACGGTCCAAATGAAAGTCCTGACCATATTAGTACGCATTGTTGTCTCAAATGAATTGTCAAACTTAATGACTAAGTCTGAACTTATGCAATGATCTGATTTTGAAAAGGTACGTAGGCAACTTGTTCAAATGACAAGTTTGGCCAATACTTTGCAAAAACTTCGCCACAAACTGGGGTAGAAGATATCATTTGGGGAAGGGAATTTTGAGCCTTGGTTTCTTTATTTTTCTAAGAACCCATATCCTAAGGCCTATGTTTCGTCTCGAGTCCCAAAGTCCATCTCAAGATCAAATTAGAGGTATAGCTTCATTAAACTATGGACAACAACCAGAACAAGAAAGTGACAATGGTTTCCCAGCAAAAGACAGAAGGGGGAATGTTCTTCGACAAAACTGGGGCAATCAACAAAGGGGGAAAGTCAATCATCTAGCCTGATAGACTAACATCAATGTCACATGACTTTAGCATACTAGTATAAAATTTTCCTTTCAAAATAGAATGAACATGGAGAAACATCTGTTTTGTACATATGACCATTTGATTTTGCAAATTGATGTCCAAAATGCATAATCATTCACCCTCAGAACCCCTTTCATCCTTCAAAAGCTCCAAAAGACGATTGAATAATCAATGAAGTATCCCGCAAAGCTTGTTGATTTTCTAGGAGTCACTTCATAGATTTGCTTACTCAGAGAATAATTTGAAAATATGGCCAAGAGTAGTTACAAATGCGTGTAACTGAGGCAAATTCTAGGTTAAGCTCCACTGTAGCTAGTCTCGGTACCTTCACATCAGAGTAGACTTTGAAAACATGATCAGGAGCACTTACAAATGCATTTAACTGGGGCGAAATCCGTGTTGAACTAGTTCCAGAGCCTATACATCCAAGAAGAAGTTAAAAGCTTGGCCACAATCAGTGACAACTAGGACAAATTCCATGATGAGCTTCTTTGTAGCCAATCCTAGTACCTTCACATCAAAGTAAAATTTGAAAACGTGGCCAAGATCAATGACAAATAAAACTGGGGCAAATGACAAGTTGAATTCCTAAACGAACCAATTCAGGACCCTCACATGGGACTAGAATTTGAAAAGTGGTCTAGGAAAAAGAAAGAATGCATACATGTCTTTATGACACTCAACATGAATATGCATCATCATGCACACATACACATAGCAACATATCACTGCATTCTAGCATCGTCTCATGCAACATGCATATATCCCTGCATTTTAGCATCACAAGTGGTAACATGCATACATATAGCAATAAAGCACCATTCATTCATACTTGTCTTGTTGAGTAGGTGGTTGAATAATCCTTTTGGCATCTTGGACTAAGTCATTCTTGTCTTACTAATGTTTGAAATTGGGGCATTTGACCCCAGGCACAGAATGACATTCTTTGAAACTGGGGCAGTTGACTCGAGGCATAGAATGACATCCTTTGAAACTGGGGCAACTGACCTCAGACACAGAATGGCATGCTTTGAAATTGGGGCAATTGACTCCAAGCACAAAATGACATACTTTGAAACTAGGGCAATTGATCCCAGGCACAGATGACCACTTTGAGATTGGGGCACAAGTCTTTAAAACCCAAAAATATGTCTCCAACCTTCAAATAATCTTTTATAAAGTTTTCCTTAATTTACTATGGTGTTCAGGTCACCATGCCTGGTATGAGTCCTTATTTTCTACGGTACTTGGGTCACCATGCTTGATACTAGTTCTCCTAATTGACTATGGAACTCAAGTCCCTATGCTCGGTACAATTTTTCCAATTTACTATGGTACTAGGGTTCCTATGCCTAGTATGAGTTGCCCTACTATGGTATTCGGGTCAGCATGCCTGGTATAAGTTCTCCTTAATTGCTATGGTACTTGGGTCACCATGCCCGATACGAGTTTCCCAATTTGTTATGGTACTTGGGTCCCTATACCCTGTACAAGTTTCCCAATTTACTATGGTACCAAGGTCCCCATGCCCAAAACGATTTGCCCAATTTGCTATGGTATTCAGGTCACCATGCCCGGTACGAGTTCTCCTTATTAACTATGGTACTCGGGTCACCATGCCCAGTACTAGTTCTCCTAATTTACTATGGTACTCGGGTCCCCATGCCCAGTACTAGTTTCCTAATTTACTATGGTACTCGGGTCTCTATGCCCAATATGGGTTTCCTAATTTACTATGGTAAAAGGGTCCCCATGCTCAGTATGAACTACCCAATTTACTATGGTATTCTGATCCCCATGTCCGGTACGAATTTCCCAATTTACTATGGTACCAGGGTCTCCATGCTCAATACAATTTGCCCAATTTACTATGGTATTTACGTCACCATGCCTGGTACGAGTTCTCCTTATTTTCCATGGTACTCAGATGACCATACTTAGTATGAGTTTCCTAATTTGCTATGGTATTCGGGTCACCATGCCCGGTATGAGTTTTTCCAATTTACTATAATACAAGGGTCCCCATGCCCTGTACGAGTTTCCCAATTTACTATGATACTCGAGTCACCATACCTAGTACGAATTTCCCTAATTTACTTTGGTACCAGGGTTACCATACCTAGTATGGGTTTCCCTATTTACTATGGTACTCGAGTCCCCATGCCTAGTACGAGTTCCCAATTTACTATGACTCTCGAGTCTCTAGGTCTAGTACGAGTTCCCTATTTGCTATGGTACTCGGGTCCCCATGCCCAGTATGAGTTCCCAATTTACTATGGTACTCGGGTCTCCAGGCCCAATACGAATTCCCTATTTGTTATGGTATCGGGTCCCCATATCTAGTACGATTTCCCTATTTGCTATGGTACTCGGGTCTCCAGGACCAGTATGAGTTCCCTATTTGCAATGGTACTTGGGTCCCCATGCCCAGTACAAGTTCCTTATTTGCTATGGTACTCAGGTCTCTAGGCCCAGTACAAGTTCCCTATTTACTATGGTACTCGGGTCGCCATGCCTGATACGAGTTTCCCAATTTACTATGGTACTAGGGTCCCTATGCCTAGTATGAGTTGCCCAATTTACTATGGTATTCGAGTCCCTGTGCCCAATACAAGTTCCCTATTTACTATGGTACTCAGGCCCCCATGCCCAGTACTAGTTTTCCAAATTTACTATGGTACTCGGGTCCCCATGCCCAATACGAGTTTTCCCAATTTATTATGGTACTTGGGTCACCATGCTCGGTACGATTTTTTCAAATTTACTATGGTACTTAGGTCGCCATGCCCAGTACAAGTTTCCTAATTTACTATGGTACCAAGGTCCCCATGCCCAATACGAGTTGCCCAATTTACTATGGTATTCAGGTCCCCATGCCCAATACGAGTTCCCTATTTACTATGGTACTCAAGTTCCCATGTCCAATATGAGTTTTTCCAATTTACTATGGTACTCGGATCGTCATGCCCGATACGAGTTTTCCCTATTTGCTATGGTATCCAGGTCCCCATGCCTGGTACGAGTTATCCCCAATGGCTATACTACTCGGATTCCCAAATCCAGTACAAGTCCAGTACACCATGGAATTCGCCCGATTGATCATTCTTGGCAAAATGACCATGTTTTTTTAAATAAAAAAAAATTGTTTCACCCCGATCGTCAATGTGCTCTGACTTGGTAAAAATTGGTGTCTTTTATCTTTATAGTCATGTTACTTTGAAATAACAGAGGAGAAACCCCCATTGTTATTTTTAAGCAACAGTGCCTATAAAGAGGGGCAACTGTAGACACCCTAATTTTTATCATGCTAATTTTTGAGAAGACCCGCCGTAATAGAAGTTGACTTCAAATCCCAGAAATTGCAGGATCCTTTCAAAAATCCAATTGAGTCCTTTTCAAAATTAAAATTCTTTTATTTGAGTCACAATATTTTTAAGTTGAGTCTCGGTAATTTCAAAAATGAGTCCTGTTGTTTTTTAATTGAGTCTTTTAATTTTTAACTTGAGTCTTTTCATTTGAGCCCTAATTTTTAAATTGAGTCTTTCAAATTTTTGAATTGAGTCGATTAATTTTAAAATTGAATTCTTTAAATTAAGTATTTTATTGAGTCGTTTTTTTTTATCAAGTCCGGGTCCTTCTATTTCCGAGAATCAAGTTTTTTTTTTTCTTTAAACCAAGTCTCTCTTTTTGGGAAGATGAAATTGGACAACAAAAAGCACAAGAGACATCAAAAAAATACAAAAGAGAAAATACCAAGAAAATACAAATAAAATGCAAAGAAATAAAAAAATCAAGACTAGAGTCACATGCATCATACCCGTAAGAGCCTACTTAACAGAGTTGGAAATCAACAAGCTGGAAGTTAAAGAAATTTCCAAAAAAAAAAAAAGGAAAAAGAGGCATGTGCATGTGGGTGGTTGCAATATTCCCTTGCAAGAATAAAGGAACAGGCTGGGAGGAGGGAATAAAAATTCTATTGAAGAAAGAGGCATTCTCTCGCCAAATCTGCACCACCTGGACTCCCTATAAATAGGGAGTCTTAGCTCAATGTAGCAAAGGAGGGTCTGAATTTCCATTGTTCACGTGTCACCTTTCACGTAAACTCTCCTCTCTCCAATCTTTGTCTCTCCTAGTCTATCTGTTAGCCTTAAAGGTCAAGTGAGCTCAATTGTATTATTTTGATGATAACAACCCATTAGTGGTTCTAGGTTAGCTAATCTTGGCATAATAAGTAGTGTTAAGTATAAATACGAATGCAAAGATTAAGTAAATTAGTAATAGGTTAGACATCATTAAAAAGGGGGAGAATGTTAGCTTTGATGGCTTCACCATCATTGTTTAAAGTATTTTGATGATATTAACCTATATATTGTTCCTATGTTTTCTTATCTTTGCAAATCATGCTTAGCATAGGTATTCATACATGAAGTACTAGATTGAAGGCAAAGATCAGGCTGAGTAGACGTCAATAAGTAAATATCAAATGGACACGTACTCGGAAGGACCCAAGCACAATCGATGGAAGCTTCATCATTGAATTATTTGTAACAAGAGTTGTGTGTGGTAGGAACTTGTTGTAACCCTTGCGTTTTGTTTCTGCATAATTTCTGAGTAAGAGTTTGGCTAATGCATGCATATTAGGACACATGGGTTTATAGGATTGCACTAAAATCACAAACTCAACTTTTATGGTTTTCAAAGTTAAAACAAAGAGTTTGTCAAAAAGAATCCTAAACTCAAGATATGTTTTCAAAGGGACAAGTTTTCAAACATCTTGGTATTTTGGACATCTTCATACTTAGTCCCAATTTTATCAAAATGAGTCTTATGTCCTAGGGTGCAAAGAAAGTAAAGTATATTTTCAATAAAGGACATACTAAGCATATAAGATATCAAAATGAGTTTTCAAATATGTTTTCATGAAACAAGATATCTTATATTCATGGCGAAACTCACTTAGACAAGTATTAATCTTCATTAGACTTAATATATTTCATATATTTTTGTCCAAGAATTTTTTAAGTCATTAGAAGACTTTTTGACAAGAAAAAACAAAACAATCGTCACTAACGTAGTGCAGCCTTGAGTCTTGAACACCTTTTAGTATTTAGGGCATAAATTTTTCTAAAAAAGTCCAAAAAGGACGATCTTTCTGTCCCTAGAAATCTAAGCCAAAATTCCACAACTTTCATGTTGATGACTTTTTTTTATTCAAGGCACTTTTCAACGAACACAGAGGATTCGTTGACGAGTGGCAATGTGGGACTAGTCGACGAGTCCAATGGGAAGAACTGCTCCAACGCGAGGAAAACGGTTAGTTTACCAAATAAAATATATTTTCTTCTCCCCAACGGCTAGTTAATGGTTCCTTTGACTCTTGGTCTATAAATACAAGCTATTAGACTTGTATTAACATAGTTTTGAAGGTCTTTGATCATTCTTAGTGAAAAACATCATTTTATACAAAACCTAGCACATTGCATATTAGTTCTTCATTACATGCGCTCATTCTTTCTTGCTCACTTATTGTGGTTGATTCAGTTCTTAAGAGAATAGTGTGAGGTTTGGGTTGTAATTTATATTTGCTCATTCGAGGAGCATTGTGTTGTATTTCCATATTCTTGTAAGGTTGCTTGTAACGTTCTTTGTGAACCGTTTGGTTAAGGTTCGTTGTGAATTGAAGTGAAGGCTCTTGGCGAACGTGGTAGGGATTTGTTCCTAAGTTGTAAGGCTTCTCTGCCAGTGAAGGAGATTGTGTATAGTGGATTGCGAAATCCTTAGCTTGGTGCTAAGGCGTGGACGTAGGTTGGGTGCCAAAACATGTTAAATCCCGATGTTAAGCTTCTCTCTCCCTACTCTTTATTGTTTATCTTGGGCATGATGTAAATTCCATATATTGTGATATAATTGCTTGAATCCTTCCAAGCACTTTGTTTTGAGGAAAGAATTTTCAAGTACGTGAAAAGAGCCATTCACCCCTCCCCTCTGACTCTGTATTGCATATCTGCTACGGGGCACACGTAGATACTCTCGGGCTACGACCAACTAACACTATCCATTTCTCTTGCTGCCTTCAGTCCCCTCAGGCTCTCTCTATCTCACTTTTTCTCCCACTCGCAGGCTCTCCCATCTCTCTTTATCTCTCACTAGCTCATGGAGGCTCTCGATCCCTCTTCATTTCTTCCTTTTCATCCCTTGTCCCTGTTCGATTCTCACGCTCACCTCGACATCTCCCATCTCTCCCTGCTCTCCCATTCTCACACAGTTCACCTGCCTCTCCATCCTCCCACCACCAACCTTCCCTACAGCTCTAGCATTCATGGCCGCATGGGGGCTCCACTCGCACTCATTCTACGATTGCTTGCCTTGGCTATTCATCCTTCATGGTTTTTGCCACTTCATCAACCTGAGTTGTTAAGCTTTTGTCCTCATTGGCGGCGTGGTACGATCTGGTCATTTTTGTCCCGATGCTGATTCAATGTTCGTTTTATGAGTTGCTCTTGTCATTAGGTCCTGCCAACGATCTGCGGCGGGCGGTGCAAGTTGGAAAGTAACTCTCGCAGGCTCATGGATTTTCATCTCCACTGTCGTTGATCTAGGCAATGCGACACAGGTGAGACAAAAGAAAAATTGATTTGAGTTATCTATTTATTATCTCATACTGATATATGCTTGTTTTAATTCATGGAGGACCTAATATGGAGTTCATAGCCTAGTTACTATTTTAGGATGCAATTTTTTGAATTGGTTACGTTCATGCTCGTTAAAACCTTATTATGTAAGCATATGTAATCGAGAAGGGTAGCAGAGGCGATTATGCGTCTAAGTTGCGTAATTAGGCATTTAAATTCATGTATTAAAGATTATAATTTTAATTAAATACCTAATTATATTCAATATTTTAACATTGCGCTCAATTTATAATATTTGGCTTTTTATTCAATAATTTATGAATTTTTGGAATTTTATTATTGTAGGGTAATTTATGGACATTAAAGCCAACATTACTTCGTAATCTATGCATAACTCTCTCGTTCGAGTTCCGATTGAGATGATTCAAAATGATGTCGAAAGCTAAGAAAATGCTCTACAACTTTCGTGTTTTGAGTTTTGAAAGCTATGAGCTATAGGAAGGTCAAAATTGGGCTTGTGTGTTAGGAAATGAACAAACAAGAAACAAACAAGAAAACGAAAAAAACGAAAAAAAAAAAAAAAACAAAAGAAAGGACTTGATTTGACTTGCCCATACAACAAAGAGGCGTTGGGTCTTCAATTTGCAGGGTCTTTAATTTGCTGGGAGCCGAATTGTAAAAAGGTGAGTTTAGGGGATATTATATTAGTTTGAAGGTTTGCTTTTGACAGAGCTTTAGGTAGGGTTTCTTTGAGGGTAGACTTCAACTAGGATTAATTTTGGGAGCAGCTTTTGGAGGGGAGAAGCGGCAGGCAGCCGTAGCAAAGAAGAAAAGCAGCAGCAAGGCTGCTGTGTGAAACACACCTCCACGGCCTACATCTCTCTCTCTCTCTCTCTCTCTCTCTCTCTCTCTCTCTCTCTCTCTCTCTCTCTCTTATTTTCTTTTGTAATTACACTAAATTTAGAATTAAACTGTATTCCCTGAGGAGACGATTTGACATTTGGACCAATTATTACACGACTGAATTCCTATACTTGGGATAGCTTCCGAATTGCTCATTTTCGAGTGAGTCAAGTTTTTGGCGCCGTTGCCAGAAGTGCCAGATTGAATTTTAAAATTTGTGTTTTTTCAATTATTTTTGATTTTAATAAAAAAAATAAAAAAAAAATAAAAAATAAAAATAAAAAAATTGAAAAAATTGACCATGCTTGTTTGCTGTTGTGTTGGTGAATTTATTCTGTTTGTTTTGATGTTTGATGCCTTGGATTCGAGATATTTCAAATATAATGTCAAAAATTTCACTTAGCACAAGTAGTGACACATAGAGCACAGAATCTAATTGTTCTTCTGTAACTTTTACAAGTGATTATGAAATTGATTTGAGTGATATTTTTAAAGAAATTTTTGAGAGAGTTATGGCTGCACCTACACAACGTACACTTTAGGATTTTCTATAGCCTCCATGCACTTCTACACCTTCTTGCATTGTGTTACCACACGATACACTGAACTTCACAATGAAGCATGGTATGTTATCTGTGATACCCCAGTTTCACGAGATGGATTTTGAAAGTTCATATCAGCATTTAATAGATTTTGAGTTGGTTTGTATCACTTTCATTAATAGGGCTGGAACTGATGAGTATGTCAAACTTTGCTTATTTCCTTTTTCTTTGAAAAATAAGGCAAAAATCTAGTTTAACTCTCTGAGACCTAACTCTATTACTAGTTGAGCTGAAATGCAGCGTAAGTTTTTAAACAAGTTTTTTCCTTTTCAAAGAACCCAGTACTTGTAGGAGTAGATCTGCCAATTCATGCAAAAAGGTGATGAGACCTTCTAGGCTTGTTGGGAGTGGTTTCAAGGATCTAATGAGTATTTGTCCACATCACGGATTCAAATCTTGGAGGTTAGTCAATTATTTCTATACTGCTCTTACCCCTGAATGTAAACAATTTTTCTAGATTACGTGCAATGGGGAGTTCTTCAACAAGGAACCAGACAAGGCTCTATCATTCTTTTATTACTTAACTGAAATTGCCCAACAATGGACCACATGATATGATTGGGCGCAAATAGAAGCACAACCTCTCAGAGCAATTGGTGGTAGAGGTAAATACGAGGTAAAAAAGGAACTCACCTACAAGCTCTCATTGCTTCTATGCCTAAGAAAGTAGAGGATATGGAGTTAGAGAAAGTGAAAGCTACGAAATTGGTAGGATTGGCCACGTTTACCAGTATTACAGGAGAATGGATTTGATCAGATGCAATTAACAAAATAGGGTCAAAAAATCTCAAAATCAGCCATTCTCAAACACTTATAATCCGGGATGGAGGAATCACCCAAACTTATCATGGAGGAATGATCAGTCTGGCTCATCTTCCTCATAGTTTTAGCAATTTCCGCAGTCTTATGCACCACCTCCGCAGCTACTATATCGTCTAGTTGGAGCTCCTCAACAACTGTATCAACTGAAGTAGATCTCTCATAGCTACGCACCTCTAGGATTTCAACCTAATTTAGCTCTTATTCCATCAAATAAATCTTCTAATGATAGCATAACACAGATGGTGAATATGTTTCAATAATTCATGCAGATTCACGTCACGACCAACAACCACAATACTCAAGCTATCAATGAACTGAGAGAAACTATTAATAAGAGAAGTACACAACTGAATACCTTAGAAAAAAGGGAAATTTCCAGCACAACCTCAGCCTAATCCTCGGATATACCAACAACAATAGCAACCAGTGCATACCGTTTCAGGGGATTCTATTGAAATGACAAAGACTGTTATTACCTTGAGGGGCATAAAAGAAGTTTCCCATCTTGAGATACCTATTGATTAACAAATAGTTGCCTTAACACTTGACGTTGCAACTGAGACAGATGAAGCAAAAGAAAAATAAAATAAAGCAAGCTCAGATTCAAAGAAGTCAGTTAAGGTGGAGGATGAGACTAGTAAAGAGTACTGACCTATGGTACCCTATCCTCAGAGGTTAGCAGCTGGTCAAAAGAACAAATATCACAATGAAATTCAAGAAATCTTCAAGCAAGTGAAGATCAACATTCTACTTTTGGAAGCCATATAGCAAGTTCCTACATATGCAAAATTTCTGAAGGATCTGTGCACAGTGAAAAGAAAATTGAACGTAAAGAAGAAAACTTTCTTGACCGAGCAAGTTAGTGCGTTAATATTGAGTCCGACTCCTCAGAAGGTTAGAGATCCTGGTTCTCCCACTATTTCTATTATGATTTTTAAATCTCGTATCGGGAGAGCTTTACTTGATTTGGGGAGTAGTGTGAATTTGCCCCCATTTTCAATATATGAGCAGTTGGGTTTAGGTGAGTTGAAGAAAAAACCCATGATGCTACAGTTGGCAGATAGTTCATTAAAAGCTCCACAAGGTGTTATTGAAGATGTATTAGTACAAGTTGAAAAATTTTATTACCCAGTGGACTTTGTAGTTTTGGATATACAGCAGCCTGTCTCCAACATCTACCAGGCATCTATTATTCTTGGGCAGCCATTCCTTGCTACCTCCAATGCATTGATCAATTGTTGAAGTGGAGTACTGAATCTCACATTAGGAAATATGACATTGGAGATGAACGCGTTTAATGCTCACAATATGCCGAATGAGTGTGATGATTCAGATGTACTTGTAGTTGATGTGGTAGATAACTTGGATATTTCAAAGCTGTTGTCGACATTGGATTCTGATGGTGCATTTGAGAGTGAATCTCCCGAGCAGCCTAAGGTATTTGATGAAAAAGTTCCCTTGATTAGAGAGTTTCCAGAATCAGACTGGTAATCCATAGAAATAGATGCAATATTAGTTCGTGATGTGTAATGGAAACTGAACCCAACCATGACGGAGGTGGTAAAGAAAGAAGTCCTAAAAATGTTAGATGTTGACATCATCTATCTTATCACCGATATGTCATGTGCCTCTTGGTTTGATGATATTGTGAACTACCTTGTCACTGACCGAACGCCAAAACATGGGGTAACATAGGATAAGCGTAAGTTCTTTGCAGAGATCAAGATCATACTTGAGAAGATAGGTTGTCCTAATCGAAAAGGTTAGTTAGAGAAATTGGTTGATGCACTCTAGGCCTATTAAACTGCTTTCAAGACAAATTTAGAGATGTTCCCCCATAGGTTAGTGCATGGTAAGGTATCTCATTTACCTGTTGAGATTCAGCATCATACATTATGGGTTATAAAACAAATTAACTTTTCACTTGATGATGCCAAAGGCTTGAGAAAGTTATAGGTGTGTAAGCTTAAAGAATCCAAGAGGGAAGTTTATGACAAGGCTCGCTTAGCGAAGAAGCATATGAAGATGTTGCATGACAATAAAATCAAGGATAAACAACTTTTTATGAATCAGAAAAATCTTTTCTATGACTCTAGATTGCATCTGCTTTCCGAGAAACTGAGGTCCCGATGGGATGGCTTGTACATCGTTGAACACGCTTATCCCCACGACATAGTGAAAATTGTGGATCCAACGAATGGTAACAGTTTCATGGCCAATGGATAGCGGCTCAAGCCTCTCATGACTCCCTTTGATTCAAATGAAGAGGTCTTGCATCTGCAAGACCCTAGGGGAGCTTTCTGACCTTTCTCTCCTATTACTTTTTTTTTTCTTTTTTTTTTCTTTTTTCTTTATTTGTTTCTTTATTTGCATTTTTCTTTTCTTTTTTCTATTGCATTAGTTGTAGTGATTTTTTGTGTTTTATTTTAACTTGTTTCCATAGTGCGCAGTTTTTTATTTCCCCTCTACTTTCGCATTGAGGACAATGTTTCACTTTAGTTTTAGGGGAGGGGGTGAGAATTTGCATGTGACATTGTGCACCTCCACTTGCTGAGTTAGTTTATATATATATATATATATATATATATATATATATATATATATATATATATATATATAATTTGAATATGAATGATTAGGTCATGATTAACACTGACTTATACCCTTTACATACTTACATATAACCTATGAGTTATAAACTTAAGTTGTATAGTGGGTTATTTATGTGTAATTTCTCTTTATATGGTTAATCTAGGAATTATAACTTTTTGAAGGTTGACTGGTAGTTCATTCGTGTTAATCTGACTATATAAACTTTTGTATTTACATGGTATCTCATAAGGCTGAATATACACATTCACATAATTTGTTGCACTTAAGGTTCCTTGTGAGCACCGAGAGAACACTTGTGGCGACTATGACACCTTGTGAGGTACTGTTGAACCATTTATCATTTTTTTTTTTTAGTTTTTGACATCATCTCAGAGTTTATGAAACTCAACTTTTTTTTTTTCCGAATACTCTTTGTATACTAGTCTCAGTTTTTGACTTACTAGCCTAGAGGTGACATCCAGTGGGGAGATAGAAACCTAGGTCTTGTAACCTACTCAAGATGTGAAGGGTGAGCCATCCCTAGAGATAGACTTAGTTCATAGACTACTGTTCGAACTCAATTCACATGGATGGTATGAAGACAGCAAAAGAAGTGTAATGATTGTCCTAATTGATCAGGAAAAGAAAAAATTTGAAAAATGAGCAGAAGAAAGAAAAAGGAAAAATAGAAATGCACATGAAGTGAAAGGTTAATACTTGCTCCAAACAAATACCACACAAAGTCAAAGACACGACATATGATCTCCACATATGAAGACTCTTTAATCGCTTAATGCCTTAGATGTATTCACGTTTGGTTTGTGAATAAGTCGATCTAGGGTGGTCTTGGTTGGATATGGCGAGTAGGTGAGAAGATACTAGGGTGAAGGACCCGACACCTCACAAATAGGCTGGATCATTTTCAGACTAGTCCATTACATACATTTAGCGTTTGTTCCTTGCAATATGTGAGATGTTTGATCATGATACTCCTCCTCACATATGATGAGTGAACTCATCCCTTTTGAGTGTTTTTGAGGGTAGACTAGTTAGATCGAGTCAAAACAATCGTTCTGTAGGTGTCCCATGGATATCCTGGGTGTAACAAGTCACACACATTACACATGTCTAGATATTTCGCTTATTTATACTCAAATTTATTTGGCTACATTAACTCTGAATTAATTTCTGGTTGACTTTACATGAGTATACTGTTCTTGATGATCATATAATGATGAAACTTGCATGAGTGACTTGCTTCGGAGTTGTGCATGAACGAGCTAGTGTGTAATCTGATGATATTCCTGTATGTGAAATGACATATTTGTGTTGCATGTGCACTCATCTAATATTCACTGAAATTGGTGTTTGATGGTACCGTCTTGGATTTCATTCATGTTATTTGTTAAAAACTAGCAAAACGTTAGTTGGGGTGTGATTATGCGTCTAAGTTGTGTAATTAGGTGTTTAAATTCATGCATTAAAGATTATAATTTTAGTTAAATGTCTAATTGTGTTCAATATTTTAACATTGGGCTCAATTTATAATATTTGGCTTTTTATTCAATAATTTATGAATTTTTGTATTTTATTATTACAGGGTAATTTATGAACATTAAAGCAGACATTACTTCGTAATCTGAGCATTACTCTCTTGTCCGAGCTCTGATCGAGATGATTAAAAATACTATGGAAAGCCAAGAAAATGCTGTACAACTTTTGTATTTTAAGTTTTGAGAGCTACCAGTTGTAGAAAGGTCAAAATTGGGCTTGTGCGTTAGGAAACCAAAATAAAAAAGAAAAAAAAGAAACAAACAAGAAAACGAAAAAAAAAAAAAATAACTTGATTTGACTCGCCCATGCAACAAAGAGGCTTTGGGTCTTCAATTTGCTGGGGGTCGAATTGTAAAAAGGGGAGTCTGGGGGATATTATTATATTAGTTTGTAGGTTTGCTTTTGAGAGAGCTTTAGGTACGGTTTTTTGAGGGTAGACTTCAGCTAGGATTAATTTTGGGTACAGCTTTTGGAGAGGAGGCAGCAGGCAGCCATAGTAAAGAAGAAAAACAGCAACAAGCCTGCTATGCGAAACAGACCTCCAGGGTTTGCATCTCTCTCTCTCTCTCTCTCTCTCTCTCTACCTCTCTCTCTCTCTCTCTCTCTCTCTCTCTCTCTCTCTCTCTCTCTTCATCTCTCTTTACTTCCTTTCTCTTTCTTTAGCATTTAAATACTTGTTAATGTTTCAGAATTGTTATCTTTAGTTTTTTTTTTTTTTCGTATTTTATTTAAAGTCTTTATTGAAAGTTTAAATTATGTTGGGGTTATTCACACTTTTTTTTTATTTAATATCATTAGTTTAAATTTTTATTTGGGTTATTCGCGTTATTAAATTTAGTTTACTTTTTATTTTATTTCATATCATTTTTTGAATGAGTTTTGATTTGAGTTATTTTCTAGAGTTACACTCAGATTTTTTTTGAAAAAATCTTAAGTTTGGTTGGATTTAGTTTAATTTTGGTTTGCGTTCTTGATTGTATTAAAATTTAGTTTTTGTTTGAGTTTGTGTTTGATTAAGGTTTTTTATAGTTGCATGCTTAAGTTACGTAGTAAAGTTATCGTCCTTAAGCTTTTTGTCTATAGTTCAAACGTGAGATTTATTTCTTGCCTGGCTGATTAAAAGTAGGATTATGTTTGGTATTTAATTTTGCCATCGTCTATTTCATTGTGCCCTTTCCTATATCTCATTGTTAATTTATTGCGTGCTAGGTTCATAAATTAAATTTCACGTTGTTTAATTCGTCAAAGAAATCTCAAACATCCTAAAACCCGAATCTGAACTGTATTCAATAAACCTTTTGTTTCTTATTTTCTTTTGGAATTACACTGAGTTTGGAATTAAACTTCATTCCTTGAGGAGACGATCTGGCCCTTGGGCTAATTATTATACAATTGAACTTCTATACTTGGAATAGCTTTCGAGCTGCTCATTTTTCAAGTGAGTCAAGAGGCACTTAACACACACCAAGAGCATTCTGCTCCTTGCTCTCCTCCCTTCATTCTCGCCACATCAACGCCACCCAAACAAGCATTGGTCCCATATCCATCCTCTTCATCCCGACAACCACTATTTCCATTCTTCTGCAGCTCTGGCGATGACAGCCTCACCCACTCACGACCACACCTGCACTCGCAGCACGTATCTCCATCTCCGAACACCCAGACCTCTTTCACGAACCCCACCATCTCTCTTTCCCTTTTCCTCTCCCTCTCAATACCAAACCCTTGTTCTTCACCCAAAACAAAATTTGTGGTGGTGCTCTCAGAAGAGCCAAACCCTTTGTTGTATACCACCATAGATCCATCCACTACCGGTCCTTCCTTTGTCGACCGTCTCCTTCATCCTAATCTATCTTTGGCCACTACACGTTTCCGGCACTTGATCATCATTCCTTTCGAAAGTTGCAATAGATCAGTGACATCTTCGTCTTTTTTTTCGTTCTCCGTCGTCATTGACGCCCTTTAGATCTTCATCCTTTGACATCTCTGCACTGCGTTCACGACAGCTCCCAACCCCATCTGTTAGAATTGGTGTATTCTCAAGAGGGAGAGTGAATTGGAAATTTAAAATTTATCACCTAGGGTAAATGAGATTGCCGTATAATACACCCTAGGGTCTTTCTATGCAATTCCAAATGCGCCAATAAATATAATGTGTGGAAATTTAAATCAAGCACATCATTCACACCATAGCATACACGTGTGGTAAATATAAAGCGCAGAAATATAAACATGACATACGATATGTTATAAGGGTTTGACCAGCTGTGCCTACGTCCTTGCCTCTAACTCGCAAGTCCGAGGATTCCATTAAAGGCTCACTTAATGGGTTGAGCAGCACCGATTATAACAAGGTCAATTAGCATAGGGCTGACCTCAACCTTTACAACCAGGTCAATTAGCGGGGCTGATCTTAACCTACACCTTAATAGGATGGTGCACCTAACTTTCCTAACCGGGTTTAAGCCATTCTGGGACTATTTTAAAGGACTAGTCTCCCTCTTCAGGCCCATGCTTGGAAATACAACATTATTTTTACAATCAATGAGAATGGTACAGTGATTATACTTTAATGTAAAGCAGATATATACCCAGTTACGTGTAATCACATACACCACCAATAAGATATAATAAGTAAGCTCAGTGTGGTTTACAATATATCAACTCTCAAATAAATATTTGTTATCTGTGTAATCAGTGCGTGAGAGTGCAAACCACTATGTTCTTTGTTTCACAAGATATTCATTCAACGTGCTTGAACAAAGAGTTTAAGTCTCAAATATTCAAATCAGCAGAATATCTCAATCACGTAAATATCACATAATGTATATGCTTGGTTTGTAAAAAATATATAATCTTTGTATTCAGCAAATGATATGTAAGTCAATGAATTTTGCAACAAAGATTAATATCACATAGACAAATATCCTTTCAAAAATATGTTGAAATAAGTCACCCAAGATATTTGAGAATGTTTTTGAAAATTTTTTTGCAACCCAAAAACAAATACAAGCTTCCTAAGATATTGCAACACAAATGCAATACTTAGAAGCTTAAAGCAAGTCTTCTTAGGATAGACTTATTAGCAAAGCTCCCTAAGAATACTTAGGTTTGACTCTCAAGAAAATCGTTTCAACCAATCAAACAAGAAGGGTAAACCTTTAAGAAGAATCACTCAATCAACTTACAGAGAGTTTAAGCAATATGAGAAGATAAGTATGAGTGAGAGGAGTGTAAAAATGAGTAGTAGAAATGTTTTCTTTAGAGAGAATTTGTTAATGAAGTTGGCTAATCTTCTTGCTAATTTTTCCAAATGAAGGGGTATATATAGATACCCCTAGAATTATAACCGTTAGGGAGATAGTCGGGATTATTAGAAAAGATTTAATCATTATTTAATTAATTTAAGCCTGTTTTACGGAGTTAACCATGGTAAAAAAATAGGTCCAACCCGAGAGCACTGGTCGACTAAGATAGGTTCGGTCGACCGAAGTTCTTATGGCTTGATCAACCGGGCCAACAATTAATTGCTCGTTCCATCAACCGGGCATGTATGTTCGAGGTGAATGTCCGAGGTTTGGTCGTCTAGGGTGAAAATGAACTAGACTGGTCGGTTGACCAGAGAGTTGGGTTCCCACATGTGGGAACTCGGTCGACCAGGTTGGTGGTATACAATTTTTGCTCGGTTGACCAAGAAGTCAAAATGTTGACTTCCTAGGAGGCTTGGTCGACCGGAGGCAAATGAACTACACAGTTCGTTCAACCGGACTGTGGTCAACTAGTTGACCCGGATCAAGTTCGATAGACCAAGGGCAAAATACACATGAGGTGTCAGTTGACCGAAGGTGCACATTTTGTGCATTTCGATTCTGTTTCATGCAACAAACACCCTACTCAAATGACCAACATATATATGTGCAATAGTGAGTGTCTTAGGGTCATTTTTAAGTCCTTTTGAAGACACCGAAAAAATCTAGTGTTAGTCGACCGAAGGTCTTTCTAAGGTTATTTTCATTTTGAGCTTATCTTTTTTAGTTTGAGCTTACCAATTGTATCATGCAGGTGGTACGTATGATTATTACAGACCAAATCCTATTTACTATTACAGACCCTTTGAATAAAAGTGAAATACAATACAAATAAAAATTAGGTCTTCAACTTCAATCTTCTCTTTGTGCATTATGATCTGTCAATTTGAGTTCTTGCACATAACCTCAAACACTCATTAAATATAACAGGTATTTGTCATTATCAAAACCGGGCGTGACCTATAAGGTCAACATCAACATCATCAGACTCCGCCCTTGTCAACCGCTGCCTGCTCCTCACTCGACAACTCAGACTTTGTCGAATCCCTGGTGAACTCATCCTCCAACGTCATCTCTCACCTGAAAAGTCGTGCTCTAGAAAACAAAGTCATCTTTTGTCATCTCAATACTTTTTTTTTGTTAGTCTCTTACACTAGAACTTTTAAGTGCTCTATGGCTCATAAACATATTAAATAGTCACCAGTTAACCCACCGGTTCCTCCATAAACTGGTTTGGTCCTCACCAAATCTTAAACCCGTTCTCGCCACAATCAGTCAATGTTTGACCGGTTCACCCCCTGAATTGGCATGCACCAGTGTTCTCTTTTTTTAATTTTAAATGTTTCGATAATTTATTTAAAAATTTAAAAAAATTTTAAAAATTACAAAAAATTTCAAAAAAAAAAATCAGTAAAAATTGAGAAAAACTCTAAAAATGTTTCTAGCCCAGTTTCTAGTGCCTTTCATCTTAAAATAATTTTTATGTTAAAAAAACATATAATACAAAATTTTACAAAAATATTTTTGGATTAAAATTTGTTTTGAACATACAAAAATTCGAAAAAATACAAAAAAAAAAAAAAAATCAGAAAACTCAAAAAATTCTAAAAAATAAAATAAAATTTGGTCTCGATTTTCATGATTTTGCCTTAATTGTCTTTTTGTTATTTCAAAAATTCATGAAAATTATAAAAAAAAAAATTCAAAAATTGAAAGAAAAATCAAGAAAAAATATTTTTGTGGTTGAAGATCATTTTTGACACTCTTTTAATCCTGAATGAATTCCCAAACCTTCTAGAATATTATTTTTCATACTTCGAAAATTTCTATAAGATTTCAAAAATCGCAAGTGTGTTTTTCTAACTATTTTCTCAATTATCCGATCCCAATGATTGCAATGGGAGGCATTGAGCTCTGCAAAGTATGATATGCTCCGATTATGAAGGAATATCTATATAGTATTAATTTTGGGCATTTCTTTACACTTTTTGAAAAGGAGTAATTTTGAAGGCTTATTAAGTTTGATTTATACGATACTTTTCAATTAATTTGGTACCATTTATAAGAATGGGCGCGTAGGGGGTGCTAATACCTTCCCCTTGCATAACTGAACTTTCAAGCCTAACTCTGGTAGTGCAAACCAATTCTATTCCTAACGGGATAGTGATCAAGTGTTCAAACTGCATTAAAAAGTTAGTGGCGACTCCATACACTATGTTTTCCACAAAAATATTATTTTGAAAATCCACCTTTTTCAATTTGTGTACCCCGGGGCAACACGACACTTGGTGGTGTTTCCGCTCCGTGTCGAGGACGTCCCAACAAATTGCATTGCAAAAATTTTAAGGTGAACCATGTTTAATTTGGAAAATTAGAGTTGATATTTAATATAAAATGTGTTTTCAATTACCTATTTAAATACTACCTCGCATGCATTTAATTGAATTTTTAAGACCTACAATTGCCTCAATCGTGAAGCCCCTAAAATAAAAATAGGTAAGGAAGCCTCAACTTAAAGCTACCCTAAACCAAAAGTGCCCCAACCAGAATTGAAAACCAAAACCTAGAATTTATCAACCAAGTTTCATAATTCCTTGGCGAGAACACCAAAACCCTAATTCAAATCATTCAAACTCAAAATTTGATCCCAAGGTACCCCAAATAGAATTCACAAATTTGACCAAAAATCCTTGCTAAAACTTTGCAAAAATCCCAAACAGACCCAGGTCAAGACCCAAAATTTTGACTCGAGAATCCTAAAACCAACCCAAAGACCAAAGTCAACTTGACTAGGATCCAATTCAAACTAACCCATTGATTCAGGTCAACTTGACCTGAGTCAACTTAACCTAACGCGAACCCAATCTAGGTCAACCTTGACTTAGGTCAATTCACTCATTTACCCTGGACCCCTACCAATTCAAATCCTAATCTACCCCCTTACCCGAGCCCAATTACCCAGTTACCAAAGCCCAAATTAACCTAAACCCAACCCTAACCTAAATCCCAGCTAACTGAGGCCAACCTAACTTGATTCAGCCTAAACCTAGTCTAATCTCTAAAACTTAAACCTAGCCTAATCACCTAGCCCAAATCCTAAATCTAACCTAAGACCACGACCTAACTAATTAAACACGTCTTAAGCCCTAACCCAACCAATTCAAACTTAAACCCAACTTAAGTCAAAGCCCAAAGCCTAGGCCCCAACTAAACCAAAGCCCAAAACCTAACAGAAAGCTAAACCTTAGGCCCATCCATGACCCAGGTCCAATTGGACCCCAAAACCTAAGCCTAATCCATTAACCTAACCAAATAAGAGAAAAGAGATCTGAAGAGAAGAAGAAAGAGAAGGGAGATTCGAAGAGAGAGATGTGAGGAGAGAGGGAGAGAGAGAGACAGTAGAAGGGATTATCTTGGAGGCCACGTAGAGGGTGGTGCCCATGGTAGTGGCTGGTTGTGGTAGAGAGAGAGAGAGAGAGAGAGAGAGAGAGAGAGAGAGAGAGAGAGAGAGGGAGAGGGGAAGAGTAGAAAGAACAAAATAAATAAATAAAAAGATACATAAACCGCTCCATCCTTTTTTTATATAAAAAAATTAAAATTCATTTTTAGTTCATTTTTCATTCAAAAAATTGAGAAAATTGCAAATTTTTTAAAAATATATATAAAAAATCAGAAAAAATTCTCAAAGTCTTTTTTTACTTAAAGGGCCAAAAACCTTTTCAAAAAAATAAAGAATTTCAAAAAAAAAAAAAATTTGAGAGAAATCCTAAAAGATAAAGAAAAATTTTAGGCCCTTTTTTACTTTGTTTTGGTTACTTTTCTTGTGTGGTTTGCTTTTTGTGTGCCCTACTTGCCACATGAATGTGTTTTTCCCTTTCTTTTTTTGTGTATGTGTGCATGCATGCTTGTATATGCATGCATAACTCTAAAAGGAATGCTTAATCAGTTGGGGTTCTTTGATCCTCAATTATCTCCTAAGGGCGAGATTTTAGCATAATCACTTTAAATCTTTTCATTAGTGGTTCTATTAAACTCTTTGAATCATGGAGCACACCTTGCATGTCATTTTTTCCTGAATATTAATATTGTATTGTGTAAATGCTGTATTTTTTTCTTGTTTATATGTCTTTTCCATGTTTGTGTCTACATGCTATTGAATAAAAACCTCAAGGAATTTTCCTCTGGTTTTTGAAGGTTATGTCTTCGCATGCCTTTAAAGACTAAAGATTGGAGATTGTCTTATGCAGGTCCTCCCAAAAGTTAAAGATCAAGTAATGAACACCTTTTAAAATAAGAAAAAATGTTAAATAATCTTGAAATGGATCATTAAGAGTCATGTCTTTTACACACTTTTGAAGATCCCAAGGTGAGGATAGCCTCTATCTTATGTGGGACTATTGAATATTTAAATGGTAGGTAATTGAATAAATAGAACAATTAAAATCTTGATCAGTAATTTTGAAGGTAATCTTTAAATAATCAAGTATCACCCAATGGATGGGCGTGAAGCAGTGCTAACACCTTTCATTTGCATAATCGTACTCCCAAATCCGAACCTCATGACGCAGACTATGGATCACAGATTTCCTTGGGACCTAGATGTAATTTAGAGACCAATAAACTAATGGTATATTAAGTAAGTGTTATAACCACACCTATAATAAATAGGTTAGTGGTGATTTCGTTGATTCATAAATTACCTATTTCTCAATCTCATATATTACACCAGACTTCATATATTATCGAGTTTGGCATTTAGTCAAAGCAATCCGAAGGTTCATTGTAATAAATAGGTTAGTGGTGGATTCGTTGATTTATAAATTACCCATTTTCAATCTCATATATTACACCAAACTCCATATATTATCGAGTTTGCCATTTAGTTGAAGAGATCCAAAGGTTCATTCCCCTGCCTGTTTAGAGATAGGCCATCTGAGGAGTTGCGACATTAAGTATTATTGATGCCTAAAAGCAATTAAGTATACTTTTTTTTTTTTTTATATAACCAAACATGAAAAATATATTTCTTTTCCAAGTGTTTTGTACATTTAAAATTAACGAAGCCTTATAAATGGCAATTAAAAGGAAATGAAAGAGCAAAATTTGTGCATGCTAAATATATAATTATCAACTTCTAATAATTTACAGCAAGTGGAAATAAGTTCGACCAAATGAATAATACAAACATGGAGGTGCTTGGCATAGTTTAATTAATTAATTAAGGATTCAAACTAAGGTAAGATGTCTTAGAGGGGTTTCTTAACCACGAGAACAGGGCATTTGGCATTCTGAACACAATAGCTGCTCACACTCCCAAGCAAAGTGCTGCAAAAATAGAATTGAGTTACAAAATTGAACATATAAATTGTGATAATCTACGTGTTGGAATTATATTGAACTAAGTTAGAGGCACTGTTTCGTAACATAGATTTCAGACTGTGAACTTGAGTTTGAATGGGTTCTAATCAAATTCAATATAATTTTGTACTGTATTTTGTACAAACAAATTTAAATTTAAGATTAAAATTTAAACTCCCAAAGACCTTAATGCTGCATTTAGAAATATGAATTTCAGCTTTTGGATTTGATATAGGTGATTTTGGAAAAAATTTAATATAACTTTGTATTATATCTTTTGTAAATCCACACAAATTCAAAATTCAAAACGTATCGCGAATATAGGATAAGAGGCCATTGAGATACCTAAGAGTCATTCAAGGTTGCATTTGATTTATAGGGAAGGCTCTTAAAACTCACTTCCACCCTAATTTCATTAATGTTGGGTTTTTGTGGAGCCTAGTTGTGTTCGATCTGAATGATGACCCGACTTTTCTTTAATGAGAGATTTCCATCCTAAGGCTTAGTCCATGGAGCGAAGGATTGGGCCATAAGGCCCAAACTACACATTCGGAACCCTGTGCGCAGCATGTAAAATGATTGTTTTTGGGTGATTAGGTCAAGCGGTCACACTTCACGAGAGAGCGAGAGAGAGAGAGTATTGTACCTCTACATTCTCTGTATTTTTCTTCCTGATAATAGTGAAATCCCTGCAACTCCGTGGACGTAGACAAAATTACCGAACCACGTAAAAACTGTCTTGTGCGAGTGATTTTTCTTTGGTGTGTATTCTTTCTCTATTTAGTTTCTTACATGTTTCGGAAATTTGTTGTTAATTCCCAACAATTGGTATTAGAGCCTAGGATTAGGTTCGAGTGGGAGCAATGACAGAGGAAGCAGGAAAGACATCTGGAATAGAAAAGTTTAATGGCACAAACTTTGGATTCTAGAGGATGCAGATCGAAGATTATCTCTATGGGAAGAAGTTACATTTGCCGCTTCTAGGAGAAAAACATGTTACTATGAAGGACGAGGAATAGACTCTCCTTAACAGACAGGTATTAGGAGTTATAAAATTAACTCTGTCTAGGTCTGTTACACATAATGTTGTGAAGGAGAAGATTACAGCAGGTTTAATGAAGGCTTTGTATGGTATGTATGAAAAATCGTCAACAAATAACAAGGTACATGTGATGAAGAAATTGTTTAATTTGAAGATGGTAGAGAATGCATCAGTAGCACAACATTTGAATGAGTATAATACTATCACAAATCAATTATCGTCTGTGGAAATTGATTTTGATGATGAGATTCATGCATCGATTGTTTTGGCTTCATTGCCAAACAATTGGGAGGCAATGGGGATGGTAGTAAGCAACTCTACTGGAAAAAAAAAAAAACTGAAGTACAATGAGAGATTTAATTTTGGTTGAGGAGATTCGCAGAAGAGATACGGGTGAAACCTTTGGATTTGGTTCTACCTTAAACCTTGAGACAAGAGGTAGAGGTAATGACCGAAATTCAGATCGGGGCAGATCAAAATTCAGAAATTATAATCGAAACAGAAGTAAATTTAAATATGGCAAAAAAGGATAATGCTGGAACTATGGGAAAATGGGTCACTTTAGGAGACAATGCAAAAGTCTTAAGAAAAAGAATGAGGATGACTCTGCTAATGCTTGTATCAGAACAGGTACAGGATACATTACTTCTTGAAGTAGACAAACCACTTGATGATTGGGTTTTGGACTCAGGATCTTCGTTTCATACCACTTCACACCATGAAATCATACAGAACTATGTAGCAAGAGATTTTGGTAAGGTGTATTTGGCTGATGGTACAACCTTGGATGTTGTGGGTATGGGAAACGTTCGGATGTCGTTGCCCAATGGGTCTTTTTGGTTACTGGAGAAGGTACGACATATTCTTGACTTGAGAAGGAATCTGATTTCTGTCAGACATCTTGATGATGAAGGGCATGCTATTCTGTTTGCTGGTGGCACTTGGAAGGTGGTTACAAAGGGAGCTATAGTATTAACTTGTGGAAAGAAATTTGGTACTCTATACATAACCTCAAGTCTAAGAGATACAATTGCAGTTGCTAAAGCAAGTACTGATACCAGCTTATGACACCGCAGACTTGGTCACATGAGTGAGAAAGGGATGAAGATGCTGCTGTCAAAAGGGAAACTACCATAATTGAAATTCGTTGATATTGAATTATGTGAAAGCTGCATCTTAAGAAAGCAAAAAAGGGTGAGTTTCTTGAAATTTGGCAGGACACCGAAGGCTGAAAAGTTAGAGTTAGTATACACAGATTTGTGTGGGCCTTCTCCTGTTGCATCCCTTGGAGGTTCAAGGAACTAACTTACTTTCATTGATGACTCAATCAGAAAGGTATGAGTTTATTTTCTGAAAAATAAATATGATATATTTGAAACTTTTAAGAAGTGGAAGGCTATGGTTGAAACAAAGACATGTTTGAAAGTAAAGTGTTTGAGGTTAGATAATGGAGAAGAGTACATAGATGGAGGGTTCAGAGAGTATTGTGTTGCACATGGAATCGGAATGGAAAAGACCATTCCTAGGACACCACAACAAAATGGTGTGGTTGAGCGCAAAAATAGGACTCTCAATGAGTGTGCTAGGAGTATGAGGTTGCATACTAGATTACTAAAAACTTTCTGAGCTGATGCTGTTAGTACTGCAGCTTACCTAATAAACTGAGGACCTTCAGTTCTCATGGAGTTCAGACTTCCTGAAGAGGTTTGGAGCAATAAAGAGATAAAGTTTTCTCACTTAAAAGTTTTTGGTTGTGTTTCTTATGTTCATATTAATTCTGATGCTTGTAGTAAACTTGATGCAAAGTCCAAAATATGTTATTTCATTGGCTACGGTGATAAGAAATTTGGCTATCGATTTTGGAATTAACAAAACAGGAAAATCATTAGAAGTAGAAATGTGACCTTTAATGAAAAGGTTATGTACAAGGATAGGTCAACTGTAGTGCTAGATGTCACAGAGATAGATTAGAAGAAATCTGAGTTAGTTAACTTAGATGAGTTGACTGAAAAAACTGTCTAGGAAACTCAGCATATAGGCCTTCAAATGTTATAGTTTCGGATGTAGTAGTTTATCGATAAGATAGTATTAGTCCTAGTGATAACTCAGCATGTACTTGTGATTGATGTAGTGATTACTTTGCATATATTTTGATTGATGAACATGAATTATGAATGAACTTACGTTGAATGCAAAGAACTGAAATGTTTGAATACTTGCGTAGAATACTGAAATGTTGATATACTGAACTGTCAAGCATAGGTTTCATGCAAGTTTAAAAAAATAATGGAAAATGCATTATTTATAGACGACATGCTGCAGAAAATTTAATTGAATCTCTGTTTAAATAATGCATACATTAAGGGGGAGGAACTGTTTAAAATCCAAACATTTACATATAGTAAAGGGGAGCATATTTTCAAAAAGAACACTAATGGATTGTCATCAACAAAAAGGAGGAGAATGTTAGACCAAGTGGTTAAGGGTCTTTCATTCAAACTGTGTTTTGATGACAACAACCCATTAGCAGTTCTTTAAGGTTATGGACTTTTTTCTCTAGTCCAGCTCAGTTGCACAGAACAGCTCCAAAGCAAGCAAGTTTCAAACCAGCCAAAAGCAACATATGACATGACTAGAACTCAGCCACTCAAACCAAAGCATTCATGGATCCTACATAGCAAGCACATGTTCTCAGTTGAGTGTGAGAGTTAGAGAGATTGTTTTTGTAATCCTTTGTGTATGGTGTGACTCAAAAGAACAAGTAAGAAATGGGCAAATCACATACATATCACTAGAACACAGGCACAATTCCACATATATAACAAGTCAAGTAAAAATGCACAAGATGTCTAAAACCCTCAAAAATATTTTATTAAACCTAAGACATCTTGAAATAGATCAAAGATCATTTCTAAAATATAGATAAGGACCTTTTTTACTTCAACATAAACTTGGTTGAAATGAATTTTTAAAAAAGTAAAAGGGGTCCCGTCAACAAACACAAGGTCTCGTCAACAAGAATAACACAGGCCCTCGTTGACGTACACAAGGTACTCGTCGACGAGAAGATACTGAGAACACCAAAAAGTTCAAAGCACCTTCGTTGATAAATATAGGGGATTCGACGATGAAATTTGCACACATTTTGTCGATGTACATAGGGTACTCATCAACGAAAAGAAACCGAGATCTACCAAAATTCAGAATCAGTGACTCGTCGATGAACACAGAGCTTCGTTGACGAATAAGCTAAAGGGCTCGTCGACGAACATGGAGCTGCAGGCTTCATTTAATGCGGCAGAACGACTAGTTTTCTTCTTGTCTCATATCAATAAATGCCCAATGGCTCTCTAGTGCTAAGCTCCCCCCTTTGGTGTTTAAAATAGGTCTTTTGCATTAACTTCAAAGTAGTGAAGCTCACTAATTGTTGAAAACATTCATTGTGCATTTACTTTAGGGTTTCATTGTGCAACCACTTGCCCTCTTGCTCTTGCTTTTGTTTACACTCCATTGAAAAAGAGGAAATTGTGTGAGGATTACATTGTGATACTCAACTCAAGAGGAGCATTTAAGATTGTATCTACCTCTCTTCCAACTACTAGTATTGTAAGGTTCTTTGTGAGCCATTGTAAGGTGTCTCTACGTGAGCACCATTATAAGAGCTCTTTGTGAGCAGCTGATTGTGTAGGCTTCTCTGCCGGAAGGAGGATCATATAGTGGATTTTTGGGAATCCTTGAGTTGGTCTCAAGGCATGGACGTTGGCGCGGTGTTGAACCACGATAATATCGCTGTGTTAAGTGTCTCTCCTCCTTTCTCTCTTGTGTTGCTTTTCCATTACCATTTGCTTGATTTATACACTGCGATATAATACTCTTGTTCTTGCCAAAAACATTGTGTGATTGCAGAAAATCTTGCATATCCGCGAAAAATGTCTTTTCACCCCCTCTAGACGCATATCCGGACCAACACTCATCATGGTGATGAGATTTTAGGGTGTTCTCCAAGTTGACTGATGCTCACGGTTTGGTTGTAAAAGGGGTCACTTGCACACACTTCATGCACATACTCACTCATGCACCTCATGCACTCACTCACACACACCTGCACACAAACTCATACACACACTAAAATACACACTACCTGCACACCTCACGCACGGCTTCATGCCCTTCCACCATCCACTCTCTCACACATACCTCTAGTGATGCCACTTGTGCATGGAAAAATGGTGACACTCTTGTCTCTATTCCTTGCTCTGCCAACACGCCAGAGTCAACTCATCACCCAAACTGCCAGGTTGCGGATGAGGAGCTCTCCAAGTACAAGAAGGATGGCAATAGTTTTGGTTCAGACCTAACATGTTTTGGGTCGAGATTAAAGTCTATGTTAGAGACACATAGGGTGTTGCAGAGATGTCTGTTTGTTTTAGCTCTGACTGGGACATGCACGGTGATCGGTGATGGTGTTCTTCTTCTTCATACATAAGAAGCTCTTTGTTCCATGATGGTTTTTGCGGCTGGGAAGGCATTTCTCATAACTAATCTTGAGTTAATGAAGTTTTGGGATTTCGTGTCTCTCATTTTGGAAGGCTTGGAATATCAAAGACCATTTATCAAGCTTCCTGCCAGGATGTTTTGGTATGCTTGTCAAGTGGATGCATGAAAAGTCGTGCTCTAGAAAACAGAGTCATCTTTTGTCATCTCACACTAGAACTTTTAAGCGCTCTATGGCTCAAAAACATATTAATTACTCACCAGCTAACCCACCGGTTCCTCCATAAACTGGTTTGGTCCTGACCAAATCTTAAACCGGTTCCCTCCACGATCGGTCAATGTTTGACCGGTTCACCCCTGAATTGGCTTGCACCTGTGTTCTCTTTTTTTAATTATAAATGTTTAGATAATTCATTTAAAAATCCATAAAAATCATGAAAATTAAAGAAAATTTCAAAAAAATAAAAAAAGTAAAAATTGAGGAAATTTCTAAAAATGTTTCTAAGCCAGTTTCTAGTGCCTTTCATCTTAAAATAATTTTTATGTTAAAAATCACAAAAAAAAAAAAAAACAAATAATACAAAATTTCACAAAAATATTCTTGGACTAAAATTTGTTTTGAACATACAAAAATCCGGGAAAATACAAAAAAAAAAAAAAATCAGAAAATTCAAAAAAAAAAAAAAATTGGTCTCGATTTTCATGATTTTGCCTTAATTGTCTTTTTGTTATTTCAAGAATTCATGAAAATTATAAAAAAATTCAAAAAATGAAAGAAAAATCAAGAAAAAATATTTTTGAGGCTGAAGATCATTTTTGACACTCTTTTAATCCTGAATGAATTCCCAAACCTTCTAGAATATTATTTTTCATACTTCAAAAATTCCTATAAGATTTCAAAAGTTGCGAGAGTGTATTTTTCTAACTATTTTCTTGATTTTCCGATCCCAATGATTGCAATGGGAGGCATTGAGCTTTTCAAAGTATGATATGCTCCGATTTTGAAGGAATATCTATATGGTATTCATTTTGGGCATTTCTTTACACTTTCTGAAAGGGAGTAATTTTGAAGGCTTATTAAGTTTAATTTATAGGATAATTTTCAATTAATTTGGTACCGTTCATAAGAACGGGCGCGTATGGGGTGCTAATACCTTCCCCTCGCGTAACTGAACTTCCGAGCCTAACTCTAGTAGCGCAGACCAATTCTATTCATAACAAGGTAGTAATCAAGTGTTCAAACCATATTAAAAGGTTAGTGGCGACTTCATACACTATGTTTTCCACAAAAAAATTATTTTAAAAATCCACCTTTTTCAGTTCGTGTACCCGGGGGCAACACGACACTTGGTGGTGTTTCCACTCTGCATCGAGGACGTCGCAACAAATTGCATTGCAAAATTTTAAGGTGAGCCATGTTTAATTTGCAAAATTAGAGTTGATATTTAATATAAAATGTGTTTTCAATTACCTATTTAAATACTACCTCACATGCATTTAATTGAATTTTTGAGACCTATGATTGCCTCAGTCGCGAAGCCCATAAAATAAAAATAGGCAAGGAAGCCTCAACTTAAAGCTACCTTAAACCCAAAGTGCCCCAACCAGAATCAAAAACCAAAACCTAGAATTTCCCAACCATGTTTCATAATCCCTTGGTGAGAACACCAAAACCCTAATTCAAATCATTCAAACTCAAAATTTGATCCCAAGGTACCCCAAATAGAATTCACAAATTTGACAAAAAATCCTTGCTAAAACCTTACAAAAATCCCAAACAGACCCAGGTCAAGACCCAAAATTTTGACTCGAGAATCCTAAAACCAACCCAAATACCAAAGTCAACTTGACTAGGATCCAAGTCAAACTAACCCATTGATTCGGGTCAACTTGACCTGAGTCAACTTAACCTAACTCGAACCCAATCTAGGTCAACCTTGACTTGGGTCAATTTACTCATTTACCCTGGACCCCTACCAATTCAAATCCTAACCTACCCCTTTACCTGAGCCCAATTACCCAGTTACCTAAGCCCAAATTAACCTAAACCCAACCCTAACCTAAATCCTAACGGAGCCCAACCTAACTTGATTCAGCCTAAACCTAGTCTAATCTCTAAAAATTAAACCTAGCCTAATCACCCAGCCCAAATCCTAAATCTAACCCAAGACCACGACCCAACTAATTAAACACATTTTAAGCCCTAACCCAACCAATTCAAACTTAAACCCAACTTAAGTCAAAGCCCAAAGCCTAGGCCCCAACTAAACCAAAGCCCAAAACCTAACAGAAAGCTAAACCTTAGGCCCATCCATGACCCAGGTCAATTGGACCCCAAAACCTAAGCCTAATCCATTAACTTAACCAAATAAGAGAAAAAGAGATCTGAAGAGAAGAAGAAAGAGAAGGGAGATTCGGAGAGAGAGTTGTGAGAGAGAGAGAGAGAGAGAGAGAGAGAGAGAGAGAGAGAGAGAGAGAGTAGAAGGGATTATCTTGGAGGCCATGTAGAGGGTGGTGGCCATGGTAGTGGTTGGTTGTGGTAGAGAGAGAGAGAGAGAGAGAGAGAGAGAGAGAACAAAATAAATAAATAAAAAGATACATAAACCGCTCCATCCTTTTTTTATATAAAAAAAATTTTAAATTCTTTTTTAGTTCATTTTTCATTCAAAAAATTAAGAAAATTGTAGAAATTTTTTTAAAAAAAAAAATAGAAAAAATCAGTAAAAAATTCTCAAAGTTTTTTTTATTTAAAGGGCCAAAAACCTTTTTTAAAAAAATAAAGAATTTCAAAAATAAATAAAAATTGAGAGAAATCCTAAAAAATAATAAAAAAAAAATTAGGCCCCTTTTTACTTTGTTTTGGTTACTTTTCTTGTGTGGTTTGCTTTTTGTGTGCCCTACTTGCCACATGAATGTGTGTTTTTCCCTTTCTTTTATGTGTATGTGTGCATGCATGCTTGTATATGCATGCATAACCCTATAAGGAATGCTTAATCAGTTGGAGTTCTTTGATCCTCAATTATCTCCTAAGGGCGAGATTTTAGTAGAATCACTTTAAATCTTTTCATTAGTGGTTCTATTAAACTCTTTGAATCATGGAGCACACCTTGCATGTCATTTTTTCCTGAATATTAATACTGTATTGTGTAAATGCTGTATTTTTTTCTTGTTTATATGTCTTTCCCATGTTTGTGTCTACATGCTATTGAATAAAAACCTCAAGAAATTTTCCTCTGGTTTTTGAAGGTTATGTCTTCGCATGCCTTTAAAGACTAAAGATTGGAGATTGTCTTATGCAGGTCCTCCCAAAAGTTAAAGATCAAGTAATGAGCACCTTTTAAAATAAGAAAAAATGTTGAATAATCCTGAAATGGATCATTAAGAGTCATGTCTTTTACACACTTTTGAAGATCCCATACACACTTTTGAAGATCCCAACGTGAGGATAGCCTCTATCTTATGTGGGACTATTGAATATTTAAATGGTAGGTAATTGAATAAACAGAACAATTAAAATCTTGATCAGTAATTTTGAAGGTAATCTTTAAATAATCAAGTATCACCCAGTGGATGGGCGTGAAGGAGTGCTAACACCTTTCATTTGCATAATCGTACTCCCGAATCCGAACCTCATGACGCAGACTATGGATCACTGATTTCCTTGGGACCTAGATGTAATTTAGTGACCAATAAACTAATGATATATTAAGTGTTATAACCACACCTATAATAAATAGGTTAGTGGTGATTTCGTTGATTTATAAATTACCTATTTCTCAATCTCATATATTACACCAAACTTCATATATTATCGAGTTTGGCATTTAGTCAAAGCAATCCGAAGGTTCATTGTAATAAATAGGTTAGTGGTGAATTCGTTTATTTATAAATTACCCATTTTCAATCTCATATATTACACCAAACTCCATATATTATCGAGTTTGCCATTTAGTTGAAGAGATCCAAAGGTTCATTCCCCTGCCTGTTTAGAGATAGGCCATCTGAGGAGTTGCGACATTAAGTATTATTGATGCCTAAAAGTAATTAAGTATACTTTTTTTTTTTTATATAACCAAACATGAAAAATATATTTCTTTTCCAAGTGTTTTGTACATTTAAAATTAACGAAGCCTTATAAATGGCAATTAAAAGGAAATGAAAGAGCAAAATTTGTGCATGCTAAATATATAATTATCAACTTCTAATAATTTACAGCAAGTGGAAATAAGTTCGACCAAATGAATAATACAAACATGGAGGTGCTTGGCATAGTTTAATTAATTTATTAAGGATTCAAACTAAGGTAAGATGTCTTAGAGGGGTTTCTTAACCACGAGAACAGGGCATTTGGCATTCTGAACACAATAGCTGCTCACACTCCCAAGCAAAGTGCTGCAAAAATAGAATTGAGTTACAAAATTGAACATATAAATTGTGATAATCTACGTGTTGGAATTATATTGAACTAAGTTAGAGGCACTGTTTCGTAACATGGATTTCAGACTCTGAACTTGAGTTTGAATGGGTTCTAATCAAATTCAATATAATTTTGTACTATATTTTGTACAAACAAATTTAAATTTAAGATTAAAATTTAAACTCCCAAAGACCTTAATGCTGCATTTAGAAATATGAATTTCGGCTTTTGGATTTTATATAGGTGATTTTGGAAAAAATTTAATATAACTTTGTATTATATCTTTTGTAAATCCACACAAATTCAAAATTCAAAACGTATCGCAAATATAGGATAAGAGGCCATTGAGATACCTAAGAGTTATTCTAGGTTGCATTTGATTTATAGGGCAGGCTCTTAAAACTCACTTCCACCCTAATTTCATTAATGTTGGATTTTTGTGGAGCCTAGTTGTGTTCGATCTGGATAATGACCCGACTTTTCTTTAATGAGAGATTTCCATCCTAAGGCTTAGTCCATGGAGTGAAGGATTGGGCCATAAGGCCCAAACTACACATTCGGAACCCTGTGCGCAGCATGTAAAATAATTGTTTTTGAGTGATTAGGTCAAGCGATCACACTTCACGAGAGAGCGAGAGAGAGAGAGTATTGTACCTCTACATTCTCTGTATTTTTCTTCCTGATAATAGTGAAATCTCTGCAACTCCGTGGACGTAGACAAAATTACCGAACCACGTAAATACTGTCTTGTGCGTGTGATTTTTCTTTGGTGTGTATTCTTTCTCTATTTTGTTTCTCACATGTTTCGGAAATTTGTTGTTAATTCCCAACAATTGGTATTAGAGCCTATGATTAGGTTCAAGTGGGAGCAATGACAGAGGAAGCAGGAAAGACATCTGGAATAGAAAAGTTTAATGGCACAAACTTTGGATTCTGGAGGATGCAGATCGAAGATTATCTCTATGGGAAGAAGTTACATTTGCCGCTTCTAGGAGAAAAATATGTTACTATGAAGGACGAGGAATGGACTCTCCTTAACAGATAGGTACTAGGAGTTATAAAATTAACTCTGTCTAGGTCTGTTACACATAATGTTGTGAAGGAGAAGATTACAGCAGGTCTGATGAAGGCTCTGTATGGTATGTATGAAAAACCGTCAGCAAATAACAAGGTACATGTGATGAAGAAATTGTTTAATTTGAAGATGGTAGAGAATGCATCAGTAGCACAACATTTGAATGAGTATAATACTATCACAAATCAATTATCGTCTGTGGAAATTGATTTTGATGATGAGATTCATGCATCGATTGTTTTGGCTTCATTGCCAAACAGTTGGGAGGCAATGGGGATGGTAGTAAGCAACTCTACTGGAAAAGAAAAAATGAAGTACAATGAGAGATTTAATTTTGGTTGAGGAGATTCGCAAAAGAGATACGGGTGAAACCTTTGGATTTGGTTCTGCCTTAAACCTTGAGACAAGAGGTAGAGGTAATGACCGAAATTCAGATCGGGGCAGATCAAAATTCAGAAATTATAATCGGAACAGAAGTAAATTTAAATATTGCAAAAAAGGATAATGCTGGAACTATGGGAAAACGGGTCACTTTAGAAGACAATGCAAAAGTCTTAAGAAAAAGAATGAGGATGACTCTGCTAATGCTGTATCAGAAGAGATACAGGATACATTACTTCTTGAAGTAGACAACCCACTTGATGATTGGGTTTTGGACTCAGGTTCTTCGTTTCATTCCACTTCACACCATGAAATCATACAGAACTATGTAGCAGGAGATTTTGGTAAGGTGTATTTGGCTGATGGTACAACCTTGGATGTTGTGGGTATGGGAAACGTTCAGATGTCGTTGCCCAATGGGTCTGTTTGGTTACTGGAGAAGGAACGACATATTCTTGACTTGAGAAGGAATCTGATTTCTGTCAGACATCTTGATGATGAAGGGCATGCTATTCTGTTTGCTGGTGGCACTTGGAAGGTGGTTACAAAGGGAGCCATAGTATTGACTTGTGGAAAGAAATCTGGTACTCTATACATAACCTCAAGTCTAAGAGACACAATTGCAGTTGCTGAAGCAAGTACTGATACAAGCTTATGACACCGCAGACTTGGTCACATGAGTGAGAAAAGGATGAAGATGCTGCTGTCAAAAGGGAAACTACCAAAATTGAAGTTCGTTGATTTTGAATTATGTGAAAGCTGTATCTTAAGAAAGCAGAAAAGGGTGAGTTTCTTGAAAATTGGCAGGACACCGAAGGCTGAAAAGTTAGAGTTAGTGTACACAGATTTGTGTGGGCCTTCTCCTGTTGCATCCCTTGGAGGTTCAAGGAACTAACTTACTTTCATTGATGACTTAACCAGAAAGGTATGAGTTTATTTTCTGAAAAATAAATATGATATATTTGAAACTTTTAAGAAGTAGAAGACTATGGTTGAAACAGAGACATGTTTGAAAGTAAAGTGTTTGAGATTAGACAATGGAGAAGAGTACATAGATGGAGGGTTCAGAGAGTATTGTGTTGTACATGGAATCAGAATGGAAAAGACCATTCTTAGGACATCACAACAAAATGGTGTGGTTGAGCAGCGCAAAAACAAGACTCTCAATGAGTGTGCTAGGAGTATGAGGTTACATACTAGATTACCAAAAACTTTCTGAACTGATGCTATTAGTACTGCAGCTTACCTGATAAACTGAGGACCTTCAGTTCTCATGGAGTTCAGACTTCCTGAAGAGGTTTAAAGCAATAAAGAGGTAAAGTTTTCTCACTTAAAAGTTTTTGGTTGTATTTCTTATGTTCATATTAATTATGATGCTTGTAGTAAACTTGATGCAAAGTCCAAAATATGTTATTTCATTGGCTATGGTAATAAGAAATTTGGCTATCGATTTTGGAATTAACAAAATAGGAAAATCATTAGAAGTAGAAATGTGACATTTAATGAAAATGTTATGTACAAGGACAGGTCAACTGTAGTGCTAGATGTCACAGAGATAGATTAGAAGAAATCTGAGTTAGTTAACTTAGATGAGTTGACTGAAAATACTGTCTAGGAAAGGGGTGAAGAGGATAAGGAGAATGTAGAATCACAAGTAAATCAGAGTACACTTGTAGTTGCGGTCCGTAGATCTTTCAGGACCGTTAGACCTCCACAATATTATTCACTTGCTCTAAATTATCTCCTATTAACTAATGGTGGTGAGCCAGAGTGTTATGATGAAGTCTTGCAGGATGAAGTTCAAGCAAGTGGGAGTTAGTCATAAAGGATGAGATGAATTCCTTGTTAAGGAATCAAACATGGGAACTGATTGAATTTCCAGTAGGGAAGAAGGTTTTGCACAACAAGTAGGTATACAGAATAAAGAACGAACATGATGGTAGCAAGCGCTACAAAGCCAGATTAGTTGTTAAAGGGTTCCAACAGAAGGAGGGCATTGACTTCACAAAAATATTTTCCCCAATTGTGAAGATGTCGATAATTAGACTGGTACTAGGAATGGTGGCTGTAGAAAATCTACATATTGAGCAGTTAGATGTGAAAATGGCATTCCTTCGTGGTGACTTGGAGGAATACATCTACATGATCAAGCTAGAAGGGTTCATTGTCCAAGGACAAGAGAATTTAGTTTGCAAACTAAGAAATAGCTTGTATGGTCTAAAATAAGCTCCTAGATAGTGGTATAAGAAATTTGACAGTTTTATGCATAAAATTGGGTTCAAGAGATGTGAAACTGATCAATGTTGTTATGTTAAGTTCTTTGACAATTCTTACATCATTTTATTGTTATGTGTAGATGATATGCTCATTGTAGGGTCTAGCATTGAGGAGATTAATAATTTGAAGAAGCAATTGTCAAAATAGTTTGCAATGAAGGATTTGGGAGCTACAAAACAAATCCTTGGAATGAGAATCATTAGAGACAAGACTAATGGTACATTGAAACTTTTGCAGTTAGAGTATGTGAAGAAAATTCTCAACAGGTTCAGCATGAATGAAGCTAAACCAGTGAACACACCCTTGGGTAGTCATTTCAAACTAAGCAAGGAACAGTCACCGAAGACAGAAGAAGAAAGGGACCATATGAGCAAGGTGCCCTATGCCTCAACTATTGGCAGCTTGATGTATACTATGGTGTGTACAAGACTAGACATTGCACATGCAGTGGGAGTTGTGAGCAAATTCATGAGTAGGCCAGGAAAGCAGCATTGAGAGGCAGTCAAATGGATTCTGAGATATCGGAGGGGTTCATAAGATACATGTCTTTGCTTCATAGGTGCAAGTTTGAAACTGCAGGACTATGTAGACGTTGATTTTGTTGGTGATAATGATAGTAGAAAGAGTACTATTGAGTTTGTATTTACTCTGGGTGGTACAACTATATCTTGAGTTTCAAATCTGCAAAAGATTATTACTTTGTCTACTACAAAAGGTGAGTATGTTGCAGCAATTGAAACTAAAAAGGAGATGATTTGGCTACATGGTTTCTTAGACGAATTGGGTAAGAAGCAGTAGATGAGCATTCTACACAATGACAATCAAAGTGCAATTTTTCTTGCTAAAAATTCGAAGCATATATGGACAAAATAATACTTTATCCGTTACCTTGTTGAAGATAAGCTAGTAATACTTGAGAAGATTTGTGGATCTAAAAACCCGGTAGACATGTTGACTAAAGGTGTCACTATTGAGAAACTGAAACTGTGTGCAACTTCAGTTGGTCTTTTAGCTTAAGGACAAGAGGATGAGTTGCAGGGATGAGGGATTGTTTATTTGGAGGATTAAGGTTGATATTGGTGCTTGAACTAGTCTCCAAGTGGGAGATTTATTGGGTGTTTTTGTGGAGTCTAGTTACGTTCGATCTGAATGATGACCCTACTTTTCTTTAATGAGAGATTTCTATCCTAAGACTTAGTCCATGGAGCGAAGGATTAGGTCCGTTTTGTAGTCCATTCAGAACTCTGTGCGCAGCATATAAAATGATTGTTTTTGGGTGATTAGGTCAAGCGGTTACACTCCACGAGAGAGAGAGAGAGAGAGAGAGTATTGTACCGTCGCACTCTCTGTGTTTTTCTTCCTGATAATAGTGAAATCCCTACAACTCTGTGGACGTAGGCAAAATTACTGAATTACGTAAATACTATGTTGTGCGTGTGATTTATTTTTCTTTAGTGTGTATTCTTTCTCTATTTTGTTTCTCATAGGTTTCAGGAATTTGTTGTTAATTCCCAACAATTAATGTTATCACCGTTTCTAATTCATATCTATGGATTGGAATTCAAGTTTGATATTGATTTCATGCTCTTGATTAAAAATTGAAACAAAATATTTATTTCACTATATCCTTCATTGATTCATTCTCAATTCAATTTCATTTCGTAAATCATACAAGATATGAAAGATTTAACTATTAATAAGATCTCTGTTGGTAGATCGATAAATTTCATGGAATTCGAATTAAATAAGTTAAAATGATTGAAGGATATGCTTGAAATAGAATCTTACTTCTTAGAGCCTAATTTTTCAGGAACATGATAAAAGATTGATAAATGTTTTTTATAACAAATTACAAATAATCTATAAAACTATTCTTATAATAGGCACTTCATGAATTAAATGTAACACAAAAGTCTCATGATCTAAAAGGTACCAATGGTGATCTATATTGGTTTCAAGAAGAGATTGGAATTAGAGATTAATGAAAAACTATTATTGAATGTTTGAGAGCTTAAAAATCAAACTTAATTTAAATTTGAAATTGTGTCATTTTAAATAAAATAAAATATAAAATTATATTAAATTTCATTATAACTGGTACAAATTCAAATCTAAAATCTAAAATAGTTGTTTTACAACTTTCAAATTTTTCTAAATGGGACATATGCATTGTTTTAGTTGGAATGCAAGAAATAAAAGAAAAGAAAATATGAACTAACCTCTTGAGTTGTTTGGTGTTTGCATGTGTGATTGGTCCACTTGGATGTCTTGGCTAATGCCTAAGTGAAATTCACGTCTAAGTGAAAGACGAAGATTTGTATGTTCTTGGAATAATCCACTAAAGGGGAGTTATGACGGGAGTTACCCCATCTTCTTGCAACCAAGAAGGAAGAAAGATGAGAGGAAAAGGAGAGAAGAAAAGTTGGCATTAGAGGTATCTATGTAATCATATTGAACATTACCATCAAATTGTGATTATCATCCGATCGAGCTGAAATTTTAATACCATGTTCATGACCTATCTTTTTTCAATCTGGTCAATTTGATGTCATTTAGAGATCATTTGCATACTTTTTGTAAGATCTCGCCATTTTCCTTTGAAGTTTGATTCCATCTTTATTAGTGATGACTTATGTTGATTTGTATGCCAATAATTTCTTGTTTTTAATAAATTTAAATTTAGTTGATGTATGCTTGTAGTTTTAACTAAAGAATACCTATTCTAACCCACCATTGATATAGTAGAAGATTGGAAATGGACTTAGGTCTCGTAGTTTTTCCCTTCACATCGAAGGGTTTTTCACATAAATTTGGTATTCTCTTTGTGATTGTGTGGCAGATTTGTATTTTTTCGACTACTCGTTACTTTAGTTTATTGGGTAATTAATTATTCTATTTAGTGTTAATTGGACTAGGGGAAGGTTTATCTTGAGATCTTTGTGTATTGACCATCACTTCCGTATCCCTCCTTTCCCAACACCGAGGAGTGGTCAAATTATGAATATTGGTCTCAAAAGAGATCGGAAATAGAGATTAATGAAAAACTCTTACGCCGTGTTCAGGAATATGGATTTCGTATCTTAGATTTGGAATTGAAAAAATTTCAATATAATTTTAGATTACATCTTATCAAACCCAAGACAATTCTAAATCTAAAATCTCTCAAAACATAGGGTTACTAAATGATTGGGAGATTAAAAATTAAACTTTTTTTGAACTTGAAATTATGTATATTGTAAATAAAATATAATTTCATCCAAACTCGTATAAATTTAAATCTAAAACTTAAAATTGTTGCTTCGGAAACACAATTTAAAAATTTTTGTAAATGAGATGTGCATTGTTTTGTAGGGGAGTCCAAGAAATAAAAGAAAAGAGAAGAAAGAACTAACCTCTTGAGTTTTCCAGTGCCCTGGTTGCCTAAAATAAGAAGACTGATCTCTAACTTTTCAACTGCATTGCATATGGCTGTGGAAGGATCCCCTATGTCCGTGACTATCTCTGCCTTTACCTGCAAAAACAGAAATAAAGAGCATCACCCTTTAAGGTAGCTCATGGTTAGGTGTGGCCGTGATTCGGTTAATCGAACCACGCCCCTAAACCGTAACCAAATCGAAGTTTCGATTCATTAGAAAATGCAAACTGAAATCGAGCCGTTTAAATTATGGTTATCCAATGGGCCAAACTGATACCAAGCCGATAACTGAAAAAAGAAAATAAATTAAAAATTGGTAGAGCAAATTGTCATTGCCTTTGAATCAAACGACAATTAAAAAAATATTACAATTAAAAGAGAAATTATAATTAGCTTAGCCAAACTTACTAAAAAAATCATAAAATCTAATTTTTAATTTTTGAAAAATAAATAATAAAAATAAAAGACTAACAACAACACAAACAAATCAATTGCTACAAACAATCGGTAAGAACTGAGAATTATCCAGATGCCATTGAAATGCTTATAAACTCATGAGAGAAAAAGAGGCGTTGCAGCCATACCCCCCTGCTAGTACAGATGCTCTTGGCTTTCTCCAGCAGACCCAACACAACCTTCTTCTCCTGCTCCCTCACAGAGTTCACGAAATCCGCAGCTGTAACACACAAAATTTGCTACATGTCAACGCCAATTTTGATATCCAAGTAGCAAATACAATACCCAATATGCATAATTTGACAACATGATCACCCGAACTCAACGCGAAAGTCTCATATTTTCACTTTTTCCTTTCTTGTTCCCCCTTACCTTTTCTTTCTCGACAACCAAACGGACTCAAAACCCTCATAAAAAATTTTAAAAAGAAGACAACAAGCAATGGGATTGGGATGGAAACCTAACTGGCTGAAACAGGGCAGTACATGCGCGCCGAGCCGAGGGAGGCGGCGAAGGTGTAGTTGTACTGAGGAGGCGGCTGGGCGGCGAAAATCACCAGCGGCGATTTGGTGATGGATTCTTTGAGATTGTCGAGAACCCACATGAGCGCGTTGTAGCTGTTCTCGCTCTCGTCGATGGCCACCATCACCCTCTTCTCCGCCTCTCCTCCTCCGCCTTCCTCCGCCATTGATGACTCTGCTTTTCTCCAAGTTTCACAGGAGTATAAAGGAATAAATGACGGAGAAAGATAAAGCCTGCAAGGGTGGATGATCAGATCAGATTTGTGCTTCCGACGGGCAAGACACAGAGGATAATTATTGAAGTATCTGAGTGCTGCTGCTGGTTTTAGAAATTGGAAGGCGTACCCTTTAAAATTCCGTTTTGGGGAAGGTTGTTATGTTCTGTTTGGTAGGTGGGAAAATAGGGGAGAGATATTTTCCGGGGCATCGGATAGTCAACTAATCAGAAGTGGGCGCCACACCACAAAGACAATGTGACGGGTGGAGCATCGGCCTTATCCTCTTCTTCTTTCTTGGACATTTTGCGGTGCGCTGTGCATTGTGCGCCGTGCAGGGGGTTGGAACTTGGAGGATCCATCACTTTCGCCTTATTTTGTTTTTGCTCAGATTCAAATTTTGTTCGCTCGATGTGAACTTAATATGTGCATTTCAAATGCCTGAATTGAATTTACCCATGGCAGATCTGAAATCACGCCTTGGGATGAAAATAAAGCTGTGCATTCCGCATGGTTGAATGAAAAATAAGATGAGCGATGTGAACTGAGAGAGCTTCAAAAAGATTTTAAATTCAATTTTTCAATAGATCAACTCATCCTGAGAAAAATTTTGAATTTAATTTCCTGATGCTCATTTGGTAATTGGTAGACAAGAGTTCACCTAAACTTTGAATTATCTGATGCTCATTCGGTAATTGGTAGACAAGAGTTCACCTAATTTTGACAAGTTAGAAGGCTTGACCATCTCAAGTCCGTCATAAAATGAAAATAAATAAAATGATATTGATATCTTTAAAGTTTGACAAAAATATGTAAATTTTTATTATTAGATTTTAAATTTTTTATACACCCATTGATGGATTGTGTTAGAGATGGAATCAGAAACACAGCTGGAGACGCGTTGAGATGAGTCAGAAAACGCATGGAATTTATTCTCCATTTAATCTATTCTTTTAACTTCCAATTTGTGATTAAATTGTATTGATTATCATTTAAAATCCAAGCCTATATAAAGAGGCTATGGAAGATATTGTATAACACAATACAATAGCATAGAACTGCAAAGCACAGTGCAGATAGAGCATAGAGAGTGCAGAGAGAGTTGAGAGGAAGAAGGGAGGAAGAGAGAAAGAGAGAGAGAATTGTAACATTTTTCCAGCGAGTTATTGAATAATTGGTGTGTGCTCCGTGGACATAGGTTGTTCTTGACCGAACCACGTAAAATTCTTGGTGTCATTTTCTTCTGTATGCTCACAGGGTCCTAACAAGTGATATCAGAGCCCGGTTGGAGCAGAAAATCCAGATCATAAGTGATCCCGAAATTTAGAGCTCCGTCTAGTAGATTGAAAGTGTGTTTTGAGGCCACCATAGTATTCACCTCGTCGAGACAAAGAGAAAGGTGTCCATCGGAGCTCGAACGGAGTTCAGACAAGCCCGCATGTGCCTCCACGCATCTTGCCGAAGCAAGACGCCTCTCCACGCGCCGGCGATGCGCCGCATGCATCTTCCTCGCCCGACTACCTCGACTCGACCCGGTTCTCTACCCGGCCCGACCCGAAAAACTCTCAGTCTCTGGTGAACCCAAGATCCGATCCACGAACCGGATCCGATCCACCGCTCAGAACCGACCACGTCAGCTGACATGCAGCGAAGCGCCACGTCAGCTGACATGCAGCGAAGCGCCACGTCAGCCGGAGCCGCCACATCAGCAGGCACTGCCACGTCAACAGAAGAGCACCACGTTAGCAGAGGTGTCACGTCAGCTAGTGGGCCCACATTGCCACGTCAGCGCCATGTCACCAGTGGGTCCCACTTCTGCCACATCAGCAAGGTGCCACATCAGCGCCACGTCAACGGTTTGACCAGATTTGACTGAAAACTTTGACTAAGCTTTTCGGGATCGTTTTGGGTCCATTTTTCGAGCGACTTGAACCATTTCTAGGGTTTTCGATCGTTCTGGATCCATCCGTGCTATCCATTTGAGCTAATTCCATCTCTAGATTAGCAAATTGAGATGTCGAATAAAAAGAGCTAAAAAATCGAAATGTTCAATGGGAACAATTTTGGTTTCTGGAAGATGCAGATAGAGGATTATTTGTTTGGGAAGGAATTACACTTATCGTTGAAGAGTAAGCCAAAATCCATGAACGAGGATGAGTGGGAGTTGCTTGATCGAAAAGCCCTCGGAGCCATCAGAATGACGTTGTCGAAATATGTGGTGTTCAACATCAAGCATATAACATCCACCAAGTCTCTGATGGATGCGCTCACAAATATGTATGAGCAGCCTTCAGCCGCAAACAAGGTACATCTCATGAAAAGATTACTTACGATGAGCATGTCTGCAGGTGAGAGTTTCAGCAGGCATGTGAATAACTTTAATGAGTTGTCTGATTAACTCGCCTCAGTTGGGATAACGTTTGATAATGAGATTCGGGCTCTACTAATTTTCAGTCAGCTGCTTGAAAATTGGAATGGTGTCATCACTGCCATCAGTAGCTCCGCAGGAAAATCGAAGCTTGTATACGATGAGGTCATCAGCATGATTTTGACGGAGGAAATAAGAATGCAGCTGAACGATAGCTCCAATTCGAGTTCAACCTTGAACATGGAGAGTCGAGGTAGAAGAAACAGGCATGGACGATCAAACAACCGCGGTAGATCTAGGTCCAGGCGGTCTCAATCCAAAAATCCCAGAGGTACTCAGGACACAGGTTCCTAGAGCACTAAAGTTATTGAGTGCTGGAACTGTGGAAAGGCTGGTCATTACAGGAACCAGTGCAGGAGTTAGAAGAAATAATTCGAGACGAGGGCAAAGACAGAAGTAAATATTGCTTCTGAGAATGATGAGATGTTGATCTGCTCTTCGGAGAGCAAATAGAAGTCTTGGGTTATAGACTCCGGAACCTCATTTCATGCCACATGCTGCAGAGATTGCCTAGAGGAGTACACACCAGGTAATTTTGGTAAGGTGTACCTTGGCAACGATCAACCTTGCAACGTAACCGGCAAGGGAGTTGTGAAGATCAATATAAACGGGTCAGTATGGAAGCTGAAGGATGTCAGGTATATTCCAGACCTGAGAAAGAATTTGATCTCAGTTGGTCAGTTGGCAGATAAGGGATACACAACGAAATTCATTGGCGATGAATGGAAAGTCTTAAAGGGTGTACTAACGATTGCGTGAGGTAAGAAAAGCGGAGCACTTTTTCTAACCTCCAATGTCTCCATGTCTATTTCAGTTGCTGCAGGAAATGGTGACAGCAACATCTGGTACCAATGGCTTGGTCACATGAGCGAGAAGGGACTCAGGGTGATGCACTCAAAGGAAAAATTGAGTGGTCTACAGTCAGTGCAGGTTGACATGTGTGAGGATTGTATAATCAGGAAACAGAAGAGGGTTAGTTTCCAGATAAACACCCGTGAATGTGTTGGCACACATCAGCAGAATACCGAAAATCCTCAGGTGGAGGAACTAGTGGAGCAGATTGTCGCACCACCGTCTCCTACTCCAGATAGAGGAGTGCCCAAATGCTATGATGAAGCATGTCAGGCGGCAGATACGAGCAAGTGGGAGCTTGCGATGAAGGATGAGAGGAAGTCCCTCACCTCCAACAGAATGTGGAAGTTGCCCAAAGGCCTTCACAATAAGTGGGTGTACAGAATCGAAGAGGAGCATGACGGCTTTAGAAGGTATAAGCCTCAGTTGGTAGTCAAAGACTTCAAACAGAAGGATAGAATTGACTACATCGGCATTTTTACACCAGTTGTGAAGATGACAGCCATCAGATTAGTTCGCAGAAATTGAGCAAACAAGAAGGTGGCGACTATAGAGGGACTTAAGTTGTGTTCAACTTCAGTTGGTCTTCATGCCTGAAGACACATATTTTGAGTACATCATTTATTCATGATACTGGTTGAGAAGGTGTCTCTGTCTCCAAGTGGGAGATTGTTAGAGATGGAGCTAGAAACACAGCTGGAGACGCGTTGAGATGAGTTAGAAAATGCGTGGAATTTATTCTCCATTTAATCTATTCTTTTAACTTCCAATTTGTGATTAAATTGTATTGATTATCATTTAAAATCCAAGCCTATATAAAGAGGCTGTGGAAGATATTGTATAACACAATACAATAGCACAGAACTGCAGAGCACAGTGCAGATAGAGCACAGAGAGTGCAGAGAGAGCTGAGAGGAAGAAGGGAGGAAGAGAGAAAGAGAGAGAGAATTGTAACATTTTTTCGGCGAGTTATTGAATAGTTGGTGTGTGCTTCGTGGACGTAGGTCGTTCTTGACCGAACCACGTAAAATTCTTGATGTCATTTTCTTCTGGATGCTCACAGGGTCCTAACAGATTGGATCTATGTATAACTTCGGTTATAAATCTCATTTAATTGATCAAAATCTCCTTACAATATATAAGTTGACTTTAATTAATTTGTTCATTTGCTATTACACTCACTCATCATGTTTTACATTGTACCTACCTGAAATGAACAAAATTTGGTGTTATTTCAAATTACAATATATATAATTAAGGAGGAAATCCGATATAATGAAATTTTAACTTTTTTATTTTTTATTAGTAGTCTAATGCTATGTCTAAAGTGAAATTATAATACTTTATAATTATAAATGAATCTTTACCCAAAATTAATCTTATACATTTAAAAAATTAAAAAAAGTGTTACACATGAGACTGTGCTGATCACAAGTTCTAGATCATCATGCATAGATCTGCATGAAGATTAAGAAATATGTCTCCATAAAGGTTTTCAAAACTTTCACAAAATCTTTTTGAGAGTTGTATCTTTTTGTCAAATCTCAAGTAAGATCCTTGGTTTTTTCACCAAATTTAAAATTTTAAAACTTCAAGATATATTCAGGTTTTTTTACTAAATGTCAAGAGAGGTCAATTTCTATTGTTCTTTATATATATATATATATATATCTGTGTGTGTGTGTGTGTGTGTGTGTATACAGACACATACATATACAATATATTAGAATATTTGTATTTAAAATTTTAGCTTTTGAATATTTTTGCTGATGAGAAGATCCCGTCAGAAGGTCAGGGTCATAACAAGGCATTCCATATATCCACCAAACGCAAGGACCATATGATATCGCAAGTATTGATAGATAATAGGTCTTCTCTCAATGTTATGCCGATGACTACGCTACAGAAATTACCCGTTGACCTCTCATACATGATGCAAAACAATTTGGTGATGCGTGCTTTCGATGGGACACATAGAGAATCAGTAGGATTCATTGAGATTCCCATGCAAGAAAATCGAAATGTTTAAATTTGAAATTGTACTTAACATTATAGAATGAAAAGAAAAAAGAAAGTACCAAATTAGTGCTTGCCATCATTTAAAAAACAAGACTTTTTTTTTTAACTCATTTGATATCTAAAAAGATTCAATTCATAGAGATCACTTATCTTTCTTGTCACCAACTCTTAGATTAACTTTAATTCGCAAAAAGCTATTCTCGTGAATAAGATGGAATGTAATACAAATTTGAGAATAGTTGTTTTTCATAACAACATTAAATAGCAAAGGAATAAGTATTATCATAGTAAAATTTATGAATATTTATTGTTTGTTTGTTTCTTGTTATTAAAAATGTTGTCTTGTCATTGTTTTTTGATAATAATTTATATGCCTAGTATTTCATTAATCAAACGTAACTTAAATTAGAACCTAATACTTATAATATAGAAGTTATAAATTCTAATAGTTGAACGATCTAAAAAAAAAGAAGATATTTTATGGTTTATTAAAAACCACAAAATTAAAAATTGGAATAAATTATCCATAAGAATGCACAGAAAAGCATTGTGCAATTTGGTAAAATAAGAAATACAAAACTAGCAAAGAGTGAACAATAATGGTTACAAGTTTGACCTATAAAACGATAGATACTGAACTTCGCGTCATGTTCATCAGAAGAGCCATGCAAATGACTACTCAATACTATTGCAAATACAATATCTTCTTTTTAGATAACAACATATAAATCACTTTCAATCTTTTCAATGAATTCCTTAAGTCCAAAGTTTATCAGGTAGCGTTTGAAATTTTGAATTTAATTAAATTTGTGTGAATTTTTAAAAAATAATATAATTTTATATTATATTTTATTTAAATTCATGCAAATTCAAACTTACAGTTTAAAATACATTTTCTCAAACACAAGGCTTGTGAATTCCGATCTTAAATAAAAATAAAAAAAAAATCAGAATTTTTTTTTTTTAATGAAAAAAAGGGATATTAATGGAGAAGAAAAGGTTCATGTTAAAGAGTGGGAAAGCATTTACAAGCCCATTTCCTTGGGAGGTTTGAAAATTTACAAGAAAAGGTTGCTTTTTGATTTAATATGCTTACAGTTATTTATTAAGGAGAAGTTTGGGGAAAGGAGATGTAGGTGAAGGTATAAATCTCTAAGGAAGCAAAGGAAATGAAATATTCAAGATCACTTGCAAGTTGAATTGTTTGCCAAAAATAAATTTTTTTTTTGGGGACTATTGATATCGATTTTTGAAATTCCTTTTGGATAGCCTATATCTCGGTGATTATTTACAAATCAAATAAATATAGACAATTAAATTATTAATTCTCTAATCTATCCTTTTTTTAAAAAAAAATGGAGACATCATTTTATTTTAATTTCTAAAAAGACAAAATAAAGGAAATTTTTAGAAGAAACTAAGTTTAGACGCGTTTGTGAATAGAAAAGGCAATACTTTGAATATCTTTTTATTGGAATTCAAAGAACTAGCACTCTAAAACATCCATTCCATGAACAGTTACTGCAATTTTTTTTATTTTTTTATTTTTTTGTATCTTCCAATTTAAAAGAAATTTTTGAATTAAATATTTGAATTTTGGAAAAATACTAGTAATAAAATATTTTTGAATACCAAACAGTCAACCACTTGCAGAGGTTGATCGACCGTCTTCTGCAACTTTTCATTTCCTTTACTAGAAAACTCATCAACCCTTAGCTCTTTTGAAAAGACTTTCATAAAATTTATGCAAAGAACTTAATCTCATAAAAATCCTAGTACATATGCATCCATTCGAAAATAAACATACAAACATACACATTACATAAAATGAAGAAGAGAAGAAGAAGACACTTTTGGTTTTTTGTTTGGTATGACTAAATTTACAAAGTAGACTGACTAATATTTTAAAAGAGGAATTAAACCATTGTAGTTCCCAAAAACAATTTCATTTCAAAGTTAAAAATATTTTTTGGATTATTTTTGTGAAAACTCTTGAATTCGCATAATTTTAGTTTCTTTGGGAGGAAAATCACAAAATCCAACCTAAAAACTCTTGCATTAACTTTAAGAAAAGAAACTTTTTAATCTATTCAACAACAACATCATGAATGGTTCGTCAAAAAAGTTGAATTTTCTAAGAAGTCTTTTTTGGTTTCTTTAGAAGGAAAACCATAATAACCATTTTAAGAAATTGTGGATTTTTTTTTTTAAGGAGAACCAAAAACATGCCTTTATGTAATTGGAAAAAATAAAGAACATCCAAATGCTACTTCATTGATGTATGAACTCTGTTATGAAAACTCATACAAATTCATTTGTTTAAATAAAAAAAAATTTTTTTTTTTAAATAGATAAATCATGAAAAACTCTAGGAAAGGTTAAACAAACTTAACCAAAAGTGCTCTACCATGTGTAGAGACTTCAAAATATTTGAGATTCTTGAGGAAATCAAAAGAGAGTACAAAAAAAATAGCTTTCTCGGGATTTGTTGGTCTACTACTTGATGGGGTTAGTCAACTGCCTATAGCCTACAGATACTTTTTTCAAATGGAAAAGGGGTTATTCGATCGCTTGCATGGGCTAATAGACCATCTAAACATGCACTCCCACACAAACATGAAATTTTGGCATTCAAACATTCTTTTTTCTCTGCATTTAAGATATAAACATGTTTTACTACTCCTAACACGCGTTTCCAAATTAAATTAATGGAGAAATCATGAAACATTCATCATAATATTCAAAGATACATCAATATGCCTCAACATGCTAAAAGGGATCAAATGATTGGAATTGAACAACGTAGAGGGTTAGGCACTGACTTATTTGAATAATGAACCTCTTTAAATCAAGTGGAAGGCGCCCTCAATTCAAATCACACTCTAAAGCCCCTTTTAAAAAGAAGAGAAGTGTGGTTTCTCTCTTGTTTCTTTTCTTCTATAGAAATCCTCTTTTGATTCCATGAAATGCTTTGAAATCCTCACCTTTCCCCCACTTGGGTGTGTCCTAAACTATGTCATAAGAGGTTCTTTTATAGAACTTGCATAAAATGGAGGGAAAATCCATTTTGAATTTAAAATTTATAAATTTAAATTAAAAAAAAAACTACAAAAAACTACTAACTATCAACTACTATTATTAGAAGTTGATAGGTCACATAAAAAAGGCACATAGTAACCCCAAAATCTCCGACCAATCAGAGGGAAAAAACTCAAAAGTTTGAAAATTGGCGAGGCTAGTTGACCGCATATAGGAGGTACTAACGACTAAATTTTGGAGGGAAGGCTGGTCGACCCCTAGTGAAGAATGTTTTATTTTTCTCTTTTTTTTTCTTCACTTTTGATTTCTTCATTTAGGTTAAAAATTGTTTCGTTAAAAAATAATTGTTGACAATTGCCCCTTTTACTAACATTTTTTTATTAATATACTAGAAAAAGATAGAGATGTCCATTTTGGACTACTCCAATGAGAATGATATAAATTGTCACTCTATGATTTAATCATCACTTTAGCCAAGTACTTAAATAAAGCTTTCCAAAACTATCAAAATTTGTGCTTGAACTTTTTTTCATTTGTTCTTACAGAATATATCTTCTGTATTTTCATTCTTTCATTAGTGATATTGCTAAATACTTCATAAATAGTTTTCAGCTTGAAAAGTTTGTTGGAAGCTAGGTTAAAAGAAAACTTGGTGTCAACAGCAAAATCATTATTAATTGTTCTAACGATAATTTTACTACTATTCATTATGAAATAAATAAGAAATTTGAGCATAATATATATATAGATATTGAAAATGTCCATCCACTTCCTTAAAACTGCCCCAATTATTATCCTTGAAATGTCAAAGAACAACCTTAACTGCCCCAATTTTAGTTGAGCGAATTTTTTATCCAACAACCCGAGTCTTAATGAATTGCAAGCTTTGATTTATAAATTCAAATAACAAGCATTAAATTCTCATAGAAACCACAACCTTGTGACTATATGGATTGAGCCTATCACGTCATTTGATAGGTTGCCTATGTACCCCACTTTTAGAGATCAAGCCCATCCATAATTAAGATGCCTACAGAGAACTATCTCCCATAAGTAATAATGATGTCACAATTGAAATTGAAGACATATTCAGGGAAAACTTGAACTTTATTGTTTGTCAAAAGGGCAATACATTAATTTTGCAAAAAAATAAAGCTCTAAGGCTTAGACTCATTTGTTTATATCAAACTTCTCCAAAGATCTATCTTCGCTACATAGTGACCTTAATGGTGCATGTAGACACCCCATTTTTACCTGAACCTAATATAACAAAAGTTTTATTATTATTATTATTATTATCATTACTTTTAAATATTATTATTATTATTATCATGATGATGATGACGATGATGATGATGATTATTATTATTATTATTATTATTATTATTATTATTATTATTATTAGTTTTAATATTTATTACTTTATTACTATTATTATTATTAGTATAATTATCATTATTATTATTATTATTATACAATTATTATTATTATCAGTATTATTAATAATAATAATAATATTATTATTATTATTATTATTATTATAAAAAAGAAAAATAGAAGAGAGAGGCCATAGGCCTGCACTCAAGCCCACACGCACAGTTAACTTAGGGTTTTCTTAGGGGTTTAGGGTTATAAAAGAGGGGGTTCACACAAAAACTGGAAGGGGCGGAAACCAAAGAAAAAAAAAAAGGAGATAAAATAACCCTAGCTTTCTCCCATTTGATCCTCACGCGGCAGCCCTAGCCACACGTACCGCCACCGCCATGACATCCTCCCATCTCCCTCATTCCCCCAGCAACCATCCTCCCGGCTGCCTCAGCAGCCGCCTCCGTTCCTCACCCCCATTCCCTCTTCTCCGGCCAGACCCACCACAGCCTTTACCATTCTCCCTCACGACCATAATCTCCCAGCCCAGTCTCCATCACGTCATCGCAAAACACATGGCCAGCATCCCAGCTGGTAGCTCTTGCGTCCCACAGTAGCCGCACCACCTTCACAGCAGCAAACAAGGGAGGACGCTGCAGAATCTTCGGCCACGATGCTGCAACAACCGTCTTCACACATAGCAGCCACAGAGGAGACGCCTGTCACCATCTCCATCTCCAACCTCCATCACTATCTCCGACGAATCCTCTGTAGCAGCTCACGACCCCCCCTCCCCCCCCAACGCAGCCCAGCCGTGAGACATCCACGGCGATTCACTTCACCGGCGCAGCCAACTCCAGCTGCAAGACACCCACGGCCAGCACCCACCAACGAGGAGCTTACATATACAGCCCCATCCCGCAGCTCCGATGTCCTCTCATCACTTAGGTAGCCGCCTCTGCACTACCACAGCAACCACACGCAGCCCAGCCGTGAGCCATCACAGCAGCAACACTGAAACACCCACCTTTACACACACTGAAATACTCATTTACACACACTAAAACACTCATTTACACACACTAACTCTCGCACACAGCACACTGCCAACACACTCACGCACCCTAGCAAACATGCAAAAACGCACACACACACACGCTGCACACACCGTTGCACACACAACACACACACACAGAGTACACACATGCTGACCTTTTTTATTTTATTTTATTACTATTGAGTTTTATTTTGTAATACTGGTTTTATATCCATGGTCATATTTTTGTTTTAGTCATTATAAGATACTAATTGATTTATCATTATGGTTGCAGAATTTTTATTGGGGTTTGTCTCAATGTTTAAGGTCAAATTTTTGTTAGATTAGTTGTACATATTAAATATTTAATATTTTTATTATAGAATTATTGTTGTCTTTTGTATTTTAATACTTGATCTTCGTGTTTAGGTTTTTGGTTGTTATTATTGTATCGTTGTGGGATGTTTTTTAGTATTATTATATTTGTAGGATTTTGTGAGTATTAATTGGGTTCGTAGTAATCATATATTTAGTAGTTTAGTATTTTTAGTAATCACATATTTAATAGCTTAGTATTTTAAGTAGTTACATATATTTGGCAATTCAGTATTTTAATAATATTATATAATTAGTAATTTAGTATTTCGAGGTAACATTATATTATTTAGTATATTTTATTTTAAGTAATAATAAATATTTAGTATCTTAGTAATATTAGATATTTAGTACATTAGATTCAGGATTATAATGTATATTTGGTATCTTATCATTTTAATATTATGTAATTGATACATTAGTATTTTATTTATCTTTTAGGTTTGATATGGTATGCTTAGTACTCTAATTTGAATTTATATATTTATCATTATTATAATATTTTCATATTACACTATGAAATATTTTCGATTTTATCCCTATGATTTTAATGAGAGGGTATGAGTTTTTAGGTTTCACGTACCCCGGTTCTGAGGGAATATATATTATATATATTTTTATGTGTATTTCAAAAATTTACTAAAAGGGAGTAATTTTAAAGATTTTTTAAATTTATTTAGGGATAATTTCAAAATTAATTAGGTACCGTTCGTAAGAATGAGTGCGTAGGGGGTACTCGTACCTTCCTCTTGCGTAACTAAACTCTCGATCCCAACTTTGGTGACGCAGACTGATTCTACCTTTAATTGGATAAATATCAAGTGTTCTAATTGCACTGAAGGTTAGTGGCGACTCCATTACACCATTTTTCCCGAAATTTAAATCACAATTTTTATTTCGCCACCTTGAGGCACTCGTGCTCCGGGACGTCGCAACAGTGCATATCCTTCTTTATTTGTTGAAGTTGTTGTCCATTCTCTTCAAATTCCTTTTTTATCAAATGAACATGTCCATGAACTCGATCACTTCTAATTCAATGAAATATCAAATGACATCCTTGGGTCAAATCTCCCATTCATATCTTCCAAACGATTGATCATGGTGCTTCAATCAGTTTCAAGAGCTTCTATATGTTTCTAATTCCTTATTTATTTTATTCAGACTAGATAAAGTATTCTTATTACAACTAACAATATCTTAGGGTTTGAGGGACAATACAAGGAAATGGTAAAATGGTCCAATTACAAAGATAAGTCCATTTATTATGAAAACCTATTCTTTGACAACAGGTCAAACTAAAGAAAGGTTTGTGTTTAGGAGATTAATTGTTCATATATAAAAACATCCAATTGATGCTTCCTTTTGGTTAAGTGTTGGCTTGCCTTCAAATGGGTTATTGAATTTCTTGAACTAACATCTTCTTCTGATACAATCTCCAATCCATGTTTCATAACATGTGATGACTTATGAAAATTGTAGAAAATATTTGGGATTGCAAGTCCAGACTTATACAAGGTTTCTTCTTTCATTTTGTCTTCTTGTTCAAACATTCATTCTGCATTTATCATGAAGATTTCTTTAAGTTTTGGTTTTGAATTTTTGACATTTTTTGTTTCCAAAAGCTGAAAATATTGCCTTTACTGCATTGATTGGACAATCCATTAACTCAGCTTCTGATGTAATTGGTGTGATCCCAAGAGGAGGGGGGTGAATTGGAGATTTAAAACTTTCTATGTCAACTTAAGATCTCAGACAGTATTTTTCAACCTAGGGTCTTTCTAAGCAGTCTTAATTCCCCCAACTAATAAAGTATGCAAATATTTAAAAACAAATATGGCATTTTCTACAATTTAAATATTTGCATATCAACATCTCATCATATCCCATTTGAGATTTAAAGCGTGTATGTGAAATGATTAGCCTCTATATGTAAACATACACTTGTGCAACATATCTCATTTAATTCAAATTTATGCATGCAGATAATTATAACAGTAAATAAACAAGCATACACTTATGGAAATTAAAGTGCAAAAAATAAATGAGATAAACAAAAGACACATGATATTTGTTATCAAGGTTCGGCCAAACCAGCCTGCGTCCCTACCTTGGGCATACCTTCCAAGGATTCTACTATCCCTACTCACTTAAACGGGCGGAGCAGAAGCCGTTTACAACCTTTCCTTATGGAGCAAGGTAAATCCTAGCTACACTTACTAGACGAAGTTATAACCCAACAACACTTTATGGGCAATGCCAAGACCTAGTTCAATTACCAGATTGAGCCCAACTAGTCTCTCTTACGGGGCAGAGACTCCCAGTTCAATTTACTAGACTGAACTAAACTGATCTCCCTCATAGGGCACAGACTCCGTAGTTCATTTTACAGGCTAAACCGAACTAGTACATAAAACCATTTTTGTACATATAAAAATGTTTATGAAAATACAAGAAGAGATGTACAACATTAAAGCTTAGATATGCACTCTATAATGATATGAAATATGCTCAGAGAGCAAGGGTGTTTTTCTTAAAATAAAATTTGCAATCTTTCAAAATAATGTATAAGATAAATACTCAAAGATTGAAACCTTATAAAATATTTCTCCAAAAACATATTTTCAATAAGAAGTAGGAGAACCTAGGGTTTTTAGCTAAAAAAGATTTTTGTCAATAAACACAAGTAAGCTTGTGAATCATACAATGAATATGCAAAGGTTCACAACCTGTAAAAATTATCCACAAAAATATTTATCAAAGAAAAACAATGTGGAGAACCACTAAGCTAACTCTCACAAAATGATTTTCAAAAATAAAAGAGAGAGTGAGAATATGTGCTTATGAATGCCCAAATAAAATCCTCTCTTGTAAAATAAATTTTCAATGAATGAAAGAGAGTTGGCGAGAGTGTGAAAAATTTTCTCCAAATAGAATTTTTGCAATGAAAACAATACGGGGGGAACTTTGATTAACAAAATATTTTAGAGAGTTTTGAAATTAATCAAAGTTGCTAATTTAAGCTTATGAAGGGGTATTTATAAATTAAGGGACACACTTGGTATTTTTGAAATGTTAAGTGAAAAATTAATGATGATTATCGCTTAAAAAATAAGCCAAACTGAGAGGTTCGATTGGCTGACCCTCAGCATCGGTCGAATTAACACGCACACAACCATTTTGAAATTTAAAACAAGTTTGGTCGACTATGGGTGGTATCGATCGGCTGGCCGAAAGAGATTCTGAGCCTTCGTAGGTTTAGTCGGCTGAGGCCAAACGCCGATCTACCGATGCTTGAGGTTCAGTCACCCTGAGCCCTTTTGACCTACAAGGTCAATCGGTTGAGGAGCAGAAGACAGACCAAAATGTATGGTTGGTTGGCCAAGCATTTAGTTCATTTTAGGGGTCGGTCGCTCAAGCTTGACCAAAAATACAAATTTTCCCTCAAGGCAAGTTTGGTCAACTGAGATCTGAAACAATAGATATAGGGACACCATGGAGTCGTACCACCTCCTGCACATAAAGTTCTGCTAGTCTATTCATAGAGTAGTTGACTCTGATTGGAATGAAATGTGCAGTCTTCGTCAGCCAATCCACTATAACCTATATGGCATTCTGCCCATGCACCGCCGCAGGTAAACCCGTCACAAAATCCATTGAGACATATTCCCACTTCCACTTAGGGACGTAGAGTGGTTGAAGTGGTCTTGCCGGCTTCTGATGTTCTTCTTTGATCCGCTGACATGTCAAGCACTACTCTACAAAACGAGCGATGTCTTTTTTCATGTTGGACCACCAGAAAGATTCCCTCAAATATCGCTACATTTTCGTACTACTAGGGTGTACAGTGTAAAGTGAATGATGTGCCTCCTCTAGAATGACCCTTTTAATCATGGCATCATTTGGTACACAAACCCTACCTCGAAATCTTAATATCCGCTCGCCGTAGATACTGAAATCCGGCTTCAACCCCTTCTGAATTCCTTCCATAACCTCAACCAACTCGAGATCCTCCTTTTGTGCCACATGGATCCTCTTCTGCAAAGTTGGCTATACCACCAAGCTAGCAAAGACAACCTGATGGTTTCCTTCTACTACCTCCAAACTCAACCTTCCAAGGTCCATACAGATCTAATGCTGAACCTCCACTGCCGAAACAGACGCATCCACAGACTTTCGGCTCAGAGCATCGGCTACCACATTAGCCTTTCCTGAGTGATAGCTAATAACATAGTCGTAGTCTTTAATTAACTCAAGCCATATACACTGTCTCATGTTGAGTTCCTTCTAGGTGAAAAATTATTTAAGACTTTTATGGTCAATAAAAATCTCACACCTTTCACTGTACAAGTAGTGCCTCCAAATTTTCAATATAAACACTACCGCTACTAACTCCATATCATGCGTCGGGTAGTTCTTCTCATATTCTTTGAGTTGATGAGAAGTGTAAGCAACCACTTTGCCCTGCTGCATTAAAACATAGCCAAGACCCCTTTTCAAAACATCACTATAAATAACGAAACCACCATCATTGGATGGAAGAGTCAGAACTGGAGCAGTGACCAGTCACCGTTTCAGCTCCTGGAAACTCAACTCGCACTCATCTGTCCAATCATACCTCACATTCTTTCGCATGAGTCTCGTCAAAGGACCTGCTAAACTGAAGAACCCTTCCACGAACTGACGGTAGTAACCTGTAAGACCTAGAAAACTTCTAACCTCTTGAACATTCTTCGATCTCGCCCAGTCCACTACTACTTCAATCTTACATGGGTCCACTGATACACCTTCCTTGGACACCACGTGCCCTAGAAATGCAATATGTTCCAACCAGAACTCGCACTTCTTCAATTTAGCATACAACCTCTTATCTCTAAACATTTACAATACTAGCCTCAAATGAACTTCATGCTCTGCAGCACTCCTAGAATACACTAGGATATCATCAATAAATACCACGACGAACCAGTTTAGATACTCGTGGAAGACCCTGTTCATCAAATCCATAAATGCTGCAGGTGCATTAGTTAAACCAAAAGGCCTAACCATGAATTCAAAATGGCCATACCGGGTTCGAAATGCAGTTTTCAAGATGTCCTCTGCTTTTACCTTCAGCTGATGATACCCATACCATAGGTCAATCTTGGAGAAGACCTGCGTGCCCTGGAGTTGGTCAAACAAATTATTGATCTTGGGTAGTGATATTTATTCTTTATTGTCACCTTATTCAGCTCTCGGTAGTCGATGCACATCCTCATTGACCCATCCTTCTTCTTCACAAATAACACCGGTGCTCCCCAAGGAGAAACACTGGATCGAATGTACCCCTTGTCTAGCAGCTCATAAAGTTGTTCATTCAACTCTCTCAATTCGGCTGGAGCCATACGATATGGAGCTTTCGATATTGGCGTCGTACCTGGAGCTAACTCAATAGCAAATTCCACTTCACGGTTCAAAGGTAACCCTGGCAAGTCCTTTGGAAACACATCAGGGAACTCGCGTACTACATCAATCATCTCCGATTCCCGTTATTCTGCTAACGTGTCTTTCACAAATGCTAGATACCCTTGGAACCCTTTAAGGAGTAGCCTTCTAACTTGCATAACAGAAATGATCTATGGTGTAGAACGCACACATGATCAAAGGAACTGAAATTCCTGCTTTCCTGGCAGTCTGAACAACACCTCCTTCCTATGGCAATCGATATTGGCATAACTGGACGTCAACCAGTATATCCCAAAGATGATATCAAATCCAAACATGTCATACACCACCAGGTCAACTGGTAGCATCCTCCCCTGTATTTCAATCGAAAAGTCACGGACTACACTACTACACCCGATCGCAGACCTAGACAGTGTAGCTACTACCAGTTCATAACCTAACCGTTGCACCTCTAATCAATATAGTTTCACAAATCCATGGGAAATAAAAGAATGTGTTGCCCTGAAATCAAATAATACAACAGCTTCATGAGAAAGTATATAAATGTTACCTGTGACAACATCACCTGCGTTCTCAGCATTGGCTAGAGTCAGAGAATACACCCTCGCCTGGGCTGTACCCCCCTGCTGACTGCCACGTTGTATTTGAGCATTCCCTCTATAGGGATGCTGCGAGGCTCCACTATTTCCCTATATATGACAATCTCTCGCCTGGTGCCCTTGCTTACCACACTGCATACAAGCCCCCGTAGACAACCAACACTGACCAAGGTGTCTCCTACCACACAAAGGGCAACGTTGAAAACGTGCGATGTTCTGAGACATACCACCATTATTCTTTTTCCGATTACCCTACTTTTCCCCAGATGAAGAACTAGGAGGTGCTGGCCTCTTCTTCGGAACCTGGACCTCTGCGTCTTCAAGCAAACACTCCTATGGCACGGTGGCTTTGTCAACCAACATAGCAAAGTCTTGTAGCTTCAGAATCATTGTCTGCCTACGAATCTCCTTCCTCAGACCCCTATAAAACTTCCAGGCCTTCTTCACTTCATCTAGTATCACAAATGGAGCAAATCGGGACAGTTCTTGGAATTTGGTATAGTACTACTACACTGTCAACGATCCCTGAGTCAGATTCATGAATTCCTCCATCTTCACATTTCTAACTGTGGCCGAAAAATAACGTTCAAAGAAAAGCTCTTTGAATCAGGCCCACGTGAATGCTATAGGTATTGGTCTGAGTTCCTCCATTTCTTTACTGACACCCACCATCTTTCAGCCTCTCCTGCCAACTTGAACGTGGCAAAGGTGACCTTTTGATTCTCCATGCAGTTCAAGACATCTAGGATCTTCTTGATCTCCTAAATCCAATTCTCAGCGCGAATTGGAAGGCTTCAATCTAGTGAACTGATTAATGGAGCAACCCATTTCCATTGTAGAACGGTTCTGTCCTCTATTCGTTCGCACTACCTCAGCCATGAGTTGTTGTGCGAAATCATATAATACACTAGTGGAGTCACTGCCAGCCTCAGGGCTGACACCCTCACTACTACTACCTCCCACGTTGGCAATAATATCTCTGGATTTGATCCTGAAAAACAATTATGAGAATCCATTAGAAAAGTAACAGCTTACCTATCAACTACTACTATCACAATATAAGGTCAATTCTCTAAGTTCATAACCTTAACATTGATGTACTCCATAAATTTGACACCCTCATTCTAGCTCAAGTTCCACTCTTCCATTTGGAAACAAAACCATCAATGGATTGCCGTGATTTTCTTGAACCTTTCGATTGATCCAGAAAAACACAGAAGTTTGTCAATGGATTTACGTCTCCAGGTATACAAAGAAAAACTCAAGGTCTTATCCATGTCCTATACTCTAGTATATTCTAGACTATCAAAAGTTCTACACATATCCCTAACCAAGCAGCATGAATCAAATCATACTTCTGACTAGTTAAAGGCTCTGATACCAACTGTAACGACCCAACCCTTTATACGTACCCAGGTGTCACTCACTCATACAAAATACCTATACCTAATAAAGATACATATACAACCTGCCCTAAATAGGGACATACGGGTGTAACTCATACATAATAGGAATGTAAATATTGTGAAAAAACATAAACATTCATTGGGATTTCTAATAGACATATACCAGAGTTTACTATTGTATTCTCAAATACATTTATACAGACTTAGAACATATTCTATTAATACAACCCCAAAAGGATATTCCAACTAAGTTCAATGTACACATAAACTACTTACGTATGCTACAACCCAAAAACAATTCTCCAAGTCCCTTAATCAACTAGGACCGACGTCCTATGGACTTGAAAACAAAGGTTGTATAATGAGGTGAGACACCTCTCAGTAAGGAAGAAAGTATTACAATCAGTGTGTGACCACATGTGAGTATTTCAATTTAAAAAGTGTTTCCATACATATGAGACAAAGATTTTTAATACTGAAGCACTACACATATATCAATATAAACAAGACCATTTTTCCATATCAGCTTTTAAATCATGTATATGAATATAGAATGACCAACAGATTTGTATCACATATAATGCCTATTTTACCCCGTGGCACGGGTTGTGCACTGATATCTCTAACAATGCCCTGTTCGTGCAAGCATTTGTTAAGCATCAAATATATAGTCCGACTGCCCCCATCTGATCTATTATTCCACCAGTGGTTTCATTACTCCTACAAGTTGACTATCTATGTACCCACACTGATTTACATGTGTGATTGCGCTGTGCCCTTCCAGCTGAGGAATTCCCTGCCATTGGGAGTATCTTTCACCTCCATTAATGAAACTTTTTCAACTTCTCACATTGGAGTATCTTTCAACCCCTTTTTCTAGAGTATCTTTTAACTCCTTTGGTAACAAGTTGTGGTTTCATTTATCATATATACAATTTATAAAAAAACATGATAACCTGTGCAATTCCAGTATTTTCACAAACTCATATATCCATATCAGGTATAAATCGGTACATATCCTCTCGGTTTTCCCTTTTTACATATATAGCTCGGTATATAACCGGCCTCTGTTTTTCACATTTTCAGTATAACAAGTTGGAACTCCGTTCCCATAATTCATATCAATAATATCAAATATTTACAAGTTCAATTTCATCCACATGTCACACTAATTAAACAAAAATCCGCTATATAATATATGTTATGATAAACACCATTTTACATAAAAATAAAGGATTCAGGTATCTCCTACATACATAATAATCCAAATAAATAAGTTTTAAAACATTTGAAGTCCATACACCAAAATCTATATTTTTACCAAAAACCAAAAAATCGCAAAAATCAGCATTTCTACTCGGTGAAATTTAGCAAATAAGCAGTTAAATCATACATATAAGTATAACCTAACTTTTTAGCGGTTTAGTTTTTCCAAAAATAATTGTTGTAATCAAATTCCCCTTACCTTAAATTTGAAACGAAACTACGCACAAAACTGATCCAAATCGACAACCTGGGATCCTCAAAACCTAAAAACCACAGAACATAACCTTACTATAATTTCGACTACTATCCAAATATACAATCAAAATTAAAATCAGAACCTTACTTTGATTTTTGGGAAAACCCAAAAATCTTCAAAACAACGATCTAATCCGCTAAAATTGTAGAACTTCCTCTCCTGATCCATGCAGGAACCTCCATTTTTAGAAACGGACGTCGAACAACAAAGAATCCTAGAGAGAGAGAGAGAGAGAGAGCTTTTGGGAAGAAACTTAGCTTCTAAGCAACTAAAATGGATATTTATAGGGCCTTTGACCAAGTCCAACTCGTCAACGAGGTGCTGTCTTCTTTAACGAATCCACCACATAGCTCGTCAACGAAGCCATCCCTTCATTGCCAAGCCCAAGTTCCAGATATTTCTCTGACCCGCTCGGTATTTGCTTGTCGACAAGGGTCTGAAATTCATTAACGAGGCTTTGAAGAACTTCATCGACAAACGTGACTCCTTCGTCGATGAACCCAGCTTATTACGGTTTGGTCCTCGACCTGTCGATGGATTTTGTTAGAGGATTGAAGGCAAGTGGGGGGTGGTTGATTATTGATGAAGATCGCTCATTGCAGCCGTGAAGGCGTTTCATGGATCGAGGGAGAAATTTATGTTCGCGATAGGGTGGCGTTCCAGGGTACCGAGATCCTCGCTCGACCGATATCCTCAGTTTACTTCACTCTTCAACATGCTGGGAAAATTTTGGAGCGATGGGTACAACACGTTGAGCATTTAGCACTGCTTTCTATCCCAGAGATTAGACGAAGAAACAATTCACACTAGAGGAGGACTCTTTCGTGCATGGTGCTTAATTTTGGAGGCAGTTGTATTCATTGTATGCTGTTTAGTTGAGTTTGCCTAACAATAATAGCTATCAGAGCTAGCTCGGCAGGGCACCTTATGAGGCATTCATATGGGAAGAGAAGTTGTTCTAACTCTTGTTCGGGTGAGGAAGGAGATAAAGCGAATTTTGGGTCCAAGATAGACACGTGGGGGTCCGACAAGGTTTCCCATTAATTAAGAATGAATTAGTACACAAATTCGGTAGAAAAGCTCGCAGGACACTCGCCGCCGAGAACTAGAGTTTAGATGTGGGGAGGGAGTATTTTTTGAAGATAGCTTCCTTTTGAAAGAGTTATGAAATTTGAAGAAGGGTAAAGTCGGCCCTAGGTATATTGACACTTTTAAGATACTATAGAGAATTAGGTCAGTGCCTATAGGCTAGTGGTTTCCTCCAACTTTGCTCGAAGTCATTACGTTTTTTCATATTGCTATTTTCAGGAAATACTTCCCAAACTCGTCCCACATAACTAGTATTCAGAGATAGGGCTCAAGATTCACTAACCAGAATAGACGCAGTCGCAAATTTAGATAGAAAGAACACAAGTACTGTGCACCAAAGAAATTCGTTAGTGAAAGTTTTTGTGGAAGAATCAAATGCTATAAGAGGAACTTTTTGGGACTCGAGGAGTAGATCAAAAGATATCCCGCATTGTTCAGGGTAATAGAGGATTCAGCAAAGTATAATCGTTAATACGTTTCTTTTCAGGGGCATGTATGGATTAGTGAGTAGATATTCATTTTTTATATATTTATCTCCCAGACATTAAATGTAACCACGAATTCCTCCACCATAAGTGAGGCATGTAATAATAAGTAGAAATTTGCCTTTAGGGGATGATAGAATAGAATACAAGAGTAATGTCACAAGACAAATTATATAAAGAGGGTAGAATGTAACAACCTGAAAAATAGTGGTTTTAAATAATGAAGAGGGGGGGAGGAATGGAAACAGAAATAGAAGGAGTCAGTAGGGCGTTCGTCGATGACATTGCACTTTGGATGGAATAACTTGGAAGTAACACACAGGGCCTTGTCAACGAGCGCATAAGGGGACCTCGTCGACGAGGCCACGCCTCGTCGACAAGAAGATACCGAGAAGGGTTTTTGGGACAGTCTGAAATTCATCGATGAGAAAGGAAGTTCGTCGACAAAATTATTACAGGACTCGTCGATGAGGTGACATGTCTCGTCAATGAATCCGGCTCTATAAATAATGGAAACCCGAATTTTTGATGAAAAATTGGTGCAAGAAACTTCCTTTTTCTCTCTTTACGCCCCTCTCCCCTTATCTCTTCTCTCTCTTCTCTTCGATTCATCCTCTAGTTCTCACGATTGAAGATCTGAAGCACACACGCGCTTTGGGCGAAGGTCTCTTCAAGTCTACCGAAGCTGATCATGGAGAAGTCTATTTGAAAATCATCCCTAATTCAAGGTAAGGTATTTTTGTCAGATTATGTCTTCCTTGCAGTTATAAGAAATGTTGTAGTTAAGAAAATACTGATGTTTTGTAATGGGGGATATTATTTTCAGGGTGTTGAGTACAGGACCCTGCGGGTGTAAGGCTCTAGTTCAGTGAGAGGCTTTTCAGAAATTAGGTAAGGGAAATATGCTATGCTAGGAGTTTTGTAATATTATCAGAGATTCTACATATATGTATGTAGTAGCTTATTACTCAATTTTTATAGAATGAGTTTTAAATACTTGTGTGGCTGGGAGTAACTGTTTGATAAAGATTTAAACATTTCCTATATTCATATCAATTACTATACAAATACACATATATAGACAGTATATTATAGATATTTATTAGAAAAGTACTATTACAGTTTTACTTAGATTCATATGTTATAATTTTTATATAGATCAATATATTGCAGATATTTATCAGAACAGTCATATTCCGTTTTACTCAGATCAGTATACTACAGCTGTATTCAAACGTATTTCAGCATTTACATATGCATGTTTCCTTTACATAACATTCAGAGTAACAAAACAGAGTATATAGACATAAGTATACAATAGATATAACAGATAGCAACAAATGCTACAGATATATGAGACAGAATTACAGTATTTACATACAAAATAAGCATTAGGTAATTTTGGAAACATATGAAACAGTAAAAAAGAGTATATTTATGTATAATATAGTCTCAATCCCTGAGGAATGATTAATAAACAATACAGAATACAGAATCAGAGCACGATACTGGTGCATATACATATAAGTGCAACCACATATCGCAGGAGTGTGTGGGTACCTCACTGTGCTCGGAGAGGTATGCAGCTCCCCAGTATTCGCTGGTGGAGGGGTCCAGTTTGACCAAGGTGAGTAGCCATGCACCCGCGCCTAGGAGATATGCATTTGGCCATGCTGAGGTTAGTGTAGAGTATATTTTACTTATTTGAGGGCCGACCAGATTAAATCCCCCTACGGGCCGCCAATCCTGTCCTGAAGGGTTAAATCATGACATCCAGAGTTCTGGGATAAACACAGTTATATATATGTATACATATTTTTACAGTAGCTTATGAGTATATTAATGAATATAGGCAGTATGAAAGTAGAAAAATATAGATGATACGTTATATTTTAAATTGTGAAAATGATGGACATGCTTTATAATTTACTATTTCATTACAGTTCATTGTTATTTTTAATAGTATGACAACTTATCACCACACCCTAGTATAGCAATTTTCCACGTACGACGTCGACTCACCTCATGAACTTACATTTTCAGTTACCAGTTGGTGAGCTGACTAGGCTCGCAGATAGAGATTTTATTTGATTACCCTGGATTAAAGGGTAAGTTTGTGCAGGGTTTTGTCTTTTGGGACAAATATTTTGGAGAGTGATGTATTATATAGTATGGTTTGGAAATACAGATCCTTGGTATTGTACGATGTGTATGGATGTATGAATTACGTTTCCACTGCATAGGTATGATTTGATATTCAGATTTACCCTGGTGCCTTCCGAGGCTCGAGTTCCATAGCAGGGGGTATCAGAACAGTTAATATATATATATATATATATATATATATATATATATATATATATAATGATGTAAATTTTGAGGAAATCACACTCTAACTCCTCCTTCTCTGTTTCAATATCCTTCTTCTCCTTAACTCCTATTCTTCTTTGCTTCCTCTTGTCTTTCTACTTCCTTTTTCTCCTCTAGCAGCTCTTTAGGAAAACCTTGCCTAGGAAGCCTCTCATTCTTATTTCCCACTCTGCCTTCTCTATTCAGTAAACCTCTACCCTTTCTACTCTCTATTTCTTTCCACTTTAATGGTTTCTCCCCTTTATTTCTTTGCTCTACCAATTCTTCCCCTATCTCTCAGGTGACTCTCTTTATTTATAGGCTAGGGAAGGGGAACATGATCGTAAGGGGGTCAAAATCTTCTTGGTCTAGCAAGAGAGGCAAGGTGGTGGTGAAGAGGTTGGGTTAGGGGAACAAGATAGTGGAATAGATGTTGTATCAGGAGGAAAATATAGTGGAGCTGCCAGACATAGGGGGCTGGAGTAGGGGGAAAAAGGAAGGAGATCAGTTTGAAGAGAAAAAGAACCACTACAGGTAGGCCTAGGGGGGGGGGGATTTGGGTCTTGAATTGAGCATAAGCCCACAGTGAGCCTAAATTTTTAGCCTAAGCCCAATTGGGCTTTAATAGGCCCACTAAGGGTCTTAAATTCTCAAAATAAGCCTAGTTGGGCCTTTACTAACTCAGGCTCTTGTTTTTGTGTGTGTAAATGCTCGAAAGGTTATCATGTGGAGCTTCAAAGATGGACGAGAGCGACATTTTTGCTATTTTTTCTTCTTTTTTTATACCTATTTTTTTGTATATGTATTTGTCATTCTAGATTGTATTTTGAAAATATAATAAAAAAATATGTCACAAAATCCTAGAGAAGGGTTTGAAATGGCGAAAGGTAATATTGAAGGTTCAATGGAGTTGCCACTAACCAGTTATTTTCCTAGATGCGGTTAATTCACCTAATTACTGCTTGTTGATTGATCACTAAACTAATTCTAGGTCAAGGAACTAGTAGTCTCGATCTTTACTTACCATAGTTAGGCTTATCAGTTTAGTTTTGCGAAGGGAAGGTACTAGCACCCTCTACACAACCGTTCTACAAAGGGTACCTAATTAACTATGAATTATCCCTAAATTGAATTTAAAGGCATTAGTTAACTCCTTAAAAATAAATATTAAATTTTTAAAGAAAATGTGAAATAAAGTGCAATTTTGGAATATCTAATAAGACCTCCAAAGGAGGGGATCTTATTAGATAAACTCCCCTTAGAACTAATATATGTGAGGTTTGAAATAACTCTTTACCTTTTGTTTAATTATTGGGAAGCACACATGCAAAATAAAATGTAGACAAATAATAATCAAACAAATTTATCATATTAGCCTTTAAAACATTCTCCAATTTCAAAATTTTTTAAGACTTTTCTAAAAATTTTCCAACATTTTTTCTACAATTTTCTAGGATTTTTAAAAACTTTTTCATCATTTTTTTTTGGTATTTTTATTTTTCCATTTTTTTGTTATCTAAATCAAAATGACTCAAACAATTTTTTTCCAAAATTTTTTAATGGTTTGTTCTAATGTTTCTTGATTTTTATACTATTTTCCCTAATTTTTAAAAATTAGAAATTAATTAAAAATAAACTTTTAAATAAAATAAATGAATCGAACGGTTCAAGATTGATTGGACCAGTACAATCTATTTGAACCGGGTCGACGATCAACTCAAATTGACCCAGTTGTGGAAGAATGCTGCCACATGTCCGCCAGTGATTGCAACACATGGTGTTGATATTTATATTTTAAATTATATATATATATATATATATATTTGAATTTACTGTAACATGATGATGCTAGCATGATGTCACCCACCACATGGCAAACTATGATGAGTCATAAGCTTTTGAAGCAAATTGCTGACGTTGTTAGAATTGATGATATCCCAAGAGGGGGGGGGGTGAATTGGATATTTAAAAAATAGGTCAAATATTTAACCTGTGAATCAATCTAGGCCAACTTGAGTTTTGATTTTATAGAACAATCACAAATACAACAAGTATATAAACAAATAAGTGCTGAAATTAAAGGAGTATAGGGATAGAGAAAACAACACCGAGATTTACAAGGTTTGGCTATGTCTGCCTACATCCTTACCTCAAGACAACCACTTGAGGATTTCAACTAGCTTGCTCCTTTTAGCCAGGGCAGAGCCACCACTACAATCCCTTCTTCACTTAAGCGGAGATACTCATTACAACTCTCCTTGTAAGCAAAGATACCTCTCCAAACGAAAACCCTTGCTTGGCATGGTTCAAGCCCAAACTGCAAAATAGAAGAAGAATACAAAGGTGGTGTACAACAAATGCTCCTTCAAGAGCTAATAAGTACAATGAAATTCATTTATAATAGACTGTTAAAGAATACGAATGAAGCTCAATAGAATTGGGATGATTTTCTAAAATAGGCTTTTGAAATAACAAGAATGAGAGAACTTTGATGTGAGAAATGAGTATAAATAGTGCTAAAGGATTCAAGAGTATTTCAAGATTATTCAAAAGTGTTCTCAAAGTCTCCAAGCTTGTTATTTATAGGCAAATATCAAATATGACCGTTATTTAACCATTAGGGGGGGGGGTTTTAAAGAATATTTTATATTAAAAAATATGACCGTTTTCTAGCCATTATTGGCGAAACCCGAGAGTTCTGATTGACCGAACTAAGGTTTAGTTGATTGACCCAAAGGCAAAATCCATTTTAGCGATACTCCGTCGACTAGCCATATGATTCGGTCAACCGGATCATGATTAGATGAACTTCAATCGACTGGGCTTTACATTTGGTCAGCCGAACCCCTTATAAAACTGAGTTTTTCAGCCTTTTCAAGTTCAGGACCATTTTAGACCTTTTGAAATAGTTTATCATTTTTAATAAAAAGGTTTTCCATGAAAATTTAAGTTCCTAAGGTCCATCTAGGTTTAGGTTTGAGCTTCACTCAAAATTCATTAAGTCATGCACATACATTCAAATCTAAATGCAACACAATAGAAAATTCTCTAAGTCTTCGATCTCTGTTCTTCAATAACTCCATGGAATGTGCCCAGTAATGTGTCAACTTGAATACTTCATGGCTTCCATTTTGCATCGATCATTGTTCTTTCTCAAGATCATTCCTGTGAACATACTCAAAGCACTAATGAGATATTGTGGTTTGTCATTATCAAAACGGGATAAGACTCAAAAAGTCAACAATCTCCTCTTTTATAAGATGACAAACATAGGAGTAAAATAAGGTTAGCCTGACAAGACTCCGCCTCACAATATGCATAATTTCAAAAGAATAGACAATGTATTTCAAGCATATTCAAATGAAGACCTGGGAATTTTTTAGTTGAAAATTTTGAGTTCAGTTCAATTTGCATTTAGTATTAAAAATGACTTTGAAAGGATATTTTGGTAAGGTCACATGATACACATATATGATTACAGTTGTGTAAAAATATCATGTTGTGTTTAGACAACCATTGTAACCTTTACTTAAAAATCATTGCTTATAAATTTTGCTTCAACACTTCTCCCCCTTTTGAAAATAATCTCTTCTTATAAATTCTAAGCCAATCTTGAAAATCAAAAAGGCAGGTGAGCACAAGTTACAAACGAATTTTTCTCAAAATTTCTCCCCCTTTTTTCATCAACAAAAGGACTTAATACGTTGTAGGAGTAAAAATGGATTTTAATAATAAATGAAATGAAAATCCTTCTAATTGATAAAAGCCCCCTTTTGATAAAAAATAGGCTTACATGAAATACATATACATGAAAAATGAAATTTTGTATACATAATAGTATAAACAATCATTTAAGTCCTAAATGAAACTTTGAACATAGGGCAAGACCATAAGGTGTCCATAAACCATATTGTCCTAAAAACTTGAAAATTGGCGTATGATTTGCAATGAAAAGTTCAAAGAATCAAGACACTAGAATGGTAGTACATAAGAATTTTTAAGATGTTTGTGATATAGAATGAAGCTTATGTATTGTTGTGTGTTGGTATGTGTGCATGTTTTTCAGTTTACGCCAAGCATTCAACGTTTAGGAATTAACATACAACATCTTATTTATTTCTACAGCATACAATTCACAAGTGTCTGCATCCAGTATGAAGATACTGTCAACTTAACTAGCATGCAACAACCTATTCAACTATCCAACATGTAGTTCTCAATCATGCAATATCCTATTCATCTCTACAGCATACAATTCACAATTGTCTACATCAAGCATGCAACAGCTGTCAAACAATATCAATATGCACAATAATGTTTGCATCAAGCATGCAAAGGTTGTAAGCATCGATAAAAGATAAAGATTTACACAATTAAACAACATCCAACATGCAACAGTTGAAAGTATGTATAGAAATTCAACAGTTAAAATATGCATACTATTTTCTGCATCAAGCATGCAAATGCTTTCAATTAAACTAATTTAACAAGCATATCCAATAAGCAGTGCATTAAGTAGGTCAGATATTCATTAAGCATAGTTAAAATTTCCAATGCTATCTCAAAAAAAAAAAAAAAACATAAAACATATACAAATGATAGTGAGTGTTTTAAATAATTACAATAATATCAACTATTTATTAGATAAAACCAAAATAGTTGCTCCCCCTCAATGGTGCAACCCTAGTCGTCATCGTCCTCCTCGGATGAGCTCTCCTCACTGTCACTGACCTCCATTGGTGTCTTCCCTTTTGAGGATGAGCTTTCTAAGTTGTTGAAATGGTCGTTAAGGGTTTGAAAGTTTGCCTAGATAGTCTCATTCATACTATCGATATCCTATCGAACCATGCTGAACTTAGAATCCAAATCTACTTTAAAATCATCAAGGGACGCGGAGAGTCGTGCTATGGCCATAAGAATTTCAAATTGGTTGACCTATGTAGGCATTGGAGGCTCGTTTTGGGGAATTTTATGTTGACCAAGTGCCTCTTCTTACATTCTTCTATGACGAGGCATCTTGGCAACCCAGACATCATCATTTAGTTCATACTCCATTTGTTTTACAGTGGTGGAGGTGAAAAAGTCATTGGAACGGCGTTTAACAAGCAAGGCTGGTCCACGGGTAAGTCAAAGTCTTTCAAAAATACGGTTCAACATCCCCCTGTAAGGCATGACAACTATGTTGCCACTCTCTTTGGCAAACATCCATTTTATGATGAGTGTGGGCAAATCTAATCTCTTTTCCATAAGGAGACACCACATAACAAAGCAGTCTAGGTATGACATATACACAAGTGATCCACCTTTAGGAAGTATATTATATGAAGTGAAATGGTGGATGACTTTGGCCTCTAGGGTAAGTTTTTTGTAAGCAAGAGGGTGACTAAGGTTCAGTATAGGTTCTTCCATCACCCGATTTAAGAAATCCTAGGGGGTGAATTCCAGGTAGATCCTACATCTGGACACTCAAAATTACCTTTTTCCAACTCAAAGGTCTTGGCTAAGATTTTGGGACTAAACCTGTAGGGCTTATCTAGGACTTAGGTGAAAAATTCATTGTCATCATGGTCCAAATTTGCATAGAAAAGACGGACCAAATGAGGAAAAACCCTTTTGGGTTGGTAAGAAAGGAAATAATACCATCCCAAAGCCCTAAACATCTCAAGAACATTCGGGAAATATAGGCTAACAAAAGTTAGATCAAGGATCTTACCAAGGATGAGCTCGATAACCCTAAGCTTCTCATTAAACCTTTTTCTTGAGTTGATGGAATTGAAGAGTCTCCCTAAACTTCCACCCTCTTCATGGGTTGATTTCCTCTTGTCTCCTCTTGCCATTGTAAAGGAATGGAGCAAAGGAAGATTTTTAGCGGTTTGAATGGAAGAAAATGAGCGAAAATCGAAAGGATTGATGGACCTAGCATTTTTAGATAGAAAGGGAGAGTTTGACAGTAAAAGAGTGAGTGAAAATGAGGGTTTCAACGCGTCAAAGATATTTAAATCCAAACGGATTGGTCAAATGAGGGGTAGGTCCAGTCGACCGAATGGCGCATAGAGGATTTTGATCTACTGGGCTTTGGGTTCAGTTGGCTAGACTCTTAAATAAAGAGAACTGGATGAAGGGACTAAGCCTTCGGTCGACCTAACATGGAAATTCTTTGTATTTTTTACCCCTTTGTGCCTCAAGTGCTTAGCCAAATGTCTTTAGGCAACATCCCTAGTATGTAATAGACCTAGTTCATGTCTTATTTGAATAAACCTATCTTCTTGAAGAGTAAAATTAGGAATAGCTTCCCAAGAGGGGGGCGGGGGGGAGGGTGAATTGGCTTTTTAAAGCTTTCTCTTTAGTTCTTTTAAAATCCTTAACTTCTTTTGCGATTTAACCAATTCTTTGACTTGTTTATTTATTTTTTCAATCAAACAAGAACTTGATTTTTTTTGAACAATCAATCAATAACACAATAAAATACAATTAAACATTCAATCTTCAACCACACTTTGAAAGTAAAAACAATCAAACAATTAATCACAATTTCCAAACCAACACAACCACAATTTATTTACCAAATATTAGTTCATTGCAGTACTATTAGATTGATGAAATCATTCAAGATTTAAGACTTTTGGAATATAAAACAAATCTTTATATCATCCAATCACAATCAATATAATATATGTAACTTTCAGCTTTTGATGTTTTCAACCTTGTGGTGAATGTGAGTTTTGAACAAAGCCCTGTATATATGAAATTTCTTCTTCAATATGATGTTCAATATAAAATCCAATTACTCTTTCTAAACTTTAGAATTCAAATAAACTCTTAAGTTAATTTATCTTTAGGGTGTTTAGTCAAGTAACATACTCCCGTATGGTTTCCGAAAAGAATGGTTCAACCAACGTACACCCTTTCAGTTTCCGCAACTCAAATCAAAATCAAACTTTAAGGTTTATTTGATTTCCAAATTTACATAGTTTATATGATTTTAAATTTAAACCATCCACGCAATTTAAATATGTATTGAAAATAAAGAATAGGGAAAGAGAGAGAGTGAGAGAGAGATTTTTACGAGGCTCGGCTTATACCCAGCCTACGTCCTTGCCTTTGGCAAACCACCAAAGGATTCACTAAACCTGTTCCTTTAACGGGCAGAACAATACCATTACAAAACTCATTGGTTAAGGCTAGAGTCCGCCTTCTCCAAACGATATCCTCTCGTCTGGTCACTCTTTAACTAGGCTAGAGGTAGCCTCTTTAAGGAATATCCTCTTGCTTAGACAACGATCCAAACAATCCTTGGAATCGTCAATCTACAAGAAATAAATCAAATAGATGTGTACAAGAACTTGTTCACACAAATAGCTGATTAGTACAACAATTTAGAAACTAATATACTTCAAAGTAAATAATAATATGGAATTTACCTTAAAGCTCAATGAATTATATCACCAATTAATTCTTTCAATGATTGAAATATTTAGAATTTGTAGTACAAGATTGGTGATTGAAGCAGCAATACCTCAGCAAAATTCATAGACAAGATGAGAGTGAAAGAGCGTTTGAGTGTTGAGAGCAATTGAGAGAGATTTTGAATTTTTGCTCAATTTGAATTCTTGGTACATTGATTCAATGATCTTTTAGGCTTATTTATAGACTTTAAAAGGTATGTAACTTAGTCTCCAAGTGACTTGGAGTATCCCCCAAGTTTTCACAAAGTTTGAGCCTTAAGCAAACCATTTAAAAAATGTTTCCGTTGAGGTTTTTTTCAAATTATGTTCGTGGTAGTTGCTTGCCACAATCTACCAGTCACCTACCATGTTATTTTCAAAAGAGCAGCAGGGACAGTAGGGTGGCAGTCACCTGCCAAGACACAATTAGTCACCTGGCTTGACCACCCAGGTGCTTGTCCTAGTTCAGGCATTCTACTAGTTGCTGTCAACTTCGAGTAGCCTTGTGTTTTTCAATCATAACTTTTTATGTGTAACTCTATATTTGATGATCTTGGTGTCACATGAAATCTAAGAGAAAATACTACAACTTTTATGTTGAACACTTTTTAAAATAAAGAGTTTTTGATAGATAAAAATACACCTCAATTTAGATGTAGAAAAATTAACAACATTTTGAAAATCCTCTTTTTGATGTTTTTCATTCCAAAAATGATTCTAACCTTTTTGAAATAATTTTTGACCTTATAAAAATATTTTCCAAGTATGCTAAAAGGTATTTAGGTCTAATAAATTAACCTAAGAGTTTCATGTATCTATATTGAAATTATTTGAAGTACTTACATGAAATTTCCTATAAACTCTTTCAAATTTTCAATTCTTGAATTCCTTGAGGTCTTTATGCTTGCTTCATCTTTCTTTAAGCTTTCATCAAGTTCTATTTAATCCTTATGCTCTAATGATCTTCAAGCTTTATCTTTAAATCCATTTTTGAATTCATGCTTTAAGCTTGATATAAATCATCCTTCTTTGAAATATAAGCTTTCATAAATTCTTTAACCTTGCATTCATCATTGAGTCCTGAAAATACATCACTTAAACAAAGCATGTTAAGTTCTACTTGTTTGTTAGAATCAAAATAAGATGTTAAGTCTTGTAAGGCCAACAATTTCCCCCTTTTTGATGATGACAAACAAGAAACAAAAATTAGAGTGAGCCTTAAAAAGACTCCCCCTTTCAATAAGCCTTGTCTTAACAATATTCGCAAGGTCAATATTAATTTCAAAACTCTTTTACAATCATGTTCATCACTTCATTTTACAATCATGCTCATCACTTTATTCAACTTCAAGTTTATCAATATCAAATGCTTCTCCTCCTTTTTATCTGTATTATGTTCATGCTCAATTTTTGCTTAAACACTTCTCCCCCTTTTGACATCTATCAAAAAGAGAAAACAAATGATTAAGTCCACATAAAATCATATTCTGAGTATATCATCAATCATGTATATCAAATATGTGTACACACTCAAATTATTATTTTTCAACATATCATGTGTAGGTGTTATAACATTCAAGTATATGAGTTATAACTTCATTACTAACAACTTTTTCCTTTAGACAATATTCAAGATTTAAATTGTTGATTTTATGATACTAATTTAAAATTGAATTCATCATATCTATTTAAAATTCATGATACCAATTGAGAATTTAATTCATGATAGCAATTGAAAATTCTCTGAATTGATTAATAGGGAAACAATCATAATATAAGTAATATGACATAACACTCTCCCTGAATTCAATACATTCAGTTTTGTTATCAATTTTGCTTTCATCATCCTATGTATCAAAACATTGATCCACATCATGCATCAAATATCAATATCATGCCAATATCATCAATGTCATACCATGCTCATAGATATAATTATTCTTGTCATGCTTAAAAACCAATTGATCTTTTAAATTGTGATGCCAAAAGTTGTGATACCAATTAAAATTTTTAAAATGTGATACCAAAAATATTCATGGATACCAAAGACTTTATAGATACCAAAGTTATTATCACATTATACACAGCTCATGGATACCAATATAACCTCATTATATTTCTTATAGCTCATGGATATCAATATAAAAAGCAGTAAGTCTATCCATATAATTCATCAATAGCATCCATGATCAAGAATTAATCTCATATCAAAATTCATGCTTATACTCAATAATCTCATGCTCAAATTTTCAACATAATGATCCATAAATTTTCAATATAAGTAAAGTATATCATGTAGCATATCATATAGGCATGTAAGCATGTAGCATATAGCATCTTATATAGGCCTTCATTCTCAAACTCATCTTTAAGTTTTTCTATTTCAACTAGTTCGATTGTTGATCATGAATTAGGTTACTTTCACAATTTTTAAAGGGAATGACTTAATCCATGGAGTTTTTCATTTATGAACTAGTCTATCATCTCGATACCCATACCTTCTTGGTCCGGTTGGTTTCATAAAGAATGTTTCTTTAACTCTCTAGATTTGCTTAGTTTTCACACCTTTTCTCTTAAATGGACATTCAAACTTTATACGTCTCTTTTTCTTACATTGATAGCATATGGTGTTAGTGTAAGCATTAAGGGATGAACTTGCACTATCTTTGGAGGCTTTTGAGAAATAACCCATGTAAAGATTCTTTTTCTTTTTATTTTCAACTCCATTGAAACCAATGCCTTTTTTTTTTTAATGACATTCTTTGTGAGCCAATCATCTTATCAAGGTTTTCCTTTCCTTTTGTAGAGTTATAAATAATTTTATCCTTATCTTTGATTTGATTCTTGAGATCATTTAACTCTATGTCTTTCTTGTTATCAACCTTCTTTAATGATTTCTCTAGCTCTAGAGATAATTTTCTTATTCTATCCTCTAATCCAAAAATATACATATCTTTCGCATACATCGTAGAGGATAGGGATCGAAGGTCTTCTATCATTTGTTCATTCTTGTTTTCTAGTTTCTTGATTTTCAAGTTGTTTTCTTTTTTAGCAAGATTTTTGGATTCTATTTCTTTCATTACTGATTCATACTAATGTTTAATTTTCTTGATCCTTGAATCATTTTCTCTTTCATTTTCTCTTTCAGCATTTCTAAGGGATTCTAATTCTTTCATTATACTTTCATTTTTATTCTTCAATGAAGTATTTTGTTTATTTGCTTTGATCAGCATCTTATGTACTTTGAATAAATCATTTTGAAATTCATCATAATATGGCATACCCTCATCACTTGATTCATCACTACAAGAATTATGTGAAGATTTAGTCAAGGAGCTTTCTTCATTATCCCATGCCATAAAGCACATGTAGGCAACCTCTTGGTCACTTATTTCATTCTCCAAACTACTTGTACTATCTCAAGTAGTTGCTTTCATGGCCTTCTTGTTTTTCTTTTTAGACTCTTTCATTAATAGTGGGCATTCTAGTTTTATATGTCCAATTTTATTGCAATTATAGCAAGCAGGGGTTTTATCTTTAGATTTCTTGGTACCAATATCTTTTTCATCTGATTTGGAGTCTTGGTTTCTTCTTTTGAATTTGTTTCTCCTTCTAAGGATTTTGCTAGCTTTTTAGATATAAAGGCTGCTTCATCTTCATCCATCTCTTCACTACTAAAGTTTTCTTTTGAGGCTTTGAAGGCTATTGTTTCTTGGGCTTTGATTTTCCCGCTCTTTTCATTCATTGTCATTTTTTATGTGAGGAGAGAACCTATAAGTGCATCTAAGGATGTGTTTTTCATATTTCTACCTTCCGTGATAGCAGTAGCCTTTGGTTCCCACATGGAGGGAAGGCCTCTTAGAATTTTTCTTAGCATTTCATAAGTAGTGTAAGTTTTTCCTAAGGCATTTAGGGAATTGATTATGTAAGTGAACCTAGTAAACATATTAGTTATGGATTCATCCGAGTTCATCCTAAAAGCTTTATATTCACTTGTAAGCATATCGATCCTATTATCCCTAACATCTATAGTGCCTTCGTAAGTAACTTCTAGCTTGTCCTATATTTCCTTAACTGATTTGCAAGTCATTACTCTATTAAATTCATTGGCATTCAAAGCACAATATAGAGCATTCATGGCACTAGAATTTACTTGCAGCGTCTTATAGTCTAAGTCTGTCATATCAATTTTCTCCTTAGGGACTTGTTTTCCATCAACTAATTTAAGGGGAATTTGGTCACCATCCATTACAACCTCCCAAGCTTTCCATTTCATGTTTTGAAGGTATACTTGCATTCTTTTTTTCCAAAAAGTATAGTTTAAACCGCAAAAGATAGGAAGCCTAGTTGAAGATTGTCCCTCTCCAAAGGGAGCTATGCCTAAATAAGCCATTAAGATATTTTTATAATTACTAATTAATATTTTCTATAACTCCGCTTTGATACCAATTGAAATTAGGAATAGCTTCCCAAGAGGGGGGCTGAATTGGCTTTTAAAAACTTTCTCTTTAGTTCTTTTAAAGTCCTTAACTTCTTTTGTGATTTAACCAATTCTTTGACTTGTTTATTTATTTTGTCAATCAAATAAGAACTTGGTTTCTTTTGAACAATCAATCAACAACATAATTAAACACAATTAAACATTCAATTTTCAACCACACTTTGAAAGTAAAAACAATCAAACAATGAATCACAATTTCCAAACCAACACAACCACAATTTATTTACCAAATATAAGTTCATTGCAGCACTATTAGATTGATGAAATGATTCAAGATTTAAGACTCTTGGAATATAAAACAAATCTTTATACCATCCAATCACAATCAATATAATATATGTAACTTTCAGCTTTTGATGTTTTCAGCCCTGTGGTGAATGTGAGTTTTGAACAAAGCCCTGTATATATGAAATTTCTTCTTCAATATGATGTTCAATATAAAATCCAATTACTCTTTCCAAACTTCAAAATTCAAATAAACTCTTAAGTTAATTTATCTTTGGGGTGCTTAGCCAAGTAACATACTCTCGTATGGTTTCCGCAAAGAACGGTTCAACCAACGTACTCCCTTTCGATTTCCGCAACCCAAATCAAAATCAAACTTTAAGGTTTATTTGATTTCCAAAGTTTTGTAGTTTATATGATTTTAAATTTAAACCATCTATGCAATTTAAATATGAACTGAAAATAAAGAATAGGGAAAGAGAGAGTGAGACGGAGATTTTTACGAGGTTCATCTTATACCCATCCTACGTCCTTGCCTTTGGCAAATCACCAAAAGATTCACTAAACCTATTCCTTTAATGGGCAAAATAATACCTTTACAACACTCCTTGGTTAAGGCTAGAGTCCACCTTCTCCAAACGATATCCTCTCGTCCGATCACTCCTTAACTAGGTTAGAGTCCGCCTCTCTAAGCAATATCCCCTTGCTTAGAAAATGATCCAAACAATCATTGAAATCGTCAATCTATAAGAAATAAATCAAATAGATGTGTACAAGAACTTGCTCACACAAAGAGCTAATTAGTACAACAATTTAAAAATTAATATACTTTAAAGTAAATAACAATATGGAATTTAACTTAAAGCTCAATGAGTATATCACCGATTAATTCTTTCAATGATTGAAAGATTTAGAATTTGTAGCATAAGATCGGTGATTGAATCAGCAATACCTCAGCAAATTTCATAGACAAGATGAGAGTGAAAGAGCCTTTGAGTGTTGAGAACAATTGAGAGAGATTTTGAATTTCTACTGAATTTGAGTTCTTGGTACATTGATTCAATGATCTTTGAGGCTTATTTATAGACTTTAAAAGGTATGTAACTTAGTCCCCAAGTGACTTGGAGTATCCCCCAAGTTTTCACAAAATTTGAGCCTTAAGCAAACCATTTAAAAATTGTTTCCGTTGAGGTTTTTTTCAAATTCTATTCGTGGTAGTCGCTTGCCGCAATCTACCAGTCGCCTACCATGTTATTTTCAAAAGAGTAATAGGGACAATAGGGTGGCAGTCACCTGCCAAGACACAATTAGTCGCCTGGCTTGACCACCTAGGCGCTTGTCCTAGTTCAGGCATTCTACTAGTTGCTGTCAACTTCGAGTAGCCTTGTGTTTTTCAATCATAACTTTTTATGTGTAACTCTATATTTGATGATATTGGTGTCAAATGAAATGTGAGAGAAAATACTACAACTTTTATGTTGAACACTTTTTAAAATAAAGAGTTTTTGATAGATAAAAATACACCTCAATGTAGATGTAGAAAAATTAACAGCATTTTGGAAATCCTCTTTTTGATGTTTTTCATTCCAAAAATAATTCTAACCTTTTTGAAATAATTTTTGACCTTATAAAAATATTTTCCAAGTATGTTAAAAGGTATTTAGGTCCAATAAATTAACCTAAGAGTTTCATGTATCCATATTGAAATTATTTAAAGTACTTACATGAAATTTCCTATAAACTCTTTCAAATTTTCAATTATTGAATTCCTTGAGGTCTTTATGCTTGCTTCATCTTTCTTTAAGCTTTCATCAAGTTCTATTTAATTCTCATGCTCTAATGATCTTCAAGCTTTATCTTTAAATCCATTTTTGAATTCATGCTTCAAGCTTGATATAAATCATCCTTCTTTGAAATATAAGCTTTCATAAATTCTTTAACCTTGCATTCATCATTGAGTCCTGAAAATACATCACTTAAACAAAGCATGTTAAGTTCTACTTGTTTGTTAGAATCAAAATAAGATGTTAAGCCTTGTAAGGATAACAAAGAGTTTTAGTGAAAATGTCTTCCCATTGTTCATCGGTGCATATGAATTCAAGTTCTACATTCCCCTTTCGCACATGATCATGAATGAAATGATGTCTTATCTCAATATTCTTGGTTCGTGAGTGTGAGATGGGATTCTTTAATATGTTAATTGCATTAGTGTTATCACACTTGATTGGAACAATATCATAGTGCAATTTGTAATCCACAAGCTATTGTTTCATATATAAAGTTTGGGCACAACAACTTCCTGCAACTATGTACTCAGTCTCGGCTGTGGATAGTGCTTGAGTTTTGTTTCTTAGAGAACCAAGAAACTTGAGGTTGTCCTAATAAATGACATGTTCCACTAGTGCTTTTTTGATCAACTTTGTTTCTGACAAAGTTTGCATTGGAATAGCTGACAATCTCAAATGAGGTGTACTTAGGATACAACAAACCTAAGTCAATAGTGCTAATAAGGTATCTAAGTATTCTCTTTACAACGAGTATCTATGATTTTTTCAGTGTGACTTGAAATCTAGCACACGTACACATGTTGATCGTTATGTCTGGTCTGCTAGTTATTAGATATAACAGACTACCAATGATGCCTTGGTAAAACTTTACATCTACCAATATACCTTACTCGTCTTATAGAAGTTCCTAAAATTTTGCCATCTTCTATGTTATATTTCTTAAGCAAGTCTTTTATGTATTTTAGGTTGGTTAACGAATGTTCCATTTTTTTCTTATTTAATTTGAAGTCCAATAAAGAATGTGAGCTCTCCCATCATGCTCATTTTAAACTCCTTTTGCATGCATTTGGCGAACTCATTGCACATCTCCTCATCAGTTGCTCCAAATATGATATCATCTACATATATTCGGACAAGGAGCATATTTTCCTTTTCAGATTTAATGAATAGAGTTGTGTCAATATTTCCTCTTAAAAATTCATGATCTAGAAGAAAACCACATAGCCTTTCATACCAAGCTCTGGGAGCTTGCTTTAGACCATACAAGGCTTTAGATAGTTTAACACATTGTTTGGATATTTTTTATTCTCAAAGTCAGGAGGTTGCTCAACGTAAACTTTATCATTGATCTAGCAATTTAAGAAAGCACTTTTGACATCCATTTTATATAACTTGAAGTTCTTAAAGGATGCTTAGGCTAACAACATACGAATGGCTTCCATGCTAGCAACTAGAGCATATGTTTCTTCAAAGTCTATTCCTTCTTCTTGGTTATAGGCTTGTGCTACTAATCTAACTTTATTTCTAACTACAACCCCATTTTCATCCTTTTTATTTCTATAGGCCCATTTGGTCCCTATGATTGTATGATCATCTGGTCTAGGACCA